>NC_064856.1:49364080-49964080 GCF_024139225.1 Suncus etruscus
GAGAGAGAGAGAAGAAAGAAAGAGAAGAAAGAAAAGAAAGAAAGAAAGAAAGAAAGAAAGAAAGAAAGAAGAAAGAAAGAAAGAAAGAAAGAAAGAAAGGAAGTGAAAGAAGAAAGAAATAAAGAAAGAAAAAGAAAGAAAGAAAGAAAGAAGAAATTAAGAAAGAAAAAAAGAATGAAAGAAAGAAAGAAAGGAAGAAAGAAAGAAAGAAAGAAGAAAGAAAGAAAGAAGAAATTAAGAAAGAAAAAAAAGAATGAAAGAAAGAAAGAAAGAAGAAAGAAGAAAGAAAGAAAGAAAGAAAGAAAGAAAGAAAGAAAGAAAGAAAGAAAAAGAAAAGAAGTAACACAGATGAGGGGATAAGCGGGGCCAGGCAGAGGCTGTTCAGAACCAGATTCAGAGCAGTTCTCTGCACCTGGAGCCATCAAGCCTAGACTGCCATCCTAGGGGTGGCAGATCCAATTCAAAGGAGCTTCTTTTATTTATTTATTTATTTATTTATTTATTTATTTATTTATTTATTTATTTATTTATTTATTTATTTATTGTAAGAAAATTTCAAAACCACTCACTGGGGGAGATTTAGGAACTCTCTGAAGCCTCTCTGGCACTTTTGAGAGACTCTTATACAAGAGATTCTTGTAAATTTATAGTAACAATTGTTACTCCACCCTGGATTTACGTGTAGCGACCTGAGACCCACCCATTTCTGGGAGGGGTCTTGGGAACCGGATAATAGGTGTAACCTTACCTGCAAGACCCTCCCATTCCTGGGAGGGGTCTTGGAAAAAAGAGATAAGGCTGGAACCGAGGGAATTCGGGCGCCTTTTTGGCCGTTTCCTTTGGCCCGGAAGATGGCTGAAGTGAGTTAAGACGCAGGGCTAGCCAAGAATGGCTGAATGCTTAAAAGGTTATGAGTAGGCCACACACATGTGGTGGATAGGGCATGAATAAAGTTAATGCTTCCTGATGCCTGTTTCTGAATGAGTCTGATTTCCGCCTTTTTTTTTTTTTTTTTTTGGTTTTTGGGCCACACCCGTTTGACGCTCAGGGGTTACTCCTGGCTATGTGCTCAGAAATCGCCCCTGGCTTGGGGGGACCATATGGGACGCCGGGGGATAGAACCGCGGTCCGTTCCTTGGCTAGCGCTTGTAAGGCAGACACCCTACCTCTAGCGCCACCTTCCGCCTTTCACCTGGGCCTGGAACTCGCCGGCTAGATGGGGGATAAAGCCACGTGGCTGGGGCCTAAGCACAAAGGCCTCCATCCATCGCCATCCAGCCACATCATTATTTATTTCATACAACAACAACAACTATCCAACAACAATGTGCCCCTGTGAAAGAGTGGGGAGACAGCTCATGAATAGTAGACACCAGGCCCTGAGTTTGATCCTCAGCATCCAAGGACTCTGAATACCAGGCCCAAGCACTTGTGAAATGGCCTCATGTCATAAGCCCACTTGAGGGTACCCCTACATATTTTTTTAATTTATAAAAGAAAACAACAGGAATCAAGATAAGTCTGAGAGGACATGCTGTCTGGAAGGGAGGGAGGAAAGGTACATGGATTTCAGTGATAAATGCTAATGATAATTTCCGGTCATTTTGTTTTAGTTGTTTATTTTAGGGTGACACCTGACTGTTCTCAGGAATTACTCCTGGTTCTGTGCTCAGGTATCATTTCTGGATATCTTGTGGAATTATATATGATGCTAGGTATAGCTTTAGAGTCTGCTTCAACAAGGCAAATACCTTAATTTACCCTGTACTCTCTCCTGCTGTAATTGATGATTTCTTAATCTGGAAGGTGGACACATGAGTATTGAGGATATTCTTCTACTTCTTCACTATGTTAATAAGTTATTTATTTTAAATTTTTCATAAGAAAATTTGCCAAAATATCCTCCTTGAGAGGATAAAATAATGATAGTCATTATCTTTTCAATTTTGATTTTTCCCCAATGTTCCATCTTTGATAAATATGGGGGAAACCTCCAAATCTTTTATAATATTTATAATTCTCCATCTAGGATCATCATTTTACAGTTCAGTGGATTTTCTGACTGGCCTCTTCAATCACTCTCCATCACTACCATAATTTTTTTTTTTTTGGTTTTGGGCCACACCCATTTGACGCTCAGGGGTTACTCCTGGCTATGCGCTCAGAAATCACCCCTGGCTTGGGGGGGGCCATATGGGACGCCAGAGGATCGAACACGCTGTCCGTCCTACACTAGCGCTTGCAAGGCAGACACCTTACCTCTAGCGCCACCTTCCTGGCCCCACTACCATAAATTTGATGCTTCCCCAAAGCAAAGTTTCCGGTCTCTCAGTTTCCAAGTCCAGATACCCTCGAAGTATAGAGGAAAAACAATATCTTTATAAGAAAGAACTGGTTCAGAAACTCAGCTCTTGTATCTGAGGAGGGGGTATAAATCACTCTAAATTTCTGTTGCCATAGTTGTAAAATGATGCTAGATCAATAGTACTAAAAACACAGAAATTATTTAATTCATTGTCATCAACATCTTCATTTTCTTCACTGATGCCTACCACTTCTTTCAGGAAGCTTTCTTAACTCGATGAAAGAAATATCTGTCTGAATGGGACCCCAAGCTGGTCATCTCCTGACAAAAGATCTGTCTTCTAATCTCAACTCTCACTACAAGTTTTAACATTGGGAAAGTTTCTTTTGCTACACTGTGCCTTGGTTTCCTCATCTACCAAATTGAAGCCTGGGGACTCTTTTTCTAATAATAAAAAAAAAAGTGGTGGAAGTAATTACATAATTTACCCTGTAAGCCAGAGGGAGTGGACATGGTATTTATGAATGCCTCAGAATCACTGATGCTTCTGGATTCACTGGCAAGCCTGGTTAACCCCCTCTGGAAAGACCCATGACCTCATTGCATGCCAGTGTAGAAAGCAGAATACTGTCCTCCCCTCATCACCAAAACTATTCCCTAATCCCTAAAACATGAGGATATGTCAGATCACATGACAAATGGAACTAAAGTTTCACACCAGTTGCCCTTGAAATGGGAATATTATCCTGGATTATCTGAGTGTCTCATAACATAACCATAAGAATCCTAATGACCATAAGAATAACCATAAGAATCCTAATAACCATAATAGCATAACCATAAGAATCCTAATAACTTAGGGCTGGAGAGATAGTACATAGTAAGGCACTTGCTTTGCATATGGCCAATCTGGGTTCAATCTCCGGTATCCCGTTTGGTCTCTCTTAGCCCATTAGAAATAAAAACACAGAGCCCAAGAGTAAATCCTGAAACCACAAGTTGTGCCACCTTCCCTCCTACCCCCGCCAAATATCATAATAAATAAAAGCAGGGACAGAGAGGGAGGCTTTTTGACCAGCCATTGGTGACTTAGAAAGGAGAAAGAACAATGAATCAAGAGGTGAGAGTAAATTCTAGAATCTGAGAAGTCAAGTAACTTCCAGAAAAAAAAAAAATTCAGATCTACTGATGCTTTGAATATAACCCAGTGAGATCTATATTGAAGTTCTGGTTTCTACGACTATAAAAATAACAGATATATATTATTTTAATTTTATTTAATTTGGGGGGTACTTTGGTAGGGCAAAGTCAGTGCTGCTCAGGGGCTTGGCAGTTGCTCCAGAAGTGTTCTGGGGGTCATAGGATGCCAGAACTTGAGCCCAGGCATCCTGAATGCAAAGCCTGCACTCAGCCTCTTGAGCTCTCTCTCTTTAGCCCCTTCATATGTGCTACTTTAAGACACTAAGGTTGGGGCCAGAGCGATTGCACAGCAGTAGAGCATTTGCCTTGCATGGTTCAATCCTGGGCATCCCATATGGTCCCCTGAGCCTGCCAGGAGCAATTTCTGAGCTCAGAGCCAGGAGTAACCCCTAAGCACCATCAGGGTAGCCCCAACACCCCCCCAAAAAAAAGACACTAAGTTTGTGGTGATTTGTTAAGCAGCATTAAAAATGAATGCATTCAATATGTCTCAATGAGTGTTTGGGAGCCACGCCCTATGGTGCTCCAAGCTGATTTCTATTTATGTATTCAGTGATAATTCAAGGGACCATATGCAGTTCCAGGAATCAAACTAGGGCCATCTTGGATGCAAGGAAAATGCCTTAATCCCTGTACTAACCCCAGGAAAACTAATCTTCAGTTTCATGAGAGCTAGATTCTTGTCTAGTCGGACCTTGAGCAGGTTGAGTAACTTCTTTTTTTTTTTTTTTTTTTTTTTTTTTTTTTGAGTAACTTCTTTTGGACTCATTCTATGTATGTAAAATGGGGGCTAACTATCTTGATGGGGAAGGAACAGAGTGAAAAGGTAGTGCTGACCAATAGGCAAAGACTTCTCTGCTCAGCTCTATTATGGAGTCTGGGACACCACCATGAACTAGCAGATCTAGTCCCAATCATTGCCTGTTTGTGAGAGAGGTAGAAAAAAGAAAACAGAAGTTTAAAGAGATCATTCAGAAGCAACATGATAAGCATAAAAACAGTAATATATGGCTCAGAAGTTGGGGGGATATCAGAGAAAACTTCTTGGAAGAGACAACAACAGAGCTGGAACCCAAAGAATGAATGAGAGACAGTGAGACAGCACAGTGGGTTGAATATTTGCCTTGCATATGACTGACCCAAGTTTCATCCCCAGCACTTCCTATGGTCCCCTGAGCTTCAATAGGAATAATTCCTAAGCACAGAGTGAGGAATTATCCCTGAGCACGGCTGGGTATGGGCCAAAACAAACAAGCAAACAATCCCAAAACAACAACAAGATGAATAAGAATTGGCAGGTGAAGCAAATGAAGAGGGTAGGGAAGGCTGGCAAAAGAAGAATTTAGACAGATGAGGTAACAGAAGCAGAGAAATGAATGATCAGAGCTGGAGAGGAAGCCCAGAGACTGCAAAGACTGCAAAGCTGTAAGGGAGATTTCAGTGGGTCTATGCACAAGGTATGATGTGAGCAGTATTGATGGTTGTGATGTTCTGTTTGTCCCTCAGAACAGAGCAGGGTCAGGAGATAGCCTGGAACATAAAATTCCTTTTGACCGGGTTGGACATAATCCCTTCAGTTATCTCATCTCCCCTACTCCCCCCACACCAACATGTGCCAAGAGTTGGGTAGCTTCCTGGGGAATGGGGCCATGCGAAATTATAGCTTCTGAAGAGAGGCCGAAGTGACCTCAGGAGCTAGGTTTCATCATTCTGAAATCATGTTCCTGGCCTCAGTTAGAGGCAGAGAGATGGAGAGGAGAGGGTGGGAAAACAAATGGGTGGCAGCAGGTTTGGGCCAAGTGCCGAGGCTGAAGGAGAAAGCAGCTGGGACCAGCAGTGGGTGGAGAGTCCAGCTTGGATGCCATCAGTGGTGCAGTGTGACCTCAGGCTCAGTTCTTGTCCCTCCTGAATGTCTCAGGCAAAATGTGGGTATCTTTAACTTTGGGGTCACACCTAGCAGTGCTCAGATGTTACTCCTAATGGATGCTGGGGATTAAATCTGGGTTTGCTGTGTGCTTGGTAAGCACTCAACCCACTATACTATAGCTCCAGACCCAGCAGTGTAGGTCTTTGGTACCCCTCAGAAAATCTCCTTGTGTTGGGCAAGTACCCTCATATTCTTTGGTTGTCCCCGGATTATGCCTATAGAGTGAACAGAGAGGTCTGTGGCAGACCAGTCAGGGTGGAGGGCAGGAATCCAGAGGCACAGAAGTTTCCATGTGCAGTGAATGCAACCATGCTCTGGAAGAGTGGGAAGAGTGGAGGCTGACTCCTGTCAAGGTCAGATACACAGGAATAGCTCAACTCTGGAATTACACAAGCTCTGCAGCTCGCTCAGTCTCATCCTGTGTCTTCAGCCCATTCTCAGAAATGGTTTTGGGTGAGCTGGATGCCTTTGTTTGCTAGGGAGGCCATGACTAAGTACCACAAACAGGGGGGTTTAAACAAGGGACCTTTCTTTGGTTACTCACTTGCCTTCACAGTTCTGGAAGCTGCGAGTATGCTAACAAGTGATCACAGGGCTCTTCTGAAGCACCTCTCTGTTGCAGGTAGATCACCTTCACCTGCATCTGCAGAGGGTCTTTCCTCTGCATCTGTGTCCTACCAGCCGCTTTGAGGGAGATTGTTCCTGTTGAATTGGAACCTCATTTAACTCCCTAGATTCTGCAAAGAGCCTGTCTCCACATACTGTCACATGCTGTATGTGATTGGGAGATGGTTTTTTAGGAAACTGAATTCAGCTCTCAGCACTGGGCTTTGGAGTCCCAGTGAAGCTTTTCAGCATTTGTGTATTTGGGACTGCACCCCAGGAGAGGTGAGGTTTCACCTACTGCTGTGTCTTTCTTACCACAACTGTGTCCAGGCTGGAGCCTGAGCTCAGTAAACATTTGTGGAATGAAGGAATGAATGATTTAGTAATCTTGGGATGGGGCCCATGTGTTTGTCATTTAGAAGTTCCATGGTTGATTCTGATTCAATGAGGGGTGAAATCTCCATAGACATGATTGGGTTTCATCCTTCCTATTGCTGGATAGGAAGCTGAAGGCTCAGGAAGGAAATGAGGAACCAGGCCTAGCACTCCACAAAGATATGGAGTCCTTGACCTGCCTCCCTCAGAAGCCAGGACATGAAGAGGACTGGACTTGACACCTCTAGCCTCCTCACCCAGCTTCCTGACCTCTGGCCTTTACCCTATCAGCCAGAAAGTGTTTCCTGAATGTACGTTAGATCATTTCTTTCCTCAGTTCAAAACTCTCCCATGGCTTCCTCATCATCAACAAGATGAAGTCTACCTGCTAGGATGTGATTTGAAATCAATACAAATTTTGTCCTTGTTCCATTTCTGCCACAGAGCTCCCACAGTTAATGGGCTTTACTGACAAGAGTTTAAAAGATGCATTTTAGTATTTACAACAATCACTATTTGGATTGTTGTCAGGAAGAACTGAAGCTGGGATCAGAAGGTTGGAGCTCTCAATTCCACTTCCAATCTTGACTACCCAGAAAGGAAGACGGGCTAGGAGTTGAGACTGTCACCAATGGCTTATGATCTAATCATGTAATGAAACTCCAAGTAGTGAAGATCCCATAAAAAAAAAAAAAACCCTGGGTTTAGGTCTGGAGAGGTAATACAGCAGGTAGACCACTTGCCTTGATTAAGACCATCAAGGCTCAATACCTGGCATTCCATATGGTCCCCAAGTTCTGGCAGGAGTGATCCCTGAGCTAGATCTAGGAGTAAAACTTGAGCACTGCTGAGTATAGACCAAAAACTACAAGAAAAACATCTCTGGGCTGGGAGAGCTTCCAGATCAATGAATGTCTCTGTCAGGAAGGTGAGGTTCCCAGATCCGGGGATTCTGTCCTAGGAAAGCTTCTGGCTTCTTCTCTTTATCTGACTGTTTAAGTGCTTTATAAAAAAAATCTTGTAATGGGAAGTGTTCCTTTCAGTTTTGTGAGCCACTCTAGCAAATTCATAGAACCTGAGGATGAGGTGGCAGGACTCTCCAATTTATAACCAACTGGTCAGAACACAGGTAAGCAGTCTCATAGGACTGTACCTCTAGTGGTGGGATATGACATTGTCTCCCAATAGCCAGACTCCATATCTGCAAACATCTTCTGGGTCCCATAGTACCCTGTGCTTTTTTTTTTTTTTCCTTCCACACCCAGCGTTGCTCAGAAGTTACTCCTGGCTCTGTGCTCAGAAATCACTGGTGAGCTTGGGGGACCATATGGGATGCCTGTGATCAAATTTGGGTCAACTGCATGCAAGGCAAAAGCCCTATACACTGTGCTAGCACTCTGGTCCCAGTGCCCTGTGCTTTTATTCCATGTCCGGCCTCATAGAAATTTCCCAGTTTCTGACATGTAGGCTCATCCCTACATCTCTATGCTTCAAGTACTTCAATTTAAAATGGGGGTAGAGTAGGGTTGGAAGAGGATAGAATGACAGGAGGGGAAACAGTAGATGGTAACTCTTAAAGTTTCTCTCTAGCCATGGGCCCGGGCCTTGGTCACCTTAAAGGTACTGTCAGAAAGAAACTGCCTTGAGGTTACCACAAAAATTGTTGGATCTCCCATCTAGTCAGGCATCGTTGAGAATGTGTCTTGGGACCTGGAAAGAAGAGGAAACATCTTCCCTATGGTTCCTGTGCTAGATCCTGCCCCCACAGTTCTGGCAGGCTCCATGTGGTCCTCAGCTCTAACAAGGTTGGTCACCTAGAGAATGCAGTTATTGGGCCTGCTCTGCTCTGTGGTATTGCCATAATCCTGGCTTCCCCTGAGTCTGAGGAGATGAATGTGGCTGGGGGGACTGAGCCATATCACCCTTCTCTGACCGTCTGGGGTTCTTACAAGTCCATTGGCCAGGCAAAGCCTAATGGAAGCTCCATGCACAGAGCCCCAGGAAACAAATCCCTGGCCATGTGGACAACTCTGTTGGCCCCACACTCCCTAAAGTCTTCCTGGCTGGAACAGGGACTGCTGACCAGGCTTGTGCCTGCAGTGTGTTCTGGGCCATGTTTTCAGATGCTATTGGTAAAAAATGGCCTCTTGGGATGAGCCAGTTGGCCCCTTACTGCTATTTGCTTCTCAAAATTGGAAAAAATAGTCTGTCCACCTGGAAATATTTGCTGATGCTTTTCTTTTTTTACTTCTTTTCTCTTTTTAAGAAGTAGAAATTAACTCCTGTTCTTACTATTGCCAATTGCATTTTATGGGTTTTCTGCATGTCCCATGGCTATAAAATCATCTTAAATTTAATAAATCTTTTACAGCTTGCCAAGCATCCTCTTATGCCTCCTCCCTTTTGGTTTATGCAATTTTTGTGAGAAAGCTCAGGAAATGGCATTATTGTCCCAGATGATAGGTGAGGAAACAGTCTCAGATGGTAAGATTAGCCATTCAGCATCACATAGGAAGATGAACTGAAACAGTGAACCTGAGGCCTCCAACTCAGTACTCAGCTCTTCTCATGGCTCTACATTCCTGTCACATTATATCAGTGCTTGGCCTCTCAGCACCCTTTTCAAAAGACAAAGGACAGTACATGCAGATCCCCTTTGCTTCTTCTTTCTGAGCATAGTCATTGCCTTCCCTTAACTCACCTCAAAGCCAGTAACTCAAAATCTACTTGTCTATGGGCCTGAGAACTATAGCATCTATTCTTCCTTCTCCAACTGCTAGATGTAGATTTTCATTTAGTGCCCCCAGATGACTAGTTGTTGGGACTGAATATCCAGCTATTGATTTAAAAAGCAACATAAAACCAGTGCTGGAGAGATAACATGGAGGTAGGGCATTGCATGCAAAAGGACGGTGATTTGAGTCCGGGTATCCCATATGATCCCCCAGGCCTTCCAGGAGCAATTTCTGAGCATAGAGACAGGAGTAACCCCTAAGAGCTGCTGGGTGTGACCCAAAAAGCAAAAAAAAAAAAAAAAAAAAAAAGCAACATAAAACCTAAAATTGGGCCAGAGACCTAGTATAGAAGTTAAAGCACTTGCCTTGTATGTGGCTGATCTAGGTATGATCTGCCACATCCCCTATTGTCCCCTGAGCACCGCCAGAAGTAATCTCTGAGTGCAGAGCCAGAAAGAACATCACATGTGGCCCAAAGACTTTCTTTAGCAATTGATCCATTAATTCTCTCAGTAAGGACTATGCTCAGTCTCTAATAAATTCTATGTTACATGCTATGTAGTCCTGTGATGTTATTTCTTTCATTTAGTATGTTTTATATTATTCTCCCATGTTGTAGCATGTATCAGTACTTCAACTCTTTTGGTGAATGAGTAATAATTCCAGTGTATGGATATACATAATCTTTAATTCATATGTTGATGAATATTTGATTGGGCTTCTTTCTCTCTATATATTGTTATGGTCATATAATTTTAACCTTTCCTTTTGTTGGCATACTAATTAATGTTTTTTATGTTGAACCATCCTTGAAATAGATACTATTTGTTCATGAGAGATAATTCATTGCAGAACCTACTTCACTTAGATTTTGTTGAAGATCTTTGCATCTATGTTTATAGATATGTTGATCTGGTCTGTAGTGTTGTTTGGTTGCTTTGTTGGTTGTTTTGTTTTGTTTTTAGGGCCACACTGGTCATCACTCACTCAGGAGTTACCCCTGACCCTGTGCTCAGAAATAGCTCCTGGCAAGCTCAGGGACCATATGGGATGCCAAAGATCAAACCTGGGTTGATTACATGCAAGACAAATGCTCTATCCACTGTGCTATTGCTCCAGCCTCTGGTCTGTAGTGTGTTGTTATATCTCTCTCTGCTTTTGGTATCAGAGTAAAGTAGTCTTCATAAAATGTGTTTAGAAGGATTCTCTTTGCTTACAATATCTGGAAGTTCTTAAAAAGAATAGACAATCAAAAGGTCATCTTCAAGGACTTGACATAACACACTAGTTAAAGAATCTGAACTTTTGGTGGAGGAGGAGGATTTGATCACTTGTAATTTCATCACTTGTAATTGACCTATTCAGGTTCTATTTCCTCCTGGTTCAGTTTTGAAGGCTATAAGGTTCAAATAATTTGTCCATTTCTATAGAGGAAATATTTTAGTGTTTGGGAGACCATATGAGGTGCCATGGATTGAATCCAGGTAGGCTACATATTGGCAAACACACTACTCGTATTAACACTCTGGCCCCATCTCTTGTAATTTTGACTATTTTGCTTTTAATTCTTTTAGGGTTTTCTCTTACAATTACCCTGATTAAGGACTTACCAATTTTGTTTATCCTCCAAAAAGCCAACACTTGGACTTATTTTTTATTATTTAAAAGATTTTTTTTGGGGGGGTGGGCCACACCCAGTAATGCTCAGGGGTTATTCCTGGCTATGTGCTCAGAAATTGCTCCTGGCTTGGAGGACCATATGGGACACTGAGGATCAAACAGAGGTTTGTCCTGGATCAGCTGCATGCAAAGCAAACACCCTTCCACTGCACTATCACTTCAGCCCTAAAAGAAGATCTTTTACAGAAAAAGAAAAAGGAAAAACTTAAGTTCAGGGGCCGGGCGGTGGCGCTCGAGGTAAGGTGCCTGCCTTACCTGCGCTAGCCTAGGAGACGGACCGCGGTTCGATCCCCCGGCGTCCCATATGGTCCCCCAAGCCAGGAGCGACTTCTGAGCGCATAGTCAGGAGTAACCCCTGAGCGTCACCGGGTGTGGCCCAAAAAAAAAAAAAAAAAAAAAAACTTAAGTTCAGTGATCATTTATAATACAGAATCAAACATAAACAAGAATGGAATGAGACAACAAAAGATTAAAAGGGCAGAAGCACATATATGATATATTATATTATATATTATATATTATATTTTGTTGTTGTTGTTTTT
This sequence comes from Suncus etruscus, assembly GCF_024139225.1. NCBI lineage: Eukaryota > Metazoa > Chordata > Mammalia > Eulipotyphla > Soricidae > Suncus > Suncus etruscus. The sequence goes on from NC_064856.1 coordinate 49,375,451, forward strand.
AATTTTTGGTTTTTGGGTCATACCCGGTGGCACTCAGAAGTTACTCCTGGCTCTGCACTCAGAAATCACTCCTGGCAGGCTCAGGGGACCACACAGGATGCTGGGAATAGAACCACCATCTCCTAGGTTGGCCACGTGCAAGGCAAATGCCCTCTCCTACCGTTGTGCTATCTCTCAGGCCCCAGGGTATATTTAGTGTAAAGAAGACAAGTCGATACCAGCACAAGACCAGGACAGAATCTGTTTTGTCTAAAAGATGACCAGTGAGTTGCAGGAATCCTAGGTTTGCTTCAGAGCCTCATATGGTCTCTCATGTCCTGCCAGGAGTGATCTTGAGTACTGATGAATGTGGCCCAAAAACTAAAGAACAACACTAGCGCAAAAACCTGTCTTAGACAGGGCCAGAGTGATAGCACGAGGCCAACCCAGAACCAACCCAGGTTAGATCCCCCGTGTCCCATGTGGTACCCCTAGCCTGCAAGGAGCAATTTCTGAGCACAGAGCCAGGAGTAATTCTTGAATAACACTGGCTATGGCCCAATGCCCACGCCCTCACAAAAACCTTCCTTAGACACAAAAAATGTGATCTATAATTCTCATGATAACCACAGAATTAAAGTCTAGATAAGAGATGCTTAGGATAAAAGTTAATAACACTGTAGGCTGGAGTGTAACATAGTGGGTACTTGCCATGTACTCAGCCACCCTGAGTTTGATCCCTGGCACCAAATATGATCTGAGCATAGAGCTAGGACTAAATCCTGATGAGGAGGGGGTAAGAGTGGCTCCAAAATTACCCCCTCCTCATCAATAAAATGCAATGACAAAATACTCATGAAAAACTACCCAAATTTGAGGCCAGATCGATTGTGCAGCAGTAGAGTGTTTGCCTTCCTTGCATGTGGCTGACCCATGATGGACTGCAGTTCAAACCCTGGCATTCCCATATGGTCCCTCAAGCCAGGAGCAAATTCTGAGGGCATAGCCAGAAGTAACCCCTGACCGTCACTGGGTATGGTCCAAAAATAATAAACTATCCAAATGTAAAAGTAGATAAAATTTCATGGAACAAAAAAACAGCAAAAATTGAAATATCTAAACCCACCAGTCAAGTTATAGTATGAAGTTTTTAAAGCATGCATATTATGCATACCAGAAACTCATGCCAGATATAGAGTCTTACAGTGAAATGCTGGAGTAAGTCTTTTTTTTTTTCCGCTAAGCCAATGGCACAGAGAAAAAGCATCAACTGTAATACTCATATCTTATATCTTATATCTTATTTCTGATCAAATTAGACTCAGTTAAAAATGATAATTGGAGGCAAGAGCTAAACACTGTATAATGACGAATGGGACATTCTATGAAGAAAATGTAAGTCGTTAATATCTGGGCACTCAGTACAAGCACACCTATAAAACACTTACCAAATCTAAAGCGAATGAGTATCAGAATTAGCTGATTTTTTCAGATGTTAAATTCATATACATAATTAGGATAAATCTCTTATTTAACATGTTGCTGGATTCAATTAGGCAATATTTTCAGATATTGATGAGGTGTGTAGTTTTCTAGTGATTTGTCTGGTTTCTGATGTCAGAGTAAAAAATGACCACCTAGAACGAGTTTAGAAGTGTTTTCTCTTGGGGCCAGTGTGGTGGAGTAAGGCAGATGCCTTGCCCGCACTTCCCAAATTACTGTTTGCATCCTACATGAATATTAATTTTTGAAGGCTTTTTGCATATTATCATACAAAATATAAGTGATCATTTATCATCACTGATTGTTCTATCAGTGTGAAATTATGTGGACAGAATACTTCACACACTTAATTGCTCTGGTAAGATCCACTATTATATGGAGATGAGTCTGACATGGAAATTCTAAAACAACATAATGTAATTTTTCTTTGTGATTTTTAAACTAACTACTTCTATATTTTTATTGATATAAAAATGAGTTAAAATGTGACTTGGGGGCCGGAGAGATAGCATGGAGGTAAGGCGTTTGCCTTTCATGCAGGAGGTCATCGGTTCGAATCCCGGCGCCCCATATGGTCCCCCGTGCCTGCCAGGAGCAATTTCTGAGCCTGGAGCCAGGAATAACCCCTGAGCACTGCCGGGTGTGACCCAAAAACCACAAAAAAAAAAAATGTGACTTGATGGGACTGAAGCGATAGCACAGCATGTAGGGCATTTGCCTTGTACGGGACTGACCTGGATTCAATTCCTGACAACCCATATGGTTCCAGGAGTGATTCCTGATTGCAGAGTCAAGAGGAACCCCTGAACACTGCAGGGTATGACCTCCAAACAAACAAACAAATAAAAATAAATAGATAAAATAGATAAATAAAATGCTGTGACTTGAGTGATTGGCAGGGGTCCTAAAACTTTTTAAACAGGGGCCAGTTCACTGTCCCTCAGAACATTGGAGGGTCTGACTATAGTAAAAACAAAACTTATGAATGAATTTGTATGCATACTGCATATATCTTATTTTGCAATGAAGAAAAAAAAAACAGATACAAATACAATATGTGGCCCTCGGGCCATAGTTTGAGGACCACTGGGAGGGTAGGGTGTTTGTCATGTATGCACCTGACCCAGGTTCAATCCCAGCAACACATATAATTGTCCAGTGTTGCCTCCCAAAAAAAGAGAGAAACTATAGTACAGTGCTGGTAGGGCTTTTGCACATGGCTGACTTGAGTTTATTTTCCAACATTCCATAAGGTCTCCCAAGCATGGCCAGGAGTAACCCCTGAGCCCCTTAGTGTGGCCCTAAAACAAAATAAACCAACAATACTGTTTTCTCATAGAATGTTAGCACATATATATTACTTGTACTAAAATTTTTTTATGTAAGTACAATAAAATTGATGCATGGGAAAAAAACAGATATATTTATACTTTTGATATTTGGAGGTATCTGTGAAGAATTACTTTGCTCTCCCCCTCCTTTTTGTTTTAAATAAATTAAATAAATTCTTCTTTTCATAATTGTTGTAATCTAAGGCTCATACACACCCTTGGTTGTGGCACTTGCCAGGGCTTGCACATCTGGTCCCAGGCTTGTACACATACTTTCTGTCACAGTTTTTGCATGGGCACTCACAAGTGCCGACACTTTAGCTGTAGTGCTGTTGCAGTGGTTGCAGTTCTCAATGGGAACTGATGATGATGCTCCCATAGTGTGTTGTTTCTTGTGGTGTTGACATGCACATAGGGCATGTCATAGGGCACCCAGGATGGTATGCTTTGTTGCAGTGCTGTGAGTCCCAAGAAGCAGAGTAAACAGGACTATATATATTCAGTGCACATGGATAGGAACAGGGAACCAACTTGGAGCACCATGCTTGCAAGTTAGGTGCTTTTACCACTAAGTCACCCAGGTCCTTAAATAATCTTCAAATATTAGGATGAGTTCTTCCTCTTATTGCTGAGTTGTATTCTGTTATGTGAATTAATGGCATACAGCATTGTTGGTTTATCTAATTACATGTTGACAATTGTCATTTTTTTCCTGTTTTTAAGTAAAGCTTTGTATGGGGATGGGAGTGATATTACAACAGTAAGACACTTTCCTTGCAAGTGGTCAACCTGGGTTCAATTCCCGGGTTATCATATGGTTCCTCAGGTTCCACCAGGAATGATCCCTGAGTGCAGAGAGCCAAGAGTAAGCCCTAAGTACAGCTGCGTATAACCCTAAAACAAACAAACAAAAAAACAAAAAAACACATAAAAAACCTTTGTATAGACAGATGTTTTCATTTTCTAGGGCAAATGTTTACTAGTGGAATTTTTGTGTAATTTGATAGGTGCATATTAACTTGATGAGAATGTTTCAGATTAATGTTCAAGTGGTTATATCACTTTACACTCATAAAAACAATGCATTTCTGCTTACTCCACATGTCATCACATTAAGTATTGTTAATGTTTTATTATCCTTTGAAGATGAATAATTATATTAAAATACGTTTTGTGTGTCTATTAATCATGTATATATCTTCCTTTGTATAGTCTTATTTTCTAGGTTCTCTATAAGAAATGTTTACCAACTAAAGATCCTAAAAATAATGTGTCCTCTTCTAGAAAATATTTTTATCAGTAATTGTTCTAGCATGGTATGTTGAACAGAATTTTCTTTTTATGTTAAGTTGCTTTTGCTCTTTAAAATAAAACTAATTAGAGCTAGAGTCACGCAACTGTGACAGTCTCAAGCCCTGGCTCAAGTCCCCATCACCACATATGGTCCCCTGAGTAGCCTGGGTCACTCCTGAGCAGAGTCAAGAATAGCTAACTCCTGAGCACCATCAGGTGTGTCCCATAAATAGAAAACAAGACAAAACAAAACAATCCATCAACCATTTTCTATTTCTGGGCAAACTAGTCTATTATGTTGATTTATTTTTCTGCCTTTATGCCAATACAGTTTTGGTGACTGTGGAATTATAGTGAACTGAGAACTCACATAATAAAGATTCTCCACTTTCATCTTTTTTTGTTTGTTTGTTTGTTATTGTTTTGGGGCCGCACTCAGCGGTGCTCAGGGGTTACTCCTGGCTGTCTGCTCAGAAATAGCTCCTGGCAGGCACGGGGGACCATATGGGACACCGGGATTCGAACCAACCACCTTTGGTCCTGGATCGGCTGCTTGCAAGGCAAACGCCGCTGTACTATCTCCCCGACCCCATCTTCTTTGTTTGTTTTTGGGTTTTCTGTTTTTTTTTTTTTGTTTGTTTGTTTTGTTTTGTTTTTGGGTCACACCCAGCAGCGCTCAGGGCTTACTCCTGGCTCTATGCTCAGAAGTCGTTCCTGGCAGGCTCAGGGGACCATATGGGATGCCGGGATTCGAACCAATGACCTTCTGCATGAAAGGCAAACGCCTTACCTCATGCTATTTCTCCGGCCCCCACTTCTGTCTTTTATATACTCTATCACAGGGGGTCTCAAACTCGCAGCCCGCGGGCCGTTTGCGGCCCTCCGTACAACATTCTGTGGCCTGCGGCCGGCCTTCAAATATAGCAGTATTCGCGATTATTCGCTTACCGAATAATCGCAATAAAAATCGCATTAGTAAGAAAAAAATCGCATTAAACATTCACATACCCCGAGTAGTTCCGTTCGGGTATGCAAATGTGTAATGCGATTTTTTGCGTTTTTTTTTTTTTTTTTTTACTAATGCGATTTTTTTATTGCGAATATTCGGTAAGAGAATAATCGCGAATACTTTGCGCCTAGTGCAGACGTCATTTCCACTGCTCCTGCCCGCTGTTTGAGGACTTTCTTTTTGTGAAATCCCTTATGCGGCCCTGCCTCACCCCGACTTTGCCTCCTGCGGCCCCAGGTAAATTGAGCTTGAGACCCCTGCTCTATCAGGAGTAAGCCATGAGCACAAGTGGGTGTGGCCCCAAACCCAAAAATTAATTAGTTGATTAATAATTGGCCATAAGCACCTGCATGGCTCGAGGTCTTACCAGCTTCACAAAGGAATGCACACTAACCAGTGCACTAAGATTCACTACACAGCTTGGGAACTGGTCCCCAATATTTGAGTTCACACCGGGGTAAAGATTTGTCCTTTGCAGGAAAAGTCAGTCCTGACACCTGCCCAGATCTCCTACATCTGTTGTCTAATTGCAAGGAAAAGAAGTTTCAGGAGGTGATAAATAGTAAAAGAATGTTAGTGAAAGGGAGAGAGATAAGAACACGCTCAAAAGCCAGAACTGGAGCATCTTCAGAGAGAGAATAAAGATTCCTGGACTAAAAGAAAGGAATTACACACTCGATGTAGTAATGCAGGAGCTTCCACAATAGAAATGCATCCATTATGTTGCAAAGCCCGTGTAAGAGGGTTTGTACTAATTGCCCTAGACTTGGAGGTTTCCTTTTCTCTTTTTCTTTTTCTTTCTTTTTTCTTTCTTTCTTTCTCTCTCTCTCTTTCTTTCTTTCTTTCTTTCTTTCTTTCTTTCTTTCTTTCTTTCTTTCTTTCTTTCTTTCTTTCTTTCTTTCTTCCTTCCTTCCTTCTTTCTTTCTTTCTTTCTTCCTTCCTTCTTTCCTTCTTTTTCTTTTCTTTCTTTCTTTCTCCTTTCTTCCTTCCTTCCTTCTTCCTTCCTTCTTTCTTTCTTTCTTTCTTTTCTTTCTTTCTTTCTTTCTTTCTTTCTTTCTTTCTTTCTTCCTTCCTTCCTTCCTTCTTTCTTTCTTCTTTCTTTCTTTCTTTTTCTTTTCTTTCTTTCTTTCTTTCTTTCTTTCTTTCTTCCTTCCTTCCTTCTTTCTTTCTTTGTCTGTTTCTTTCTATTTCTGTTTCTTTCTTTCTTTCTTTTTCTCTGTTTCTTTCTTCCTTTTTCTCTCTCTCTTTCTTTTCTATTTCTTCTTTCTTTCTTTCTTTCTTCCTTCCTTCCTTCCTTTTTTCTTTCTTTCTTTCTTTCTTTCTTTCTTTCTTTCTTTCTTTCTTTCTTTCTTTCTTTCTTTCTTTCTTTCTTTCTTTCTTTCTTTCTTTCTTTCTTTCTTTCTTTCTTTCTTTCTTTCTCTTTTGTTTCTTCCTTCCTCCCTCCCTCCCTCCCTCCCTCCTCCCTCCTTCTTCCTTCCTTCCTTCCTTCCTTCCTTCCTTCCTTCTTCCTTCCTTCCTTCTTCCTTCCTTCCTTCCTTCCTTCCTTCCTTCCTTCCTTCCTTCCTTCCTTCCTATAGAGGGGTCACACTAAAGGGTTACTCTCAGTTTGTGCTCAGTTTTACTCCAGACAGTGCTCTGGGTACCATGCTGTTTCAGGGAATATATCTGGGCCACCTGCATGCAAGGCATGTGTTGATGATTTTGAACTTTATCTCACCCTACTTGGAGTTTTCTTTTTAAATATTTCCTTTGCTAAATATTCATTAAAAAGATGTGATTTTTGAGCCCAGTGATCTACATTTTGAGCCTTATGTGGCCTTATCCTGAAGGGGGAACCAGTCATTGAGTTTGGTTGAGTTCTTGGGCCATCTTGAGCTAGAACATCATGCTTGAAATAAATCCCCTCATTGTGAAATCACCCCACATGCTGTGTTTTTATTTCCAGGTGGGTGGGTCTGAAGAAGCAGGGTAGCTTCGAAGGATTAATAAACCAAGCCAGTCAGGAGAGAGTCCTTGTATCAGTGGCTCCTCCCTTGTGATCTATCTATGGGCCAAAACCAGAGTGACTTTTGTCTAGTTTCCCAATACAAATTCCATCAGGCAGGGGAAGGTAGATGAGATCCAGGTGGGCTTTTACATATCAAAGGGATAGGTTTAAAGGAAGGGAGGAAGTTAGGGGAAATGCCTTTGTTTGGGGTTAATAGCTGGGTGTCATCTTACAATGTTGGTCAAAGTTCTAGGTTGAGTTAGTTGAGTCCCTAGACTGGAATCAGGGCAGAGCATGGCAACTCTTATTAAGCATTTTTATAGCTTTATTCCTTCCCAAACTTATTACCATGGGTCCCCTACCTGACTACCCTTATGCTTTTTATTAGCAATAAGCAACTAAATATTTTAAATCCATAGCATTTACACATCACCAAAACCAAAATGTTTAGGGCTATGTTTAATAAAAAAGTTGTATCAGACCTCTACATTGAAAACTACAAAGCAAGAAAGACACAACTGAAAAATATCCCAAATTAATATAGAATTTTAATTCCATGTTCATGGATTGAAAAAACACAATATTGAACTTGTCAATTCTCAAATTGATCAATAAGTTCAAAAGTGATATAAAATTTTAGTATTCTTTTTTAGAAATTGACTTGTTAGTTCCTGAAGCTGATCTTGGCTCAAGTCTCCAGCACCTGAGCACAGAGCCAGAAATAGCCACTGAACTCAACTGGATGTGGCTCATTCTCTGCCACATTCCCCAATGCATTGGGCACATACACACAGGATCTCTTGAATTACCATATTGAATAGATTGATGACAGCGAATATATTGCTATGTTCCTAAACTTAGTTTCTAAAATTTAATAGTTCACCACAAATAATCATTTTCAACTATAACGTTGTTTTGTTTTTGTTTTGAGACCAGACCTGATAATGCTCAAGGTTTATTACTCTAGGCTCTGAGCTCAGAAATGACTCCTGGCAGGCTCATGGGACCATATGGGGATTTAGGGGCTCAAACATATACTGTCCTAAACTGCAATGTTGTTTGGTTGTAGTTTCTGTTTTATCTATTGAGGATTTTGTTCTATTTTTAGTTTTCAGAAAGGCTGGTTGATTTGTTGTTAATCAAGAAGTGTTAATTTTTTTTGTTTTTGTTTTTGTTTTTTGTTTTTTGTTTTTGGGTCACACCGAACATCGCTTAGGAGTTATTTCTGGCTCTGCACTCAGAAATTGACCCTGGAAGGCTCAGGGGACCATATGGGATGCCAGGATTCGAATCACTGACCTTCATGCTATATCTCTGGCCCCAGGTATTCTATTGTTATTGAGTATATATTCTGTAAATGTCAATCAGGTAAAATTATTTGATAATTTTCAAGTGTTATGTAACATTATGTTACTGATTTTTTTTAAACCAGGAATACCAATCACAGAACTCTCATTTTTTGCAGGTTTTTTTTTTCATTTTTGTTGTTGAAAAGTATATTGTATCAATATTATTTTTATTTTAAAATTTTGTTTGCTTTAGGGGCCACCCCTTGCATTGCTCAGGTGCTATTTCTGACTCTGTGCTCAGGAGTGACTCCTGATGGTGCTGGGGGACTATATGTGAGTTGACCACCAGCATCTGACCATCTTTTTAGTTTCTCTGGTAATAATATTACAATCTGATTTCTTCCCCCGACAGTTGTTATTGCTCTTGTTTGTTGTGATTCCCCCCCTAGACTTAATCTGTGCATCCTGACTAAATTAGTGTGTATATATTGCTGTCTGTCTTTTTTTTTTTTTTTTAATCTTTTCCCGAACCTTTGCTTTATTTTGACTAGCTCCCTAGGGAATTGCTTCTGAATCACACTGTTAAGTAGTCAGCCTTTAGCATATAAGCATATAAGACTTTTCATCTTCTTCAAGGACTCTGATGATTCTAACAGGAATCCTAGGGTGCATTTCAAATCTAGACATTTTACGTCTCCCAGCCTTTACTTTTCTCCAACCTTTACTTTCTCTTTGGCCCTCCCAAATTCCCTTTACCTGTATGCTGGCTACACATCCTAGCAGAAATATGTAACTGCTAGTTAGGACATTGGTTGCTAGCGATTGGAGTAAGGCCCACAACTACTGTCTCATTCCCTGTTAAATTTCTAGTCCCTTGCTCCCTTCAACCAGAGCCTCAGCCTCAGAATGGCTGAGTAGCTGCCCTGTTGTTTGTTTGGTTGGTTTTTGTCACTGCGATTGACTCTGTTCCTTTCAATGCCCCTGGGCATGAGTTTTTCTAGCTCTGTTCCAAATCAAGCCAGCCCCGCCCCAGAGCAAAGCTGCAGATTTTCATAGCAAGCCTCTCTGTAGAACAATTATCATAGTGACTGAGTCTGGTAGGGGTGGAGGGAAAGGGTAAAGTGCAGCCCCGGGCTCAAAGGCCACAGACTGCCACTGTTCTCACTCAAGGGTCTAGTTTTTCCGCGCATAAACGCCTTTTAATGCATTGTAAGTCTATGACCACTTGTAGTTTTGACAGTTTGTCCAGTTGTTTTTTTTAAAGGAAGAGTCTTTTCTGAGCTCTTTACTTGCCATTTCAGAAGATCTTCCTCATCATTCTGTTTATTTCTAAATTGAAGATTTTCTACTGTTCTGACTATTAGTTTTTACTCTTGCAATTAAGTACATACACTCTTAGGAGTATTATATCTTTTGATGAATTGATTCTTTCATGATCAAGAAATTTCTCTTCGGGCCCGGAGAGATAGCACAGCGGCGTTTGCCTTGCAAGCAGCCGATCCAGGACCAAAGGTGGTTGGTTCGAATTCCGGTGTCCCATATGGTCCCCCGTGCCTGCCAGGAGCTATTTCTGAGCAGACAGCCAGGAGTAACCCCTGAGCACCGCCGGTGTGGCCCAAAAACCAAAAAAAAAAAAAAAAAAAAAGAAGAAATTTCTCTTCATATTTGGTACTGCTTCTCATCCTGCTATAGATTTAATCTAAAAATCTTTTGTGAGGGGATAACACTCAGTTCTCATGCTTAGGACTTACTCCTGGCTCTGTGTTCAAGGATCACTCCCTGGAAGGGCTTGGGGGACCATATTTGATATTGGGGATTGAACCCAGGCCAGATGTGTGAAAGGCAAGTACCCTACTGCTGTATTATAGCTCTGGCCCAATTTAACCTGATATTATTATAGCCACTCAGGATTTTATGATTTGTGTTTGCCTGGTCTCTCTTTTTCTATTCTAGGTCTAAGTCATCGTTTCTCAACCCAGGGCAGCCATAGGTAAAATATGTAAGATGTGAGAAAAAAGTTCAGAAAAGGAACATGGATGGAAAAACGTTGCGAAGCACAGTTCTAACTTCTGCCCCTTTTTCGTTTGATGTGCTCTGTTGTAAAGAGCATCTATTTGGGTCTAGCTCCCCTGACACCACTCCAGCTCATTCTGAGGCAAAAGGGCAGGGCCAAGAGGGCCAAACAGGGAGAAATTATGTTTACATCCACTTGCAATCACAGTGAGACCAAACTTGGACAGAATCTATGCAGAAACTGACCTGAAACTGACGAATAAACACAGGGAAAACAGGAAGAAATGCTCACTAAGAAAGAAAAGCCGGCCCGGAGAGATAGCACAGCGGCGTTTGCTTTGCAAGCAGCCAATCCAGGACCAGAGGTTGTTGGTTCGAACCTCGGTGTCCCTTATGGTTCCCCCCCCCCTGCCTGCCAGGAGCTATTTCTGAGCAGACAGCCAGGAGTAAACAAAACAAAAACAAAAAACAAAAACAAAAAGAGAGAGAGAGAGAGAGAGAGAGAGAGAGAGAGAGAGAGAGAGAGAGAGAGAGAGAGAGAGAGAGAGAGAGAGAGAGAGAGAGAGAGAGAGAGAAAGAGGGGCCGGGCGGTGGCGCTGGAGGTAAGGTGCCTGCCTTGCCTGCACTAGCCTAGGAAGGACCGAGGTTCGATCCCCCCGCGTCCCATATGGTCCCCCAAGAAGTCAGGAGCAACTTCTGAGCGCATAGCCAGGAGTAACCCCTGAGCGTCACAGGGTGTGGCCCAAAAACCAAAAATAAAAAAAAAAGAAAGAGAGAAAGAAAGAGAGAAAGAGAGAGAGAAAGAAAGAAAGGAAAGAAAGAAAGAAAGAAAGAAAGAAAGAAAGAAAGAAAGAAAGAAAAGAAAGAAAGAAGAAAGAAAGAAAGAAAGAAAGAAAAGAAAGAAAGAAGAAAGAAAGAAAGAAAGAAAGAAAGAAAGAAAGAGAGAAAGAACGAGGGAAGGAGGGAAGGAGGGAGGGAAGGAGGGAGGGAGGGAGGGAAGGAGGGAAGGAAGAAGGGAGGAAGGAAGGAAGGAGGGAAGGAAGGAAGGAAGGAAGGAAGGAAGGAAGGAAGGAAGGAAGGAAGGAAGGAAGGAAGGAAGGAAGAAAGGAAGGCCAGGATGGAGCAAAAAAGATATAACTGAAGTTTCTACAATGAAGAACTTTACCCTGGAGAATAGGTTGAGCTAGTCCTGTACTTAAAACTCAACAACAAGGAAATAGAGAATCTGTAAAGGGGTGAGAGTTGCTGGAGGGCATCATCTTAGCAACCTCTCCCAAACAAATGACTGCAGTGCTGGTGGACATCATCTTCGATCTCCTTCTCTTAAGGCACAGATCATCGGGGAATCTTTCTGAGGAGTGTTCTATCCACCCAACTCAGAGTTGTGATCACTAGGGTCAGAGAGACAATTATTCAAGGACAGACCTGGCCACAATAGAAGAAAGCATAGTCACACTCTCAAAGCCTCACTGCCTACTGTGTTCCCCTGTTGGGCCTTAGACACTGCTCCCTCTCTGTTCCAGATGTATGTGCTCTGTCACCAGCAGGAACTGAAGCTCTGTGTCCTTTGAAATTTGTCCCAGCAGGGGCTTCCCAGATGCTCTGGAGGTTAGTGAAACCATGGCAGCCTAGTGGCTTCTGGACACTGGAGACTGAAAATTCCAGGGTCACTGAATGGGCCTGGTTGATCTCAGTGTCACAGCAGGCATACTTGCTTGTCCTTGGGTAGTTTTTACCTGTGCCTGAGCCTCACTGATCAGCAGCTTGCATAGGAATAAGTGGGTTGAAGGGCCCAGAGCAATAGCACAGCAAGTAGGGCATTTGTCTTGCACACAGCCATCCCGGGTTTGATTCCCAGCACCCCATATGATCCCAAAGTCTGCCAGGAGCAATTTTTGAATGTAGTCAGGAATAACCCCTGAGCACTGATGGATATGGCCTAAATCTCTCCCAAAATCTCTTTTCTGCATGCAAGAATAAGTGGGTTGAAATGCAAATGAATAATCACAAAGAAATATTTAATATTAGAAGTGTTTGAGACTTTATTTAGAAGTTTGTTGATGTTTTTGTCACCAGAAATACACAAAAGAACTTACCTCTTGTGACCCTATGGTAGAATTGGTTTTGTTAGACCTGGTTTTAACTTAGCGTTGCAGTTTCCAAAAACTTCTGATTGGTGGGGTACAATTCATTGATTTTGACAAATTTTAAAATATTCACCAGTATAGTTTCATAAAGGTTTTATTCCCCCTTTTAGACACTGGAAAGCAGAAGATTTTATTTTAGTAAAATCTAGGTCACTCTTTTATAGATGTGTTTTCAAGTTATATCTAAAAAAGTATTCATCATACCTTGGTGACCCTCTTAGAATTTATAAGCTTATGATCTAAATTTAGGTCTCAATCCATTCTAAGTTAATTTCATACCCCCTCTGGCATCAAACCCAAGGCCACACATATTGAGTTGATTTGTAAAGGGTATAAGGTCTCTGAGTTTAGATTCATTCTTCTGTGTCTACATGCTTTGTGAGTTTAAGGCAGGTCATGTCTAGCCCTGTGGAGCTTAACAGTTTGGCATTTTTTCCAGCTATGTGATGCTATTTGGGCAGGGTTATTGCAAGGGTATCTTAGGGATCAAACTCTAGACCTTGTAGATGTATTTAAGCCCTTTGGGCTGTATGTGCTGGCCCCTAATATTTTATGTTGAATGCTACCTTTTGGGAGATTGGATTTTGTTGTCTTCCTCAATGAGGTGTTGACTTTTGTTCTAGCCAGCAGGTACTTGTATGTGAGTTCAATCCATTTGAGGCTGATGTAAAGCTTTGTTAAGTGCAGCCAGAGTGGTCGTTACTCTCAAGTAAGACTAGCCCAAAACTCAGCATTGATTTTTCTGAGTATATTACTGAATGCTTAGGGTACTCAATGAGATTTCTCTATTCTAATTAGCTCTACTCAAGCATCTGCAGTGGCAGGTATTTAGCTCATAGTCCTAAGTCAGGGGCCTCAAACTCATGGCCTGTGGGCCGCTTGCGGCCCTCTGTACAACATTTTGTGGCCCGCGACTGGCCTTCAAATATCGCAGTATTCACGATTATTTGCTTACCAAATAATCACAATAAAAATCGCATTAGTAAGAAAAAATCGCATTAAACATTCGCATACCCCAAGCAGTTCCGTTCGGGGTATGCAAATGTGTAATGCGATTTTTTTTCTTACTAATGCGATTTTTTATTGCAAATATTTGGTAAGCGAATAATCGCGAATACTTTGCGCCTAGCGCAGACATCATTTCCACTGCTCCTGCCAGCTGTCCCTTGCATTATTGGAGGCCGAAGGAAGAGAAGTTTGTTACAGAATTAGATTTTGTTATACCTTCATCATGACTTCATCAAAGCCTGCAGTGAAGAGAAAGATTGATGACGAGCACAGACAATTTCAGGAAAAGAGGGAGACGCAGTATTTCTTTGTTGAGCATAGGGGCATCCCCACATGTCTTATTTGCTCAGAGAAAGTTGCAGTGCACAAGGAATACAACTTGAAACACCATTATTCAACTAAACATGCTGAGGAATGTGCAAAATATCAAGGAAATGAGAGAGCCAAGTGGGTTGCCAGTCTTAAAGCATGTCTAATAAGGCAACAAGATTTCTTCAAGAAAGTAACCAAAGAGAATGTTGCATCAGTTGAAGCTAGTTCCATGGTTAGTGAGATAATTGCTAAGGCAGGGAAACCATTCACAGAAGGAGAGTTTGTTAAAAAAAAAATGCATGTTACAGGCTGCAAGTATTATCTGTCCAGAAAAGAAAGGTCAGTTTAGCAAAATCAGCCTTTCTGCCAACACTGTGGCAGAGTGCATTTCTGACATGTCAAGTGACATTTATCATCAAGAGAAAGCCAAATGTTTTGATGCAAACTCAGTTGCTCTTGACGAGGGCACAGATATAACAGACACTGCACGGCTCACAATTTATGACCATGGTGTTGATTGCAATTTTGAATTGACAGAGGAGCTTCTCACAAAAATTCCAATGCATGGCTAGACCACCGCTAATGAGATATTTCGGCATCTGTGTGATGCCATTGAGAATGCAGGTTTGCCATGGAAGAGGTTTGTTGGAATAATAACCAATGGAGCGCCATCAATGACAGGGAGGAAAAACTGAACTGGTGGCACTTGTTCAAAAAAAAACTTGAAGAGGAGGGTGTAGAGAAGGCCATTGCTCTTCACTGCATTATCCATCAGCAGGCCCTTTGCAGTAAATGCCTGCCGTGTGACAATGTGATGTCTGTTGTTGTGAAATGCATCAACCAAATCAGATCCAGGGGCTTAAAGCACAGGAGGTTCTGTGCTTTTTTTTTTTTTTTTAGAGGAAATGGAGTCAGAATATGGAGATGTGCTCTATTTCACCGAGATACGTTGGCTCAGCAGGGGAAATGTCCTGAAAAGATTTTTTGAGTTGAGAGAAGAACTGAAAGCCTTTATGGAGAAGGATGGGAATGCTGTTTCTGAGTTGAGTGATCACAAATGGCTCATGGACTTAGCTTTTCTTGTTGACATCACACATAAGTTGAATGTACTAAACAAGATGTTACAAGGCCCGGGGCAGCTTATCAGTGCTGCCTATGACAACGTGAGAGCATTCTCCACAAAACTTGTGTTATGGAAATCCCAGCTCTCTCAGAAAAAACGTTTGCCATTTCCCAGCATGCAAGAAATTTGTGGATGCAGGCATACCATTCAGTGGTGAGAAATATGTTGATGCTATTTTTAAGCTAGAGAAGGAATTTGATCACAGATTTGCAGACTTCAAAAAGCATAGAGCCAAAAAAAAAAAAAAAAAGCATAGAGCCACTTTCCAAATTTTTGTGGACCCCTTTTCCTTTGATGTGCAAGATGCCCCTCCTGTGCTTCAAATGGAGCTCATTGACCTGCAATGCAACTCTGATCTCAAAGCCAAGTTCAGGGAGATTAGTGGAAAAGCAGACATGCATGGACAATTTTTGAGAGAATTGCCTCCCAGCTTCCCTGAGCTTTCCCAAATGTTCAAGCGCACCATGTGCCTTTTTGGGAGCACAAATTTGTGTGAAAAGTTATTCTCCACATTGAACTTCAATAAGTCAAAGTACAGGTCTAGACTTAATGACAATCATCTTCAAGTCATACTGAGGGTCTCAGCTGCTTCCTCTCTAAAGCCATATATGGTTCAGATTTGTGAGAAGTGCTGTCAAGTCTCTGGCAGCAAGGAATAGGCAAAAGATGCCATGTTCACAAGAACTGTTCATGATCTTCACTCAATGTTCTATTCATGTTCAGAAGAAATAATTAAAATTGTTAATAATGGGGCCGGAGAGATAGCATGGAGGTAAGGCATTTACCTTTCATGCAGAAGGTCATCGGTTCGAATCCGGCGTCCTATATGGTCCCCCGTGCATGCCAGGAGCAATTTCTGAGCACGGAGCCAGGAAAAACCCCTGAGCACTGTCGGGTGTGACCCAAAAACCACACACACAAAAAAAAAACTGTTAATAATGACGTTTGAGGACTATTTTTTGTGAAATCCCTTATGCGGCCCTGTCTCATCCTGACTTTGCCTCCTGCGGCCCCCAGGTAAATTGAGTTTGAGACCCCTGTCCTTAGTAGTTGCTCCTGGTCTGGTTCATGGTAGTCTTCAAACTTATGTGCAGGGCACCTGTGGAGAAAATTTTCTGGCATTCCTTTCTGGGAAGCTCCATTCTCTTAAAGCTCCACCTGCAAACTTCTGCTGCTTCAGTAACTCTAACTTGTTATTGCCGTTGTTTCATCATCTTCACAGAAGTAACTTGTTCTTTGTGGCACTTCCTTCACTGCATTAGGGATTAGAATCATGCTGCCCCAAATAGGCAGTATCACCTACTGGGATGTGCTAGAATAATCCTGGAGTACCATAGTAACTTTGGGTGTATTGGGGGGTCACTTTCCTTTTGCTCGGTTAAAGGGGTGTTGGCCAAATAAAACTGGGGGCTTCTGATCTAGAAAATGTCTCTAAGTTGGGTGCTGATGAGGCAATATCACACTTGCTTTTTTAAAATTAGAGATTATAATTTTGTGCAACTTGCAGTATAATACTTGAAAATAATCCAGCTTTGTTTTGTTTTAGGGGACACAACAGGAATGACCAGAGCAGATGTTTAGTTGGTATTCAGGGGACCACAGATGGTGCTGGAGACTGAACTGGAGTTGGACACATACAAGGCCTTAATCCCATACTATCATTCTTTTTGTTGTTGTTATTTCATTTCATTCCTAAAAAATGTTTGGGAGTCACTCCTGACAGGGAATGAAGGATCCTGAGACACTGGGAATCAAATTCAGACCTCCTGTAAGTAAAGTGAATGCTCTAGTTCTTTGTGTTCTCTCCCAGCCCCAATTTGTTTACCTTTTAGTCTCAATTATTGTTATGTCAAAATGAGATTAATAATAACTGCATCAAAATATTGATGATATAAAAAGAATATTATTGATGATATAAAAAGAATATTATTGATATATAATATTGTTGTGATAGATATGACGTTCTGTTGTTCTGGGAATGTTTGCAGAAACTCCACAGATGAGTGCCTCTATTGGGCATGAAATGGAGGTCATATTCCAGTGTGGCTAAATCTGTAATGGGTAGATGCTTTTGAAAAGGTTAACAGGAATCAACAAGCAGTTAAGAAAGAATGATATGTAAAGGCTGAAACTCTCACCATCCCACAATGCAAAAAAAAAAAAAAATCAGTAGTTATGGCCTAGTCATAATCTTTTTCTTTTCTTTTACGTTTGCTTTTTTTGGGGTGATCACACCTGGAAGTGCTCAGGGGTTACTCCTGGTTCTGTGCACAGAAATCTCTCCTGGCAGCTCAAGGGACCATATGGGATGCTGGGAATCAAACCTAGGTCTGTCCTGGGTTGGTAGCATGCAAGGCAAAAACCCTACTGCTGTGCTATCTCTCCAGCCCCAGTCATACATCTTTGGGTTGTCCTAAGTCACAACAGACATGGCTGGTAAAAGGATGGTGTTCTTGGAACCAAGAAGCAGGCAAAGGCCATTATCTATAACAAGAAGTAAAAAGAAGGGGCCAGAGAGATAGCATGGAGGTAAGGCGTTTGCCTTTCATACAGAAGGTCATTGGTTCGAATCCTGGCATCCCAAATGGTCCACCGAGCCTGCCAGGTGCGATTTCTGAGCGTGAAGCCAGGAGTAACCCCTGAGCGCTGCCGGGTGTGACCCAAAAACAAAAAAACAAAACAAAACAAAAAACAATAAAAAGAAGTAAAAAGAGAGCATCAAGTACTGGGGAAACAATGGAAGACTATAAAAAGCTTTGAGGTCATATTCTAAGCCTAAATAATTACTACAAATAAACCACATAGTCTATAAACTAAGGGATGTTACATACTTTGAAGAGATGTTTTATTTATTTATTTATTTATTTATTTTTGGTTATTGGGCCACACCCGGTGGTGCTCAGGGGTTACTCCTGGCTGTCTGCTCAGAAATAGCTCCTGGCAGGCACAGGGGACCATATGGGACACCGAGATTCGAACCAACCACCTTTGGTCCTGGATCGGCTGCTTGCAAGGCAAACACCACTGTGCTATCTCTCCGGGCCCCAATGTTTTATTTATTGGGGAGAGAGGAAACAATATCTGGGTTCTATGCAGGACAGAAGTCAGGTCATTCTGCTCCATGAGCTGCCTCTGCAATCCACAGGAATGTCTCAATATAAAAGATAATCCACGTAATCTCTCATATAGAGCTGAGATTTACTAACTACAACTCATTTGATCATGCTACTTCTTTGCTTAAATTGCCTTGCTTTATTTCCTCTAAGGAAAAAGTCAGGCCAGAATAACTCAGTCAGTGAGGGTGTTAGACTTACATGGGTTTGATCCCATACTACAGAGAAATAGTCAAACTCCTCAAAAGATTTGTATGGTTTCATTATCTGACCTCTTTCATCTCTTCAACCTTGATTTTTTTGTTTGGGCCACACTTGATGGTGCTCAGGGGCTATATCAGGGGCTATGTCACTACTGGGGAGCTGAAGAGATAGCACAGCAGTAGAGTGTTTGCCTTGCACACAGCCAATTCAGGATGGATAGTGGCTTGAATCCTGGCATCCCATAAGGTCCCCCATGCCTACCAGGACCGATTTCTGAGCACAGAGCCAGGAGTAACCCCTGAGTGCTACTGAGTGTGACCCCAAAAAACAAACAAACAAACAAACAAACAAAAGAATCACTACTGGAAGGTTCAGGAAACTATATGGGATGCTGGGGATTGAACCCAGGTTAGCTCCATGCAAGGCAAGTGCCCTACCTGATAGACTATCTCTCTAGCCCTATGGTCTTTAATTTAAAGTCATGCCACCTGAGCTCCCTGACTTCACTTCTACTTCACTGGGTCATTTTCTTTCTCTTAGTTTAGCTTTTGGGCTTTACCCAGTTGTTCTTAGGGCTTACTTCTGGGTTTGTGCTCAGTAATCATCCTTGGTTGTGCTCTGGAGACCATAAGTGGTACTCCTTCCTGGTCCCCTATACTCTCATTGCTTGATTCCTTTGGTAAGGAGACATTCAATATCCTTAGAAAGGGACTAAGGAGAAAATTAAGCCATTTGGGGGATTTGAGATGAGAAAGCATCAACTCTATAATATGACAGAGTATTAGAGGAGTGAACTAGTTTCTGAAATAAAGCTATATCACTACCTTGTTTTCTCACGTACAAAATGGGAGTCACATTCACGAAGCATGGAAGAAGAGGTTCAGCTTTTCCTTTTATTTCTGCTAGTGAGCTCTTAAGTGTCTGGATAGCTCCCTTTTGCCTTAGGATGATTATTCTTTTTTCTTAGGCACAGGCTTTGGACAGTCTGGCCCAGTCTGCTTCTTTAGTCTCATCATGCATCACCTTCCTATTCATTCTTGTCCTCCCTCCCATTACCTGGCCAACTTCTAGTTACCTGTGAAATCTGAGCCTCATGTCCATTCACATGGATCCCTTCAGATCTGTCTTACCTATGTGTTCACCAGTAAGTACCTGTGTGTGCCATTATTTGGCTGCCTCTCCCTGTCAAAACTCCATGAAGGCAGGTTTTGTGTCTGACTTGTTCGTGATTCTGTATTTTCAGGGCCTGGCATAGTAGAACACAGGTCATTTGTTAGAGGACTCAATTTTGCCATCTCAGTATATCTAGGATAGAGATCAATGTTCTCATTTCACAGTTCACAAAATTGAGATCCAAATGAAATGATTTTCCCAGGATTAAAGAAAGAAAGAAAGAAAGAAAGAAAGAAAGAAAGAAAGAAAGAAAGAAAGAAAGAAAGAAAGAAAGAAAGAAAGAAAGAAAGAAAGAAAGAAAGAAAGAAAGAAAGAAAGAAAGAAAAAGAAAGAAAGAAAGAAAGAAAGAAAAAAGAAAGAAAGAAAGAAAGAAAAAAGAAAGAAAAGAAAGAAAAAAGAAAGAAAGAAAGAAAAAAGAAAGGAAGAAAGAAAAGAAAGAAAAGAAAGAAAGAAGAAAGAGAAGAAAGAAAGAAAAGAAAGAAAGAAGAAAGAGAAGAAAGAAAAAGAAAAGGAAAGAAAAGAGAAAAGAAAAGAGAAGGAAGCAGTCTCAGAATGTTTTCATTTATTCATTTATTCACTCATTCAATAATGTCTACTATGTTCTAGGCTCACTCACTGTCTTTGGTATGAAAGAAAATCATGACCAAGAAGCCCCTAGAGCCCAGGAATAGCCTATGAAGATGAAGTAAATTTTTAGAGTAGAAGAGATGGCCAGCAAACAGAATCACACATGGGCAGACCGTCTGAGCTAGTGCTAAGTACTAAAAGGTTCTCTGAAGACAAAGTCACATAACCAATGAGGACTTGAGCCCACATTTGCCTCCAAGTGCTGGCCTTTTCCGCTCCACCACATTGCCTGTCTTAAGTAAACAAACAAAACCATAATTTATGAAGCACCCTCAGCTGCCTGTGTGTGTGCCTGCTGGGTGAAACCCTCAGGCTGTCCATGAAAAAAAGAGTTCAACAGCATCATCAGGAGCAGCTGACTGGCCTCAAGCCAGTGTCACAGTGTTGACCAGTCTGGCCTCTTCTGCCTTGAAACTTCACCTCTGGAGAGGGGAAGAGGGAGAGAGATAGAGAGAGTTTAAATAAGATAGTCACTGATCAGGGCTAGAGCAATAATGCAATGGGTAGGTCACTTGCCTTGCACATGACTGACCTGGGTTTGATCCCTGGCACCCCATATGGTTTCCCAAGCCTGACAGGATTCCTGAGTAGATCCAGGAGTAAGCCCTGAGACCATCACCAGATGTGACCCCAACACAAAACAAAACAAAATGTCATTGACTGAGATGCTATAGAAGGTTGAGTTGGTTGCTTTGTTGGGAATGATGCAAATCACAAAGGGACCTCAACTCAGGTGCTGAACAGGGAAAACACCTGAGCCCCAACTGCAACTACATTGCCTAAACATACTGGACATTGGAAGAGGGAAGGACAACCCACACATTGCTTGAGATCTGTTTATTTATTGCCATTTGTAAGTGCTGGGGGAATAGAACGGACAATCAGGCAATGGACTCAACTCTGAGCTGTTCAAAAAAGGAGAGGGGAAAAGTGCATCCACAATGCCATGACAGTCCAGAGGCAAGGAAGGGTGCTAAAGAGGAGAAAGGAGGGCCAAGTTAGTAGCATTGTAAGGATGCCCACAAACACTCGACTAGGTCAGGGCATTAGTTCTGAGAGCCCAATGTGTATCTAATACCTATGGGAATTCTATTAAAGATCAGTTGGGGAAAATGATCATTCTGCGCTTGGAGAGAAGGCTCCTGGAGCCCAGGTTTGAACAGCAGCAGCATATGGTCCCCTGGACAGCAGCAGGAGTGAGCTCCAAGCATCAAGGCAGGAGTAAGTAGTCCCTAAATCCACTGAGTGTGACCATCCCCATATCTCCCAAAGACCTCTTCTTTTTCTCAGCTAGGTAATGTTAAAACCAAAGTATAGGCCAAAAATAAGTGATTTCTAACTGACTACCCACAATGAATGGTCACTTTCCAATTATCATGGTTTTAGTGGAGTTTTTTTTTTTTAGGGGGGGAGGAGGGGTTCCCTGGTAGTGATCAAGTTTTACTTCTGGCTCTTCACTCAGTGACCACTCTGAGGGGGGCTCAGGGGACCATATAAGGTGCTGGAAATCAAACCCAGGTTGGTTGTGTGCAAGTCAAATGCCCTGCCCACTGTACTATTGCTCGGACCCCACTTTCCAATGATCTTTAATCTTCAAAATCTTCTGGTAGGTATGATCTCATTTATAGGAAAACAAACCAGCTCATAGGCTGCTAGACACCACAACGGTGGCAAATAGGCAGTACTATTTTGCTCACCTTGAGAGTCCACATCTTGCTATAGAACCAAGAAGTGATGACCTCTAGCCCGAGAGCAAAAAGCCATGGTCCAGAGCATCTCATCTGTATTCAGTGTGTTCACATAAGGAAGATGTAAATTCAAGTTTCCCTTTTTCATTTTGCTTTGAGGTCACACATGGCAGTCAGTGTTCAGGATTCTTGGTTCTGTGCTTGGGGGACAACATGCAGTGTCAGATTTGAACCCAGGTCAGCTGCATGCAAGCAAGTGCCTTACCCACTGTACTCTCTCTGAACCAAACCCTGCCCAATTTTAAACAAGAGTGGGGGCATTATGGAGGGGAGCTTAACAGGAGAGCTGTTCCCATGGTTTTAGGAGCTTTGCAGCAAATAGATCACTGCTGGAGCAGTTTATCATGTGTAGTCCCAAGCAGAATAAACATTCAATGTCAGACATGAGCCTAAATCCCAGTGTAAGTATTATGCCCCACCACTGGGAAAAAAGCTCAGGTTGAGTGGAGGGGATAGAGAGAATACAACTGGTAAGGAGCTTGCCTTGCACACAGTCCATCAAGGTTCCATCCCCAGCATTGCCTGATTCCCCAAGCATGCGAGGAGGATCCCTGAGCACAGCTGGTTATGTCTTCCCACCCCTGATGAAAATAAAACTAAAAGGACAGAAGCTGGCAGGGTACTTACTCTGTCTTAAAAGTACAGCTCTGACATTCATTTCCTGAAAGCTTCCCTACTCAATTTCTAACTGAATGAAATAATGCCTTTGATGCCTTGTGAAATGGTTAAAATTAAGTGATACAAAGTACATGGAAGCACCTGGCATGGACTAGGGGGACAATAAGTAGGATTTGGGATGATTTTTGTTGACTAAGACAATGGGTCATTCTGGCCCAAAGAATTCCAGGGAGATGCAGTCAGTTTCAGGTCAAAATCAGAGTGAGTTCGTGCGTCAGAGAATGGCCCACATGGATCCTTAGTGGAATTGTGGAACCAATCCCATCTCCATGGTTTAACTAGGACTATGGCTCAGGCAAGAGCCAGAGGCTTTCCAAGTATGAGATGACCCCAAAGGAAGAACCAATCCTTCCACATTTGAAGACACTCAATTCTCTCTCCTGGGTTTCCAAGGGAAATCAAAGGAGTTATTTGCCAAGTCTAAACCTGACTAGATACAGGTGTAACTGGGCTTTACTTAGAATTTACTTCAGTAGGATAACTCATCAGGCTACCAAGAGTAAATTTTTTTTAAACTTTTTTTGTGTTTGTTTGTTTGTTTTTGGTTTTGGTTTTTTTTGGCCACACCCGGTGGTACTCAGGGTTTACTCCTGGCTATCTGCTCAGAAATAGCTCCTGGCAGGCACAGGGGACCATATGGGACGCCGGGATTCGAACCAACCACCTTAGGTCCTGGATCGGCTGCTTGCAAGGCAAACACTGCTGTGCTATTTCTCTGTCCCCCCTTTTTTGTTTTGGTTTTTGGGTCACACCGGCAGAGCTTAGGGGTTCCTCCTGGCTCTACGCTCAGAAATCACTCCTGGAAGACTCAGGGGACCATGTGGGATGCTGGGATTTGAATCACTATCCTTCTGCATGCAAGGCAAACACCCTACCTCCATGCTATCTCTCCAGCCCCCACCAATGGCTTCTTATAGTAGAAAGTAAATATAAACAATTTTAGTAGACCTTTGTGGAGCCCAAGAGATAATACAGCAGGTAAGGCTCTTGTCTTATGTATGCTTGATCCTGGTTCAAATCCCACTCCCCAAGCACCACCTGGAATGATCCCTATGCAGAGTCAGGAGTAAGTCCTAAGAACTGCCCAATAAATGAGAGAGAGAGAGAGAGAGAGAGAGAGAGAGAGAGAGAGAGAGAGAGAGAGAGAGAGAGAGAGAGAGAGAGAGAGAGAGAGAGAGAGAGAGAGAGAGAGAGAGAGAGAGAGAGAGAGAGAGAGAGAGAGAGAGACCTCTATGGTTTGTCTCCTCCCCTAGTCAAATGGCCTCATAAACTTGTCACCTCTTGCAGTTCATTAAACCACTCTACATACAGGTCCCATGCATCTCTTGCATTCTCTCTACATTAGTGTTCAATTCCATCAGTTTACAATTTGGCAAAGTCCTAATCAGAGGCCTTAAATCTTCTTCCTTTGGAAATCCTTAATGATCAGGACCACACTGATTTGTGACTACATATACTCTGCATGGAGGACTGGTACAGTGAGAATTGTACCAGAAAACAGCATATCTAATCCAGGACAGACATGATACCCTGTTTGTGTCATCTTCATGTTTCAGGAAGTTTTGATATTCATGATGGGACACTGCCTTGATGACAAGCCCAGCGTCACTGGGTACCACATGCTCGGGGGGTCTCTTTCTCCTGAACCTGCAGCAATGTTTCAATCAGGACAAAAACCTATCCAGATCTTTAGTTTTCTTACAAAAGTTAAGCCAAAGTCAAGGCCAGAAACTGGCATTCTTTTTCCAGGAAAACCAGAAACTTGATTTAAGCTGAAATCAAGTCAGTGGATATATGCAAGTTACTGTCTTTTCCCTGAGCAATGCCTGAGACTTTCTCCTGTCAGTGTTAAGGGGACCATATGAGGGGCCGGGTAGGTGGCGCTGGAGGTAAGGTGTCTGCCTTGCAAGCGCTAGCCAAGGAAGGACCGCGGTTCGATCCCCCGGCGTCCCATATGGTCCCCCAAGCCAGGGGCAATTTCTGAGCACATAGCCAGGAGTAACCCCTGAGCATCAAACGGGTGTGACCCAAAAACCAAAAAAAAAAAAAAAAAAAAAAAAAGGGGGACCATATGTGATGCTGGGAATCAAATCCTGGTTGGTTCCATGCAAGATATGGAACACTGTACTATCTCTGGCCCTAGTCCATAAATTCTTAACACTTATTAGTATATATATATATATATAAAACTTTTCAATTCAGTAATTATGGTTTACCAAGTATAATTGAATCTCTCATAGATCCAAGACTACTTGGCAAGGATGTTGGACCCAACCAACCATGAGTGGTTAAATTGCATAAATATGAAGACTATCTTCCATCTGGATTCTGAAAAACTAGCTGTACTTTTCACTTAAAAAATGAACAATCATTGCTGGGTGTTAGAAATGAGGAATTGATATACAGCCAACAGAAGTATAGCACAGTAGTTAACGTGCAGGCACTGAAGGGCCAGGGACTGTAGGTCAGAGGCAGAGCTGGCCTTGCACGTGTGAAGTCCTAACATTGATTCCTGGCACCATCATCATGTGAGCTCCACTGGGCAGGCTAAGAACAACAACTACAGTACTGGGGCCAAATTGTCAGGTTTATGTCCTAGCTCTGCTCTCTGCTTTGTGGCCTTGAACCAAATTACTTCTCGTAGTTTTCTCATGTGTAAAATGGGGATAAAATCCCTGTACCATAGAATTTCTATAAAAATTAAGAATATGGTTGACCCTTGAATAGTATGAAGATTAGGAGGACCTTCTACCCTGTTTTTGTGCATTGAAAATACATGCACAATTTTTGATTCCCCCAGAATCTACTAATAACTTGTTAACAGCTTGCTGTCTGGAAGTCTTACTGATAAGGTGTTTATTGAATGAACATTTTTCTATATCTAATATATACTGTTGAAGGAAAAAAAAAAAAGGAAAAAGAGGCTGAACAGATAGTTCAAAGGACTGATCCCAGGCTTCGTCCTTAAGTCCTATGCTCTTTGCACAATTTTCTTCATTATATCCCTTTCTTTTCTGAAACAATTCCCTTATCTACCACTATTGAAACACCATCTCAGCTACAATGTGATATGCTTGAGTATGCCCTGCCACTCTCAAATGGTAACCTCTTGAATTCTACAATCCCTAAAGTAGCTTTTCCAGGGCTAAACATAACTAGCATTCAACAACTGTCTGACACTTTGAATATAAATGATCCAGAGCAGATACTGAACAGCATGTTTTTTCCATTCTTCAACAGCAGTCCAGTAAAAGGATGACATAAGAACGTTGACAAAGTAAGTCTAAAAGACCCAGAGAAAGAAGTTAAAGAAGGATTAGCCATGAAGAAATTAGGAGTAAGGAGCTGGAGAAGAGAAGCCAAGGTGAAGCCTCAATAACAAGTCTGGCAAGAACAGAGGTGGGTGGGAGAGCCAGACGTCATGTAGACTTTGAAGGAGGCAGAGAATTCTAGAGTTAAGGTGGGTTTGGATCAGAATTCTTACCAAATTTCTTTGGCTACAGAGCCTGGGTGGCATTCTGTGGGTGGCCTGCACTTAGCACACCAAAAAAACTGGACACAGATACAAGTGGTGAGAAGTGTCATGTAGCAGGGAGTGGCCAGTCCGAAATGCAGTCATTTGGGTACAATGCGCCCTCAGTGAGGGCATGGTGACAGCATAGGCTAATTGATGGAGCCGCCAGGGCAATAACTCAGAGAGCAATACTGCCTCCTCACAAGCCACTGAGGCAGCGCCAGAATGTTTCGTGGTGGTAGAAAGCTGCATGACCGCATACTGAGATTCCAGAACCGAGGCTAGGAGACAAGTTTACCAAAACGAGTCTTGACACAGAGTACGTTTCTGGCAAATGCATTATTATGCACCCTTTCTACTCGTGTCCTGAAGAAACTATTTAGTTTCCTTATATGGCCCTTCTCTTCAGCACTCTCCCGTGTCATAACGAACGTCTTCTTAGAAAAACAAAGATAGAAAAGGAATAAAACTCTTCCCCTCCTTCTTTCCTTCCCTACTCCCTCAGTTCCCCCCCCCCCTTGGGAGGCTAGTGAAGGACTGAGGATGTCAAAGAAAAAGGTGCATATTTTAAAATCTTTTTTTTTTTTTTAAATCAAGAGTTTTTCTGTGAAAGAAATCAGCACTGCTGAGGAGACGGGGTGCGGCTGCAGTTGTCCACGCAGGCTGCCAGATGAGGCCGCCTGTGTGCAACATGACATTTCTTCCTAATCCCATTAGAACTTGCACTTTAATCCACTGGCAATGAGGCCCAATGGACGGGGCCTGGGAGAAACACTCACTTCATAGCACATGCGATGAGGCCAGGCCAGGCATAATTTACACACCGCTGAATCAACTCATGTTCCTCCTTCAATTTTGTGAGCTGGCCCTCAGAAATTTTGAAACAAAATCCAAACTCCTTAGCACAACCCCATCTTCATGGTTTAACATTTTACTCCCTGTTCCCAAATCCTACATTCCATTTTTCCCGACGGCCCCCACCCAGTCCCTGCCTTCTCTGGAAAATTATATTCCCTTGCCTTGGAAAATTCTATTCATGTATTCCCCCCCTCCCCACAAAAAAATAAAAAAACCCAGCTTGGCTGTCCTCCAGGGGGATATTGTCACCATCATCTCTTTTACACATACATGCACCTCTTTTGCTCATATATGTGCTACAGTGCTCCCCTGGGAACTTCATCTCACTGGCTTGTCTCTTCTACTGGAACCAAGACCAGTCAAAAGCTGGGACTCATATCCTCTGGTGCCTGAGGCAGAAGTCTTAACATGCAGTAGGGCACATAAAATGGTGTTAATAACAAAGGAAACAGAGACACTTAAAAACATCACTTTGAATAGAAAAAGTAGGAAAACCTCTAAGCCTTTCCTAAGCAATACAATTATCTTCTTTTCAGGATCCAACTGATAGCTGGAAGCAGAGAGCAGACAGCATCTTTCATGAATCAGACAGGAAGGCACCTGTGTGCAGAGTACTTCACTCTTCATAGGCCCATGGAAATGAATCTGAGTTCCATTTTGCTAATGAATCTGAGGCTTAAAAACTTGCATGCTGATAAAGAAGCCAAACTACTACGAGTGTGTAATAACAGAACTAGCTCAAACTCGCTACTGGCTCAAAAAAAGGAGGTGTGTTGAAATGAAGACTTCCCTGAAGAAAATGAAAAAGGCAATGAATCCCTCTGCATCTCAGACTGAGGTTGCAAGCTCCGACCAGAATAACTGAAAACCAGCCTTGATCTGGGCAGTTGAGATCGTTGAACACAGCTGCTGTTCCGTCATTTAAGACTCATCAGATATTCCTGGTAAAGCACTATTTTAAGACCATTTTCCAAACTGAACTCGAGGGTAATAGGGTTGAGTATGTATAAAAAGAGAAAGGAGTCAGCTAGGGCTTACTAAGCCATGCCATCCTCTCAGAACTCCTGCAGTGCACTTGGCTTCAGGATCACAGGATCTGCATTAACCTTTCAGGGGTAGGATTACAACCAGCATCACATTTTCCCATTTCAAAATTTAGTCTTCTAAGAGATCCCAGAGTTTATTTTTTAAAAATACTAGATTGGGGGCGGGAGAGATAATGCAGCAGGAAGGCTGTTTGCCTTGCACATGACTGACACAGGTTTAATCTCTGGTACCCCATATGGTTCCCTCAGCCAGCCAGGTGTGATTCCTGAGTGCAGAGCCAGGAGTAAGCCCTGAACACTGCTTACCAAAACAAAAAAACAGAAAAATGAATTTTTTCTTTAAATTAGAAAAATGACTAGAGGCAATGACAACAATAACCATTTGAAAGAAATCCAGTTCCAGAAATTTTCTTTTTATTTTTCAAACAAAATTTAAGTCCAGGTTTTCTATTCCTTTCTCCATCCATTAACATTTTTAAAAGAAAGGGGTTGGGGGCTGGAGATAGTATAGTGGATAGGGTGTTTGCCTTGCACACATGGACCTGGATTTAATCAATCCCACATCCCATATGGTCCCCTGACCCTGTGAAGAATGAATGATTCCTAAGTGCAGAGCCAGGAGTAAGACCTGAGCATTGCAGGGTGTAGAACCCAAACCAGGAAAAAAAGTTGCTGGGGGAAAAGCCAACTTTTCCTTGCTATGTTACGCCAAGCCCCCACTTTCTCAACTCCTAGATTTAATACCAGCACAGCTTTTATTTAGAGGGAGGTAGGGGAGGGGAATGCATACTTTGTGATGCTCAAGGGCTGCTCCTTGCTTAATTAATCCTCAGGGAACCAAGAGGTGTCAGAGATAGGAATGAGGGCCTCTTGCAAGTGAAGCAAGTGTTTAGCCCACTGAGCTATCTTTTCTGGCTCTCCTGTCTGAACCAAGCCCCTGGAATGCCTGCTTGGAAAACTATAGGTGCTGACAGTTAAGTGCACAGACTAATCCAAGGCTTATCACAGCCCTAACTTTAAATAGCAGTTGTCTTATTTAGGACAACAGCAAGCAATGTGGCAAATGCAGTTTAGCTTCCGGCTCTGTGCTCACTGACCAAGCCAAATAAATAAGCTGCAGATTAGATTTTCACATCAGCACAAATAAAAATATTTCATTTGCTTTTCATTTTTGTTTATTTATTTTGGTTTTTGGGCCACACCTGGTAATGCTCAGGGGTTACTCCTGGCTAGGCACTCAGAAATCGCTCCTGGCTTGGGGGACCATATGGGACATGGGTGGGGAGGGGTCGAACCACAGTTCGTCCTAAGTCAGCCTAGTGCAAGGCAAATGCTCTGGCTGCTTCATTTGCTTTTTGGACAACATCCCACCGATTCAATTATTTTGTCTCTTTTTAGAGTCTAAACTTGTACAGAGGAACATAAATGTATAAAGGTATGGTTCCTCCTTCCTCTTCTCGGAAAATGCTGCTTCTGAACATTCAGTCTCTTGGAGAGAAATTTTACTGACTGCTGTACACAGAAAGGAATAAATTCAAGTATATTGGAAAGAATTTCTCTTTTTAGCCTTTATTTAATTGTTCAGGGATAGGGAGAGGGGAGGAGACAAAAACCAATGAGTAGTGCAGAGCACGCCTGTGCCAACATCATGACACGTCACCATCATTGCTGACTCTGATTTCAGGGGGAGCTGAACACCTTGGTGTATTTCTATTGGAGCTTGGCTTAAGGCTCTCTTTAGCCACTCACAAATGATAACAGTCTAGAGAGCTTCTGTACAAGGGGCAGAGCACAGTAGTGCACTGGTCTGCAGCCAAGTATCAGCACATTTTCTACAGCATAGGAGGATGACAGGGAGATTTCTATTGCAGCCTTGGGTCCAACCAAGATTTAGAAAACTTAAAGTGAACCATCTTTACCCAGAAGTGTGGCTGTGGGAAGGAGTGGTGATGAGTAAACGCATCAGTAAACACATCAGTGAAACTCAGGACTAATAGACACATACAAGTCCCAAAACACAAAGCAACAAAGACTATATCCTTGAGTCACATGTGTGTAAGTACACAACAGGGTGAGCAAGGGCGATTAGATGAGCCACTGAAGTTTTAGGGATTATTCTGAAACTTGCTCCAATTTATTTTCAAAGTAAATTTCTTTTCCTGGACAGGTAAAGCTTGTGCTTGAAAAATGTCGTCAGAAGGGACACGATTTTTTAAAATATTCTTCTGCAGCTTGCTTCCAGGTAACTTCTGTTTGGCTAACGATCAGAAGCATGTGTAATCCTCTGGGAGGAAAACAGTCATGTACAGGTGAAGCAAAGTGTTCTATGAACTTACACAGTAAGCAAGAGTTTGATCTCCTTCGACCACTCCACATTGCTGTCCTCAGAGAGGGCAGCTCACTTCCTCTGGAAGAAGCCGGTAATGGATGCTTGTCTGTTGGCTTTGCCCAGAGCACCAGACCCTTTCTTGGGTCCCTTTCGTTCCTCTTTGGGCTCTTTCTTTACAGTTAGGGCGAGGGGTCTGTGTACAGAGCCAGTCTTTGTCTTCAGCTCCTCTTCACTATCTGTGCAGGATTCACTTTCATAGCATTTTTCAGTCACTGTGAAGGAGAGAAGCATGGGACATGAATGAATCCTGTCATTACCAACGCCACTCTACCATGAGAGGTTGTGTTCACTAAAAACCCTGAACAGGGCACTGGAGTGATAGCACAGTGGGTAGGGCATTTGTCTTGCACGCAGCTGACCTGGGTTCAATTCCTGGCATCATATGGTTCTCCAAGCCTGCCAGGAGATATTTCTAAGTGCAGAGCCAGGAGTAAATCCGAGTGCTGCTGATGTGACGTGGAAGAAAGGGAAGGAGGAAGGGAGGGATGGAGGGAGGGAGGGAGGGAGGGAGGGAGGGAGGGAGGGAGGGAGGGAGGGAGGGAGGGAGGGAGACAGGAACCTTGAACAGATGTGTGCAGAGCATTCTCCCCTTGGGATATCAAATTCAGTTCACACCTATTCTGAGTTTACCTGGCCTCTGCAGAGGCTCATAATCAGCCCCTACTTTTAGTTTTAGTTCCTTATTGCATACCACTACACAGCCCAACCCTTATCTAACCACCCAAACTTTGTACTCTGATACTAGCCAGCTCCTGAGCTCTCCGTGGCTATATATCAAATACTTATTTTCACTTCCCTGCTCTGACCACCTCCTAATGCCTCACCTCCCTGACCGACAGTCCTGGTTTGAATCTCTTCTGTTCTACCAGTTCCTTTCTGGCTTGGCTTAATGTCAGGGACCCTCCTAGCCAGCTTCACCTGATGGACACTCTCAGCCTGCATCCCAAGTACACAGACTTATAATTCACCCAAGATTTTAGTAGTCTGTACATGGAAGATAATTACCCCAGGAAAATTCTACCAGATACCAAAACTGATATAAAACTAGGATGGACAAAGATAAAAATAAGAAAGTCACCAGTTTTTCTTACTACCTACCTACCTACCTACCAGTCAATGGCATATTTTGCCTCTTCTGTTGATAATATTTTCTAAATACCTCCCACCTCTATCTTGTAGTGGAAACTGGGAAAAGGACTAGAGCGGCAGGCAATCCCTATCAGGAAGCTTCAATGGGCAGTGAAATCACACAAATGATCAACAGCAGTTATGCAACCACAAGAGCACAATGCCACCTTCCTGTGGCTTGAGAGAGCTACAGCAACTATTGAAGCAATGGGAACCTTTCTTAGCCTCCCTGACTGCAGCAGATACTGGAGAAAAACTATCAAGGTAAAAACTATTCTTTGTGAAACAAAGTAAGTAACATAAGGAAAGGTCTTTTTCCTCCATCAGAGGACAGTAGAATTTAAGGCTCTTAAAAATTGATCATTAACTTTAAACTGTTGTAGAGAGAAGCACTTGGTAATAAGATACATAATTATTCTAGTATTTCATTTGCTATTCAAATCATCTGAAGGGCTTTTTAAAAACTGGTTGCTGGACTCCATTTCTAGAGTTTCAGACTGGGATAAAAAGGGAAAAAGCTTTTCTGGGCTGGAGTGATAGAAGAGTGGGCAGGGTGTTTGCGATGTACACAGAAGACTCAGGTTTTATATGGATATTCTATATGGTCCAGAGTCCACCAGGAGTGATCCCAGAGCAGAACCAACATTTAGTCCTAAGCATAGCTGGGTGTGACCCCCCCCCCCCAAATACAAATAAAACAAAAGCTTTTCTACCATGTCCTCAAGGTCATGCTGGTCTGGAGGTTCCACCCTGAAAATAATTTTCTCTGGTAAGTACCTGCAGTGCTAATTTCCCCTCACCATGGACTAAGCCGAAGACAACTAGGTAACCAGGAAGCCATCCCCTACTTTACTTATTTCCCCATCCCATTAAAGTTGCACAATTAATAGCCCCCCTCCTTCAGCAGAGTTCTGAGGATCTGCCATTACTCAAGACCACACTTCAAACATAAATCAGTGTTCTTTAAGACCTGCCTTACTACTCAGCTGGGCCCCATAGACCAGAAACACTCACATCTCCTAAAAGCATATTAGAAATAAAATATGAGGAGGGGTGTTGATGGCTTAAGTGGTACAGTGTTTGTCTTGCATATGAGAAGGACCAAATTCAATCCCTGGCAACGTAAGACAAAACAGGCTATATCTCAGGTGCCTAGCTAGGCCATTGAATCACATAAAACAGGGGTCTCAAACTCGCAGCCTGCGGACCGTTTGCGGCCTTCCGCACAACATTCTGTGGCCCGCGGCTGGCCTTCAAATATCGCAGTATTTGCGATTATTCGCTTACCGAATAATCACAATAAAAAAAGCATTAGTAAGAAAAAAATCTCACTAAACATTCACATTCCCCGAGCAGTTCCGTTCGGGGTATGCAAATGTTTAATGCGATTTTTTATTGCAAATATTCGGTAAGCGAAATCCCTTATGCGGCCCTGCCTCACCCCGATTTTGCCTCCTGCGGCCCCTAGGTAAATTGAGTTTGAGACCCCTGACATAGAACTTTTAGATCCTCAATTAATACCTATCTATGCAAGTTTGAGAA
This sequence comes from Suncus etruscus, assembly GCF_024139225.1. Taxonomy (NCBI): domain Eukaryota; kingdom Metazoa; phylum Chordata; class Mammalia; order Eulipotyphla; family Soricidae; genus Suncus; species Suncus etruscus. Next base: position 49,408,465 of record NC_064856.1, read on the forward strand.
ATATTCTAAGATATTTAGGGAGTTTTCAAAGTATACCTATTAGTCTAGTAATTATGATGCCAGTCCATCTCAAATGAACTTAAAAAAACGTAATGTCGGGGCCGGGCAGTGGTGCTAGAGGTAAGGTGCCTGCCTTGCCTGCGCTAGCCTTGGATGGACCGCGGTTCGATCCCCCGGCGTCCCATATGGTCCCCCCCAAGCGTCACCGGGTGTGGCCCAAAAACCAAAAAAAAAAAAAAAAAAAAAAAGTAATGTCACAGGATACTAAGACAAAATTTTAAGTTATTTACTCAATATTTCAAATTGGAGAAACTTGAAATATCACTATAGATATAAAAAACCAACTTATTACTATATGTATTTGCCATATATGCAATTGCTACTCAGCCTTCATCAGCTATAACTGTAGTCAAATGGCACAAGTCTCTGATATTAAACTTCAGTATCAATTGACTATTATTTCATTACTTATTAATAAAACCAATGGCTACCTTAGAGTCAACTTTGTGCAACATATTGTTTGGAAAAATTAGGAATCAGGGATGTAAAAGCAATATTTTATAGGTAGCACACTTGGTGCACCTTGAGATCTTGTCTACATGCAAAGTTACAATTAATTCAACCTAAAAATAAAGACGATTGGGCCTGCAGAGGTTAGGTCATTTGCTTAGCATGCATCAGCCCAAGTTTAATTCCTGAATTTACATTCTCCCAAGAATTGCTGAGTGCATCCTGGAGGTTCTGAACACTGCAGGGCTGGCCCAAGTATCCCTGGCACTACAGGGCCCTTGAAATGCCCTTCCCAGTTAGCTGGGAATTGCTGATGCATCTAGCTCCCTTGGCTGAGAGCCACCATCTGGCTCCCAATGGCCTTCTGAGCACTGCTTGGGAGCCTTCCCTCCAACAACTATAATGAAACAGGACCTTTATGATTGGAAAGACAGAACAGAAATTAAGGTACTTGAATGGCTTGTGGCTAAACCTCAGTTCAATCCACAGTACTCTATGGCTAAAGCAGGGAGGGAGTAGTCCCTGAGAATCATTGTATATGGCCTCTAGGCCCTAGAGTCTCAGTGACCGCCCCCCCCCCCCCAAGTTCAAAATTAGGATTTTATTTCAGCTGAACAACGTATTAGCTTTCTGGGTTGCCACAAAGAAGAACAAACATGTAGGTTTCATGGGTGGCACCTGAATTTTCCATTTAACTATTTTGCTTTTATAAATCCATTAGTCCAGAAATCCTTACTCATAAGAGGCCCAACTCCACAGTTCCTGCAGAAAACTGATATAACAGGAAAGATCAGCTTTTTAAGCACACAGATCAACTTGGATGCAGCACTGGACAAAGCAAGCCCCCTGTGTCAATTACACTTGGAACTGTCTGAGCAGAAAGAGAAAAGCAGAACTCTACCATGGAAACAGGAGCCAAGATTCATTAGGTTGAGTTTGGACTAAAAATCTTAAAACAAGAAAAAGTGGTATGTGAGCAGAGTTTTCATTGTTACATCCAAGGCTTTTAATAGTGTTGTCTGGAGTAGAGGAGTGCAAAAAAGTCCACCTAGCCAAAACTTGTACTGTTTTGAACAAAGCATAGGTAATTAGCCAAAAATTCCCAATAAACGATCATAAAAATATATCTGCCCTTTTCCTTTGGGAATGTAGGCGGGAAAATAACTGGCAGTCATGTGTTTGGCATTTGTCTTAAGTTTAATGTTTAAAAAGAAAATAAGAAATCAACAGCAAATACATATATTACTACCAATAGTCAAACCTAGAAGCTTAAAAATGCACTACTAGCAGCCTAAAAACAAGACCACATAAAATCTAGGATTCACAGTTTGGAAGAAATTTGGCACTTAGAGAACAGAATTTCCAAATGTATAGAATGCTATTCCTCAATTGTGCTATAGTGAAGAAGACAAGGGCCCTTTCAGAGAATTGAGAACTGAGGAACAGGACAGGGCACAAAGTTGACAAGATGTCTTCACCAGTCTTCACCTCATTGTCAAAGAAATGCAGAGATTATCAATCAGAGATTATCGATCTTTTAAAGATAAAAATGTGAACATGGAAAAGACAATAGTATGATTGAGCTGTGACAAGTATCACAGGAAGGGGAAAAGGATGGTTTTGGGTAATACAACCAAAAGTCCAAACCCACAAATCCCGCAAACACAAAAATATAATACAAGGACCTGAGTATCCACCAGTGCTCAAGATGCATATCCTAAGGGACCACAGCCCCTGGTTCAAATATGGAAAGGATTGAACAAGCTAAAACATGACTCAAGATCAATCAGTGTCTCAAAGCCTAAGTTTTACCTAACAGGGCTTAAACATCAGAAACATAAAGGTATTGTTTTGGATTAGCAATGTTCTTCTGAAGAACAAAATGCCTAAGACTCTGCACTCTGCTCTTCAGAGTCCAATAACCTGTAGGAATTTCTTTTCCACCGTTTACTGATTCTTTAATAACCCTACATATAGACAAAATAAATCTCTAATGCTGCCCAACCCTCTACTAAAAATGACCATACCTCAAAGCACAGAGCATGGCCCCAACAATAAACCAGGGCTCCTGACTTCAGTTGAGTGTTCTCTACGGAGTCAATACTCACCATTTACCATCATTAATAGGTTCTTAGCAACTAATTGGAGCAAATGACATATACTGAAACCAAGTCCTTGAATAAAACTGAATTGTTCGATTTGGATCTGAATTTTTTCTTTTCTTCTGGCAATAGAACATTGAAGGAATAAAGTTCTTCTAGGACTCATTATATCCCGTTATACAGAGTGTAGTTCACAGACAGTAGCAGGGCATCATTTTGGGCAAGTCATAGGCACTATACAGTTTGAGGCACACTGTGCAACACTGTGCAGCTTCTCTATGGTAATAATTATGTCTGGATATAGAGCCCCAACTTCTCTCACCTATGCAGCCTTCTTCATCCATAAAGGTTTTAGATTTCAGCACCCTCCTTCGCTTTCTTCTACTTTCTCCACTTGAGCTCTAGAAAATCAGAAGATACAACATTAAGCTGATCAATAAAGCTGTAGAAAAATATCATAAAGGGCTGGAGTGATAGTACAGTATATAAGACACTTGTCTTATTCATGAACAACTCGTGTTTGATCCCATATACAACCTCTGATCCACTAAGCATCACCAGAAGTAATTCCTGAGCCGGGAGCACTACTGGATGTGAGCCCCTAAAGTAAAAATGTTTTAAAAAGGTAGAAAAAAAGATAAATAGGGGCCAGAGAGATAGCACAGCAGCATTTGCCTTGCAAGCAGCCAAGGATCTAAGGTGGTTGGTTCAAATCCCGGCGTCCCATATGGTCCTTCATGCCTGCCAGGAGTGATTTCTGAGCAGATAGCGAGGAGTAACCCCTGAGCACCACTGGGTGTGGCCCAAAAACCAAAAAAAAAAAAAAAAAAAAAAGAGAGAGATAAATAACAAATGGTTTCTGATTCTTAACCATCACCCTTCAATAGCCCATTGTGATAAAAATTTGAATGAGGGGCCGGAGTGATAGCACAGCGTAGGAGCTGATCCAGGACAGAACTGGGTTCAATCCCCGGCATCCCATATGGTCCCTCAAGCCAGGAGCGATTTCTGAGCACATAGCCAGGAGTAACCCCTGAGTGTCACTGGGTGACCAGAAAAAGGTTGAATGATAGGGAAGTAGTCCTACCACACTGACAAGCTGTAAGTACAGGCTTGATGTTTCACTGTTTATGAGGGGAAAGTAATCGACTGAACAATTTTTTAGTCAGTCAATAAACCTATTCTGTGCTACAAGCACCATAGTTAAAAGGTGGTACCATAAGAATGTTTGTGGAGAAAGATAAAATAGACCACTGTTGTTTGTTGAAATGACTGGAAGGGAGGGCTATAGCAGCAACAGTTATGGGAGCATAATCAAAATCACAGGGTTCAAAATCACATGGAGGTTTCTGGGGTACAGGCCCTCACTGCAGACAGCTGCCACTTCAGCCCTACATGTCACCCATTTCATTTTGCCTTTAAAGGTTATTAACTATAATACCTATTTCTGGTCATCACCAATAGTCATTCTTACTTCCTCTTCAGCAAATGAGGAAATCAGTGCAACATTTAAATGACAGTCTTAGTCTTAATACAATGAATTCAGGAAAATAATCAAGTAGGGAGAAGAATCAGTACTTTTCCCCCCACTCTTTATTATCTATACTAGTAGATAGGTAGAAACAAGACACAGCTGAAGATCAAAACTAGATTTGCCCATTGGTTGCCAGCCTTTTTTCACCTCATTTGTTTGCTTTTCACAGAAGAACTACAAAATTAAGTTGTTCTGCAACTTCATAAACATTGCTCTCACATAGACATCATTTTGCACAATTCTTTTTTTGTTGTTCATTATCTTTGTTCTGTTGACCTCTATTACTGAGAAATGCCCTTTTTCTTCTTCACCTTCTTTCTTTTGGCCTCTTTTTCTCCTGATAATAGTCCCATCATGAGTGTTTCGCTTTTTATACTGTCATCTAAATGTAGTTATTTTACAAAGGTTTCATATTCAAATAATATCACATTGGATGTATAACTTTCAGAATGTATTTTTTTGCAGGGATACAGGTGCTCAATGTACTAATTCCTTTTTGGATTGATGTTTTTATTTTTTTTTTTTATTTTTTTTTTTTTTTGTGGTTTTTGGGTCACACCCGGCAGTGCTCAGGGGTTATTCCTGGCTCCAGGCTCAGAAATTGCTCCTGGCAGGCACGGGAGGACCATATATGGGACGCCGGGATTCGAACCGATGACCTCCTGCATGAGAGGCAAACGCCTTACCTCCATGCTATCTCTCCGGCCCAGATGTTTTTATTTTTAATAAAATCTTTATTTAAGGGGACCGGAGAGATAGCATGGAGGTAAGGCGTCTGCCTTGCATGCAGAAGGACAATGGTTCGAATCCTGGCACCCCATATGGTCCCCTGAGCCTGCCAGGAACAATTTCTTTTTTGTTTTTTTTTTGGTTTTTGGGCCATACCCAGTGGTGCTCAGGGGTTACTCCTGGCTGTCTGCTCAGAAATAGCTCCTGGCAGGCATGGGGGACCATATGGGACACCAGGATTTGAACCAACCACCTTTGGTCCTGGATCGGCTGCTTGCAAGGCAAACGCTGCTGTGCTATCTCTCCGGGCCCCAGGAGCAATTTCTGAGCATACAGGAGTAACCCCTGAGCGCTGCCAGGTGTGACCCCCAAAAAACAACAACAACAACAAAAATCTTTATTTAAGGACCATGATTTTTTTTTTGGTTTTAAATATGCAGTTTATTTTTTGTTTTTTTTTTGTTTGTTTTTGTTTTTGTTTTTGTTTTGGGGGTCACACCCGGCAGCGCTCAGGGGTTACTCCTGGCTCTACGCTCAGAAATCGCCCCTGGCAGGCAGGGGGGACCATATGGGATGCCGAGATTCGAACCACCATCCTTCTGCATGCAAGGCTCACACCTTACCGCTGTGCTATCTCTCCGGCCCCTAAATATGCAGTTTATTAAGACTATATCAACAGTTTTCTTAGGAATGGCAAAATTTCCATCAGATGATATATTTTCTTCGATTTTTTATTTTTATTGTCTTCCTTGTTATATATTAATGTTTAGATTATGTAGTTTATTTTCATGGTCTTTTCTTTGTTTTTGGGTCACACCCAGCAGCGCTCAGGGGTTACCCTGGCTCTATGCTCAGAAATCCCTCCTGGCAGACACAGGGGACCATATGGGATGCCGGGATTCGAACCACTGACCTTCTGCATGCAAGGCAAACGCCTTTCCTCTATGCTATCTCTCTGGCCTCTATTTTCATGGTCTTGATCTTCCACAATACTGCATCTGCTCAAAACTTAAGTACTCAAGATCCCTCATCACTGATATAAGGACCATGATTTAACTAGCGTGATTGTAGTAGGATTTCAGTCACAAACAGGAAATTCCCCCTTTACCAGTGCAACATTCCCACTACCAATGACCCCCCCCACCCCCGCTTCCCAGACAGGCAATCTACTTCTCTCATTCTACTTCTCTCACTCATTAAGATTGTCGTGATAGTTGTTAATATAGTTATTTCCCTAACTGCACTCACTACTCTTTGTGGTGAGCTTCTTATTTTGAGTCGGTCCTTCTGGCCCTCATCTCTATTGTCTCTGGGACAATAATGTCCTAAATTTTTCTTAAAACCCATTGATAAGTAAGACTATTCTGTGTCTTTCTCTCTCCCTCTGACTTATTTCACTCAGCATAATAGATTCCATGTACATCCATATATAGGTAAATTTCATGACTTCATCTCTCCTGACACTGCATAATATTCCATTGTGTATATGTACCACAGTTTCTTTAGCCATTCATCTGTTCAAGGGCATCTTGGTTGTTTCCAGAGTCTGGCTATTGTAAATAGCGCTGCAATGAATATAGGTGTGAGGAAGAGATTTTTGATTTTTCAATTGTATTTTTGTGTTCCTAGGGTATACTGTTTTATGCAATTCTAATAGCAGTCCTGACTGAGTATATCATAAAAAGAAAACCTGCTCTCAAGATTCACTCTCACAACTTTCCTGAGAGTATGTTCTACAGCCACAATCTCACTTCAAGTGAGAAGAGTGGGAATGGCATGGCGACCTTTTCTGACCTCAGGGAGAACAGAATGAGATAAGAGCCATATCCTGGCATCTGTGAAACAGCAAGCACACAGAGCACAGGAGTTTTAGGTCCCTGGCTGGTAAGACACAGGGAAAGGCAACCATCTCAGGAAAGCCGTACCTTGATGGCAGGAGCCTCGGGCTCAGTCTTCCCCACTGGTTCTGGAGGTGGAGATGCTGGAGGTGGAGACGGTGACTCAGCATCATAAGCCCTAGGAGAGTCTGGCACAACTGAAAGAATGAAATGAGCTTGGATAAGAACATTATAGCACTGTCTGGTACAAAGCTTCCACTTGCTCTATGAACGTCCACATCTTGCAAAGAATAAGTCTTCAAGTAGTGATCTGCGATAAACCAGGATTCTGCACTTATCTCCACTGATAAACATTAAACGTTAATATATAAAACAAATGTTATACTAAAAAGAACCAAGAAAATCAAGAACTGTTAGAGTTGGAATAGTGCCTTAGGATATCTTCTTAGGAGGCTGGAGAGATAGCATGAAGGTAGGACGATTGCCTTGCATGCAGAAGGATGGGGGTTCAAATCCCAGCATCCCATATGGTCCCCAGAGCCTGCCAGGGGCGATTTCGGAGCATAGAGCCAGGAGTAACCCCTGAGTGCTGCCGGGTGTGACCCCGAAAACAAAGACAAAAACATGGATACCTTCTTAGGAGCCAGAGTGGTGGCACAAGTGGTAGGGCATCTGCCTTGCATGGGCTAATCTAGGATGAACTACGGTTCGATCTCTCGCATCCCATATGGTTCCCCCCACGGCAGGAGTGATTTCTGAGCACATAGCCAAGAGTAACCCCTGAGCATCACTGGGTGAGGTATCTTCTTAGCTAAATTTTATATTATAATAAATATAAGTCAAGGTATGAATTTGTTTTATGAGTATCCAGCAACTGTAGGTGATGCATTTCATCTTCATTATTTTCCTATATCCTCAGAACTTTAAAAGACAAAAATTACTCTCTAGAATTGAGAAAGCAGAGTTCAACTGGTTAACATGTCAGAGTTAGCTACTGGTGCAGGGGATTGGAAAGCAGGGGTGGGGAATGTTCAGCTGCAAAGGCCCATGAGAGAATGGGATCTGGCTCTGGGACACAACAGGATAGAGATGTGTCAGCTGCCTGCAGTCTGTCCGCCTGTAGTGGAGGGCCCACAAATGATGCTATAAATATCCAAATGGCCCTTGGCAGGAAAAAGGTTCTCCACCCCTGGTTTAAACCCAAGTCAGACTGACTCCTCAGCTTTACCATTCAAATTATCCCTGGCTGCTGTACCATTCAGGACCAGACATTTTCTCTTAAGAGCAAATAAATGGAGATAATCCTCAAATTACGCCAGGCCCATGCCAGTCTTCCACAACTATGATCTGAGTATTATTTGTAATCACCTGAGATGTTGGTTAGAAACTTGTCAGTTGATGTTAACAGCAAAATCTTGGGGGCTGGGGTAAAGTCATATTGAAAATGATCCCCATTACACCTCTCACAATTAAGATGTACACAAGTTGAAATCATGTAGGATTTCTAGTTGACTGCCCACTGCTAAGATGACACTGAGAATACCAAGAAAGAACACTTTTAGGAAAAGCAATGCTATGTGCATGGTATCACCTGAGAAGAGAGCTCTACAGAAGAATGCCAACATTTCTGAAACCTTCAAAAGGTGTGGTCTTAGTATGAGGTTCATGAAGGGAGAAGTGAAAATCCTGAGCTGACCTATTGCTTCATCACCAGAGAAGTCCTTGACATAGGACTGAAGAGCTGCTTAGCCTCACCTGCTCCCTGGATCTCCTGGCTATATTCAAACTCTTAGCACTAGTCTTGGATTAAAATTCTCCCAACTGATTTGGTCAGTGTTAAAAATTATGACACTGGAGAACTCAAGGCCAAATGACCTAAAGATGTGAATGTAGAAAAAGAGCCAGGCTGAAACAATAAATAATACACTTCAAGTATGAAATGGGTCCCCAAACTTTATAAATGCTGAGAAGACATAGAAACTATTAACCCTTTTCTAGCTCTGGAGGGTTAGAAATGATAGGGGCTTAAGTAAGAAAAAAGACAAACCACAGAAGCAAACAGAAGATGGAGCTATTAAGAAAGCTGCACTGCAATGTGTCTCAGTGGTTATGAGGGAAGTTTATGCCTTGAAGCCAAAGAAAAGGACTTTTGAGAACTCCTAGTAAAATTGAGGAGCTCTCATTCTATTTCCAAGTCTGTAACCACTTGACTTAACCAAGGAAAACACTGACTCCCAAGGGACCCCCTCAGAGACCCTTACAGCACTGGACAAAATTATTTATCTAGGTACACTGCCCTCATGTATTCTCACACTGCCACCCTGTATCTCCAGAGGCAGTCACATCAATTTCCCTGACACTTTCTTCTTTTTAATAAAGGAAAACAATACTTCTCTGAGAAATTTTGAAGGGGGAGTTCTTGAGGTCAAGGAAGGTCAGCCAACCCACCTCTCCTATGCCCTACAAAAAGAAAAATAACCTCTCCTAACAGAAAATTAGAGATTTCAACCAAGCTTTGGAAGACGAAAGAAAATGAACAGGCACAGTCCAACTATCATCATCATCAAACTCTTCTACCTTATTTTTTGAGACTGTGTATATGTACTATTTTGTTCAATTGTTTTAGTTTATAAGACTACTACTACTAATTGTTTCAAATGAATTTAATTCCAATATCAATTTAAAACATTTAATAAAAGATAATTAAAAGAAAATAATGAAAATTTCAAATTTCATAACCAATTACTCTAACGGCCCTATAAAAATCCCTACAGTTCAGGCCCAGAAAGATAGCATAGCAGGTAGGGCATTTGCCTTGCACATGGTTGACCCGGGTTAGATCCTTGACATTCCATATGGCCCTCCGAGCCTGTCAGAAGTAATTCCTGAGTGCAGAGATAGGAGGAACATGAGAACCTCCAGATATGGCCAAAAACAACACCAAATAAAATCCTTAAGAATTCAAAGAGATCAGTGGCGTTTGCCTTGCAAGCAGCCGATCCAGGACCAAAAGGTGGTTGGTTCGAATCCCGGTGTCTCATATGGTCTCCCGTGCCTGCCAGGAGCTATTTCTGAGCAGACAGCCAGGAGTAACCCCTGAGCACCACCGGGTGTGACCCAAAAAACCAATAAAAAAAAAAAGAATTCAAAGAGATTAAAACAACAACAAACAAATACCTACCCACATTTATAACAGAGTCCATTCTACTTACCTAAATATTATCAATGTCAGATAGGCTCCTTTAAAAAAAATTTTTTTTGGTCACACCCAGCACTGCCCAGGGGTTACTTCTGGCTCCACACTCAGAAATTGCTCCTTGCAGGCTCGGGGGACCATATGGGATGCCGGGATTCGAACCAATGACCTTCTGCATGAAAGGCAAATGCCTTACCTCCATGCTCTCTCTCTGGCCCCTCAAAATATTTTTAATGACATATTTATGATAAATTTTTTTCGTTTTTGTTTTTGGGTCATACCCAGCAGCGCTCAGGGGTTACTCCTGGCTCTGCACTCAGAACTCACCCCTGGCAATCTCAGGGGATCATATGGGATGCCGGGATTCAAACCACCATCCATCTGTGTGCAAGGCAAATGCCCTACCACTGTGCTATCTCTCCAGCCCCTGTTTATGAACTTTGGATATACTAGGGTATTTTCAACATTTGTCATGTATCAGTAGTTCTTTAGATCAAATATAATGAAGTGGTGAATAATCACTTGTCTCAGGTAAGCAACCTTTGTTAGGGCTAAATAAGAAATTTGTAAATTTCAGGAATCCAACTATAAAAATACTATTTTTAAGTGTTTTCAGACACAAATGGGTAATTAGAGTTCCTGGAAATCATTCATAGCTTCCTAGAAAAATTGTTTTTTACTAATAAGAAATTTGCAAAGACAAAATGTTAGCAAAGACTCACATATTGGTTGCTATTCTTTGTTCCTATCAGTGTAGATATAACTCTAAAACTATTTCTTTCTGTGTCTGAGCATGGTCTACAGAATTGCTAAAGCTGCTGGGAGAGAGGAGAAATGCTCCCCTAAATAGAGTTAAAGACATAAGGTCTTTTTGACAATATAGCTACTTAAGAGATGAGGAATCAAAGGTTGAAGAAGTAATCTGTCTCAAGCCACACAGTAAGTGGTAGAGGTTAGATTTACACAGTGGTTATCCACCACAAGTCTGCAGGAATGAAAGGTTGAAAACCACGGACTCAAACTCAGGTTAGTCTGACTCCAAAATCTCTGCCATTTCCTCCTCTTCTGTTGCTCATCTACTGACTACTGGCTGAAGACAGCATACTGAGTTAATAGCACATATTCAATGTAACAGAAATAAAATAATAATAGGTTTAGAGGCTGTGTGAAGTTTAAAATAAAATCCTACTGGCTCGGAGACAAAGAAGAAATTTGGGAATAAAATGGCAAACATTTCTGAATTCAGTCAGCCAAAAATTATCTTTGCCAGGGGGAATAAAAATCTTAGCTCCTGCTCTTTATCATCTGTTATTAAAGGTTGTCCACCTCTATCACATTACTTCTCCTTTCCAAATGAAATAACTTCACTCATATTTCGAATCACCCATGGGTATTATTTTTGTAGAGTAAGGGCCAACAGTACAGAGAAAATTTCAGAATTATGTAATGAGGACCCAATCAACCACACTAATTCCTTGACTTAGAGCTGGCTCCTTTACTAATATTAGAAAATCTAACTAACTCTTGCATGTGCCTATGTTGGGAATCTCGTGTGTGTGTACGCTGGTGTTATTGAAGTTCAAAAGCAGACTCTCAGGGACCAGAGATATATAGCACAGCCGTAGGGTGTTTGCCTTGCATTCAGCTGACCCAGACGAACCTGGGTTTGATCTCTGGCATCCCATATGGTCCCACGAGCCTACTAGGGGCAATTTCTGAGCACAGAGCCAGGAGTAACCCCTGAGTGCCGCCGGATGTGGCCCCAAAACAAAACAACATCAGACTTTCAAATAGGCAAGTCAAGTGCCCTATCACTGAGCTTCAGTGCTGGGTCTAGTTTGATTATATTATGAAGAGAGCTTCAAAAAATTTTTTTATAATCTTCTCCAAGTGCTTTTTCCAATCAGAACTAAGGAAGATTGGTCCATTTAGCACATATTATTCATTTACTCAATACTTTTTCTGGGAATCTGCTTCTATTTCCTCAATTCTTAACAGGTCAGGATTTTCCTTGATGTTCTTGTTTCATCCATACACAAAGGAATCTTTCTTTGTTTAGTCTTGGTCAAAGGATTTTGATAAATGACATAAAACAAATATATGCCTTTGCTGTAGGATGGTCAAAATGTCCATTCCTCCCCAAATGACCCCAGGAAATAATTAAAAGATATAGGAGCACCTCTATAGGACAGCAGATTGGAAAGTTTAATATCTGAGAATGCCTGGGAGGATCTAAATCCCTAGAAGAGTGTCAACTTCCTTGGAAAAAAAAAAACAAACTTCTTACGTCTTTTCATTTATTTTGCACCTGAACTCTGTATAAATATAATTTTCACCTCCTTGTAAAATTGATCTGATGCTCTTTCTTTGAGGGAACTCCCTACCACTGTCTGGTAAGAATAGACTAGCTTAGTTTGGTGCTTCCTGGGGGGTTTGCTTTCATTATTCTTTCATCTCTTTTACCATCTATTTACTTTTGTCTATACATTTTTATGTGATGCTGAATTTCTTCTGACTAGTGTCCCCTCTCCGCCACTAAGAGCTAACATATTTTTGACCCACTGTGGCATGAATTCACCAAGAACTGATGGTAAGAGCATGACTCTTTCCGATTATTTTTCTCAAAAAACAGGCTTTCCAAGACAGAATTCATCTGGTATAAGATTAGTTCATCCTGAATAATAACCTTTTCTTTAGCCTCTTAACTTCTTTTGTTGTTGCTGTGCTGGAGCCACACCCAGTGGTACTTAGAGCTTACTCCTGGTGGTATTCAAGGGATCAAACGGGGTGTTGGGAATTAAACTTGGGTCAGCCATTCGCAAAGCAAGAGTCTTATACACTATACCATCGAGCTGGCCCCTGCCTCTTTATTTTCTGTGACTTGGGAAGAGATCTGGGCTCTTGAAGACTTGGTATTCTTTCTAAAGGTATATTCATTGTGAGAATTTTTCTATTCCTCTGCCTTCTTGTCTACATAAGGGCTAAAAACCTAAAACTATGTTTTATTTCCTATTAACAAAGATACCACGGATTCTCTATCTAGCATGGTTTTACATATGTAGAATGAAAACAACCAGACCTTCAATGACTACATTACTATAACTTTTTTTTTTTTTTTTTTTTGGTTTTTGGGCCACACCCGTTTGACGCTCAGGGGTTACTCCTGGCTATGTGCTCAGAAATCACCCCTGGCATGGGGGGACCATATGGGACGCCGGGGGATTGAACCGCGGTCCTTCCTTGGCTAGCGCTTGCAAGGCAGACACCTTACCTCCAGCGCCACCTACCCGGCCCCATACATTACTATAACTTTTAAGATTCATGTGAAAGTAGCCAAAGAAATGTTCCAATTTAAAAAAAAAAAAAAAAAAAGAAAGAAAAGGTCTCTGGGGCCAGAGTGATAGTACATGGGTAGAGCATTTGCCTTGCATGTGGCCGACCTGGTTTTGATTCCCTGCATCCCATATGGTCCCCGAGCACTACCAGGTGTGGCCCTAAAACCAAAACCCCTAAAAAATTAAAAGGTCTTTAATAAAACACATTAGTTGATTTTTTTCATGTTTGTTGTTTTGGCAAATTATAAAAAAATTATGGTTTGGGGGGCTGGAGAGATAGCATGGAGGTAAGGCGTTTGCCTTTCATGCAAGAGGTCATCGGTTCGAATCCCAGCGTCCCATATGGTCCCCCGTGCCTGCCAGGAGCAATTTCTGAGCATGGAGCCAGGAGTAACCCTGAGCACTGCCGGGTGTGACCCAAAAACCACAAAAAAAAAAATTATGGTTTGGGTCGAAAGGTTTGAGTAGCTTTTAAACAGAAACAGGTGTTCTATGTCCCTCAATGTGGGATTACTAGAATCACTGTGACCCATAATAAATTACATATGAGCTTCTCAAGCATCCTAAGAACTAAACCCGAACATACTGAATACATCACCCCTAAATTCCTATAATGATGCCTCCTAAATGCCATAGTGCTTAAAAGTAGGGTTTGGGGAAGATAATTACATCCTGAGCATAGAACCCTCATTGAAGAGATTCGTGCCTCCATAAAAGAGAAGAGAGACTATTTCTTTTTTTTTCTTTTTTTTTTTGGTTTTTGGTTTTTGGCTTTTGGTTCACACCCGGCAGCGCTCAGGAGTTACTCCTAGCTTCATGTCCAGAAATCGCTCCTGGCAGGCTCAGGAGACCATATGGGATGCCGGGATTCGAACCGATGACCTTCTGCATGAAAGGCAAACGCCTTACCTCCATGCTATCTCTCCTGCCCAAGAGAGACAATTTCTATATCACATGAAGCTAAAGCAATGAATAATCTCTGTAAACCGGAAAAGAGGTCTCTCCAGAAAATGAATCAAGTGCAATCAAATCAAGCCTTAATTTCAGAATTCTCAAACTGAAACTAAAAAATTAATTTTTGTTGTTAAATCACTTGCCGGTGGTATTTTTGTCAGAGTAGCCTGAACTACGTGAGCCACTACTATACTGAAAGCAATGTCTACCTTCATCTTCACTGCTATCTGTCTCAGGAAGTTTGATTCTTCTCCTCTTTTTCTTCTTGTTTTCAGTTTCCTTTTCATCATCGAACAATTCCACTCGCTTCCCCCTATTGCCAGACAGAAATAATTAAGCACGTTACACAAAATGAAACCACAAGAATTCAAATGCTCCTATAAAGTCTTGCTTATCACTGAGTCTTAATTCCAGTAGTCTAGAAGAACAGCAAAGAGTCTTTTGAAGGATTCTGCTGGTTGGCTACACCTAGCTTACCTTAAGGCATGACCAGAATCAAAGTTGTTCTAGCAGTGGGGTTAAAAAATAAAGTTGTTCTAGTTTATAAGATATTCTTGAAAGTACTACAAGGTTATCTTTTCAAACTTCTTATTTGTCAGGAGTGGGCTAGCTGGGTTACTGCTCAGGTATTAATCCTGGCTGTGTGGTGGACATGCAGGGCTGAGAATAGAATGTGGTCTTCCCATATGCAAAGCATGTACTCGGGTCTTTAAGCTATCTCTCCAGTCTAAATTTTTATCAAAATTTTCAAAATAGTTATACAATCCCTTTCAGAACAGAGGAAATTATTTGTTTTGTTTGTTTGTTTGTTTTGGGGTCATACCCGGCGGCACTGAGGGGTTACTCCTGGCTCTTAGCTCGGGAAATCGCTCCTGACAGGCTCGGGGGACTGTATGGGATGGCAGGATTCGAACCACTGACCTTCTGCATGCAAAGCAAACACCTTACCTCCATGCTATCTCTCCTGCCCCAGGAAATTATTTCTAGCTAATTTTATGAAGTCGATATACCTTTGATACTAAAATAGTGTCAGAAAATGATTTAAATCAGGGGTCTCAAACTCAATTTACCTGGGGGCAGAAGGAGGCAAAGTTGGGGTGATCCTTGAGTGCAAAGTCAGTAGTAAGCCTTGAACATTGGGGAGTGTGACCCAAACAAGTAAAACAAAACAAAACAAAGATTCCTCTAGGGCAGGGCCACAAAATGTTGTACGGAGGGCCACAAATGGCCCACGGGCCGCAATTTTGAGACCCCTGAATTCTAAACCTTCACAAGTATATCTAAAAAGAATCCTTACACTGTTAATAAAATCTAGCATTATTTATTTATTTATTTATTATTATTTATTTATCATGACCAAGTAAATTTATTCTAAAAATGCAAGGCTGGCCATGTGAAAACTAATCATTGTCATTTACTACATCAGTAGAAACACAATATGGTCTGCTCAATGACTTCAGAAAACAAGCAGCCGTCACAATTCAACATCTTTTAACAAATTACAAACAGAAAAGAATTCTTCCATCTGGTAAAGGGCATCTACTAAAAACATACAGGTAAGATGATATTTGATGATAATATATCAAGCACATTCTGGCCACCAACCACAAGTTGATAACCTCAAACAATGGGCAAAGATGCTGCAGTCCAACTGTATCACAGGTTCTTGGGAGATGAGCCTTGCCACCCTAAAACATTAGCTTTTGTTACTGTTTTTCCACAAGAGGAGCCCCAATGTTGCCACAAAATTCAAGTATTTCTGGGCCTATCAGTACTGACAGTGTCCTTTAGAATTTCTTTCAACAGAGTAATACCAACCAACTATGAGGTAGTGTCTCAGATTCCTGGATCCATTTTTAACAGCTTGTGTGCTTTTTATTTTCTTTTCTAATTACATTTTACCACTTGAAAAATAAACTCATTGATATAAAAAGAAAACAAAGAACTTTTTCTCTCAAATTTGACAGGAAACAGGAACCCCTCACTTGGCAATTTGAGGTGAAAAGTAGACAGACATATAATCAGGCACATTTATGCCATGTCCACAAATTTAAAACCAAGTAAAGGAGAAAAGACAATCAATTTAGATCACCAGGGACCCCCAAAACTAGCTACGGGCTCTAAATCCTCTAAACTGGCTGACTCCACCGCTGTACTTGAGCAGATAAACTAGTGGGTTTTTTTTCTGGGTTATGGAGCAATATCACCAAGGCAATGAGTAGGATTTAGAACTCAACTGAGAACTGCCTGCTGTCAATAAGCCCAAACAGACCTTCTCAACCCCAGCAGAGACACACTTCCCCCACAGGCGACAAAATTTTCCTACCTTTTTTTTTCCTTCTGCAGCATCTTAACAGGCTCTGCCTTTTTGCTGGGTTTGTTCAGACCTGCAGGGGCTGCCAGCTTTGGTTCAGTGACAGACTCTGGAGGTGGGTCCACTATTTTCTCTTCTTTCACTGCTTGTTCTGAGTCCAAACTGACTTTAAGTTTACCTATTAAATAAAATATAGCAGATCATATATAACTTCATAACACTGTATTCATCTATCATACCTGTGACAATCCACTAGTGCCAGGTAATATGGGAACTAAAGTGATAAAAAAAATAGCCTCTGTCCTAACAGAGCTCATGGTTTAGTCAAAGAACATTTCTTCTTTCTAAATACCATTCTAGCCATAAATTTTCATTTTTGCTTCCTGTTAATTCCTCATTGTATCAAAGCCCCCCAAAAGCCAGATGACAGTAAAAGCAGTACTTAGAAAAAACCTTAACTTGGGGCCGGGTAGGTGGCACTGGAGGTAAGGTGTCTGCCTTGCAAGCGCTAGCCAAGGAAGGACCTCGGTTCGATCCCCCGGCGTCCCATATGGTCCACCCAAGCCAGGGGCGATTTCTGAGCACATAGCCAGGAGTAACCCCTGAGCGTCAAACGGGTGTGGCCCAAAAACCAAAAAAAAAAAAAAAAAAAGAAAAAACCTTAACTTTATGAAGTATCATCAGCCTCATTTTTTAAATGAAGAAACTAAGAGTCAGAGGTTATTAAAAGATGTTTCCCAAGAATATACAACTTTAAAAATAATGACAAAAGAAACTTTGTATGAGGTTCTGATTTTCTATACTATGGTTTGTCTTCTTAAGTCTGAATATTTATCACCTCACTGCTACCTTTAAGATATAATTAAAAGTCTCTTAGAAAGTCTCTTCAGATCCTATGATACAGTCTGGGTAAGTTGTTTTACCTCAAAGTTTATTTGCCCATGAAAACTGAAGTAATATTTACAAGATTATCATAAAGATTAAGAAAGATCAGTATTTGGAGCTAAATGTCTTACCCAAGGTAACAATAAAAGAGAATTTTAAGTCAGTTTAATCCCTCTAAACCCTTATTTCTTCCCCTACAACAATCTGAAAACACAAAAGTATAGCAGCACACAATGCAGAGGCCTAAGAAAGTCAAGTAGGATGAACCTAGCAGGGGTCTCAAACTCAATTTACCTGCGGGCAGCAGGAGGCAAAGTTGGGGTGATCCTTGAGTGCAAAGTCAGTAGTAAGTAAGCCTTGAACATTGGGGGGTGTGACCCAAACAACTAAAACAAAACAAAACAAAACAAAAAACAAAGATTCCTCTAGGGCAGGGCCACAAAATGTTGTATGGAGGGCAGTTTGCGGCCTGCGGGCCGCGAGTTTGAGACCCCTGATCCTAGCCCTATGAAAAATTATAGAAGAGGAGCCTTCCTACTCTACTCATTAACTAGTTTCAGCCAAGCAAAGTCACACTGGGGCTGAGGAGCTGGCAGAAGGTCTGGTGCACATGTATTGTAATGTACTGGATTTATGTTTGATCTGTGGTCCCTACATGGGCCCCTGAGCACCACAAATAGGACTGTGGAGGCACCAAGTAGTGCCAGAGTGGCCCAGATGGCTGCTGACACTGCAGGGTCAAATATCACTGCATCCTTGTACTCAAGCATTGAATTATCCAGTCTGGCCGGTCAAGTCTCACCTCTGAGCATCCCTGAGCACAACAATAAAGAGAAGTCACAAAATACTTTTTTTTAAATTATCTTTATTTAAACACTGTGACACAAAATACTTTTAGAAAGCTATAAACAGGAGGCTTTCCAGTATGTAGCTAAGGTTATGTCATAAAATTGAAGAAACCATCCAGTACAGACACAAACAAAAAAAAAAAGGCTGACATTTTAGCAAGTCTTGGCTTTTACACACAGCTTTAGTATAATCATCGTATAAGTTTGTTATTTGAAATAATAGATGGATAAAAAGTACAACAGCAACCCTTTTATATTCTTTTTTTTTAATTTAGTCCTGTGAAATTAGTTATTCATAATTGGGGTTCAGGCATACAATGTTTCAACACCTATTCCTTCACCAATGCCCCTTCCATTTGCCTCTTACCCACATCAGTCAGCTTCTATGAAAGGTACCTTCCCCCCCCCCCATGTTTCTGTGGTTTACAGCACTGTTGATAACATTTTGTACTTTCATATGTAACAGTTTCAGCACAATTCCTATTCCCCTAGCTGAACACTTCCCTAAACCATAAATGTTGGCCCCTCCCTGTCTTATTCCCTCAAGTGTGCTCAAGTGCATGTTTCCTACTGAACACCTGTCCCTCATGTTCTGCTTCTATTGTCTCTGGGAATTCATACCATTGTTTCTTTATATCCTGCATGAGAGAAATCATTTTGTGTCAGTCTCTCTCCCTCTGACTCACTTCACTCAGCATAATATTCTTCGGGTCCCTCTATTAGCAGCAAATTACATGACTTTATCTATTCTTATGATTGAGTAATACTCCACTGTGTATATTTACCATAGTATCTTTATCCAGATTTTTGGCTATTGTGGATAATGCTGCAAGGAACACAGAGATGCAAATGTCTTTCCTTCATTTTTGTCTCTGAGCCCTTGGGGTATATTCAAAGAAGTGGAGTTAGTAGATAAAATTGTAGCTTAATTCCTAGATTTTTTTTTTTTAAGGAATGACCATATTATTTTCTAGAAAGGCTAGACCAATTGACATTCTCACCAGCAGTGAATGAAAGTTCCTTTTTCATCACATCTGACCAGTTTTCCCAGCACCACCTGTTGAAGCTTTCCTTGCTAATATTTGTTGCTCCAATCAGGATATTTCAACTCCATCCCATTGATCTGAGGGTCTGTTTATTCCAGTACCATGCTGTTTGAATTACTACCACTTTGTAGTATAGTTTGAAGTTGGGGAAAGTGTTGCCATCCATCTTCTTTTCCCCAAGGACTACTCTAGCTATTGGGGTGTGTCTTATTATTTATGCATGTATGTTTGATCTATTTTTTTTTGAAAAATGTCATGGGTACCCTTATAATGACTCAATTAATGCTTTGGGAAATATTACTATTTTGATGACATTAATCCTCCCAATCCTTGAGCAGGGAACGTGTTTCTATTTTCTTGTGTCCTTTTTATTTCTTAAAATAGTGTTGTCACTTTCTTAGTACAGGTCTTTCATTTCTTTAGTTAAGCATCTTCTGAGGTACTTGATTTTCTGAGGTAGTTATGAATGGGATTGTTTCTTAAATATCTCTTCACTTTCATTATTTGCATATAGGAAAGCCATGCACTTTTGCATACTTAGTAGCCTGACAGTTTTCTATACAAATCTACCTTTTTATTAACTACTTTATTTAAAAACAATAGTTTGCAAAATTGCTCATAATACAATTTGTTGCTGGCATTCAATATTCTAACACCAATTTCACCACCAGTGTTAACATTCTCTCCATCATTGTTCCCAGTTTCCCACCCATGCCCTAGCCTGCATACTTGGCAAAAATAATTGCCTATATATTGTTTGTTATGACTAAGTGGTAATGGAATTATTAAAAATACTCCAGTAAAAAAAAAACACCCCAGTAACAGAAAATTTATAAAAATTTTTATAACTCTCACAATGGGGTTATTAAACCATTGTCTCTGAAAGTTAATTAAGCTGTTTGTTGCTAGATGAATATTCTGTGTTGCTTTTTTTGCTCTTATTTGGTGGGTTTTGGGTTGTTTTTGTTTTTTGTTTTTTTTTTGGTTTTTGGTTTTTGGATCACACCCAGCTGTGCTTAGGGGTTACTCGCAGCTCTGCACTCAGAAATCGCTCCTGGCAGGCACGGGGACCATATGGGATACCGGAATTCAAACCACCGTCTGTCCTGGATTGGCTGTGTTCAAGGGAGACACCCTACTGCTATGCTATCTCTCTGGCCCCTCTTAGTTGATTTTTATGCTAGCTTCCTATAACTTGGTGTATTTCTTCTGGGGTGTCAGTACTGAGATATTTGGAGATATCAAAATTCTAGGATCTCTGGAGTTGAGCCAATTAGTTTACATGGTGGCTGCTTTGGCTTCTGGAATACGCAGGGTAGAGGGAGTGGGAGGAGGGTATCTTCCCCCATTCCAAGAAGACCCAGAGTGTCTAATTCTAAAAGTGGCATACTGGGAATTTGTCAGACACTCTGCACTGATGAAAAAGTGAAGTTGCATCATTGGTATGGCAGTGACTGTAGGGTGTGGGTGTTGCTAGGGCTATCTATGCATGTCTATCTCCCTCTTGAGGGTGCTACAGAGTTTTCAGCTACAAGACCTATCTACCTGTGAGTTTTAGTGGCTTGGCTTGCATCTCTTCTGAGAATAGTGTGAGTCTATGGAACTGGCCAATGAGATGGCATGGCAGCAGCTGTGAGAAGTGGGTATGGCTGCCAGGGCTTCTGGAAGTCTAGAAGGGAATGGGGAGGCTGCGCACCCCCCCCCCCCACCTTGAGAAGAATCTAGAGTTTTCAGCTCCTAAACCGGGATACTTAAGAGATTTTTTTGGTTAGAGACAGTTTTTTTTCCTGAGCTTTTTGAGTCATCTTTAGGATTTTCCAAACATAGTATCATGCTACCTGCAAATAGTTTGTTTTCTTTCTATCCAATCTATATATCCATGATTTCTTTGCCTTGCCTAATTGTTATGGCAAATACTACTTCTAGTACTATGTTGAATAGAAATGGTAAGAGGTGGCAGCCTTGTCTTGTAACTGATCTTAGAGGCAAGGCTTTTAGTTCATTTCTATTGAGTATAATGATTTTTGTAAGCTAGTGTTAAATGGCTTCGACTATGTTGAGAAAAGTTCCTTCAATTTCTATTTTGTTGAGTTTTTAGTCATAAATGGTTTCTGGATCTTGTTCAATGTTTCCTGTGCATCTATTTATATATGATTTTTACATTTTTTATTCTTACTGTTAATTATATTGATTATCTTGCCTATATTAAACCATCCTTATATCCCCAGGATGAATCCTACATGGTAATATTTTTTATTCTTACTGTTAATTATATTGATTATCTTGCCTATATTAAACCATCCTTATATCCCCAGGATGAATCCTACATGGTAATAGTGAATAGTGAACTCATCTTTTTGATGAGTTGTTAGATTTAATTGAGAATCTTCACATTGGTGTTCTTCAGGGATACTGGCCTGTAATTCTCCTTTTTTGCTGGTGTCTCTGCAGTTAGCATCAAGGTGATGCTTCAAAGAAACTAAGTGTTTCTGTTTTTTAATTTCCTAAGAGCCTGAAAAGGATGGGCAATAGGACTTCTTTAAGGATTCGAAAGAACTCACTAGTAAATCTATGTAGGTCTGGGATTTTGTTTTGGAGTAGACTTTTGATTACTATTTTGTTTTCGTCAGAAGTGATAGGTCTGTTCAGGTGTTCTATATCTTCTCTGTCAGTATTTGGGAAATTATTTAAGTCCAAGAATTATCCATCTCTTTTAGGTTCTCTCATTTTGTGACATAGTCTCCAAAGATCCTTTACATTTCTGTGACATCTGTTATAACACGTCTCCTGTTATTTCTTATTTGGTTTATTTGGGTTCTCTTTCTCTTAGTTTTCTTATTTTCTTTTGGTTTTTGGGCCATGCCCGGCAGTGCTCAGGAGTTACTCCTCGTTGTCTGCTCAGAAATAGCTCCTGGCAGGCACGGGGGACCATACGGGACACCGGGATTTGAACCAACCACCTTTGGTCCTGGATCGGCTGCTTGCAAAGCAAATGCCACTGTGCTATCTCTCCGGGCCCTCTCTGAGGTTTTTTTTTTTTTTGTGGTTTTTGGGTCACACCCGGCGGTGCTCAGGGGTTATTCCTGGCTCCAGGCTCAGAAATTGCTCCTGGCAGGCACGGGGGACCATATGGGACACCGGGATTTGAATCGATGACCTCTGCATGAAAGGCAAACACCTTACCTCCATGCTATCTCTCCGGCCCCTCTGAGTTTTCTAAATGGCTTACTGATCTTGATTTTTCCCCCCAAGAAATAAAAAAAAAAAAAAAAAAAAAAAAAAACAAGAAGCAGCTCTTAGTTTCATTGATCCTTTGTTGTTAATGTTAGGCCCAAACCAGAAGGAGAGGTGGCAAAAGGCAGGAGGAGTCTGGAGTCCAGTAGCTTCTACAACACAGTAGGTACCATTCAACAGGAGTACTCCAGCAGAGTTTGTCCCACTCCACCTGTACTTCTGCCAGGGGCATTATATACCCCTGAGCCAACTGTCATCCTGCAGCAGTTACAAGGGGCAGGCTCTGGTAACTGTTATCTTCACCCTTAAAGGGAAAGTAACTCTTATGGCTAACCTGGGTCTATAAGAGTCTGTTTCCTTATAATTTGTTGGGTTTTTTTTTTTGGGGGGGGAGGGGTTTCCAGTTAATTTCTGCTCTAAGTTTTATTCCTCCTGCCTGCTTTAAGCTCCTTTTGTTCATCATTTCCCAGTTTCTTAAGTTGTGCAGTCAAGTTATTTCATGTGGGTTGTTCCTTCCTGATGAATGCTGACATAGTTATTGACCTTTTTCCTTGTTTTATTTTATTTTTTGCCACACCTGGTGATGGCTGGGGATACTCGTGGCTTTACATTCACAATTTACTTCTGGCAGTATCAGAGGACCAATCCCATACCAGGTATTGAACCTGGGTCAGCTGTGTGCAAGGCAAGTGTCCTACCCACTGTACAATTGCTCCAGCTCTGATCCACTGGTTGTTCAGTAGTGATGTTTAATTTCTAGGTGTTTGATACTAGTATGACCAAATCAATCTTTTTTGAAGTTGTTTGCTTGAAGAATTGTCTTCCAATCTTGGATTTTGAGTTTGTTTGCCCTAATTATTCAAATGTGTTTCTTGGGGCCCGGAGAGATAGCACAGTGGCGTTTGCCTTCCAAGCAGCCAATCCAGGACCAAAGGTGGTTGGTTTGAATCCCGGTGTCCCATATGGACCCCTGTGCCTGCCAGGAGCTATTTCTGAGCAGCCAGCCAGGAGTAACCCCTGAACACTGCCGGGTGTGGCCCAAAAACAAAAACAAAAAAATGTGTTTCTTGTAGGCAGAATATAGGATTCATTCTTCTAATCCATTCTGCCACTGTTTCTTAACTGATACATTTAGTCCATTGACATTGAGAGTATTGTCATGGAGTTTTGTGCCATCTTTTTGTAGACGTCTGGTGTATTTGTGGAGTTTGTCTCGTCTTCCAAGTATTCCCTCTGTTTTTCTTTTAAAGTTGGTTTTCAGTTTATGAAATTCTGAGCTGTTATTTTTCCATGAAGTTGTATATTGTTCCTTTAAATTTGAATGAGAATCTAGCTGGGTGAAGTATTCTTGATAAAGAATTCATTTCATTGAGTTTCACTATATCCCACCATAGTTTTCAGGTCCAGAGGGTTTCATTTGGTAAATCTTGGGTTTTTTTTTTGGGAGGGTGGGGGTTTGGGCCACACCCAGTGGTACTTAAGGGTTACTCCTAGCTATGAGCTCAGAAATCGCTTCTGGCAGGCTCACGGGACCATATGAGATACTGGGAATTAAACCCAGGCTGGTTGCATGCAAGGCAAACACCCTACTCACTGTGCTATCACTCCAGCCCTCGTTTGATAAATTCTAATGAGGCTCCTTTGTACTTAAATTTCCTTTGTTGATCTTGCTACTTTCAGTATTTTATCTCTATGGTTTTCATTCTTTTGATTAGGTTATATCTTGGAGCCTTTTTATTTGAATCTCTTTCAGCTGGAACCCTTCAGGCCCCCTGGATTTAGGTTCATACACTCTCCAACTCTGGGAACAGGAACAATATCTTTGTTTTTTTGTTTGTTTTTGGGTCAAACCTGGCAGCACTCAGGGGTTACTCCTGGCTCTGTGCTCAGAAATCACTCCTGGCAGGCTCTTGGGGACCATATGGGATTCCGGGATTTGAACTACCATCCATCCTGAATCGGCTGCGTGCAAGGCAAACATCCTACTGCTCTGCTATCTCTCCAGCCCCAGCAATGGTATCTTTGACTGTTGCTACTTTATCAGGGTTGCAATCCTGGCCCTCTGGAACCCCTATGATTATGTTGTTGTTCTTGAATGCATTCCAAAATTCTTTTCTCTTTTAACAAACATTTTGAGGCCTTTTCCATCTTTTGTTGTTATCTGGAGTTTTTCTGTACCTCATCTTGAAGCTTACCAATTCTGTCCTCAGTCGTTATTGCTCTGCTAGTGAGGTCTCCAGTGAGTTTTCATTTCACCTACAAGTTTTTCAGATCTGTCATTTCTGTTTGTAGTTTTCTCATTTCTGCTCTAGAACCTGTTGTGCTTTACTGGAGGGCCATTTCGCTGTTTCTTTGAGTTCATTAAACATACTACTCATTTCCATTATAGGTGGCTGTTAGTGACTGAGTCCTCAGGATTAATACTTTTACCTGTAATGGAGTTCTGTGCTGCTTTATCATGGTTCCTTTTGTAGAATGGGGGTGTGTCTTTTCCACTTCACACTCAGTGTTCCCCTCACTGCCAGGGAAATCTTTGTGGCAATTCTACTGAGGAAGGAAGGCCGTCTTGCAGCTGTTATAACAATGCTTGGGAAACTAAAGTGCTAACTTCTGACCTTTAGGAGGAGCCAGGGTCCAAGGTATGGCTGCTCTATGTTAGGAGGGTCCTTCTGGTCCTTCCTATGCCGGTAGGAAAAAATGGCCTCAGAGTGAGCTTGGGAACCCACTTAAGGAAAACACAGCCATCACTTCTCCACTTCTCCAACATGCAACCCTTTGATTCTTTATTCTTAAAGATGTAAATGGGAACTTCACAGGCTCCCGGGAGGCATTCACTCCTGTACTTTCAATACTGTTCAATTATCAGCACTTCAACTTTTCTCCCAAACTGTATAGGAGAGTAAGTATATCTCCAGAAAGCCCAAGGAGTAGTGATTATCCCCCAAAATCAGTTCTCTAAAGTTAAGTTTATCTTGAAGGTTACACAAATCTTGCATATTACATCATTTTTTTTTTTTTGTGGTTTTTGGGTCACACCCGGCAGTGCTCAGGGGTTATTCCTGGCTCCATGCTCAGAAATTGCTCCTGGCAGGCACGGGGGACCATATGGGACGCCGGGATTCGAACCGATGACCTTCTGCATGAAAGGCAAACGCCTTACCTCCATGCTATCTCTCCGGCCCCGCATATTACATCATTTATAATTTAGCAGTTACAATAAAGTTAAACCATTAGAGGGGTCAGTGAGATAGGTCAATGGGTTGGAGTACATGTTTTGCTTGGGTTTAAATTTCAGCATCAAATGGTTCCATGAGCAACATCAGTAACAACACCCAAGTACTGAGCCATGAGTAGCCTCTGAGCACTGCTAGATGTAACCCAAAAAACTAAAAGTAAAAATAAATTACATAATTAGGAGGTAAAACCTAATATCCTATATATTTCATGGGTTAAGGAAAGATAGACTACTATACTGAGTATCAATTTCAGAAAACTGATCTAAATTAAAATACCACTGACTAAATATATTCAATATTCAATAAATCTTACTTTCTGTCTTAGTTTCATAGTGTCATCCAGCTTAAACTATGTACAGTGAAAATTGGCCACTTTTGGACAACTGTTATGGAGAATTTAATTATAAATTAAATAATTTAATATATATTATATTTATTTGTATTATTTAATTTATATATTTATATTTATAATATACTTAAATATAAACTGATTGGTTACCTGACAATCAAGTCACTGAATCACATAACAATTAAAAGTATCTGCTCAAGAAAATATAAAAAAAACCTCTTCAAGTAAAACGTAAGTAATAACTTTAATGTTGTCACTAATTCTGTGCTTTTAATTTTACATACATGTATAGAGCAGATGCTTCCAAACTTACCACCTCCTTTTTAGAAAGAAAAAAATTTGCAAAGTGTCTACTCCTGAAAATCTACCTTCTTTAAGCAAATAAACACCTCCACACCCTTCCACTGCAGGGACCTCAATTAGTATGTGCTCAATTCATAATGCTAATAAATAAACTCATGAATGGAGCCAAGACTACTGTGCACGCTTTTCATGTGGTAGGCAGGGATGGTATGATTGTTGGCATTATATGGTTCCCTGAGTACTGTCATTTGTGAATAAATGCATTGTATATCTCTATACAGTTGTTTTTTGATTCATTTTACAATTTGCAAATGTTTAACATGGTGTACATAATATAGAAATTGTGATTTTTTTAGGGGCCAGAGTGATAGCACAGTGGGTAGGGCATTTGCCTTGCACACAGGCTACCCAAGACCGACCCAGTCCAATCCCGGACACCCTATATGGTACCCTGAGCCTGACAGAGGCCCATGACACAGAGCCAAGAGTAACCCAAGTGCTGCTGGGTGTGGCCCAAAAACCAAAAAGAAAATTGTGATTTTATAATTCACTGCTTTATAAGGTCATAATACATAGCTTATAAATACATGAACTTCATCAAAACTACTAAGAAGCCACAAAACTGAGAATATAGAGAAATGGGAAGTATATGTATAGGCTAAGAACACTAGCACAATCCTTGGTACAGAAGCAGGGAGTCTGCCTTGTACATTGTGCGAGCAATAATATACCCAGGCTTCCCAAGAAACCTCAAGTATCCAGTTTTCTGTAAACTTTCAGTATAGAAAAATGCTTCTGATAGCTTTTATGGTAAAAATAGAACTAGCACCCTAACTCCTCCTCCAACCACCAATCTGACCATCATGGAAAAGCTGAATTCTGATTAATTTTGCTTGCATAGGCATGTAACAAAATACTTTCCCACAAAAATCTCTGATGCTCCAAGAAAGCATGCCATAATTATCCTGTGGCTCCTGCATTCCCCCTGGCATTCTGTTCCGTATCCTCAGGGGAGGGAAGCTTGATATGAGAAGTGGGAAAATATAGTTCCTTCGATAACCAAGAAATTTTTTGTTTTGGGGCCAAATCCAGCAGTGCCCAGGGGTTACTCCTGGTTCTGCACTCAGAAATCACTTCTGGCAGGCTTGGGGGACCATATGGGATGCAGGGGATTGAACCCAGGTCAGCAGCGTATAAGGCAAATGCCCTACCCTTTGTACTATCGCTCCAGCCCCATTATATCCAAGAATACTTACTGTGTTTTTTATTTTGAAGTAAAAACAAGTTTTATTTAGATTTTTTGTTTATTTTTTGGGTCACACCCAGCAATACTCAAGGGTTACTCCTGGCTCTGTGCTTAGAAGTCACTCCTGGCAGGCTGAGGGGACCACATGGGATGCTGGGATTTGAACCAGGGTCTGTCCTGGGTTGGTTGCGTGTAAGGCATAATGCCTTACCGCTTGCTGTGCTATGGCTCCAGACTCTTATTCTAAGGAAGAGGATGGAGAAAGAGGAAACATGCTCAAGAGAGAATGTGGGCTTCTCCAAAGGTGGAGAGAACCCCAGTATATGTATCAGTGTTAAAAGGATGAAAATGCACACTATAAGAGGAGAGATGCAGATGACATGTGCTTGGGATCATGTAACCACACACACGGTGCATCACTGCATTATTTTAAATAAAGGAGATCTAATTTTCTCAAAAGTTTTTTTGGGGGAAGTAAAAACAAGTGTTATTTGGAAATTCTAAGGAAGAAGGAGAGGAGAGGATAAAAAAAGAGAGTAAAGCACTCAAGAGAGAATATGGGCTTCCCCAAAGGTGGAGAGAGCCCCAGTACACACCCAGAATGAAAATAGAAAAGTATGAAAGCACATGTCTCAAGGGGAATAATGTGGACAATATGACAGCATGTGCTAGGGCACCACATACCCAGGCAACACCTATGTACACATGGGCTCAAGGAACATATGTGCATTCGAAGTATTTTTAATGGCCACACTACTGAGACTATACTGATTCACAATAAAGAAACTTTACCATGAGTCACTATAAAAATAACTAAGGGCAGGCAAACATTTGTTCTGCAACTTCAGGGACAATAGGAGATTCATGATTATACCAAGCATTCACAGTACTAATCTCAACACTACTACTTATCAGGTAGACTCCCCTTTGTTGTAAATATCCACTTGTGGTGTCTTCCCTTTTCAAAGGAGCAAACAAACATAGAATAGCAAAATATGGTCCAATAAATCTAAGTGAACGCAGCTCTTCTGTACAGCCACTTTTCTAGTTGGGTTATTTTCATTAATCTATTGGTCAGTAGACTGCAAATCTATGTCAGGATGTAGGACTGCTAGATGATTAGTTCCAACGGTGGTTTTCACCTCAGATATACTAAATTATATTAAAATGCCTGTACAACTCAACAGAAGAACATGCTTACCCATAGCAGCTTTTCCAAAAAAATTGTTCATCATATTCACTTTCCCTGGGACCTTGTTGACTGCTGAAGATGTCTAAAAGTATTAAAGAGAAAACACAGTTTATTTTTCCTAATGGTTAAGTCATCTTAAGTAGCAGTCGCAAGTCTTGAAGAACCACTGTAATGACATTAGTCTTTATGCATTCATGGAAGAATATGTAGACAGTTATAGAAACAAATTTAAAGCAGATAGTGTCTCTCCAGAATTTAGTTTCCCATAGTACTTATAAAATTATTACACATGAATGTGGCTAGACTTAATCCTTAAGTCTATTTAAAACTACTTAGTTTGGCAGAATTAAAATAAATCAGAAGCAGTATGAAACATGACAGGGAAAGACTTCCAGAAACATTCCATATATAATCATCATCAGTAGATCTGAGTGCTAATTCACTGACAAGCAATGACATCTAGGAAAATTACTTTTAAATTCTAGGCTTCAGGGTTGGAGAGACAGCTCAATGGGGTGGATCAAATGCCTGGCATGCCTGAGATTCTGAGTCTGGTCCTGAAATCACATCTCCCCACATCTCACAGGCCTGAATAGAAATCCTTAAGGCCTGCACCTAAGATTTCATAAGAAATGCTAAGAGTAGCTCCAAGGTCCCCAGGACTAGGACAGTCTTAATAAATTATAAACTAGAATAAAGAGGGCAGGCATACATGGCAAAATGATATGTTCCCAAAATGTCATTGCTAATTTAATTCTTTGTACTTAAAGAAAAATAATCCAAGTCTTGGTAAGAAGCATCATCCAAAGAGAAAGGATTCTTCTCTCTGATGAGAACATCAAGAAATAAAGGATTCTGGAGCTGAAGCAATCCAACCACAGGTAGGGCATTTGCCTTGCATGAGGCCAACCAAAGTTCAATCCCTAGTATCTCCTGTGATCCCCTGTGTACCACCAGGAGTGAGTCCCGAGTAAAGAGCAAGGAGTAATCCCTGAACACTGCCGAATGTGGTCCCAAAACCAAAACTATAGAAAACTATTAAAAGATTCTAACTAGGGGGCCGGAGAGATAGCATGGAGGTAAGGCGTTTGCCTTTCATGCAGAAGGTCGTTGGTTCAAATCCCGGCATCCCATATGGTCCCCCGAGCCTGCCAGGAGCAATTTCTGAGCATAGAAGCCAGGAGTAACCCCTGCGGGTTGCCAGATGTGACCCAAAAACAAAAAACAAAAAAAAAAAAAAAAAAGAAAGAAAGATTCTAACTAAAAGTAGAAAAATCTGCAGTATAAGTACCTTGTATGATTAAACTATTATCATTAGTAATAATGCTTTTGTACCAACTGTAAAAGAATGTCTTTTATTTTAATGTAAAAGCATGTTTTTAAAGACTTACATTGGTTACCTCTTTAGCCTCTGTTTTGGTCTCCTTGTTAGAGTCTTGACTTTTAGAAGCTTTAGCAGCAAACATTCCCATAATTCCTTTGGGCTGCTGGGAAGCCTGTTTGGCTGGAGGTGGGCCATGACCATTGGTGACTAGCTCATTATTGGTTTGTGTCTCACTTGACACCTGGAGATTTGATTGCTCAAACTTTTCAGAAGGTGAAGATTCGGCAGGAGCTCTGAGAACTGCAGCTGCACAATGTATGGCACTATATCTGAGTGCAAAAAGTTACATTAAATCACAGTAAACATCACATTTAGTCTTAAACTCTTGTTTCTTTCCCACAACACTGTTTCACCCTAATTCTATAATTACAAGTTTTTTAAAACTAGAATTTGGAGATTATCTTGTGCAAAAATCTCATTTAAAGAAACAAGCATAGGAAATAAGTGAGCAGCTTGTCCTAGATGATATATGTAGTCAGTAGCAGACCTGAGATCAGAATCAAATGTCTTTCTATTATACACTCTGAATATTCTTGCTTTAAAATAAAAAAAAAGCATTCAAATTTAAAGTAGTAAGAATACACCAAAACAATAATAATAGATTCATAACTTCACCATTTTTGGAGGAAAAAAATATCTGTTGTTTTTAAAGTAAGTATAGAGTTAAATAGCCAATAAATATGACTGAAGCAAAACTAAGAGCTTTTTTTTTTGGGGGGGGGTTGGTTTTTGGGTCACACCCGGCAGCGCTTAGGGATTACTCCTGGCTCTCTGCTCAGAAATTGCTCCTGGCAGGCTCAGGGGAACACATGGAATGCCGGGATTCAAACCACCGTCATTCTGCATGCAAGGCAAATGCACTACCTCCATGTTATCTCTCAGGCCCAAAACTAAGAGTTTTTAAAATAGAAGCCAAACAATAGTATAGCAGGTGGGGGCCTTTGCCTTGCATATAGTCAAACCTGGGTTCAATCTGTCAATCTATATAATTACCAGAGCCCATCATAGTCCCTGAGAGCAGAGCCAGAAGTAAACTGCTGAATATGGTCCACCCCTTCCACTCCCTGAATATGGCCCACCCCTTGCACTCCTATCCCCCAATTTCTGAACATTAACAAAATTACTAGCCAGAGTAGAACATGCTTTAGGAACATGGGAAAAGGGAGTCACTGACAACTATAAGTATAGTATATAGTCATTTGTTAATAATTTATAATACCAATGAAAAGCCTCAGAAAAGTATGCCCCAAGCATGTAGTATTTCCATATACAAGGGAAAGAGCAATGTTTTATTTCACTGGCAACACCTAAAGTTGGCTTTAAGGCAAGTAAGTCTTTCTCCGTTTAGTGAACATTCCACACCTTAGGGTCAAGACCAGATTTTGGCAATAAAAAAGACCAAGTTAATCTGGGAATTATGTCGGAAAAAGAAGAATTTCTGCTCAATCCTGAAATTTCAACTTCTTCCTGTCATAGCATTTCTTAAAACACAAAAAACAATGAGTCAGGTCTCAGTTGACCCATAATTCTCAAAACAAATATAAACTTTGTCACCTTCTTTAAAAAATATTTATTTTTTATTGAGCTACCATTGGTTTGTAAGAGAGTAAGTATTTATATGCTTAGAGGGTACAGTGTTACCACTTCTCACTCACTTAAGTGTCAGTAACCCCCAACACCACAATCTTCTGGATCCTTTAAGCCCACTTGACATGCCCCTTGGTAACCTCAGTTCTATGACCAGAGTTTACATGTTTGTCTTCACTGGACATTGTCTATTCCCTGGTTTTGTTTAAGTATCACAAATACAAAATTCTTTATGGAGATAACGGTTTCATATTTCCAAAGGAGTAATTCAAGTTCCTATAACCAGAGTTTTTACACACCATGTCTATTTTAGTAGTACCTGTACACATTTCATTTAACTTAAGTCATGTTTATTGCTTGTTAGATACAGAAGTGATTTTTAGGCACATGTCATAACTAGATTTTAATATTTTAAAATTATTTCAAATATTTTTGAAATTTATTACTATGTCTTACACAAACAGTTTTGTAATTCTTCCTTAAAAGATACCAGACTCAACTAGAGTAATAGTACAGAGCTTGTAATCAACCAGAGTCCATTGTGAGGCATCCTATATTGTCTCCTGAGGAGTGATCCCTGAGTATATACAGAACTAGGAGTAAGCCCTAACCATTGCCACACTGCCAGGTGTGGCCCCCAAACAAAAACAATACTTAAGTACAGTACTTAAGTACAGTTCCTCACTAATCATATAAATACATTTTTTAATACTTTAAAACCTATTATGCTCAAGGCTTTGAGTTAAAGAAGAAATGAATAACATACCTAGCATTAATTCACTTAATATTTGGTGACTGCTTAGTTTTCCAGGCACCATTTTGATTATAAAGTAGTTAATAAAATAAACAGAGTTCCCATTCTCCAGAGAACTTACAAAACCAGAGGCTAGAATGACAGTACATTGGGTAAGACATGTTTGCCTTGTATGTGGCTGACCCTGATTCGACCCCATATGATCCCTGAACCTGCCAGTAGTGATTTCTGAGTACAGAGCCAGGAGTAACCCCTGAGCACTGCTGGGTGTGCCCAAAAAAACAGAAACAAAAACTTACAAAACCAATTTTAGTAATTCCATATTTCTCTTCAAGGCCTCTATTAATTATTACTCTAGGTCTCTCAGGATCTTCAACCATTCACCTTCTTATCTCTTTTCAAATAATAAGTTCAAGGCCTTTTCTACTTTAAAAAGGTTTATCTTCTTTTAATTTTTAATTTTTTTTTTTTTTTTTTTTTGGTTTTTGGTTTTTGGGTCACACCCGGCGGTGCTCAGGGGTTAATCCTGGCTGTCTGCTCAGAAATAGCTCCTGGCAGGCACGGGGGACCATATGGGACACCGGGATTCGAACCAACCACCTTTGGTCCTGGATCGGCTGCTTGCAAGGCAAACGCCACTGTGCTATCTCACCGGGCCCTTATCTTCTTTTAATCAATACCTCTTTAACCACCTCTCTGTATTTTAGAATCAGAATTCCTGGAAAGTTACCCATAATTTGCTGCCTTGCTTTAGTCTCTATTACTTGGTTAACCAAAATCTCTGGTCATTCCACTGAAAATACTTTTTATCTATGTTACCTACTAAATACAATGAGCCACTTTTGTTTCTATTTTGCTTCTCAATCTTTTTTGAAACCTCTCTTAGCATTAGAACCTGGTATCTTCTTGTGATTTTATTCTTCTCTTTGGCTGTTCCCTCTTGCATCCTTTTTTCTACCCATTGCAGTAAAAATCTCTAGCACTAAAATAGTACTTAAGAGTCCTTTTAGTCCACATGTACTTTACATATTCATTTAACCAGCTACAATCTTTTATTTTGGGGGGGTCACATCTGACGGAACTCAGGGGTTACTCCTGGTTCTGCGCTCATATAGGATGAACCTATAGGATGCCGAAACTCAAATCACCGTCTGTCCTGAATCTGCTGCGTACAAGGCAAACGCCCTACCGCTGTGCTATCTCTCTGGCCCATCAGCTACAATCTTATATAAGGCTTGAGAGGAGAAAGTGTAAGTAGTTTCAATTCCAATATTAAAAAGTTAATAATTTTGCATTTCCGTCATTCTATATGTTCTTTTCACATGACTGTATTTACAGCTGTGCCCAACTACCAATTTGCTGGTCCTAAAGTAAGTATTTTTTGCCCCAAATTTCTTTCCTTAGCTTGAGACTCACTTCTATCTTGGACTGAATATCTCCACTTTGGATTTCCCACAAGTTTCTCAAATTCAACATGCCCAAACGCAATTCATCATATTTTCCTCTCTCAAAGCCTGTTCCCTCTTATACTACTTATTTTCTGATGACACCATTGTCCATGCAGTTGCACATGCCAGGAACAAAGCCATTATTCTTTATACCATGAAAACTGTACCACATCCCATCAAACAAATCTGTCACCAATGATGCCCACACAGCCAGCCAGTTTTCATTACCTACTCTCCTAATCTTCTATATCATGACAATGTTTCAGATAACTATCATGTCACCACAACATTTCTGAATCCCTTTGATGGCCTCGTTTCTGATCTATCTTCCACATCACACCTCATAATCTTTATACACATTAATTTTGATCACTTCATTCCTCTGCTTCAAAATCTTCGATGGGGATGAGGGACATTGCTCAGCATTAAATACTTGACTTGTGTATGTTAGGTTCTGGGTTAAATCACTGAGACAACAAAGAAAAAAATAAAAGCAAATAAAGCCTTTCATGGTTCTCCAGTGCCTCAGTGCTCTCAGAATAAAGACTATACTTATCTTAATAGTATAAACTTTTCATATTATTATCACAGATTCTCACTTTCTTGTGATTCCTATATTTCATTTACTACTTTTAACTCAATATTACAGTCATCGGAAACTGCAGCAGTTCTGCAAAAGCAGGATTTCTCTCAGCTCTGTCTTAACTCTTCCACTTCTCTTTTGATGGTTACTTATACTGGGTCATCAGGAATCAAGTCAGTTGTCATTTAAGAAGCATCTTTATCTTGCTTCCTACATTACACACTACCCAAAAATGTGGAAGGAGTGAGAAGCAACAGTACAGTGTATATGTGCCTGTCTCTCATAAAACTACCAAGGGGACTGGGCCATCCATTCTCACTCTATATAGTATTTGGCATATCATAAATAGTCATCAGATTTTTGTTGAATGGATTCAAATTATCTTGCTTAGTATCTGTTAAAAATAATTAAATGCTCATTATATGCTTGGAGAACTGACTTAAATTCTTAATACAAGCCCTATAAAAGTAGGCAGTATTACTGCCTATTTGATGATAAAGAAACCAAAGCTCAGAGTTTAAGCAATTTGTTTTAAGTCATCCAACTTAATTATTTAAGTAGAAAAACCACAACTCAATTCCATAACCATCATTTTCCAAAATCCACATTCATTAATCATCACCTGCCTGGGCTGTGAGGAATACAAAAGACACATGATCAGGGAAGGAAAAGTAAAAATTAAAAAAAGAAAGAAAGAAAAGAAAAAGAAAAAGAAGATCTGACCCTGACTGAGGAAGATAAAGAAGATGTGGTTTTTGAATAGAAGGCAAAGATAGGTCAATTTTGCAACAGTTTTTGGAAAGACAAGATTGAACTGGTTCTTGAAGGATGGGTAAGATTTAGACAAGTAGAAACTGGGGTAAGGGAGTAATAAGGGGCACAACAAACTTTCCTGGTGATGGTGACAGGATAAATATATGAGAAAGAGATTTATAGGGAGTCCATTGGGGATTTCAATATGGGTTGTGGCTGCTATTTTTCACCTTATGATGTACTAATAAAACCAAGCATGTGTCTTGCTACAAGATAAATGGGGTTTTACTAGACTTGGCACTCACTCTTAAGCGGCAGCCACTGTGTAAACATCTTACAAAATCAATTCGTAAAGAAACCCACAAGGAACATTAAGGAGCTCACTTGCTGCAGTTCTGCAAGTTGCTTTTAAGGATGTCATAGTCGGTATTGAACAGAGGCCCACTGTCCTTTAGCATGGCTTTCTGGATGCTGTACACATGGATGCTGGCAGTCACAGCTAGCTTGGACTTCACTGCTACAAGTCAACAGGAAAAGCAGTCTGTTAATACACAAACTTCATAACATGTAGGGATTTTAACAAGAAACCCTTCTGCATTAAAACCATTTGCAATCTGTGGTGGTCCAAAAGTGGAAAAGGCCAGACAGCTGCAGACATATGCAGTGTAACATCAACTCTTCTGTCTGCAATGGGTCATCATGACAAGGTAGGTGGTGATTAATCACCTCTAAGGACAGCACCTGTGAGGGCATCATTCATCCAGGGGACACTCAGTAAACATTAATCAATGATTGATGATTACCTTTTGTTTTTCCCATTAGGGAAGAATCTCACAGTATTATCTAATAAGGGCCAGAAAGAGAGCTCAACAGGCTAAATGCAGAAGTACTCAGTTCAATCTCTGGCACCACTGAGGCACCCAGAATCACCAGAAGTAACCACTTTGCTGACCCCTGAACAAACAAACAAACAAAGAAAAAAACCAAATACTAAAAAAAATCTCAGCATTGAGAAATAAGTAGGCACATGTGCTCCCTGAGCCCACGTACATGGTCCCTACACACATATCTTGCCCACATTTCCCCTTTTGAGATGTGTACTTTCCTACTTTCATGCTGGATTGTGTACTAGAGGTCCTTCTACCTTGGGAAAAGCTGATATTCTCTCTTGAAACTATTACTCTCTTTTTTTTTTCTTTTTTGGGTTAAAAGTTAAAAATTTTATTTTCTTGGGTCTTCATTAGCAACCTGCTTCAGGTTTAATTAGCATTGTCTAGAGATTGTTTTAGATTACTCTCTTTCTTATCCTTTCCCTCCTCATACTAAGAATTCCCAAATTAAAACCAGTTTTTACTTTTTTTTTTTAAAAAAGGAGAAATAAGTAATGGCTACTGGGAAGACAACTCACTTATGTAATTCAACTTTAGACAATGACAAAAATGCTATTATTTAGCTAGATATGCAAAAAAATAAACAAAAGATCATAACAATTTTAGATTTCGCAAGGTAAAAAGCTCCTGCATTTATTTCATAACCTCAGTGCCCGCACAGAGCTCTTTAGAGTAGATATTGACTGTAACTTACTGATTGAATATATTTTGCTTTGTCTAACACTGAAGGAACTCAGAAAAATGTGAGCATCTCAAAATTAATATATAAGAAAAGACTCCACAGATGGGTGTTTTTTATCTACCAAGTGCAAATTTTGTCCTAAAACAAGCTGATATCATATGGGCCCTGTTATTAAATCCATTTGAACTAGATTTTGATGTTCTATCCATTGATTTTTGTTTGGAGGCAGTAAACAGAGGACTGACTGGCTCTATACTCAAGAATGAACCTTAGCAGTGCTAAGTGCTAAAAATGATGGGGGTTCAAACTGGGGTCTAGCCACATGTAAGGTAAATTTTGCCTCCTGTACTATTTTTCCAGCACCTGAATTGGGTGTTTAAGCAAAAACAGTAGCATGCAAAATCTTTAAAAAAAAAATCACTTCATCACAGCTGGACCTGAGGATCACCATATCAGATATCAATACTGAACAGATATACTTAGTAGGCTTAAGTATTACCAGAACTGGTCCTTCAAGCACTACTTCGGAGGCTCCTCCAGTCTAGAAATGAGTGGACAAATTTAACTTAAAAGCTATATTAAGGGGTCTGAGCAATAGCACAGCAGAGCAGATAGGGCATTTGCTTTGCATGTTGCTGACCCAGGTTTGTTCCCTGGCATCCCATATGGTCCCACTAGCCTACCAAGAATAATTCCTGAGCTCAGAGCCAGGACCAAGAGTAACCTCTGAGCATCACTGGTTTTGGCCCAAATCCCACAAAACAAAACAATATAAAAAAGCTAAATTAAGTTTTTATGTGATTAGAAAGTTTTTGTTTTTAATTTTCCTAAAGAAACACCACAAGAAAGGATGGAGTTATAGCACAGCTGGTAGGGTATTTTTCTAACACATGCATGGCCAACCCATGTTTGATTCTCGGCATCCTATATTGTTCCCTGATCACTTGCAGGAATGATTCTGGAGTGCAGACCCAGGAATATCCTGAGCATGGCTGGGTATGGTCCAAAAAAACAAACAAAAGAAAAAATACAAGGTTGATCCATCCACATCTATATTGAGGCTGAGCCTCCAACATTATTTTTTTCACCCAATTTTTATTATAACATCATGATTTACCAAATTGTTTGTAAAAAAGTTGTTTTAGGCATTATATGTTCAAACACCAGTCTCACCATCAGTGTGATCTTCCCTTTACCAATGTCCCCAATCTCCCACACATAACCATAGCATATCTTCAGGCAGACACAACACATTTACTTCATATTGCTTATAACAACACAAAGGTAAATGGTATTATTATCAAAACTGAGATCAATAAGGATCAATTTGAAATTAGTGTTATCTCTCCATGATGTTACTAAAGTCAGTGTCTAAGAATTTACTTGGCTGTGATTGGTGCTAGTTAAGCCTTCTGTATTA
Organism: Suncus etruscus; assembly: GCF_024139225.1. Lineage (NCBI taxonomy): Eukaryota > Metazoa > Chordata > Mammalia > Eulipotyphla > Soricidae > Suncus > Suncus etruscus. The sequence continues at coordinate 49,446,817 of NC_064856.1, forward strand.
TAGTTTAGGCTTACCAAGCTTGGTGGATTACTATATAACTTTTCCGTTAGATTTCCTGATACTGCTGGACTGAAACTACTATATAATATTGACATGTTCTATTCAGGCTTTATAGATCTAAAACAAATTTGGTGGCTTGAAAGATTGGGATGGTTAAGTCTGGAACTGGGCTGTTTCTGTCCAAGGGGCTCAGTGGGGGCATTGGGCCACTGTATTTCATGCAGAAGGGGGAATTTGAACCTTATGTCCCACTCTCTTCCTGAGAATGCCACAGAGTCAGCCCAGACTAGGCTACTTGAGAAATATCAGCAGCCATTATTCTCTTTTGTAGCTTGGTGGAGGAGCCAGGCCATTTGGGGCACCTCAACAGTATTAATAATGTTTTTATCTGTCTGTTAGGGGTTTTAAAATCCAGCAATGAATGAGTTTTATAAATATTAGCACTGTTGTTGGTCTTTAAAGGAAGGTATATATTATATCTGAACATTTCAGAAGCTAACAAAAGAACTGCAGGTGTTAGGGGTACACTTTCCAAACACACCTAAAGCTGATGCTCTAAGACTAAGAGCTTGTTAATGGACTAAAAAAACACTTACCTTCCAACTTATCTTCTCTCACTACTGCGACCTTGTGGCACTACAAGGAAATAACACTTTATTAGTGTTGAAAGCACACACTGTAAATTCAAGATTCCTTGACAAAGCAGTGGTATTTGGATATGAAATTAAACACACACACACACACACACACACACACACACACACACACCTTAAATTTTCTGTTTCTTTTTTTGAATGTTGGGTGGTACAGTCAGCCCTGTGAGGAGCTCAAGTCAGGACTGCTCTCTCTGACCCTTTTTTCTAGGAGGATTGTATCAGCCGAGCCTTGCTTCATCAGACTCCGCCTTCTTGATCCTCCAGAAATTTTCTGTTTAATAAAAAATTTTAGTTGCTGCTGTGAGGATCACATCAGCAAGTGTCGAGGCCAGGGCACTCAACTTCTCATGCAGAGTGCAAACTCAGTGACACGGCAAAGACATCCAAGGCCAAGCTGGCACTGTAATGGAAAGGATGCAAGCCCTAAAAGAAAGCATGTGTGAACCCATCACCAAAACAACAAAGGGGGAGGATGAGATGGTACAAAGAGTTATAAACAAAAAATTGTATCTGTCAGAACCACAGTGAGAATCCAAAGGGTTAAGCAGAAGTTTTCAATGTAAGAAGTCCACTCTGATTCCCAACACCACAGGGTCTCCCAAGCAGTGTGCTGCAGAAAGCCCTTGACCTGCCAATAGGCATGGATGGCCCCCAAACCAAACCAATATATTTGGATCTGTCTTTCACACTATATAAAATTATTAATTTAAAATGGATTAGATATCAAGCTGTAAAATACCTGGGCTGGAAAAAATAATTCAGTGCACTGGAGTGGATGCTTTAGATGCAGGAACCCCGGGTCAATACCTGTCAGCTCATGGTTACAGAATCAAGAGCCAGGAAGCATACCTAGCCCCCCAACTAAGCAAACTACAAAAGACAAAGTGGAAAAACATATACAAAATATATCACAAAGGTGGATATAGATTTTAAGATATACCAAAAAGAAAATTGAAAAAATATTCGTTTAGAGACGCTAATAGTCCTTTAGAGAGAAGCAAGAGGTATGGATAGAGTTCAAAGAAAAATACAAGCAGACCGGAAACATGAAAGTACATGCTACAGAAAAATGAGCTCTCTAGGGGCCGGCGAGGTGGCGCTAGAGGTAAGGTGTCTGCCTTGCGAGTGCTAGCCAAGGAAGGAACACGGTTCGATCCCCTGGCATCCCATATGGTCCCCCCAAGCCAGGGCAATTTCTGAGCGCTTAGCCAGGAGTAACCCCTGAATATCAAACAGGTGTGGTCTGAAAAACCAAAAAAAAAAAAAAAGAAAAACGAGCTCTCATATACACTGCTGATAGGACAGAAATAGCAGGTAGGGGCCAGAGCAGTGGCGCAACGGTAGGGAGTTTGTCTTGCAATGCAGCTGACATAGGATGGACTGAGGTTCGTTCTCCTGGCATCCCATATGGCCCCCTGAGACAGGAGCGATTTCTGAGCATACAGCCAGGAATAACCCGAGTGTTACCGGGTGTGCCCCTCCCCCCCAAAAAAATAAAAAGCAGGTTAAGTAAACATAAAAATCCAACTTCTAGGACCAACTAAAATACAAAATTGAACTATTCACAGCAACATTATTATAACAGCCAAACGTTATATTTCACTCAATCGATTTCTAGTAAAAAGCTGCTGAATACACTAAGATATATCTGTCAATGTAAAAGCATGCACATAACTAAGACATGAGAAATGCTTCTATAACTGCTATGAAGTGTTGCTCAGGTTCTACTGTTAAGCTTAAAAAAGGCAAAGTAGGGCCCGGAGAGATAGCATCGCCGGGTATGACACAAAAATTAAAAAAATAAAAATGGGGGCAAAGTATGAAAATGCTTATCTTATAAATGTTTGCTTGTATCAAAAGTATGTTTAGGGCCAGGGATGTGGCTCAAAGGTAGAACACTTGCCTCCTTACATGAGGCCCTGGGTTCAATCCACAGTATCACAAAATAAAAACAAAACAAAAACATACTTTCTACACTGAGTATAGAGCTCAGAACTCCACACTTAGGTATTATTCTTGGCAGGCTTGGGGGACCATATGAGGCATTAGGAATTAAATATATGTCTGCTGTATGCAGGGCAAGCACCATATTCACTGTCCTATCACTCCGGCCCCAAACCCAGAAAAATTTTAACTAGATTATGGGTACGTATCATATATCCACATACATAACATAAAAAATATGATTGCCGGCACCACAAAGTCTCCAAAGCACCACTAAGAATGATCTCTGAGCACACAACATAAAAGACGAAGCCCTGAATACTGCAAGGTGTGGCCTCAAAATAAAACAAAGAAAAATCCTCTAAATATTTTGATAAAACAGCCTCAAATGCAGAGGAGAGTTCGGAGCTGAGTGTAGGCTCTGCATGTGGGAGACATGAATTTTATCCTTGGAAGTCCATGTCCCCTGAGCACTACTGGCAAGTGAATGCCAGCACAACCAGATTTGATCCAAGCCCTTCGTACATTGAAAAAAAAAACAAAACAAAACAACAACAAAAAAACAGAAATAATGGGACCAACTAATATAGGGGTTTAGACACTTAATTTAGCACACAGCTGACTTCAGTTCATCCATGACACTACATATGGTCTACTAAGTCCCAAAAAGAGTGATCATTGGACCCAAACTGCTACCCCAAACATACTATGATAAGCATTTTGAATGCACTATTTGGGGGGGGGGGGCACACCTGGCTGTGGTGCTCAGGGGTTACTCCTGTCTCTACACTCAGAAATTGCCCTTGGCAGGCCCGGGGGTCCATATGGGATGCTGGTAATCAAACCTTGGTCCGTCTCGGTTGGCTACATGCAAGGCAAATGTCCTTCTGTTATGCTATCTCTCCAACCCCTTGAATGCACTTTTTAGGGTTTCAGCCCAGAATACCTTAAATCCCAAAAGAACAACCCTAAATATCCAAGGATCTCAATTATTTGTCATGGGCTAGGGAAAGAGTACACGTGGCAGAGCACATGTCAATTATGTGCAAGGCTCAGAGTTCAATCCCTGGGACCACATGACCTTAGAGTACTGAAAGTATGGCACCTTAAAAAAATAAATCAGTGGGGCCCGGAGAGATAGCACAGTGGTGTTTGCCTTGCAAGCAGCCGATCCAGGACCAAAGGTGGTTGGTTCAAATCCCGGTGTCCCATATGGTCCCCCGTGCCTGCCAGGAGCTATTTCTGAGCAGACAGCCAGGAGTAACCCTGAGCACTGCCGGGTGTGGCCCAAAAACCAAAAAAAAAAAAAAAAAAAAAAAAAAAAATAAATCAGTGATGTGATAGAATAAAAATGGAGGGCTGGAGCGGTGGCACTAGAGGTAAGGCATCAGCGCTAGCCTAGGGTGGACTGCGGTTTGATCCCCCAGCGTCTCATATGGTCCCCCAAACCTGGAGCAATTTCTGAGCGCATAGCCAGGAATAGCCCCTGAGTGTCACCAGGTGTGGCCCCCCCAAAAAACAAAACAAAAAAAGAATAAAAATGGAAAGCTTTATCTTAAAACACCTATTCTTTTGATGATAGAGGATATCCCAAGCCATGCTTAGAGGTTCTAGAAGCCATTCATGGTGATTCTCAGCCAACCAGGTCATTCAGGATACCATACTTCTTGGGTTTGGAATGCTAGGGGCTATTAGGGTTACCCCCCAGGTGATGCAGGGGAACTTGGGGAATAGTACGGGGGTAAGGAGGGAGCATTTGGTGCAAAAATGAACCCAGGTCAGGCAGGTATATGACATATACTTTAATTCCTGTACTATCTCTCTGGCCCCTAAACCATTAATTCTTAATCTTGAACCCTGTTCCAGAAGATCTGTGAACACTCAATATTTTTGTTTTGTTTTGGGATCACACCCAGTAGTTCTCAGGGTCACTCCTGATGGCGTTAGGGGACCATATGTGGTGCTGAGGATCAAACCAAGATTAATCATATACAAGTCTCATATCTTCCATACTATATTTCTAGTCCCCAAAATGCATTTTTGTTTCAAATATTCAAAACAAGTAGTGACTAAAAAAATAAAATAAAATAAAAACCACTTTTTTAATGGAACACAAAAATTCCATGGTAAAAAAATTAAATCAATTGAAAACACTGCAAAAAAATAAAGTGACAGAACTGGCCAGTGAACTCTAGAAAATATGATGAGATCGAGATGAAACCTTGGTCTCCAGTTCAAGAGCCTCATGTTACAGGGAAAGAATGTGGTGAGTGATTTATCTGTGAGTCAATGAATGGAGTTTGCTTAATTATGTATCCAAAGATCATTATCTAACTCTGTACTTGTAAATCTCTTGGTTATCATTGGGCTTGCCAACAAAGATATGCTGGCTTTAAAAAAATAAGAATCTGACTTCCCTAGTGTTGTGCCTTATCTTATAAAATGTTAAATTGCCATTCCTGAATAAATCTCATAAGTGTGGGGTTCCACTGTTGCAAGACAAAGCCAGTCAGTATGCTGATAAAACAGGCTTCTGAATATGAGTCTAAGGGAAAATCAGAAGGGAAGTGAAAAACTTGTTAATTAGTGGATCTTTGAAAAACAGCCTTGTTCTTTAGACTAAGATCTACAGGGTGATCTTAATCTTATGGTGGTGATGGTGTATTTAAAGAACTATCAGCTAGGAGAGGTTTGAGAGGTGAGAATGGATGATGTGTCTTACTTTAGGGAGGAAGCCAAAAGTTTACAAGTAGTGATTTGGTGCAAGAAAAGGCAGGCATTATCTCAGCAAAGCTGAAGACCCAGGGGTGGGAGGCATATAGAAGGATCCTTGCATCCCAGAGGGATGAAGAGGCATTGAGAAAGTGAAACCTGAAAAAGTTTTGTCACTGGGATAAAAACAGCAACAATCTGCATTGATGAGCAAGATACCAAGTGGAATTATAAACAGATAAATGAGAATAACAACACTCCTTTGCACAGCATTAGCTCAGGCCCCTCCAACACCTCATCCTTCAGCCACTTAAACATAAGTCTTCCCAAATGAATGCTCAATCAAAATCAGTTCAGTTGTTTTTGTTTTGGGGCCACACCTGGTGGTACTCAGGGATCACTACTGGTTGGGTTCAAGAAACCACATGGGGTGCAAGAGAGAGGAGTGAGAATACAAGAAATAATATGCTTTTCTTGCATATGGTTAGACTAAGTTTGATCTCTAATACTCCTTATGGTTTTCCAAGCCTTTCCAGGAATGATACCTGAGCTCAGAGCCAGGAGTAAGCCTAGAACACAGCCAATGTGCCCCCAAAACAAAGTTAAATTGCACTCGATGAACTCCTAAGTTTGTGGCTTGACAACTAAATAAACTTGAAATTTAAATGAGTGTCCCCAATAAACCTCCTGAGGAAGAGAGAGGATTAAGAAACACTGTTTCTTAATGTCTTAGATAATAAGACCCCATAGTAAGAGTCTCTGTATCACAGACATGAAGCTACCCAAATTTCAAATTTCTTAAATTCTACTCAGAATTTAAGTTCTCATTATAAAGATCTGAAATAGGGTCAGAGAGATAGTACAGAGATTAAAGGACTTGTCATGCATGTAGCATGTAGAGGTTCAATCCCTGGTATTGCATACGTCCCCTGAGCATGCCAGAGGTTACTCCTAAGTACATTAGCCAGGAGTAAGCCCTGAGCACTTCTGAGTGTGGCATAAAACCAAACTAACAGATTCAAAATAATCATCATTTGTCTCTTCACTTTTTAAAGCTCCCATAAATGGAACCAGAGAGCAATGGTACAGTAGATAAGTACATATTTGCCTTGAACCACCCGGAGTAAACTTCACTCTTCCTGAGTGAAGAGCTAGAAGTAAACGCTGGCCATCACCAGATGTAGCCTCCAAAATACTAACTAACTAAAATGCCCAGAATACTCAATCTTGGTGGCTGGAGGAATAGGATCAAAGGGCTAGTGTACTGCCAGAAATAATACAAATTAAAAAAAAAGGGCAATCATAGCTTTTTAGAATCCCCTCTCCTATCACAGAACAGCATTCACAGCTCGGATACATCTAAGCTCATTATAAGACATGAGAAAACTTACTGAATGTCCATTCTGAATGAGACTGCCAGATACTAAGTAGGTCACGTGCAGTTGAGCTCCTGAATTTTCCTTTCGCCTCCTCTCAACATAATCATAGAGCATCCTATTCCAAACAAAAGGGAAAGTTATTAGCAAATGTTTTCATTTTTACCGTATCAATCAAGTCTTAATTTTTGCCTTAAAAATTTAGATTTTTTTCTCTTCAGATCGTATAAATCTTTTGCCTTTTACTAAAGATTTCCGTGGAGAGGAACAAAACTGAGTCTTTGGTTAATTTTTTGAAGTCTCGTTATTAACAAGACTAAAAAAAAAAAAAAGAATTTAGATTTTTTTTTTTTATTTCAAAGGATGTATGTATACCATATTCATTGCTACACTTAGTACAATAGCTACGACTTAGAATCAACCTAGCTGTCTAACAACACCTAAGTGGATTATGAAGTAGATTATGAAGAGGTGGTATATCTAATGTATCTAATGCCATACAGCAGCAAGGAAAATGAAATCATGCAATTTGTGCAACCAGGTTAAAACTTAAAGGTATTGGGGGCTGGAGAAATAGCATGGAGGTAAGGTGTTTGCCTTGAATGCAGAAGGACAGTGGTTTGAATCCTGGCATCCCATATGGTCCCCAGAGCCTGCCAGGAGTGATTTCTGAGCATAGAGCCAGGAGTAACCCTTGAGCACTGCCAGGTGTGGCCCAAAAACAAACAAAAATAAATAAGTAAAAAAAAAAAAACCTTTAAAGGTATTGACTGAAGCCAGAGGAAGAAGGACAAACATCGGATATCACTTTATTTGTGCTATATAAAATAACTGGATGAGGAAATGTGCTTTAGTAAAAGGAGATGCCTATATAATCCTTGATCCCAGAGCCTAGGGAGGGAAGGACAGAAAAGGAAAGAAATCAAAGCAGGAAAAAAGAAAATGAGAAAGGGAAGTAATAGGGGGAGGGGACTGGGCTTCAGTTATATGTGGGAGTGTGGTATACATAAATGGAAACTCAACACACTGAAAAGATGAAATCTAACTGAAATGTACCTAGGGTCAATTTATACTGGCATGGTGTGGTCCATCAAGCAACTGAAATAAAATAAATTCGATGATTAAACTTGCTTGTAACAACAACAATATGCAATAGACAGAATGGTGAATCAAGAAAAAACTCAGGAGGCAATCAGAACAAATTAAGGTGCAACATGTGCCTGAGCCAGGCTTCACTCCTAGAGGCCTACTGGGAAGGCCCTGGTTGTTTTGAAGCACGGCAGGGTCAGAGTAGCAAAGTGTTGTTGTGTCCTGAAAGTAAGCTGAAATACTGATGTACACTGAATACTGGTCCAGTAGGCTGAATAACTTGAGTAGTCAGTCCCCTGAGCAGTACTTGGAAGGTCCAAAAGAATGATGATGATAAGGAGGAAGGAAAGAGGAAGAAGAGGAAGGAGAAAAGACAAAGGAAGAAAAAGCAGCAGCTTAATTATGAGCTATATTATCCTAGAGGCTGACTCATTTTTCTGGGTCTTTTACTATCTGTGCGTATAAAATAGGAGGCCTATATTAGATCAATGATTCCCTTACCCTAGGGTTTATGTGCCCATCTATAATGTCCCAATGCCCCAAGTTGCAAGCAAAAATGCACATGTTTTCTGGAGGAGATAGTTGAGGATTTTCAACAGATCCTCAAAGGATTAACTGCTCCAAAATATTAAGAACATTATAAACAGAGACAGTACAGGCATTAAGGTGCTTGCATTACATATGGCCAATGCTGGTTTGATCCCCAGTAATGCATCTGGACCATAAACAATGATCAAGAGCAAGCCCTGAGCACTACCAACTGTGGTCCAACACACACCACCACCTTAAAAAAAAAAAAACCATTATGTGGGCTGGAGCGATAGCACAGCAGTAAGGCATTTGCCTTACATGTGGCTGACCCAAAACAGACGTGGGTTCAATCCCTGGCATCCCATATTGTTGTTCTCCCAAGCAGGAGCAACCAATTTCTGAGTGCATAGCCAGGAGTAACCCCTGAGCATCACTGGGTGTGGCCTAAACAAAAAAAAAAGTGTAAAAAATAATTACTATGTGAATTATCACAAATGTACAACTCTTGAAATTCTAATTTTATGGTCAACTACTCAAGGTCACTAATCTGAGATTATTCAATATAGAAATCCTTATGCTCCAGCATGAGAAGTTGGCTCCTATCAATAACTTGGTTTAACCAAAACAGTTAAAAGAAATATCACCTATGTCTTTCATTTCGTTTTTTTTGTTTTTGTTTTTGGGCCACACCCGGTGGTGCTCAGGGATTACTCCTGGCTGTCTGCTCAGAAATAGCTCCAGGCACGGGGGACCACATGGGTCACCAGGATTCGAACCAACCACCTTTGGTCCTGGATCGGCTGCTTGCAAGGCAAACGCCGCTGTGCTATCTCTCCGGGCCCTGTTTTTTGTTTTTGTTTTTGGGTCACACCCGTTAGCGCTCAGGGGTTATTCCTGGCTCTATGTTCAGAAATCGTCCCTGGCAGGCTCAGGGGACCATATGGGATGCCAGGATTAGAACCATCATCCTTGTGCATGCAAGGCAAACACCCTGCCTCCATGCTATCTCTCCGGCCCCTATGTCTTTCATTTCAAGAGCATTTACTGATGGGCCCTAACAAGTTATATATATATTTTTTTTTTTCAGAATTTCCAGCATCTTTTTTTTTTTTAGTTTTTATTGTGCTCAAAGTGAATTATAATTATTTCACAGAAATATTTTGTTTTGTTTTGTTTTTCGGCCACACCCGTTTGAAGTTCAGGGGTTGCCCCTGGCTTGGGGGGACCATTTGGGACACTGGGGGAGATCAAACCGTGGTCCTTCCTTGGCTAGCGCTTCCAAGGCAGACACCTTATCTCTAGCGCCACCTCACTGGCCCCTCACAGAAATATTTAAGGCACATAGTGACAATGAGGAGCATTACCACCCCTAGTGTTGTCTTCCCTCCACCCTGTTCCCAGCATGCATCCCTTGTCTCCCTCCTTTACCCCCCATGATGCTAATGTAACTATTCTCCATTTGTACATCTTGTTGTAAATTTGGCATAGATTCTGTTGCTAACAAGTTATATTTCTGCCTAGAAACTCAATAACTGACTATTCACCTCTAAGGACCACTGGGTAACCTAAAATAAAATAAAAAAGGGGGAGTGGGCAGAGTAATAACAGCTAGGGTATTTGCCTTGCATGCAGCTGACCCATGCTTAATCCCTGGCATCTCATATGGTCCCAAGCCTGCCAGGAGTGATTTCTAAGCACAGAGCCAAGAATAACCTGAGCACTGCCATGCAAGCCCCCACCCCAAAAAAAGGGGGTTAGAGTCATAAAAGCACGGCTCTTGCCTTGAATTTGGAAGACCCAGATTCAATCTCCAGCATTCCATATGGTCTCTGGAGCACCATAAGGAGTATTTCCTGAGTGCAGAGCCAGGAGTATTACCAGTGTGAAAAGGAAAACAAAACAAAACTGATGGCTCTCTTCTTGAAAGTCCACTCCTAGCTTTCATAACCCTAAGCACTGGTGTCCTCTGCTCACCTCAGATTGTCTATGCTCCATTTCCTACTTGGCTTGACTTTCTGAATCTGAGTTTTTCTTGGGGAGGAGGGTGGGTCAGAACTGAATTGTCAGATCTCTTTTCAGCTTGATCCAAAGATAAATGCCATTCAGCATTGCCTAAATTGGACGGATCTGAGTTGGATTTTCCAGCTAAAATCAACAGCCCAAGACACACTAGGATGTTTCACTTTACTACATATTCTCCTAGGTCTACTTCATTCACTCCATGATTTCATTTATTCCTGATAACAAACAATATCATCTGCTCAAACCACCTAATGTGGAAATCTGGGAGTCTTTACCCTTCATTTCTCCCTTTCCATGGAGTTGCCAAGTTTTTTTTTTTAATATCTTTATTTAAACAGCTTGATTACAAATATGATGGTAGTTGGTTTTCAGTCAAGTAAAGAACACCCACCTTCACCGGTACAACATTCCCATCACCAATATCCCAAATCTTCCTCCTCCCTACCCCACCCCGCCTATACTCTAGACAGGCTTTCTACTTCCCTCATTCATTCACATTGTTATGGTAGTTCTCAATATAGTTATTTCTCTAACTACACTCATCACTCTTTGTGGTGAACTTCATGTCGTGAGCTGGATCTTCCAGCCCTCCTCTCTTTTGTCTCTGAAAATTACTGGGAGTTGCCAAGTTTTATGAGTTCTTTTGCCCAATACTTGACTCAAGCCCTCCAAATCCCTTGACTACATTATATCACACTTCCAGGTGTCAATTCTGCTCCCATTTCTCATTCATTATCGAAAGTCTAACATGAAGTTGAAAGATGCAAACCAAGTTACATTTAGTCAACAAAATTTTCTGAGTGGTTGGGTTAGAGCAGTTAGAACAGTGGGTTGGGCTCTTGACTTGCACACGCTGACCTGGGTTTGATCCCTTGTACCCAATATAGTCCCCTGGTCCACCAGGAGTGGTCCCTGATTGCAGAGCCAGAAATAAGTCCTGAATACAGCCATGTGTGGCTCCAAAACAAAAATAAACAAAAAAGTTTCTGAGTGACTACTTTATGATCTATACCTTGAGAGAGGTATAGATAAGGGTTTTGGTTTTTGGGTCACACTCGGCAGCGCTCAGGGGTTACTCCTGGCTCTATGTTCAGTAATTGCTCCTGGCAGGCTCGGGGAACCATATGTGATGCCGGGATTCGAACCACAGTCCTTCTGCATGCAAGGCAAACACTCTACCTCCATGCTAATTCTCCGGCCCAGAGGTATTTTTTTTAGGGCCAGCGAGATTGCCAGGAGTTTGAAGTGCTTGTCTTACATGTTGTCAAACCTGGTCTGATCCCCAGTAACACATATGATAGTGCCCTGAGCACAGCCAGGGATTACTCCTAAACACAGAGCAAGAAATAGCTCCTCCCCAACCTCAAACTCCCTTTAAATAAGAGTAGAAGGCCTTGTATAAAGTGAACTTGGGTTCAATCCTTAGCATATGGCACCTCTGCAATTAAACACCTAACAGAATCTAAACCATATCTAATAATCTGCGGCACTTACTATATTCTAAGTACTATTTACTCAACTCCAGATGTCTCTCAATCTCTTTTTTTGGTTTTTAGCACCATACCCAGTGGTACTCAGGACTTATTGCTGGTTCTGTGCTCCAGGATTACACCTGGTATGACTCAAGAGAACCACTTATGGTGCCAGGGATGGACCAGGTTTTACCACTTGCAAGGTGACTGACCTCATGCCCAGTTCTCTTTTAAAGTAACAAGTTCAGGGGCCAGAGCGGTGGCACAGGTGGTAGGGCAGGCGTCTGTCTGCCTTGCACACGCTGACCTAGGACAGACTACGGTTCGATCCCCGGCTGTCACATATGGTCCCCCAAGCCAGGAGCAATTTCTGAGCGTATAGCCAGGAGTAATCCCTGACCATCACCAGGTGTGGCCCAAAAACCAAAATAAATAAATAAAGTAACAAGTTCAAACTTGTACAATTAAAATCTTCTATATAGACTTTTGCATCACTCAGACATGTAAATTTAATTGATTATTCCAAACACCTACAAAATTTGCAAGCTAGAAGATGGAACAATAATACAAGGAGTAAGGCACTTGTTTTGCATGTGGCCACGCAAGTTTAATCACTGGTATTCTTTACAGTCCCGAGTAATTCCTAAGTAGAGAGCCAGGAGTAAGCCGTGGGATGGCCCAAAAATCAATCAATAAATAAGATAAATAAAACTGCAACATAGTCTTAAATATGACTAACAATATAGGACTTTTTATAAAATGCACTTCCTATACAAGTGACTAACTGCTAATCTTATTTTATTAATTTTTCCTCCTGACCAATTTCATCTTCCCAAGACAAATAACTATAATCTACAATACCTTTCCTAAATTTCCTCACAGCATTTCTATAACCTATGATTATATTATTTTCTATTTCTGCTATTTGTAATTCTCTATTTCTGTATATATCATATAAAACAGTAATGGGAAGGGTCATGTCTGTCAGGTTTACTGTTCTACCATAGATCCTAAAATAATGTCCAAAATAAAGAGAAAAATTTAACTCTGATGAATCCAAGCAAGTCAGTATCAACTATACCAAATCACTGACCTTTTAATGAAACCTTGTAAAGGTACATTATAACAAAGGCAGAGACTGGGGCTATGCAGCAACAAGTGAAGGAATGCCACAGACTACCAGCACAGGTCGCAAAGACAAAGAAAGACTCTGCTAATGGATAGAGGGTTTCTGTTTAAAGTGGTGAAAGTGTTCTAAAATTAACTGCAGTAATGATTGCCTAATAATCTGAACACACTAATATATCACTACATAATACAACTTAGGTGAGTAAATTGTATATGGTATATGTATTTCTCAATATATCTGTACCCCAAGCCTGCAAATAAAACACCACCCTGTGAAAGTAACTAACAGTGTGAAATCTGAATTGAACCTTAAAGGATAACAGCTGTATTTCAGGCAGAGGATTCAAACCACCATCCTTCTGCATGCATGGCAAATGTCCTACCTCCATGCTATCTCTCTGGCCCCCCATTTACAAGATTTTTTTAATAAACATATTGAAAATGTTTTGGAGTTTTGTGAAAATCTGAAAAAATTGCAAATGAACAACAGAGCTTAGAAATAGTGACAAAAAATTAACATGTATAATATAAATGCATACAAAAATTGATATATAACATTACCATTTATACTGTCATATACATATTATAAAAAGGCAAAATTAAAAGGAAAAAAAGGCAAAATTTATTGACACAAGTACAAATTATAATCACACCATGCCATTTGTAGTGGGGTGAAATATAAACAAATGTAATGATGCAGCATTAAGCCGTAACTGCATAAAATTGATTGCAGTGCAAGCTATACTTCTGTGAGAATTGCACAGCCACTTCCCAGCCACATCCCTTATAGTAAATAAGGACCTCAGGTGATAGAGAGGCTTAAAACTCTTTGTGGCTAATTATGGTTGTAAACAGTTCTATCTCCAGTAGGAAAATAGTTATTTAAGAATTTTATTTCATGGGGCCGGGAAGGTGGCGCTAGAGGTAAGGTGTCTGCCTTACAAGCGCTAGCCAAGGAACGGACCGCGGTTCGATCCCCCGGCGTCCCATATGGTCCCCCCAAGCCAGGGGCGATTTCTGAGCACATAGCCAGGAGTAACCCCTGAGCGTCAAACGGGTGTGGCCCAAAAAACCAAAAAAAAAAAAAGAATTTTATTTCATTATATTTTGGTTTGTGGGCCACACCCAACAGCACTCAGGGATTACTCCTGGCTCCACACTAAGAAGTCACTCCTGGCAGGCTCAGGGGATCATTTGGGATGCCGGGGATCAAAAATGGGTCAGCAGCATGCAAGGCAATCACCCTACCCACTGTGTTATAGCTCTGGCCTTAGTTACAAAGTTTAGAGGCAGGGAGGCAGGGAAGACAACAGCATCCCAAGCCCTACACTATTTAACGATTAATTACATAGACGATAAATAGATAGGTAGTATAGAAGTATGTATGTATCTTTAGCCTTATCACCAATTCCTCCACTTGGACATACAATATCTGCATATTAGCAAATCAAGACATTCTGAAGTTCGCCCGAAGATGGTACAGTGGCTTACCACCTGTCTTGCAAGCATATGGTCATAAATTAAAGTCTCCAGCGTCAGGGCTAGAGCTAGGTCTGAATTCAAACCAGCACATGGATTCTGGAGAAACCCAAACACTGAGCCAGAAAGTAGCCTCTAGTATTGCCAGTGTGGTCCCCCAAATCAAACTAATAAAAACAAATGTAAACCCTCACAAGCACCACAAATAAAGATGTGCAAACTTGGTGAACATACAAGCACCACAGCTGAGTATACACGCACTGAAATCTGAAGTGCGACCCATAGGGAGCACTACAGCTGGGCCCGTGCAACCAGTCATCACATTGACCATAAAGGGAAGGATGAAAAGGGAATAAAAACAAAACAAAAAAAAAAAACTGGAAATTGAAAAGTTTGCCTTTTTCGTTTTGGCCTAAATTGGGATTGCACGTTTCAGCAAATAAAGGCGATCAGACGACTTATGAGAAGGGCAATATGTACTTTGTTCCATCTGAGATATTCCCTTTTTTGAATTCACTGTTCTATATTTATACAACTATGTCAAATACCTATGGAAAAATTTCACTGACACCTCAATTCACGTGTGCCTAAGGGATATTGGTGAAATGTAATGAAGGTGTAATACAACAAACTCCTAAGTTGAAATGTAAAAATAACTGGCCAACCTGTTTAATATCCTTGAAATAATAAAGTGATATAAACAAAGAGCAACTGCAAATCAACCCAGTAAATTTATCACCCACATTTCCATATAAATAACACCTACAACTTAAAATAAAACTATATCATAAAAGATAGTAAACAGTATTATTTTCTATTCTCCCCTCTTCAAATTAATTCTAACATTATTTTCTATTCTCCCCTCTTCAAATTAATGCTAACCTAGAGACCATAGTGTCAAAAACTAAAAACCAAAAAACTGCAATGTGATTAAAAAGAATAGAAGAAATGAACTTACTGTTTGGCCTGGTTAACATGAACACCTAGCGTATAGCTTAGCCATTTGTATGTCACCTGAAGAAACAAATAATATTGTATTAGATTATTCCAGAGTGTGTTCGGTTCTAAAGACTCCCAAAGATCACTACTCCTATATGACTTTATAACTGATAATAAACGCCACCCATTTTTGCCAACAGCTGTCTATCTGGGCAGGAGGGATTGAGATGTTCATTTTATAAATGCTAAGCAGTTGGTCTCTCAGAGCAATGACTGCAAGAGCAGACAAAGCTACAACCCTTAACATTCCAGATAGATAAGAGCACACCAGAAGTGATACCCGAGCACCACTGGGTGTATTCCCCCCCCCAAAAAACAAACAAATAAAATAATAGTCTGAATATATACAACAGAAAGGGTTCTCATTTCCAATCCTTATTTCAACTAAGACCTTTCCTTTGGTGAGCCTCCCTACCATCTTAAAACCCCACTATGCCAAAACACTCTTAGGTTTACTTTGACACTTCCAAAGGGCAAAGGGACCCTAATGAGCACACTCAAGCAACAGGAAAGGATTAATGAAAAATATATAATGGAGATTAGACTGGCAATGATTGGCCTGGAGCCTTCCATCCTCTTTGGCATCCTTCCTCTATTCTCCAGTTCCCCCCCAATGACTTCCAGAATGGCTGTCATTCACCTTTTTAGCTTCCAATAAAGAGAAAAATCCCCCCTTAGTGAGGGCTGGACAAAGGCAGCAGAAGTGATGTGAGCTTTGCAGAGGTGTCCCTTTCTCACCACAAATCCCGCCTAGACGGTAACTCCCATCCCTTCCCTTGGGTTCATGCACAGTAATGATAAAATGCGGCCCCAAAACGTGGCCAGGATGGGCAAGGTGAATTCACACCTCTCCTCAAGTGAAACCACCTGTCACTGAAAATTGGGGTGGGGTGAGGGGTTCCCCACCTCTGTTCACGTGACTTTACACTCCAACTCCCTTAGCACCCGAGCAGAGAGAGTCAAAACCCCACCCCACCCTGATCTCCGAAGCCCGGGAGAGCGCAGCGATCCCCAACACCCGCAGGATCTGGGCCCGTCCTACCCCCCACGAGGCCACACGCCCGGGGGTCAAGGCCCCCTCGCCCGACCCACGCGCCCCTTTTGGCGCCCCGATTTCTCGAGTGGCTCACGATCTTGTTCTGGTCCGTGACGAACTCGTCTATGTTTTCCAAGTAGAGCTGATCCGCCATGGTGCCGCAGCGCTAAGCCCCGCACCCGCAAGACGCCCCTCTCGCCGCCGCAGCCACTACGACTCCCGCCGGCGGGAAACGTCTTTCCGCCCTCGCGGGGTCGGGTCGTCTCCACAGCAACGGGGGCGACGCGCTACGGCGGCCGTCAAGGGGCCAAACTAAGTCACGAACCGGCGCTCGTTGATGTGGGTGGGGCTAATAGGAGTAACCGGAAGTGAGCGGCCTAGTCTGGGAGGGCCGGGCAGTGGAATCCTTAGTTGCAAAGCAGAGCTTTTTGCAGCTTCAGACTGCAAAAATCCCTGCAGTCTAGGAGGTCTAGGAGCCAAGCAAAGTCCCCCCGCAGTTTAGGAGCGGCCTGTAAAGTGATAAACTGATCCTGACCCTTTCAGATTCAACAAATATTTAAGCTCTTTATTCTATCCTAGATAATTCTAGAACACTAAGCACACAGCTGTGAATCATAAAAACAAGTGATTGCAGTACAGTGAAAACAGCTGGGAGCAAGTAGTGCCTGTTCAAAGAAAAGACAGGACACACGCCTAGGACTGTGTTCAGGAGATTAATGGTTTTGGAGATCATGTCTAGTTCTAGGTTGAAAGTAAAACAGTAGACTATCCTCTGCATTTTCACTTCCATTAACCAAAGCCTGAGTCTCTCAGCACTTACACATTGTGGGTACTAATGCTGGGATGGTACCTTATATAAAATGATCTCTTAAGGGCCAGAGAGAGATAATGGAGGCAGGGTGTTTGCCTTGCATGAAGAAGGACGGTGGTTCAAATCCTAGCATCCCATATGGTCCCCCGAGCCTGCCAGGAGCGATTTCTGAGCGTAGAGCCAGGAGTAACCCCTGAGTGCAGCTGGTGTGACCCCCCACACACACGCACACAAAAAAAAGATCTCTTTACTCCTAATACAATCCTGTAAAATACTATTATCCCTTCAACTAAAATAAGGCCCACAGGTGCTGGAGCAATAGTACAACAGGTAGAGCATTTGCCTTGCATGCAGCCAAAGCGGGTTCAATCCCTGGCATCTCATGGTCCTCTGAGCCTGACATGATTCTGAGCACAGAATCATGAGTAACCCCTGAGCACTGCTGGTTGTGTCCCCCCAAAAGGACCCACATTAGAAATAACTGATATGTGTTAACAGGAAGAGTGGGGAAAAGAAGTGATTCTGTGTGGGTTCCAAGATGAGGTTTGCATAAATGCGTACTGGCTTCATTTTGATATCGCCAACCAGAGGTTCCCTAACTTATTTGGCTTACTACCCATTTTCAGAAAAAATAAAGCATATTAGTACACACACACACACACACACACACACACACACACACACCGGAAATCAACCTTCTTTATAGTACAAACAGAAAGTATGCTCTCTCCCATTGTTCTTGAGACTACTATAGAGCCCCTCCACACCCACACCCTGGATAGTCCCAGCATCCCCTAAAGGTGGTATCACTGGGGAATACTGTTCATGTTCTCTTGATGTAAGTTCAATTACATTGAAGACAGTGAAATATAAGATGGAACAAGTGGGTTAGAAAGTTAGGTAACTCGAGAAAGTGTTTACACTTATTCATTAAATGTGAAAAGTGTGTAAGCCCCTTGTTGATTTGTAGACACAAATCAAGAAGACGAAGGAAGGAAGGAAGGAAGGAAGGAAGGAAGGAAGGAAGGAAGGAAGGAAGGAAGGAAGGAAGGAAGGAAGGAAGGAAGGAAGGAAGGAAGGAAGGAAGGAAGGAAGGAAGGAAGGAAGGAAGAGGGAAAAATAGAAGGATGGGAGGTGGGGCCAGAGCAGTGGTGCAAGCAGTAGGGTGTTTGCCTTGCACGCACTAAACTAGTATGGACTGCGGTTCAATCCCCCGCCGTTCCATATGGCCCCTCAAGCTAGAAGCGATTTCTGAGCACATAGCCAGGAGTAATCCCTGAGCATCAATGGGTGTGGTCCAAACACCAAAAAAAAAAAAAAGAAAAGAAAAGATGGGAGGGAAGGAAAGAATACAGAGGGTATATATAGGGCACTTGCCTTGCATGTAGCTGACCACATATAGACTCTGAATCCCACCAGGAGTGATCCTTAAGAACAGAGATAAGAATAAGCCTCAAAAATATAAATGCAAAAAAAAAAGAAAGAAAGAAAGAAAGAAAGAAAGAAAGAAAGAAAGAAAGAAAGAAAGAAAGAAAGAAAGAAAGAAAGAAAGAAAGAAAGAAAGAAAGAAAAATATAAAAAAGGAAGAAGGAAAGATAAGAGAAAAAAGAAACTGAGGCTCAGAGACGTTAGGTGATGAGTCCCAAAACATAAGTGTCACAAGCACTAGAGTTGCATTATAAACAGAAGCCCCAAAACACTTTTGTTTTGGTTTTTGGGTCACACCTGGCTTTGCTCAGAGGTTACTCTTGGCTCTGTGCTCAGAAATCACTCCTGGCAGGCTCAGGGGACTATATGGGTTGCCGGGATTCAAACCACCATCCTTCTGCATGCAATGCAAACACCTTACCCTATGCTATCTCTCAGGCCCAACGTGTTTTATTTTTTTTAAAGCACATGTTTAGACATGATTATCTTTATTTTTATTTTTTTGTTTTGTTTTTGGGCCACACCCGTTTGACGCTCAGGGGTTACTCCTGGCTATGCGCTCAGAAATCGCCTCTGGCGTGGGGGAACCATATGAGATGCCGGGGGATCGAACCACGGTCTGTCCTACTCTAGCGCTTGCAAGGCAACAACTTACCTCTAGCGCCACCTTCCCGGCCCCACATGATTATCTTTAGAAGAGACCATTAATTGTTAGTAAGATAAAGTTAGATAAATAATCTAAATTTACCTTTAGATTATCTTTAGAAGAGACCATTTAGTAGCTGATTGATGCTTTTTTAAGCCACACCTGTTGGTGCTCAGTAACTACTTCTGACTCACAGGTCAGGGGTCACTCCAGGCCAAGTCAATGCCAGGAATCTAAACCCATGCTTCTGCATACAAAGAGACATCTCCTGGCTTTGACTGATTTCCTTTCAACAAGATTCACCCCCAGTGGTGCATGAGGGCAACCAGAGTCTTTCAAGCAGTTTTGGATTTTTAGTGCTGGGGAATGAATGTGGAACCTCACTTGCTGGACTTGAGCTCTGCACTTAAGCCACATCTTCGGCCACTTGGTTGATTTTTATTTCCTTCCATATTTAATTAATTTTTCTTATATGAGTTTGAATTTTAAAATGTGTATTATTTTTATCATCAAAAAGAAATGACATGGGGCCAGAACAATAGCAAAATGGTAGGGCATTTGCCTTGCACACAGCCAACCCTGGACAGACCCCAGTTCGATTCCCAGCAGCCTATGTGGCCAGCTGATCCTTCCAAGAACAATTTCTGAGCACAGAACCAGGAGTAACCCCTGAGCACTGCTGGATATGACCCAAAAACAACAACAACAACAATAAACCCAAACAAATAAAAAAGAAATTACTATATTCTTATTTTGAATCTAGTATTTCCCCCTTTTGAAATGTAAAGACAAAAAAAGTCACTTTCTACTACTTAAGGATAAGTCCTATATCAATGTTGAAGAGTAAGAGCAGTAAGGGTTGGAGAAAAAACAATGGCCTTGGGCATAAGTTTTTCATATAAGAGGTCCAGGTATCACCCAGTCTCCTAAGCACTGTCAAGAATATCTCTTAAGCACCAAGCCAGAAATAATTCCTGAGAACAACAAGGTATGAACCTCAAACCCAAAAAATAATAGGAATAAATTGCAGGCAAAGATACAGCTCAGTTGGCTGAAGTGCATGCTTCCATGTAGGATGCCCAGGTTCAACCCATGATCCCCTAAGCACTGAGTTGAGAGGTACCTTCAAAGCACCACTGGGTGTGACCCCTAAGTTTCCCCTCAAAAGATCAGAACAATCAACCAAAGAATTTGCTACCCAAAGGAGTCTAGTTCAAAACTGTTGGTGATGGTGATGTTACTGATTGTTGCAGGTGGAGCCAGAATATCCAACCTCTGGATCTACAATCAGCCCTGTGGCCTTAAACAGAAGACTGCCTCTCTTCATACCCACTGAACCTCAGAAATAACAAGCTTCAGAGAGTTTGACAATTCTGGGTGTGGAATCTAGATGTCTCTTAATATTGGGATGGAAAGAAGAAAGTTACTACAGACTGGAGCCCTAAACTCATGTCTAGAAACCCCAGTTTTCCAGTGCAGCTTAGGAAACCCCAGTTCCTGCTAGCTGTAAGGCTGCAGTAGGTTTGGAGGTAGGAGGGGTGGGGGAAGAAGCATCCTAGATCAGGTGTATGGTCAGACCTGTTAGGGTCCAGTGTTGAAGGACAAGACCACACAATTGAAATAAAGCAAAACAAAGCTTTATTCCCTCTACCAACAAGTTACAAACTTCCCCAGGGGGTCACAAGCCAGGTTATATATGGCTTTTAAGCAGGAAGTCTTGACCTTTAAGCTGATTGGCTGTTATCTAGGGTGTTTCTAGGGTTTTTCATAACGTCCTTTTATGGCTAGATATCTAGGGTGGTATATTGTGATTTATAAGACCTTGGGGCCTGGAGAGATAGCACAGCGGCGTTTGCCTTGCAAGCAGCCGATCCAGGACCAAAGGTGGTTGGTTCGAATCCCGGTGTCCCATATGGTCCCCCGTGCCTGCCAGGGCTATTTCTGAGCAGACAGCCAGGAGTAACCCCTGAGCACCGCCGGGTGTGGTCCAAAAACCAAAAAAAAAAAAGACCTTGGGGCTTGCATCATTATTATTGGGATAGAAACTTAGCCCTAGCCTTGTTAGCCTTAAATCAGGGGTCTCAAACTCAATTTACCGGGGGCTGCAGGAGGCAAAGTCGGGGTGAGGCAGGGCCACATAAGGGATTTCGCTTACCAAATATTCGCAATAAAAAATCGCATTAGTAAGAAAAAAAATCGCAAAAAATCGCATTAAACATTTGCATACCCCAAAAGGAACTGAGAATAATCGCGAATACTGAGATATTTGAAGGCAGGCCTCGGGCCACGAGTTTGAGACCCCTGCCTTAAATGGAAACTTAATATTAGTTTGACAAAAGGAAGCCCTTTCTGTCTAGGCTTCATAGTAAAGGCCTGAAAGAAGAACTGAGAGTGAGAGGGAATCCTGGAAGTGTCAATATGAAAACAAAAAAAGGAGAAGTTAGTTTGAAAGAGAGTGTTATTGAGTAAAAATATTTCCACAGTGTTGTTGGGTAGAAATTTAGAGAAATATATTAGATTTAGGGTTTAGAGACTACAGGCCAGAGATGTAAAAGGCACAAAAATTAGACAGAAGCGAGCTAAGAAGTTAGAAAGAGAAAGAGTAGAGACAACTCTAAACAATTCACCGTGTGGATATATTAGGTGGGTGATGATGAAGGTCAGGTGATCATGAACTTTACAAAATATTTGCCTAAGGCTCTAAGTGATCATGGTGGGAGGTGGTAATGGAAAATTTATTTTAGAAAAACATATGGCGGGGCCGGGCGGTGGCGCTAATGGTAAGGTGCCTGCCTTGCCTGCTCTAGCCTCGGACGGACCGCGGTTCGATCCCCCGGCGTCCCATATGGTCCCCCAAGCCAGGAGCGACTTCTGAGTGCATAGCCAGGAGTAACCCCTGAGCATCACCGGGTGTGGCCCAAAAACAAAAAAAAAAAAAAAAGAAAAACATATGGCAATCTTACTGGGGTCTAGAATGTCCTTAGTCAGGTTCCCTCAAAATCTGTAGGCAAAATGAACAGGAAGGAGGCAACAATGGGAATTCATCCCCCACCCAGTGGGAATTCTTCAAAAGTCTTTTCATCGGTGGATTCCCAGCATCCAGCATGGTCATTACTGCCATCCGGTAGACCCTGAACAAATATTTGTTGGCTGATAACTGAAAGGCTGAAAGAAAAGATGGATGGATGAATGAAATGTAATTAATAATTGTTGTGTAATTTTTTTTGACCTGCAAAATATGTTTGTGGAAGGTGTAGACTGTTCTTATGCCACTGAAATTTTTAGCCTGTTATCAGGGTGAGCATTAGTCATAGTTTTACTGGGGAAATCCAGCTTCCTTCAAAGGCCCAGTGATCAGAAATGTATGGTAATGGTGAGAGGTGTCCTTTTTTTTTAGTTGGTTGGTTTTTGTTTCTTGGGCCTCACCTGGAGATGCTCAGGGGTTACTCCTGACTCTGTGCTTAGAAATCTCTCCTGGCAGACTTCGGGGACAATATGGAATGCTGGTGATCAAACCTGGGTCTGCCGCATGCAAGACAAATATATATCCTACTGTGCTATCTATTGCTCTGACTCTGAGAGGTGACCATTTATATTTACATACAAATTATAAATATATAAATGATAAAATCTATATATAAATACTAGAATTCTGGAAGAAAAGTTAATTTTACATGAATATATATATATATATAGATATATAGATATATTGGTTTTTGAGCCACACTCAGCAGAGCTCAAGGCACATTCCTTGTTCTGCACAGGGGTCACTCTTGGCTAGACTTGGGAGATCAGATGAGAGGTATGGGGGATTGAACTGTGTCAGTTGTATGCAAGGTAAGACCCTTACTTGCTGTGCTATCTCTCCAACCTATGAAGGGTGGCTTTTTATAAAGAAAAGTTAGGACCAAGTTCAGAGCCTAAGAATATGTAAGCATACCTGAGAGTGGTGAACACTGAGGTGGAGACCTTAAAAAGATCATATATTTCTGTACATTCCACTGTACATATACATCACACATTGCATTGTATGGATGAACCATATTTTATATATTTACTTATAGATGCTATAAGTGCTGTTAAAATTTATGTGAGTCTCTGTGGGACTATTTCCACTTAATTCCAATTTAAGATTAAGTTTAACCTTCTCTCTCTCTCTTTTTTTTTGGGGGGGTCACACCCAGCAGCGTTCAGGGGTTACTCCTGGCTTTATGCTCAGAAATTGCCCCTGGCAGGCTTGGGGGACCATATGGGATGCCAGGATTCGAACCACTGTCCTTCTGCATGAAAGGCAAACTCCCTACCTCCATGCTATCTCTCCGGCCTCAAGTTTAACTTTCTTATCTCTTTAACATCACCTCTTGACCCTTTGGGGGTTGGGGGAAGGAAAGGGCTAAGATCTTACTTAGCTATGCTCTGGGCTCACTCCAAGTTCTTTGCTTATAGGTTACTTCTTTTTTTTTTTTTTTTTGGTTTCTGGGCCACACCCTGCAGTGCTCAGGGGTTACTCCTGGCTGTCTGCTCAGAAATAGCTCCTGGCAGGCAAGGGGGACCATATGGGACACCGGGATTCGAACCAACCACCTTTGATCTTGGATCGGCTGCTTGCAAGGCAAATGCCACTGTGCTATCTCTCCGGGCCCAAGAAGAATTAATTTTACATCACTAAATATCCTTTTTTTTTTTCAAAATCAGAATATATAATTTCTTTTTTATTTGTTTGGGTTTGTTGTTGTTGTTGTTGTTGTTTTTGGGTCATATCCAGCAGTGCTCAGGGGTTACTCCTGGTTCTGTGCTCAGAAATTGTTCTTGGAAAGATCAGCGGGCCACAATGCCCAGGGAACCATATATGTGTCACATATGGTCGAACATATGGCTCAAACCAGGCTTGATCATATGTAAGACAAGTGTCTTACCTCCTGTACCACCTTTCTGGCCCCTTCTTTGCTTCACAGTATTCCAGCTGATAAATTGTTGCCCACATTATCTTATTTCTCACAAGATTTTTTCATTGCCTGCCCTCTTCCAGAAGTATCCTTCCCAGTTTGTTAGGCCTAGCATCATTTAGGGCTTCTTTCCTTTGGTATTAAAACCCTATAAAATTCTCTCTGTCAAACTGTATTACAATGGTGGCCTTACTATTTCTTTTACTAAGCAATATGCTTCTTTTGCGGTGGTGGGGGGGGGCACGCCTGACAATGCTCAGGGGTTACTCCTGGCTCTGCACTCAGAAATCTCTCCTGGCAAGTTTGGGGAACCATATGGGAATTAAACCGGGTTCGTCCCAGGTCGGCTGCATGCAAGACAAATGCCTTACCACTGTGCTATCTCTCCGACCTCAGCAACATGCTTCTTAAGGAAAGGGATGGGGGCCAGGGAAAGAGCTTAAAAGACGGGAACACATACATCACATGCATATAGCACGCAGAGTCACTGGCATTCACATACCCTCCCAAACATTGTAAGAGGTAGCCATGATGGCCCCAGCACTGCTAGGAAGAGGTACCAAAACCAACCCGCCGCCCCCCCAAAAAAGGAAAGGACGGTATACTATTTATTTTTGTATATTTAGTGTCTACTATGTAATTTCAATATTCAATAAATGTGTTTTAAGAAAGTGAACAATGAATGACTTAGTCATTTGTTAAACTACGTACCTACAATGGATTTAGTACAATGTGAGTCACCACAGGGCCACAAAAGAAATAAAGATTTTCTTTCTTTCTTTTTTTTTTTTTTGGTTTTTGGTTTTTGGGCCACACCCGGCGATGCTCAGGGGTTACGCCTGGCTGTCTGCTCAGAAATAGCTCCTGGCAGGCACAGGGGACCATATGGGACACCGGGATTCGAACCAACCACCTTTGGTCCTGGATCGGCTGCTTGCAAGGCAAACGCCCTGTGCTATCTCGCCGGGCCCAGAAATAAAGATTTTTGAAATCTCGAAAAAATGTTCAAGTTAATCTGGAGAGGAGCTGGAGAAATAGCTCAGTGTGTAGGGCATTTGCCTAGCACGAGGCTAATACGGGTTCTATCCCTGAGCCTGCCAGAAATAATTTCTGAATACAGAGCCAAGAATAACCCCAGAATGCCACCTGTGTAATCCCAAACAAACACACAAACAAAATTCAAGTTAATATGGAGGGAAAAAAAAACTGGTTAGAGAAAAACTGGTTAGAAAGTGAAACAATGGGGCCGGAGAGATAGCATGGAGATAGGGCGTTTGCCTTTCATGCAGAAGGTCATCGGTTCAAATCCCAGCGTCCCATATGGTCCCCTGTGCCTGCCAGGAGCAATTTCTGAGCATGGAGCCAGAAGTAACCCCTGAGCACTGCCGGGTGTGACCCAAAAGCCACAAAAAAAAAAAAAAAAAAAAAAAAAGAAAGTGAAACAATAAGGAATTCGCTGAAAAACACTTGATGCAGAAACCTCTGTGCAGATTCTTGCTATCTGATCTTGGACAAGCCACCTAACTTCTTTGGATTTAATTTTTTTTTTTTGGGTCACACACCGTAGGCACCTGGCTCTACGCTCAAAAATCGCTCCTGGCAGGCTTGGGGGACCATATGGAATGCCGGGATTCGAACCACCATCCTTTTGCATGGAAGGCAAACACCTTACCTCCATTCTATCTCTCCGTCCCCCTCTTTGGATTTAATTTTGCTTGTTGGTTTTGTTTTTTGATTATTTTCAATATGAGTATTTTTTTCATTTTTCTTTGTTTCTTTTTATAATATCTTTATTTAAACACCATGATTACAAACATAATTGTAATTGAGTTTCAGTCATTAAAAAGAACACCCCCCCTTCACCAGTGCAGCATTCCCATCACTGATGTCCCCATCTCCTTCCTCCCCACCATCCCCTGCCGGTATTCAAGACAGGCTTTCTACTTTCTACTTTCCTCACTCCTTGACATTGTTATGATAGTTCTCAGTGTAGTTATTTCTCTAACTGATCTCACTACTCTGGTGAGCTTCATATCATGAGCCGGACCTTCCAGCCCTCATCTCTGGGGATTATTTCAATAATACCTTTTATTTTTCTTAAAATTCATAGATGAATGAAACTATTCTGGGTCTCTCTCTCTCTCCCTCTGACTTATTTCACTCAGCATAACAGTTTCCATGTACATCTATTTATAGGAAAATTTCATGACTTCATTTCTACTGACAGCTGCAATAATATTCCATTGTGCATATGTACCACAGTTTCTTGAGCCATTCATTTGTTGAAGGGAATCATGGTTGTTTCCAGACTCTGGCTATTGTAAATAATGATGCAATGAATATAGATGTGCAGAGGGTATTTTTGTATTGCGTTTTTGTGTATCTCTAGGATATATCCCTAGAAGAGGTATAGCTGGATCATATGAGAGCTCAAATTCCAGGGTTTTTCTTTGGGGGGATTGTTTGTTTTGGGGGGCCACAGCAGGTAACACTCAGGAGTTACTCCTGGCTATGCACATAGAATTTACTCGTGGATTGTGAGACCATATGGGACGCCAGGGATTGATCTGAGATCCATCCTGGGTCAGCCACATGCAAGTCAAATACCCTACTGCTGCACATTACTCTGGCCCCAATTTTCAGTTTTTTGAGAAATCCCCATATTGTTTTCCATAAGGGCTGGACTAGACAGAATTACCACCAGAGTAAATGAAAGATCCTTTCTCCCCATATCCCCACAGCACTGATTGTTCTTGTTCTTTATGATGTGTGCCAGTCTATGTGGCATTAGATGGTACCTCATAGTTGTTTTACTTTGCATCTCCCTGATGATCAGTGATGTGGAACATTTTTTCATGTGCCTTTTGGCCATTTGTATTTCTTCTTTGAGAAATTGTCTGTTCATTTCTTTTCTCCATTTTTTGATAAGGTTAGATGGGTTTTTTTCCTTGTAAAGTTCTATCAATACCTTGTATATCTTAGATATTAGTCCCTTATCTGATGGATATTGGGTGAATAGCTTCTCCCATTCTGTGGGTGTCTTTTGTATCCTAGGCATTATTTCCTTTGAGGTGCTGAAGCTTCTCAGCTTAATATAGTCCCATCTGTTTATCTCTGCTTCGACTTGTTTGGAGACTTGTTTTCCTCCTTGAAGATGCCTTTAGTCTCAATGTCTTGGAGTGTTTTACCTACGTGTTGTTCTATATACTTATGGTTTTGGGTATGATATTAAGGTCTGTAATCCATTTGACATTTGTGCAGGATGTTAGATGGAGATCTGAGCTAGTTTTTTGTTTTTTTTTTTTTTTGCAAGTGGCTGACCAGTTGTCCCAACACCACTTGTTGAAGAGGCTTTCCTTGCTCCATTTTGCATTTATTGCCCCTTTATTAAATATTAATTGATTGCAAGTCTGGGGAACATTCTCTGAATACTTTAGTCTGTTTCACTGATCTGAGGGACTGTATGTCAATATCATGCTGTTTTAATTACTATAGCTTTGCAATATAGTTTAAAGTTGGGAAAAGTGATGCTCCCATATTCCATTTCCTAAGGGTTGCTAGAAGCTATTTGCAGGTGTTTATTGTTACAGATGAATTTAGGAGTGTTTTATCCAATTATTTAAAGAATGCCATGGGTATCCTTAGAGAGATTGCATTGAATATGTACAATGCTTTGGAGATTATTGCCATTTTAATTATGCTAATCCTGCCAATCCATGAGCAGGGTATGTGTCTTCATTTCTGTGTGTCCTCTTTTATTTCTTGAAGCAGGATTTTGTAGTTTTCTTTGTATGGGTTCTTCACATCTTTAGTTAAGTTGACTCCAAGATATTTGAGTTTGTGTGACACTAATGTGAATGGTATTTTTTAATGTCCATATCTTCTATATTATTATTGGTGTATAAGAAGGCCATACTTTTGTGCATTAGTTTTGTAGCCTGCCACTTTGCTATATGAATCTGTTGTTTCTAGAAGCTTTTTGGTAGTCTTTGGGGTTTTCTAAATATAGTATCATGTCATCTGCAAACAGTGAGAGCTTGATTTCTTCCTTTCCTATCTGGATGCCCTTGATATCTTTTTCTTGCCCAATCGCTATGGCAAGAACTTCCAGCACTATGTTGAATATGAGAGGTAAGAGAGGGCAGCCTTGTCTTGTACTACATTTTAGAGGAAATACTTTTAGTCTATCTCCATTGAGAATAATATTTGCCATTGGCTTGTGGTAGATGGCCTTGACTATATATATATATATATATATATTTGGTTTTTGGGCCACACCTGGCATTGCTCAGGGGTTACTCCTGGCTGTCTGCTCAGAAATAGCTCCTGGCAGGCACTGGGGACCATATGGGACACTGGGACTTGAACCAATCACCTTTGGCCCTGGATCAGCTGCTTGCAAGGCAAACACTGCTGTGCTATCTCTCTGGGCCCGGCCTTGACTATATTGAGAAAAGTTCCTTCCAGTCCCATCTTGATGAATTTTTATCAAGAATGGGTGTTGGACCTTATCGAATGTTTTTTCTGCATCTATTAATATGACCATATGGTTTTTCTTTTTCTTTTTTGTTGATATGGTGTATTATGTGGATTGATTTATGTATGTTAAACAATCCTTGCATTCCTAGAATGAATCCTACTTGGTCATGATGATGCTACTTGGTCTTGATGAGGCATTGGGTCCTATTTGCCAGAATTTGTTGAGGATCTTTGCATTTGTGTTCATCAGGGATACTGGTCTGTAGTTTTGTTTTGTTTTTTTTAATATCTTTATTTATACAATGAACATGAAAAATCAGTGCTTACGGTGATGTGGGGAGAAAGGAACTCTCATTCCTTTCTGGTGGGAATGCTGCCTAGTTCAGCCCTTATGGAAAGCAATATGGAGATTCCTCAGAAAACTGGAAATTGAGCTGCTATTAGATCCAGCTATACCACTTTTAGTGATATACCCTAGGAACACAAAAAAAAATGCAACACAAAAATCCCTTCCTAACAGCTATATTCATTCCAGCACTATTTGCAATAGCCAGACTCTGGAAACAACGAAGATGCCCTTCAACAGATGAATGGCTAAAGAAACTGTGGTACATATAACAATGGAATATTACGTAGCAGTTGGGAAAGATGAAGTCATGAAATTTTCCTATACATAAATGTACATGGAATCTATCATGCTGAGTGAAATAAGTCAGAGGGAGAGAGAAAGACGCAGAATAGTTTCACTCATCTATGAGTTTTAAGAAAAATGAAAGACATTGAAAGAAGTCTGAGAGATTAGGGCTGGAAGGAGGAGAAGGAGATGAAGGAGAAGGAGAAAGAGGAGGAGGAGGAGAATCGAGAAGAAGAATCGAAGAAGAAAAATCGAAGAAGAATCGAAGAAGAATAGAAGAAAAAGAATAGAAGAAGAAAAGAAGACGAAGAAGGAAGAAGAAGAAGGAGGAGGAGGAGGAGAATCATCGCTCCTGGCAGACTTGGGGAACCAAATGGGATACCTGGGATAAAACCCAGGTCTATTCCAGGTTGGCCACGTGCAAGGCAAACGCCCTGTCGATGTGCTATTGCTTCAGCCCCATAACTGCTGTTTTAAACCATTGCTCCAGATGAGTAATTTTCTAGCAAAAGGTAACTGATGTAAATTTTTGTAACAATAAAGTTGTGGAGCTAAACTACCCAGGCTTACATGTCAGCTTAGTCACTTACTAGATATAGGACATTGGGCAAGCTACTCCATCTTTCGAAGCTTCAATATTCTCATCTGAATAATGCAGGCCTCTCCTTCTCCTGGCCTTGAGAGAATTAATGAGATGAAGTATGTCAACTATTGGTTTATATACTGCTTAGCTCTGCATAACCGCCTCATGGAGGTCAAATGAGTTAATAGGATAAAACTCAATTCCCGGATGTTTAGCTTCTTTGTCCCAGTTCACATGAACCAAAGATGACTTACACTTGGCACTTACACTGGGACTCCTTGACTCACATGCAGTCCAGGACTCCAGACAGTGGGGTGATTGGCTGAGTGGGAACATTCAACAAATGACAGACTGCCTTGTGCAGAACCTTGAGGTGAAACTAAAGTAGGTTGGAGTTAATGAATGATCAAACTGATGTTTTACCTAACCAAGAACAATTTTGTTATCACGGTGCTTAAATAAATTAATTATATATTTTAAAATTATATGGAGAAGTCTAAAGTACAGATGATGGAGAGAAAACGGGAGAGGAAGAAGGTGATGCGTAGGAGTAGGAGGAGGAAAAGAAAGAATCTATATTAGAACTAGTTTTGTGATTTGAATAAAATGATCTATGTAAAGTATTTAAAAATTATCTCACCAAATGATGTTCCTTGTTATTGTTTTTGTTTTGTTGTTGTTCTATTACAAATGTTATGCCTTCTTTTTTTTTTTTTTTTTTTTTTTTAGTTTTTGGGTCACACCCAGCAGCACTCAGGGGTTACTCCTGGCTCTATGCTCAGAAATCGCCCCTGGCAGGCACAGGGGACCATATGGGATGCTGGGATTTGAACCACCAATCTTCTGCATGCAAGGTAAATGCCTTAGCTCCATGCTATCTCTCTAGCCCCTTGTCATGCCTTCTTAAGTCTGGTTTACCCACTCTGATTAATGCCTTGAGCATTTCTTCCTCTTTGGCTTTATTAATGGTCTTACTCCATCTGAAAACGCTCTCAGTTTGTTAAAGACCAATCTAAATTCTAATCTTTTCTTTTTCTTTCTTTCTTTCTTTTTCTTTCTTTCTTTCTTTCTTTCTTTCTTTCTTTCTTTCTTTCTTTCTTTCTTTCTTTCTTTCTTTCTTTCTTTCTTTCTTTCTTTCTTTCTTTCTTTCTTTCTTTCTTTCTTTCTTTCTTTCTTTTCTTTCTTTCTTTCTTTCTTTCTTCTTCTTTCTTCTTTCTTTCTTTCTTTCTTCTTTCTTTCTTTCTTTCTTCTTCTTTCTTTCTTCTTTCTTCTTTCTTTCTTTCTCTCTTTCTTTCTTTTCTTCTTTTCTTTCTTTCTTTCTCTTTCTTTCTTTCTTTCTTTTCTTTCTTTGTTTCTCTTTCTTTCTTTTCTTTTCCTTCTTTCTTTTCCTTCCTTCCTTCCTTCCTTCCTTCCTTCCTTCCTTCCTTCCTTCCTTCCTTCCTTCCTTCCTTCCTTCCTTCCTTCCTTCCTTCTTTCTTTCTTTTTGCAGTTAAATTCTAGGTTTTGTTTTTGTTTTTTTTCTTTGGATTTTAGTTTTGGTTTTTGGTTCACACCCGGCAGCACTCAGGGGTTACTCCTGGCTCCATGCTCAGAAATTGCTCCTGGCAGGCTTGGGGACCATATGGGATGCTGGGATTTGAACCACCTTCCTTCTGCATGCAAGGCAAATGCACTACCTCCATGCTATCTCTCCGGCCCCAATTCTAGTCTTTTCATAAAAGTTTTCCCTATTTGTCTCTCCAGGCCGGAGAGATAGCACAGCGATGTTTTCCTTGCAAGCAGCTGACCCAGGACCTAAGGTGGTTGGTTCGAATCCCGGCATCCCATATGGTCCCCCATGTCTGCCAGGAACTATTTCTGAGTAGATAGCCAGGAGAAACTCCTGAGCACCACCTGGCCCAAAAACAAACAAAATTATGTTTTGATATTAATGAATGATAAAAATGCATATAATGTACCAATTTTGAGAACTTAGGTTTTCCATTTTCTATCAAAAGCTGCTGGTATTCCTTCTTCCATGAATAGGTAGGAAGAGAATACCAACAGGAGAGAGCTAATAACAAGGAAGCACTTTGAAAATTAAACTAAACTTCTTTTGCCTGGTTTTAAGACCAGATTTAAATCTAGAATAAGATTTAAAATTGGACTGTGAGTATTGCTATTGATATAAACATCTGACTTGTGTAAAATAAATAATTAAAGCAAAGGCCAGAGATAATACAGCAGGTAGAGCCCTTGCCTTGCACGCAGCTAACCCAGGTGTGATCCCCACCATTACATATAGTCTTTTGCTAGAAGTGATCTCTGAGAGTAAGTTCTGATCTCAGGAGAAAGTTCAGAACACTACAGGGTATGGTCCAACAAACAAAACATAATAAAATGAACAAAACAAGTGCCAAAGGTACATACTTTAATAGCAGAACACTTACTTGCCTTACATACTTGAAGGCTGTGCTTAATTTGCAACATTAAAAGAAGGAAGGACAAGAAGAAAAAGATAGAAAGACATGGAAAAGGAGAAGAAAAAAGGAAAGGAAAAGGAGGGTGAGGAGGAGATGAAGGATAAAAGAAGAAAAAGCAAAAAGGAAAAGCAATGAAACTGAAAACAGAAAGCCTCACTCAAAATGGATCTAGACTCTAGAGTATAATGCTGAGTGAAGTCAGCAGGACAGAATTGTCTCTCTTAATGGGATATAAAGAAATATAATAAGGGACTACCAAATAGTCAAAAGCAACAGAATTTGAGAACTGAGCTTACCATGAGAGGGTGGAGAGGGGTATTGAGGGATATTGGTGGGGCTTAGGTGTTGGAACATTGTATGCATGAAACCCTGTCATTAAAAACCATGTAAATCATAGTTTAAAAAAATTTTTTTATAAAGAGTGAAGAGACCAGGAGGGGGAGTGCTCACATTTTTATCACTCAAAGTAAATCAAGAAACCCCAACAGGAAGGACAGTTAACTACAGACACCAACAGGAAGAGAAATCACAGGAGCCAGATTTCCTCTCTCTCAGCTATGCAGCCAATGAGATACTATCACCACCCTAAACTCTCTCTTTCCACACCAATGAAAGTTCCTTTAAAACAATCTCCCACAACTTCCCTCTTTTTCTCTATAACATACCATTCCTCCCCACAATTCACTGAATTTGCCTATATTTGTTATAGTTTGCTTCTTCTGATTTGTAATTCCTCTGCTATTTTTAAATAAACTGAGTTTTCTAGTAATTTTTTTTTTGTTACCTCTGCTTTTTGTTTTGTTTTGTTTTAATTTGGTTTTGGATTTTGGTTTTTGGGCCACACCTGGTGATGCTCAGGGGTTACTCCTGGCTATGCGATCAGAAATCACTCCTGGCAGAGATGAAGTCATGACATTCTCCTACACATGGATGTACATGGAATCTACTATGCTGAGTGAAATAAGTCAGAGAAAGAGAGATAGACACAGAATAGTCTCACTCATCTATGGATTTTTTTGTTTCTTTTTTGTTTTGGGGGGGCCACACCCGTTTGATGCTCAGGGGTTACTCCTGGCTACGTGCTCAGAAATGGCCCCTGGCCTGGGGGGACCATATGGGACGCTGGGGGATTGAACTGCGGTCCGTTTCTTGGCTAGCGCTTGCAAGGCAGACAGACACCTTACCCCTAGAGCCACCTCGCTGGCTCATCTATGGATCTTTTTTTTTTTTTTGGTTTTTGGTCCACACCCGGTAACGCTCAGGGGTTACTCCTGGCTATGTGCTCAGAAGTTGCTCCTGGCTTGGGGGACCATATGGGACACCGGGGGATCGAACCGCGGTCCGTCCAAGGCTAGTGCAGGCAAGGCAGGCACCTTACCTTTAGCGCCACCGCCCGGCCCTCATCTATGGATCTTAAGAAAAATAAAAGACATTGAAATAATTCCCAGAGATGAGGACCAGAATGACCAGCTCAAGATATGCAACTCATGTGCCTTTTAGCCATTTGTATTTCTTTTTTGTCAAAGTGTCTATTCAGTTCTTCTCCCCATTTTTTGATGAAGTTAGATGATTTTTTTCTTGTAAAGTTGTGCCAGTGCCTTGTATATTTTGGATAGTAACCTCTTATCTGATGGGTATTAGGTGAATAGTTTCTCCCACTCAGTAGGAGGCTCTTGCATCCGGGGCACTATTTCCTTTGAGGTGCAGAAGCTTCTCAGCTTAATATAGTCCCATCTATTTATTTCTGCTTTCACTTGTTTGGATAGTACTGTTTCCTCTTTTTTTTTTTTTTTTTTTTTGTGGTTTTTGGGTCACACCAGGCAGTGCTCAGGGGTTACTCCTGGCTCCATGCTCAGAAATTGCTCCTGGCAGGCACGGGGGAACATATGGGATGCTGGGATTCGAACTGATGACCTCCTGCATGAAAGGCAAACGCCTTACCTCCATGCTATCTCTCCAGCCCCGTACTGTTTCCTCTTTAAAGATACCTTTAGTCTCAATGTCATGGAGTGTTTGACCTACATGTTGCTCTATATACTTTATGGTTTCAAGTCTGATATCTAGGTCTTTAATCCATTTGGATTTTACCTTTGTACATGATGTTAACTGGAGGTCTAAGTTCACTTTTTTGCAAGTGGCTAGCCAGTTGTGCCAACACCACTTATTGAACAGGCCTTCCCTGTTCCATTTAGGATTTCTTGCACCTTTATTAAAAATTAGGTGATGGTACATCTGGGGAACATTCTCTGAGTATTCAAGCCTGTTCCACTGATCTGAGGGTCTTTTTTCCAATACCATGCTGTTTTGATAATTATTGCTTTGTAATACATTTTAAAGTGATGCTCCACATCACTAATCATCAGGGAGATGCAAATCAAAACAACTATGAGGTACCATCTCACACCATAGAGATTGGCACATATCAGAAAGAATGAGAACAAGCAGTGCTGGCGGGGATGTGGAGAGAAAGGAACTCTTATTCATTGCTGGTGGGAATGCTGTCTAGTCCAACGTTTGTGGAAAGTGATATGGAGATTTCTCCAAAAGCTGGAAGTTGAGCTTCGATATGATCCAGCTATACCACTCCTAGGGATATATCCTAGGAACACAAAAATACAATATAAAAATCCCTTTCTCGCACCTATATTCATTGCAGCACTGTTTAAAATAGCCAGACTCTGGAAACAGCTTAGATGCCCCTCAATAGATGAATGGCTAAAGAAACTATGGTATATATATATATATATATATATATATATATATATATATATATATATACACAATGGAATATTATGCAGCCATCAGAAGAGATGAAGTCATGAAATTTTCCTATACATGGATGTATATGGAATCTATTATGTTGAGTGAAATAAGTCAGAGGGAGAGAGATAAGTACAGAATGGTCTCCCTCATCTATGGGTTTTGAGAAAAATGAAAAAAATTTGTGTAATCATTCTCAGAGACAAAATAGAGGAGGACTGGAGGGTCCAGCTCCCAACATGAAGCTCACCACAGGTATTGTTTAGTGCAGTCACAGAAATAATTACACTGAGTACTGTCATAACAAAATGTGACTGAATGAGGGAAGTAGAAAGCCTGTCTAGAGTACAGGCCAGTATGGGGTGGGGAGGAAGGACACTTGGTATATTGGTGATGGGAATGTTGCACTGATGAAGGTTTTATACATATATATGTGTGTGTGTGTGTGTATACATACATATATATACATACATATATAATCAAAACAAAGAAAAGATAAGGCCTCCCAATGCTTATCACAGGCTGTGTTCTTTACACTGACTGTATAGAAAGAGGAGGTATAGTAAATGTTCCCCATATACATCTCAAACCAGGCCATTTGCCTGGTCTGTATTGTGAATGGAGGGACAAAAAAAAAGATATGCAATTCACCAGAAAGAGTGGTGAGCACAGCTAGAGAAATAACTACACTGAGAACTATCATGACAATGTCAGTG
The DNA here is from genome assembly GCF_024139225.1 of Suncus etruscus. Taxonomy (NCBI): domain Eukaryota; kingdom Metazoa; phylum Chordata; class Mammalia; order Eulipotyphla; family Soricidae; genus Suncus; species Suncus etruscus. The sequence goes on from NC_064856.1 coordinate 49,482,726, forward strand.
AGTGAGGGTTGTAGAAGCCTGTCTTAAATACAGGCAAGTTGTGGGGAGGGGGGAGATTGGTGATAGGAATATGGCTGAAATCCAACTACAAGTATGTTTATAATCATGGTGTTTAAATAAAGATATTATTATTTTTAAAAAAAGAAATTGCTCCTGGCTTGGGGGACCATATGGGACTCTGGGGATCGAATTGTAGTCCATCCTAGGTCAGTACATACAAGGCAAACACCCTACCACTTGAGCCACCACTCTGACCCCAAGCTCTCCTTATTTCTGTCTGTTTTCTACTGTGTTCAAGGCTTACTTCTGTTCTACTTAAACCCAAATTTATATTTTTATTACTTATTTAATCATCTTTTCAATAATAGGATATGAGTGGGGAAGTCCAGAGTGGAAGAGCTGGAATAAGAGAACCACAAGTTCTAAAAAGAAGGTAAGGGGTGGGGGCCAGAGTGGTGGCACAAGTGGTAGGGCATTTGCCTTGCACAGACAGCGGTTCGATTCCCCCAATGTTCCATATGGTCTTCCAAGCCAGGAGTTATTTCTGAGCGCATAGCCAGGAGTAACCCCTGAGCGTCACTGGGTGTGGCCCAAAGACAAAAACAAAAAGAAAGTATAATAAACTAAGATGCCTTATAAAGTTAAGGCACAATCAGAATTATGAGGAATGAGGGGGAAAATATAAGATGAAACAATCAAAAGGAAAGAAAGATATTAGTAAGTATTATTTTGAGTGCTAATAAATGTTTCTATTGTAACTATAATTAAGAGAGAATAATCTATTAAGGGTTAGGACCTAATAAGTAGCATTCAGGGGGACATGTGGGTTACTCTATGTGATAATTAACCAACTACGCCTGGATCTCAATACTTGGGTACAGCAGTGCAGGGGGCCATCAGGATCATACTCAACAACGATGGGGTGATAGTGCAAGTGACAGGGGTGAAAGTGATAGGGGCCAGAGCAATAGCACAGTATGTAGGCAGGGTGCTTGCCTTGCATTCAGTAAACCCAGATTTGATCTCCAGCATCCCATTTGGTACCCTGAACCTGCCATGAGTGATTTCTGAGTGTGGAAGAAAGAAAGAAAGAAAGAAAGAAAGAAGAAAGAAAGAAAGAAAGAAAGAAAGAAAGAAAGAAAGAAAGAAAAAAGAAAGAAAGAAAGAAGAGAAGAAAGAAAGAAAAAAGAAAGAAAAAAGAAAGAAAGAAAAGAAAAAAGAAAGAAAGAAAGAGGGACCGGAGAGATAGCACAGCGCATTTGCCTTGCAAGCAGCCGATCCAGGACCAAAGGTGGTTGGTTCAAATCCCGGTGTCCCATATGGTCCCCCGTGCCTGCCAGGAGCTATTTCTGAGCAGACAGCCAGGAGTCACCCCTGAGCATCGCCGCGTGTGGCAGAAAGAAAGAAAGAAAGAAAGAAGGAAGGAAGGAAGGCAGGCAGGAAGGAAGGAAGGAAGGAAGGAAGGAAGGAAGGAAGGAAGGAAGGAAGGAAGGAAGGAAGGAAGGAAGGAAGGAAGGAAGGAAGGAAGGAAGGAAGGAAGAAAAGGAAGGAAGGAAAGAAGGAAGGAGAAAGAAAGAAATAAGAAAGAAAGAAAGAAAGAAAGAAATAAAGAAAGAAAGAAAGAAAGAAAGAAAGAAAAGAAAGAAAGAAGAAAGAAAGAAAGAGAAAAAGGAAGGACGGAAGGAAGGAAGGAAGGAAGGAAGGAAGGAAGAAAGAAAGAAAGAAAGAAAGAAAGAAAGAAAGAAAGAAAGAAAGAAAGAAAGAAAGAAAGAAAGAAAGAAAGAAAGAAAGAAAGAAAGAAAGAAAGAAAGAAAGAAAGAAAGAAAGAGGGACCGGAGAGATAGCACAGCGCATTTGCCTTGCAAGCAGCCGATCCAGGACCAAAGGTGGTTGGTTCAAATCCCGGTGTCCCATATGGTCCCCCGTGCCTGCCAGGAGCTATTTCTGAGCAGACAGCCAGGAGTCACCCCTGAGCATCGCCGCGTGTGGCAGAAAGAAAGAAAGAAGGAAGGAAGGAAGGAAGGAAGGAAGGAAGGAAGGAAGGAAGGAAGGAAGGAAGGAAGGAAGAGAAGGAAGGAAGGAAGGAAGGAAGGAAGGAAGGAAGGAAGGAAGGAAGGAAGGAAGGAAGGAAGGAAGGAAGAAAGAAAGAAAGAAAGAAAGAAAGAAAGAAAGAAAGAAAGAAAGAAAGAAAGAAAGAAAGAAAGAAAGAAAGAAAGAAAGAAAGAAAGAAAGAAAAGAGCAGGTGGTACCAATGCCTGAATTGTGAACTCATCTGGTGCATACCAGGTATGTGCCAATAATCTATGGGATATCTCTTCGTTGTTTCTTAAGAACATATAATTTTTAAGTGAATCATAATTGAGTAAGTGAAGCAGTTAACTTTCTCTGAAGATTGTATTGGCAGCACCCCAACTCCTGCCTTTATAGATACCTTGCTTGAGACCCAGACACATTGAGTGACTTGTCTAGGATCACAGGGAAAGGGAATAGAAAATCCAAGCCTAGAAATCTTTGGCTTTGGACTTTATATCCTCTACTTTTTCATATATCTTTTGGTCACAGGATTTGACAAACATATGTTGATCTGATGAAAGGAAATGTGGTGTAAAAGAAAGAACATTAACTTGGGATGGACCTTTATTTTTAATACTATCTATATTTCTGATTGGTTCTGTTCTGTACCTTGCGAAAGTCTCTTTTCCTCCAAGAATCTCATTCACAGCATCAAAGTATGAAGAAAATTAAACTAAAGACCTTGAAGACTTGGGCCACAGAGATAATTCAAGAGACTGAGCCCAGATTTTGCATGCAGGGGGCCAGGTTCCATTCCAGCATAACATAGCCCACTGAGCAGCACTATGAATCACACTGTGTGTGGCCAAAACCCTCTGACTTGCTCCCTACCCAATGTTCTAAAATTAATAATGGTAGGCCAGGGATGTAGTTCAAGGCCAGGGATGTAGTTCAGTTGTACAACTCTCATCTTGTATGTATGAGGTACTAAGTTCTATCTCTGGTACTGCAAAAATAAATATTATAAAGTATTGACTAAAAAAAAAAAGAAAGAAAGAAAGGGCCAGAGAGATAGCACAGTAGTAGGTTGTTTGACTTGAACGCAGCTGATTCAGGACAGACGGTGATTCGAATCCTGGCATCCCATATGGTCCTCCACTCCTGCTAGGAGTGATTTCTGAGCACAGAGCCAGGAGTAACCCTTGAGAGCTGCTGGATGTGACCCAGAAACAAACAAAAAATGACTGAATATGGTAATTGTTTAACATATATATAAATATACTAAAAAGCGAATTGTATACTTCAAATGGGTGATTCAGAATGTCTGGGAATTATATCTCAATGAAGTTTATTTCTGTATTTACATATGAATATACTTTTGGGTGTGGGGACATACCTGGTGGTGCTCAGGTTATATTCCTGGTTCTGCACTCAGGGGTGATCCCTGAAGAGCTCTGGTGCCAGAAATGTGGTGCCAGAAATGGAATGTGGTGTCCTGAGTTTTGAGCAAGGAAGGATGCCATTTCGTAAAGGCTATATGTCAGGCTACTCTTAAGTTCTAAAGAAGGAGGAATGCCATTTTGTAAGAACCACATGTTAGGCTTTCTCAATACTGTTTCCAATAACACCACCCCAAGCTACCTGGCCTCACCAGGTAGTCTATGGGGAAGGACACAAGGTAGCAGTAGGAAGGAACCCTAGACAATAGCCAATCATCCTTTACCACCTTCCTTCCTTCCTTCCTTCCTTCCTTCCTTCCTTCCTTCCTTCCTTCCTTCCTTCCTTCCTTCCTTCCTTCCTCCCTCCCTCCCTCCCTTCCTTCCTTCCTTCCTCCCTCCCTTCCTTCTATTCCTTCCTTCCTTCTATTCCTTCCTTCCTTCTATTCCTTCCTTCCTTCTATTCCTTCCTTCCTTCTATTCCTTCCTTCTTGTAATTTAAACTCAGTGGTTACAAAGTTGTTTATAATACAGTTTTTTTTCCAAAGATAATGTTGTTCATGATTGAGTTGCAGTCATACAATTTAAAACAACCTTCACCAGTGCACATTTCCCAATACCAATGTCCCCAGTTTTTCTCTCCCCTTTCTGTCCTGGGGCATATATTTTTCTTTTTTTTTTCTTTTTGTATTTTTTCTTTATTTAAAGAAAATGCATCATATAGTTGACATAACTGATCATAATATATTAGCTTCAAGATGAGGGAAAGCAAAGTTATTAAAACATAGAAAGAGGGGCCGGAGAGATAGGATGGAGGTAGGGCATTTGCCTTGCATGCAGAAGGATGGTTCTAATCCCGGCATCCCATATAGTCCCCCAAGCTTGCCAGGAGTGATTTCTGAGGATAAAGCCAGGAGTAACCCCTGAGCGCTGCTGGGTGTGACCCAAAAACCAGGAAGAAAAAAAATAGAAAATAGAAAGAAAAACTAAACAATAAAATGGCAGAGAACAAAAAAGAAAGAAGAAAAAGTTCAGTAGCAACTATATTTGTGGAACTTATTGAGCCTCCAGTAAAGTTATTAATACAACAGCAGAAAGTTTAGTAAGCTTTTTTTAATATGAGATAAAATACAACAAATAAAATAAAATAAAAAGGGCTGTATGTGGCAGTTGTTGTTTGCATAGGCATAGCAAAATATGGGGAAAATAGAAAGGAAAAACCTTTGGCCTAAAAAACAGGGAGACCTTACCATTGAAGTATCTTAGCATAAGACCAAATCCAGGCTCCAGGTATACTAAGTTGTTTAACTCCAAAGTCTTTCTCTGTAAAAAAAAACTCTTCTCCAGTAAAAGCTCTTCACAATCACGGACATTACTGTAGGTTTCTTTAGTAGAGATTTTGGTTTCTGTACATATCCTATGTCGAAGTCAGGGTAATGTGGAACATCTACTGGTTTCATCTTACAGTTAGGTGGCAATGCAGAGAACCCTGCCCTGAAAGCAGGTTGTTGCTGTTACCAAGTCATAGGGTGTCATCTGAGCCCACTCTGGAGTAAGACGATGCCAGGGCAGCAGTAAGGCCTTCCCTGGTAGAAGTCCAATTACTGGTGTAGTAATTGTAGGTAGTGTAGAAAACCATGCTGTTTCCATAGATGGGATCCAAGGTTCAGGGGTGAATGGTCAATGTCCGATCTTCTGAAGCCTAAGCCATGTCACTATGACAAGTGTTCAGGGTGTAAGGCCCTACTGCAATATAAATTGTATGTGTTCCTATCTCTATTAGATAAGAACTTGTTTGCACATGTAAGAATTTCCCATTTTAATGTGCCTATGCAAAAAGGAACAATGCCACATTGGTGCATATGGGGGAAAAGTAACAAGCACAACAATCCCAATAACCTGGATCTAACATGAACTCAGAACACTAGAGAAACTTATCTACTAAAATTCCCAACTAAATAGATCCCCACAAAATGGAGGAAATTGCCGCTACATAAGAAGATAGACTACAAGGGTCATAACTATTATGAAATACAGCTAAAGAAATATTCAAAAAGGATATACATGTCCCCTTTAAGTCTTTTGAAATAGTCTGGGGTGTGTGGTAAAATCCGGCACATAGCTTCAGCCTGTGATTTGGTCTGGTGGAGTCTAAAAAAATGGCTCCCAGCAGTCACATATCAGGAAATGTCCTCAAGCTGGGACTTCTCTGAACCAAATCTGGTAGGAAGCAACAGTCCACAGCGAAGGGAGATGGAGGAAAAGGGGATGCTGGGAGCAAATCAGCAGCAGGGGCAGTGTCAGCTTCTTCTCAAGCTGAGAATCTATCCTTTCACTTTGGGAGCTAGTTGGCAGCTTAGCCAATCATTTTAAAGATCATCAAAAAACTGGAATCTCCCTATATCCCCTCCCTATATAATCCTTTCATGACCTTGGGCAGGGTTCTTCTCTTGAGAGATAAAACCCTGGTAGGTCAGTTGTAGCTGTTGGTAGATGGATTAAAGATTTTTTAGCTTTGGGGCCGGAGCAGTGGCGTGGAGTGGTAAGGTGTTTGCCTTGCTGGCGCTAGCCTAGGATGGACTGCAATTGGATCCCTCTGCTTCCTATATGGTTTCCCAAGCCAGGAGCAATTTCTGAGCGCATAGCCTGGAGTAACTCCTGAGCATCAACAGGTGTGCCCCGCCCCCCCCAAAAAAGATTTTTCAGTTTTACTCCAATTGTGTGATTTTGTTCTTCTACTCTGAACCCTAACAGAACCAGGTGGTATCTTGCTTTCTGTACTCCCTCTCTAACCCTTACAAAGTTACATAAACAACGTGGCAGAAACTAAGAGTCAAAGGTCACACAGTCCAAGTCCAAACTATTCTAGAAGCAATTTTAAAAGGTCACTATTTCTTCCCAGGCCTGCCCAGAACATAGCCCAGAGGATATCGACATTTCTCATCTGACACAGAGGCTCAGACTTCTTTTGAAAGTGAGGTGGTGAGCTTGAGGAAGCTTGAGTTTGGCCAGAGGCTAAACTGGAAAAGTGCCTACAGGAGGTCCAAAGCTGAGCATGCTCCAGGTCACCGGCTTTTCCAGGGCAGTCTCTGGCAGATCATGGCACTTTGTTCTGTTTTTACTTCATAGAAACTTGACTATTTTTGCACAGTAATTAAATCTTCGTGCCTCATCCTGTTTATATTTTGCCTTTGTGTTTTGTTTTGCTTAAGAGTGAAAGAACAGTTCCCCCTTCCTAACCCAAAACACTTTACTCTTTAAAGCATGTGTGTGGTTTTTTTAAACAATAGCATTGCTAATCAATCCTGGAGGTAATGTTGGTGATGGTGCGGTTCTGGACTCATCAGAAACAAAGCATTTCAGATTCTAATGGGTAACTTTTGTTTGGGTGGAAGGGAAGGGTGACCAGAAGAGGGAAAAAAAAACAAAACAAAACAAAACCACCTGACTGATTAACCTGAGGACTGAGGTTTTTTTTGTTTTTTTTTGTTTTTTTGGTTTTTGGGCCACACCTGGCGATGCTCAGGGGTTACTCCTGGCTGTCTGCTCAGAAATAGCTCCTGGCAGGCACGGGGGACCATTTGGGACACCGGGATTCGAACCAACCACCTTTGGTCCTGGATCGGCTGCTTGCAAGGCAAATACCGCCGTGCTATCTCTCCGGGCCCTGAGCTTTCTTTCTTTCTCCTCAAACTTCCCATTAATTCTTCTTCATGCTATACTATTGTATTAAGAATTAACGGCCCCAGGTCTGCACCTAGTAAATGGAAGCCTAAACACACCTCTTCTCTTATTTTTCTCATCTTTTAAATGAATAAATTAGATAATCAGGTTATCCCAAGGGATCTCTGGATTGTGACATTCCAGAATAATGAAAAGGTAATATAATGGAAATGATGTAAGGGACCATGTAAAATTTCACCCATAAAGGTAGCTTCTGTGCCAGGGGATATGGGAATGGTGTGTGTGTGTGTGTGTGTGTGTGTGTGTGTGTGTGTGTGTGTGTGTGTGTGTTTAAATGTGTAAGGACATTCTCAAAATAAGATATACTCAGAGTTTGCTTGATATATCTATTCTAATTACAGTTCTTCACCACACCTGCTGACCTCTCCAGAATGGCTTTTCCAAAATTCTACATAAATAAATAAACACATACATAAATTTCTATTTATTGTCACCAGTAGCTTCTTGGAAGGTGAGACTTTAAATGAAAAACAATAACAACATAGAACACAACAATTTTACCACATGAGTAAACTGATAAAAACAAGAATTGGGGCTGGAGAGATAGCATGGAGATAAGGTGTTTGCCTTGTATGCAGAAGGACTGTGGTTCTAATCCCTGCATCTCATATGCTCCCCCGAGCCTGCCAGGAAAGATTTCTGAGCATAGAGCCAGGAGTGACCCAAAAACAAAAACAAAAAAAGAATTAAACTTTTTTAGGAGGGGCACACCTAGAGGTGCTCAGGGGTTACTCCTGGCTCTGCTCTCAGAAATAACTCCTGGCAGGCTCGAGGGACTATATGGGATGCCGAGTTGGCCGTGTGCAAGGCAAATGCCCTACTGGCTGTGCTATCACTCAGGCCCCAAGCTGTTCTTTTTATTTTGTTTTGTTTTGGGGCCACACTCTGCTGTGCCGAGGGGTTATTTTGGGCTTTACATTCCAGAATTACTCCTTGGGGCTGAAGCCATAACACAGCTGTCGGGTTTTTGCCTTGCACATATCTGACCAGGAGAGACCCCCCATTTGATTCCTGGCATTTCATATGGTCCTCCAGTCTACCAGGAGTGATTTCTGAGCGCAAAGCCAGGAGTAATTTCTGAGCACCACTGAATGGGTCCAAAAAGCAGACATACAAATAAGAATTATTCCTAGTAGTGCACTCCTCTTGCGTTAGCAACATGCAAGGCAAGCACCCTACCTACATCACTTTGACCTCCAAGAGTTAAGTTCTAGTTTTGCTTAGTTTTTGTTTTGTTGTGTATTTTTATTTTTTTAAAACAAAATTAATTACTTAACTGAATCACTATGAGAAACATGGTTATAAAGTCATTTATGATTGAAATTTCAATCATACAATGTACAACATCCATTACCAGTGTATATTTCCTGCCTCCAATGTCCTCAGTCCATTCTGCCTTCCCTACTGCCTGCCTCAGTGGCAGACATTTTTCTTTTCTCTCTCTTCCTTTTTTCCCCCGGTATTAGATAGTGAGAATGATCATGCCAGGTTATGATGACAGGGTGAGGATGGGGGAATGATGTAGGGAAACAGCCTTCCAAGGTTGTCCCCAAGTCAGTTTCCTACTACCTGGGAGCTGCCTGCTTTCCTTGCATAGATAGAGACAAGGGATCATTCAGTCCAGAGAAACACAGTTCCTACCTTTTAAGATTGACTTACAGTTCTCAAGCCAGAGCTCTTGACATAAGAGGAGGTTTTTCTGGGAAGGATAAAGTTCTCATATTTAAGATCCACAGTGAAGATTAGTATGGCCACTTGACACCGAATTCTTCTGGGTGGGAATTTGTACCAGATTTCTAGGAAAGACAGGTTCAGGGAGAGGGAAGTCAGGATATAGACTGATTGTAATTTGCTCTATAGTCCAGATTGTGGACTAGATCTGGAAACTCAAATTGTTAGTCAACAATGTGTGATGTCAACTCAGTTCCAGATCCTCATCAGGTATGAGAGATTCTGAGATGAATCAAACATAGCCCCAGTCATTTGGCAAGGAGAGAAATATGGATATATATCATTATTAAGACCAGGAGTATGATTACATGAAGTATAAGGGCATATGGGTAAGGAAAGGAACATAAGAATTTTCAAGGTATAACTATGCCCTAAGGAGAAGTGCACCAACCACGTCCCTGGAGTCTAAAAGAGTAATATAGGAGAATAGCAGACTTACCCCTAGGAATCAAGTTTGGTGAGAAATGGGATGAGGCAAAAAGGTAAAGGTGCCTCAACTAGTAGCTACTACACATTGCTAAGTACACAAGGAAGAAGTTCAGACTTAGTCCACTAGACTGTGGAGATCCAAAGAAGTGACTTGTGGGCCTGGAGAGATAGCACAGCGGCGTTTGCCTTGCAAGCAGCTGATCCAGGACCAAAGGTGGTTGGTTCGAGTCCCGGTGTCCCATATGGTCCCCCGTGCCTGCCAGGAGCTATTTCTGAGCAGACAGCCAGGAGTAACCCCTGAGCACCGCCGGGTGTGACCCAAAAAACCAAAAAAAAAAAAAAAAAAAAAAGAAGTGATTGTGATGTGTGTATGTTCAAAGTTTTCCTCTGCAGCAATAATATATCACTGACCTACTAGAATATACCACTAACCCACTAGTGTTAAGTAGAGAGAGCACTCCACTTAAGCCTCCACCCTGCTTAAGCCACATCTGCTGCCTCCACCACTCAAAATCATCATTTTGCTGATGGTCCTGCCTCATTACCCCTCTATGATTCCCTTTAGGGACACCAATCTGACCATGTCAGTATTTGGATTGATATGACGGGATTTTTGGAGCAAGTGTTTGCACCCTACACCAGAATCTTCCTTCTTCCAAGAAGCTTGGCAACTGAGAACACACTCCTACAAGCTGCAGAAAGTAATAGTACTTTGAATTTCTGGATGACTTTTTTTGTTTGATGCTGTCATCCCTATAGGAACACACCAATTTAACAGAATGAACAGCTAACAACAAGAGTTTACTAAACCTTCTGCCATTGAATGAATGACTTCATTGGAGATATAATAATTTTTACAAATGTGCTTCCTACTGTACTTTTTCTTTCTTTTTTAAACTCTCTTCTCTTCCTTTTTACTTTCTCCTTTCTATTATTTATTGATTTTGAGTCACACCCAACGGCACTCATGGGTTATTCCTGGCTCTGTACTCAGAAATTGCTCCTGGCAGACTCAGGGGACCATATGGGATGCCAGGAATCAAACCAAGGTCCATCCTGGGTTGGCCATGTGCAAGCAAATGCATGTGGGCCCCTCTCTATTCTTTTTTAAAATAGTTTTGCTCTCACTTATCTGGAAACAAATGTATTATGATCAACTATGTGATGTGTTTTCTTTAAATAAAGTTTACAAAAGAAATATTATGGATAATAACCTCAAACTAGACACAATACAAATGTTCATTAGCATCCATTTGATAAATACATGGTAGTAGATAAATACATGGTAGTAGAAATATACATAGTATAAAAACCTTCTGGCAACACTTAGGATGAACCTCACAAACCTAAAACAAGTCAAAGAGAAAATTCTAAAGATTACATACCACATAACATATATGGGGTGGAACACATTCAACAATTCTCAGGAATCTATTCCAAGCTCAGTGTTCAGAGGTCAACCTGCCAGGGCTCAGGGGACCCTAGGAGTGCTTGGGATCAGACCTGGGGCTCCCATACACAAAGCATTCGCTCTAAATTTTTAAACAACCTTCCTGGCCTCTTTATGGCTTAATTTGAATAAATTTCAGAAACAGACACTTTATGGTGTTGGAAGTCAGGACAGTGATGGCCATCGTAGGTGAAGTGACCAGCAGGACACCGAGAGCTTGTGGGTGAAGATGAGATAGCAGAGGTTTTTAAGCTCTCCAGCCAAGAGTTGGTTACATGCATGCATACTTTCTGAAAATATGTGATCTTTATGCTAACCATGTGTGTACTTTTCAATGAACACTTATTTTTTAGAAGCTTCACTCTGAAATGCATTCAGGCTACTGTGTAATCAGAGGGGAACGTCTTAGGTGAAGAATCCAGTGGGAAATGTAGAATCACTAAGTCCTCTAGTTTTTTCCCTTTCCACCTAGCACATTGCATGCATTGATAACTTGTTCCTACAGGCAAGCATGGTCTGATATTGGGAGAAGTGATGGAGTGTTGCATTAAATAATTAATGATGGATCTGGATGGTGAAGGATGGAGGCCTTTGTCCTTAGGCCCCGGCCACGTGATTTCATCCCCCATCAACCGGCGGGTCTGGGGTCCCGGAAAGTGAAGGGTATTGAACTCACTCACAGACAGGCATCAGGAAGCATCAACTTTATTCATGCCCTATTCACCACATGAGTGTGGCCTATATCATAACCTTTCAAGCACAGCCATTCTTTGCTAGCCCTGCATCTTAACTCCTTTCAGCCATCTTCCCTTAAACCTCCATGCTGGTCAAAGACCAAAAGGGGAGAGCCCGCCAAAGGCCCTAATCCCCTGGGTCAAAGGCCTTATCTACCTTTTCCAAGACCCCTCCCAGGAATGGGCGGGGTCTTGCAGGTAAGGTCAAGTTACCTAGGGAGAAAGGGTGGGGGATGAGGCTTCAATGGAGGGTTCAGATGAATGGCTAAGAGGCCCCATAAACAAAAGCAATCACTGAGGCTTGGAAAGCTGCCCAGGTTGGGAAAGGTCAGAGTGGGTGAGTCACTGGCTTCCTTCACCATAGACCCATTCTGTGGATGCAGTCTCCTTTCTTCCCTCCCTCCCAGGCACAGAGCCTACTTCAGGCGGGCAGAACAAACATCCTTTCCCACAGAGTCCATCTATGTTGTCTTCTTCCTCTTTTACGTCATTCAAGTACTTCTGGATTCTTTGGAAAGGAACTCAGTGCTGGGGTCCCAAGGAGCAGGAAGGAGTAGTTAAAGTGAGGGGGCAGGGAAGTGGTCACTGTCTATGAGGCAGAAGGGATCTATCTGGGCACTGCTGAATACTGGGAGATTGGAAGTTCGCCAGCGTTTCATCTTTTTGTTTTTTCCTCCTAGAGTTTCCTGTATGGGAGGTGGATGGAAAGAGATCATGGGGAACTTCCTGACCTTTACAAATAAACCTTTCCTTTGTCGTTGGTCAGGAGGTACTTCCAGGCCAGACGGTCTGGGTTGTTGGGCAATAACAGCAAGTCAGCAGGGATGTCCCTTGTTTTTTAGAGGTCCTGGCAAGAGAGGTATGTGCTGCAGTCCATTGAGTTATCTCTTCAGCCAGGGGCCTTTAGCCCCTCAAACTGACTTGACTTGTCCTCAAAAGAACAGATGGCACCAGGACTCCACAAAAAGGACATATTGCTGGAAGCTCAGGAGCTAATTTAGATGAGAGGCTCCACCTTGTCAGGGCTGTGTAGATGGAGGCTCCAAGTTAGGTTTTCCAAAAAAAGTGCCTCAGCCTCCCAAAGAGAAAGGATTACTTAGGACATAGGACCCACCCAAACCACAGCATGATATTGAAATTAATGCCTGTTAGTAAACCTAATGGGTACTTCATCTTCCCTCTTCCTAAAGATTAAGAGGAATGTAGCTTGAAACTAATATTTGTTTACATTTCAAGGCCCCTTCTTGGGTGGTTGTAATGAGCAAGTGAGACAGGCACACATCACAATAAAATAAAACAAAACAACCAAAGCCCTGTTGGGGATAAAGGAAAAAGGGACCCTTTTCGACTGCTGATGAAAATGTTGACTGATCCAGGCATTTTGGAAAACAATATGGACACTCCTAAAAAAAACTAGGAGTCAAGCTCCCATATGACCCAGCATTTTCATTTAGCATCTGCTCCTGAAGTCCCAAAATTCATTCAGATATTGTCTCTTAGTATCATATATTATCTGCTACCCCTAGATCATGTAGTGAAATCAAATAAAACAGCACTCACTAACATATAATTATTTTGTTTCTGCATTCATAGGTTTGGAATATTTATTTTATTTACAACCATCCACAGGTGTAAAAAAGGTTGAAAACCACTGATAAAGTGCAAGCTCCAGTTGCTATTGGTAACCTCAGTGGATGAAACAGGGCATATTGTGGTGGGTGCTTTTTACTCAATGGACATAACTGACTTTACATACTATCTGACTTCAAGCATTTACAATTATAAGCAGTCCACTATCACCTATAAATGAAACTTTTGTTTAATTGTATATATTCATATTTAATATGTGAATATAGATCAGTATCAGAAAGCATTGTGATTGCTAGGAATTGAACCTGGGTGGGCCACGTGCAAGGCAACACCCTACCCACTGTGCTGTTAGATGCTTGTCTTGTATGAGGTCAAACATAGTTTGATTCCTGATACACAAGGGACAACTATCCCCAGCACAGAACTGTCAGCTATGGCTAAGAAGTCAATGTACCCCAATAATAATTTTTTCAAACTGAAGCAACTTAACCCAGGTGACAATTAAAATATAAAAAGGAGAGCCAGAGTGATAGCACAGCGGTAAGCGTTTACCTTGCACACAGCCGACCCTGGGCAGACCCGATTCAATCCCCCGCATCCCATATGGTTCCCAAGCATGTATTTTTCTTTTCTATGTTATCTTTATAAGTGTAAGGGGGAACACTTGCTGCCTTTCTGCTGGTTCTATACTCAGGAGCCACTCCTGATAATGCTTGGGGGACAATTAGTGACATTGGGAGTCAAAACCAGGTCAGTTTATCCCCTATACTATCTCTCTAATTGGATTTCAGGGATGGGTGTTAGAGCTACACTTGGGGAGACTCAGGTGATACTTATTCCTGATGGTGCTGAGGTGACCATATGCAATGCTGAGAATTGAGTCCTTTTTAGCCATGAACTGTATTCAGTTTCTCTCTGTTCTTAAGTTTCTGACCTTCTAGTCTCTCCAGATCTCCATGGACAACACATAAATGCTCACTCTGCATCCTCTTCTTTGCTTTGAATTCCACCCAGCACAACAAACTTCTCAGCCTGCTGGTGAAAAGGCATGGAAAGGGTATTCTGGGAAAGGATATAGATGGATGTAGGTGAGTAGAAGCTCAGAACAAGAGAATAATTCATTGTTCCTGGACCCCAGTTAATCTAGTCCCACCACCCATCTCTACCAGGCATTTCTTGGGTAAAATGACTTAGGGATGTGGCTCACGTGGTAGAGCACATACTGCACATGTGTGAAGTTCTGAGTTCCATCCCTGCCATTATATGTGCCCTGCTATCCCTCTCTAAAGTACCAGTAGTTCCAAGCCTGGCAGGTGTGGTCTTTTAAAATATGACCAATATGATCCCTAGCTAGGTTAAGTCCCTATAACCTATGTGGCCAACCTGATAGTATAAGCACATAGATTGTTTTTCTAAAGAGACCACAGGAGACCTTAGTTCTTTTTTTTTTTTTTTTTTTTTTTTTGGCATTTTGGGTCATACCAGCAGCGCTCAGGGGTTATTCCTGGCTCTATGCTCAGAAATCACTCCTGGCAGGCACAGAAGACCACATGAGATGCTGGGATTCGAACCACCGTCCTTTTGCATGAAAGGCAAACGCCTTACCTCCATGCTATTTCTCTGGCCCCAGTTCTAGCAAGAATTTTTACTAGGCAGGCAAGAATACCATACTTGGAGCTGACTGAGTCTAAGTACATGGAGCAATGGACACATGCAAAAGGCATTTCCATGTTTGAAAATTAGAGTCAGTCCTTTGAGAAAAGTCCACCTACATTACTGATTTTGTTTCCTTTGTTTTATTTTGTTTTGATTTTTTTTTTTTTTTTTGGGTTGGGGCAAACTGGCAGCACTCAAGGGTTACTCCTGGATCTGTATTCAGAAATCACTCCTGGAAGGCTCGGGAGACCATATAGGATGCCGCATGCAAAGCAAACACCCTACCCACTGTGCTACTGCACAGTGGGCCCCTAATTTTGTTTCTTGGGCTATAAAACAAAGACAGAACGAGGCTCTGAATTCAAAATAATAATAATAAACAAAACAAAACCTAAAAAAATCCACAAGCAAACAAACCACAATAAAACAGAGAGAAAAAGGATGGGGTGTGAATGAGGTAGGTCAATGGGTTGAGCATCTGCTCTGCATGCTGAAGGTCTGCTTTTATCCCTGGCACCATCTTGTCTCTAAGCACTGCCAGGTGTGATCCCTGAGCAAAGTGCTTCACTGAGTGTGACCCTCAAAATCAAAATACTTACAAACAAAGACAATCTTTTTTTAAAAGAAAAATAAATCATCTCATGCATGTTGTGAAGATGAAATAAGTAGAAAATGTGTATAACATGCAGGATAGCTATTTAAACTATTATTTTATTTTATTTATTTTGGTTTTTGGGCCACACCCAGTGACACTCAGAGGTTACTCCTGGCTATGCATTCAGAAGTCGCTCCTGGCTTGGGGGACCATATGGGATGCCGGGGATAGAACCCAGGTCCGTCCTGGTCCGTCAGATGCGCGTAAGGCAAATGCCCTACAGCTGTGCTATTTCTATTATTAATTTTTTAGACAACTGTCTATTAATCCTAGAAACATCCCAGAGATGTAAGCTGTTATCAGCATGATCTGAGAAGGTAAGAGACCTAGAGTTTGGGGAGACACATAAATTGATTCATTCAAGCTGATAATGAACATTGTCTAGTGAACGCTGTTTAGGTGTCTGCCTCTGTCATGTGGCTGCTACAAAAGATAGGCCAGTAGGCAACTCAGTAGGAAAACTTTTGTCTTGCATGTGTGTGGCCCTGGGTTCATTCAGTTCTTGACACTGGGGTAAAAGGCTAGGGGGAAGTCAGGTAGAGAACAATGGCAAAGAATATATGAGCTAGAAAGTGCAATTATCATTTCATTTGATTTGTTTTATGGAGACGCACACCTGAGTTACTCCTGGCTCTACACTCAGCAATCACTCCTGGCAGGGACCATATGGGAAGTCAGGGATCGAACCTGGGTTGGCTGCATGCAAGGCAAATGCCCTACTCATTATATTATCTCTCTGGCCCCTTATCATTTCTTTTTTGTGGAGTAAGGAAGCATATCCAGCAGTGCTCAGGGCTTACTCATAACTCTGTGCTCAGGGGTCACTCTTGGCAGGCGTGGATGACCATATGAAGTGCTGGGGAATGAACCAGGTCCACCACACAAAAGACAATCACCGTAACCACTGTACTATCTCTGTACTTAACAATTATAATTTTTTTTGGTTTTTGGGTCACACCCGGTGATGCTCAGGGATTACTCCTGGCTATGCACTCAGAAATTGCTCCTGGCTTGGGGGACCATATGGGATTCCAGAGATAGAATCCAGGTTCATCCTGGGTCAATCACGTGCAAGGCAAATGCACGATTGCGCAGACTCAACAATTATTACTTCTTGAATGACATGCTAACATGTTCTGGTTCATCCTTTTATCTTTGGATGGTAGCAGAAAAACTCCCATTAGATGCTAGGAACTTCTCAACATTGTTCAGCACGCCGCTAACTATAATTCTCAAACTCAATTAATAGTTGTACCTTCATTTAGGCTTGCAGACGTATCTCAAAGTAACTTAAATATTTTTGCATTTTCAAAGACAGGTCATTTATTTTATTTATTTATTTATTTATTTATTTATTTATTTATTTTTTTTTTGGTTTTTGGGTCACACCAGGCAGTGCTCAGGGGTTATTCCTGGCTCCAGGCTCAGAAATTGCTCCTGGCAGGCACGGGGGACCATATGGGACGCCGGGATTCGAACCGATGACCTCCTGCATGAAAGGCAAACGCTTTACCTCCATGCTATCTCTCCGGCCCCATTATTTATTTATTTATTTATTTTAAGTATAGGGTTCGAGTCCTGAGTGCAGATCCCACAGCTTGGGGAGGCACTGTGGGGGGACCGACTCCAAGGTTATTTATTTTAAATACCACTTGCATAAGCCTCAGACTCAGTATATATTTCGCGTGCATATAGCTATTCTACAGAGAAGAAAACCACAACGCATGTAAAAGTCAAAGAAACATGTCAGTTGAATGTGAGCGAAGAGGTTTTGTGGAAGTTAAATTGCTGTTTGAAACCAGAGGTGACTCCATTCCACTAAGCCTGGCCCCTTTGCACTGTGGAAGCTACCACCACACTACTCTGCTCAAACTCCCAGCAGATCTTCATTTAGTGGTACAAGGCCCTAGTAGTGGGTATTCACATGGCTGAGGAGTACTGCCTGCATTGAATCCATCCACTGCCCTACAGTAAGGTATTCCTTCCCCCAAAGCCCTTACCTAAATTTCCTTTTGAGATGTTAATCCCACCTGAAAGATCAGACCTACCCACACCTGGGATGGATCTGCAGCTTTGAATAAGGCAGATAAAAGTGCTACTTGGGGGGAGGTCAGAGAGCAGCAGGAAGGGAGACAGACAGAACTCCTGAGAGAAAGACATGAGATAGGCAAACAGCTCAGAGGCTGCATATGACGGCCAGAACCTTGAAATAAAAGCAAGCTGATTCCAATGAAACTTTAACTGACTGCTCATGAATTATATCTCCATCATTATCCTTCATCTTCAGACCCACTGACAGAAGGGGCTAACAGGAACGGTGCCTGGGGGCAGCCTCACCCAACACGTAGACTTTATGCTTTATGTTTTATTTAATCAACACCCTACATCCTGATCAGCTGTAACACTAGATCTGGTTGGGCATCAAAGAAATCACCAAAAAAAAAGTAAAGTTACATCAGAGGTGGTGGGTGTTCTTCTAGACAAATCAACAAATTAACCCCCACACCTCTCCACACACAAATGAAATAGAATGTTTAAAAGATCAGACATTCATTTCTTTTTTAAATTTTTATTTATTTAAAATTTTTATTTTATTATTATGTAGTCACCATAAAAACACAAAGTTATTAATAATTGGGTTTTAGGCATACATTTCAACACCAATCTCTTCACCAGTGTCCATGTCCCCCACAACTGCCTCCTCATTTGCCTCCCAGCAGTCTGCCTCTACAAAAGGTGCCTTTTTTTTTTTTTTTTTTTTTTTGGTTTTTGGGTAACACCCGGCAGTGCTCAGGGTTACTCCTGGCTCCATGCTCAGAAATTGCCCTCAGCAGGCTCGTGGGACCATATGGGATGCCGAATTCGAACCACTGTCCTTCTCCATGTAAGGCAAATGCCTTACCACTGTGCTATCTCTCCGGCCCCACAAAAGGTGCCTTTTTAATATATAAATTTTGCACTGTGGTTTACAGTACTGTTGCTTATAAGGTTTCATACTTAACACTTTACCTCCTTTCCTCTCTTCCCTACACAAGGACAGGAGCAGGGCATTTGCTCTGGTGATACACAATAGATGAATGAAATGAATGAGGCAAGCTATCTATTAGCTCTGTGATATTCAATTCTATGATCCAGCTAAGAGTTTTCTTTTCATTCTCCATCTCCTACTGTTCTTCAAGGTCTGGGAAAACTTAACTTCTAGACTCATTGAATCTATGAGATAGAAGCACCCATAATTCAAATACAACCAACAGACTGAGGGAGGGAAAGGGCTTGCCCCAAGGCTCCCAGCTAGGGTATCAAGGCAAATGCTCAAGGGCCATTTTCTCTGGTTTCTATTTCATTGTTTCTTTCAGACGGTTCTATGCTCAGTTATTTATTTGGGTCAGAGCTGCCTAGGGCAAAGCAACATTCTCTTGTGACCTCACCTCCTTTGGACTGTGTTTTGTAAACAAACTAGATTCTCACAGTTCTACCAATGGTGGCAGGGTGCCCTTGACTGACTGGCAAGGTATTTTTCATAATGAGAAAGAAAAGAGACAGTGTCAGTCCTTGTTTGAAATTTCTCCCATAGTAACTATCATCAAAAATCTCTTTGTTTCTTTTCTCAGCTTGTTATGCTGCCTTTGGCCATGGTCAAGTGAAGCAAAAATGTAGATTTGGGGGTTTGGAATAACTCTGCACTTATTTACGTATGAATTATATTCTTTACGTATGTATTTACTTCCAAGGGCATTTGTTTTTGGAACACAGACCAATATGAACATCCTGCCACTCCCACCCACCTTTCCTCCTTAATTTAAATAGCTCACTTCTCTCCCATGGCCAAAGCATGAATGACATCCTTCTTCCTCCAGCCAGAAGCATTCTGCCTCCTCCTGACTGACCTTCCCAGCCAGTACTCCTGGCTTTGATCCCACCACTGCCAGATCCTTGTTCAATATTTAATGACTTCCACTCATCCAGCTCACTCATCCTGTCTCTTGGCCATAGTGCTGAAATCCAAAAGCAGAGAAATCCAGAAGAAAGGAAGAAGGAAACTCAGACCTCTGAACCACACACTGTACATCTGGAAACTTGCTTCTTTTGTTTGAGGAACCAGGACATCCGGTTTCAGAATATTTTTATTTATCTTAGTTAAAATTGAGTTGTTGTTGTGAGTATCCAGTTCAGTGGCGTCAAGTACTATGTACCTCTATCCTCAAAATATTCTTCATCTTAAACACAACCACTGTCCGTATTAATAATAATGCACCATTCCACTGATCTCGTTTCTTGGTAAGCCCTGAATACTTTTCTATACTATACTATAAATAATATAATAACTATTCTGTTATTTATTTATTTGTTCATTACTCATACCCAGCTTTGATGGTGGACACTGTTATCTCTTACATCTGAGGAATCCAAGGCTCAGAAATAAAATAATTTCCCCAAAATCAGATCATGAGTCCAGGATAAGATTTAATTCTGCCATGTGAGTGTCATCCATTCTTTTATATTATTATTATTATTATTATTATTATTTATTTATTTATTTATTTTGTGTAACACCCAGCAGCGCTCAGGGTTACTCTTGGCTCTGCACTTAGAAATCACTCCTGGCTGGGCCGGCAAGATAGCATGGAGGTAAGGCGTTTGCCTTTCATGTAGAAGGACGGTGGTTAGAATCCCAGTATCCCATAAGGTCCATCGTGCCTGCCAGGGGCGATTTCTGAGCATAGAGCCAGGAGTAACCCCTGAGTGCTGCCGGGTATGACCCAAAAACAAAAAAGAAAAAAAAAAGAAAAAGAAATCACTCCTGGCAGGCTTAGGGATCCAGGCTATGGGATCCAGGAATCGAATCTGGGTTGGCCTTGTGCACAAGGCAAATGCCTGACCTGCTGTGCTATCGCTCTGGCCCTTCATCCATTTTCTTTATTAGTGTGTTTTCTGATAGGCTGTGAGAACAAGGAGAGGGGTGAAGGAATAGTCTTGGCTATTTATGAGTCAGCCATTTAAGATCAAATCTAGTTGGATTAAGTGTGTGACTTTGTGTATACAAACATTCTGGAGTGAGGAGGGCTGCGGTAAATGGTGACTGACTCTTGTTACTATTCATTACTTCTTATTTACTGGAAAATGGCTCCCTATGTGGGCTGGCTAAGAGATTTGGAGAAGGCCACAGCCCCCTCTTAGAATCTGGGTCTAAATAAAAGTGCCAATGGCATGGTAATGACCCTCAGAGGAGGGTCTTGCAAGGGAGATCCTGAAAGGGGAGGCCTTGTGAGGAGAATAAAAGTGTGTTGAACCTTGATGGAGAAGGAGTAGACAATGACCGGTGGAGAAAATATGATAGACCATACCAGAAGGAGGGAGTAGCATGTCCTAGAACAGAATGATTAGGAAGCAGCAAATTAAGTTTTTGGCAGGGAAGGGGCAGGAACTGGAAGGACAGGTGGGGTGTGCAGGCTAATGCCCTTTACTGCCAGCCTATAGGAACAGCACTCACTCTCTTGGCAGGAAAAGCCAACAACCTTAATCTCCAATACAGACCATTCCTCTTTGCTTCTGTTCATGCATGAGATATTCTGTGCACATCTCCACTTGAATGTCTTAGTCTTCTCTAAGTGAACCTTTTTATTTGCGGGGGGGGGGTCACACCCAGGGGCATAGGGGCTATTTCTGGCTCTGTGTTCAGAAACTGCTCCTGGCAGGCACGAGGGACCATATGGGATGCCAGGAGGCGAACCACCATTCGTCCTGTATTGGCCACATGCAAAGCAAATGCCCTACTTCTGTGCCATCTCTCAGGCCCAACCCAGTGACCATCATACTTACTTGGTGAATCCTGCCAACAATAATTAATATATGTATAGGACACAGGCACTAGAGACCCATTGGTTTGTTTTTTGTTTTGTTTTTGTTTTTGTTTTTGGGTCATACCCAGCAGCACTTAGGGGTTGCTCCTGGCTCTTAGCTCAGAAATCGCCCCTGGCAGGCACAGGGGACCATATGGGATGCCAGGATTCGAACCACCGTCCTTCTGCATGAAAGGCAAATGCCTTACCTCCAAGCTATCTCTCTGGCCCCACTAGAGACCCATTGGAAGCCAATATGTGGAACAAGCATTCTTAAGGCCTGGTTTTGTTATTTATTGCAAGAAAATGGAAAGATCTAGAGTTCTGGGGGAAATTCCAGGTCACAGGACTGGTGATAAGGAGGCTCAGGGCATCAGCAATGATCCCAAAGGGCACAGCCAGTGCTAGTGTCCTGAAATGCAACTGCTGTTCTTCAACCTGTCTCTGTCCAGCCAAATTCTCCTGCCCAGGTGCTCTTACTAAAAACTGAGGTATTGTGCCTGAGATCAGGACAAAGATACAGTAGACCACACATAACATAAAACAAAATATTTTATTTTATTTTGGGGCTTAGACATCACACCTGACAGTGCTCAGGGCTTACATTTGGCTCTGCGCTCAGTGATCACTCCTGGTGTTCCTTGGGGAACCCTATGTAATATCAGGGATTGAACTGGGGTTAGCTACATTAAGGCAAGTGCCTTACCCTTTGTACTATCTAACTTTGACTAAATATTTTAACATTCTTTATCAAATGGAATTTGATACATTTATTTACTAAATAAATTA
The DNA here is from genome assembly GCF_024139225.1 of Suncus etruscus. Taxonomy (NCBI): domain Eukaryota; kingdom Metazoa; phylum Chordata; class Mammalia; order Eulipotyphla; family Soricidae; genus Suncus; species Suncus etruscus. The sequence goes on from NC_064856.1 coordinate 49,504,793, forward strand.
TTGAGGACCAGAGTGATAGTACAGTGGGTAGGGCACTTGCCTTACACATAGCTAATCCAGTTTAGTCCCTGGCATCCCATAATGTTCCCCTGAACCCAACCAGGAGTGATTCCTGAGTACAGAGACAGGAGTAACCCCTGAACATTGCTGGGTATGGCCTCCAAACCAAATAAATACATAAGCAAATTATTTAGTTTAAATTATTTAACTAAATTAGCATTTTCTTTATTTTATGGTGTTATATTTTGCATACCATCAAATGCACACTTTTTGTTTCAGGGCCATATCCAGCACTGATCAGGGCCTATTCCTGGCACTGGGCCCAGTGATCACACCAGGTGGAGTGCTAGGGATCGCCTGCATGCAAAGCAAGCATCCTATTTGCTGTTCTTTCATTCCGGCTCCTAAGGTGCACACATTTTCAGGGCATTGTTTAAGGAGTATTAGCAAATGTATGCGGACATGAATCTAACAAAAGAATACGTTCTGGAAATTGTTACGTGACTGTATTGTGTTAATGTCATACAGAGTAATCACATACTTAGATGGCGAAGCTATTAGGAAATTATGTATTGTGCTGCTGCCTAATACCACATGAGCCCCCGTATACTGCCACGTAGCTCCTAAGTACCCCCAAAATTAATTTTTTGCTTTCATTTCAGCAAAAATAGCTAAATATGTTATAATCAAGACTTCAAATAATTTTCTTTGATAATAAGACACCAAATTAAATAAAGTGATGAATGGTCATATGTTTCTGATTTTTGTTTTCACTTAATTTCAATTTGGAAAAAATTTCCAGTAGCATTTGGATTAATAAATTTTTATGTTGTTATTGTTGTTTTAGTCACACATGTAGTGCTGGTTGTGGTGTCTTCCTGGTTGTTTTCTAGGAAGTCACACCCTCTGCTGCTCAGGGGACAATATATGCTGGAAATTGAGCCCAGGCCTCCTGCATACAAAGTCTGTGCTCAGCCTATTTTTTGGCATTTTTTGCTTGCTTGTTTGCTTTATTGAAGCAAGATGGTTTTTTGTTTTGTTTTGTTTTGTTTGGGCCACACCTGGTGACACTCAGGAGTTACTCCTGGCTATACACTCAGAAATCGCTCCTGGCTTGGGGGACCATATGGGACGCCGGAGGAATGAGCTATGGTCTGTCCTAGCCTGCCGGCAAGGCAGACGCCTTACTGCTCCGCACCACCACTCCAGCCCCTAAAGCAAGATAGTTTTTATGAACAAAACTTGCTCAGAAAAATGTGAAAGGGGGCCTGGGCAATAGCACAGCCAGTAGGGCAATTGCCTTGCACATGGCAGCCAACACGAGTTCGCTCCCTGGCATCCCTGGTCAGGTGTAGCTCCAATATAAAACAAAACAGAAATCGGGGCCGGATAGCATGGAGGTAAGGCATTTGCCTTGCATGCAGAAGGTCGGTGGTTCGAATCCTGGCATCCCATATGGTTCCCTGAGCCTGCCAGGAGCGATTTCTGAGCATAGAGCCAGGAGTAACCCCTGAGTGCTGCTGGGTATGACCCAAAAACCAAAACAAACCAAAATAAAACAAAACAAAACAGAATTAATAAAACTATGCATTACCTACTATAAAGGAATTTTCATTCTCCATTAGTGGTAAAGATAAAGAGCCTGAAGAAAAAAAAAAAGATAAAAAGCCTGAAAACAGATCCCTCATCTAGTTCTTGGGCTCTTTCCAATTTACAGATTTCTTAGGCCAAGCAATAAACTCATCTATAGGAACTAAGTCATTTGTGTTACTCTGCATATATTTTACAACAATACCTGTTTATTTCTAAAGTTTAAGTTCCTTTGATGGGGCTTTATGAAACCAGCCAGTTTCCCTTAGGGCCTGGAGCTATGTAAATGCTAGGCTTATTCTGGAACAACAGCACTTCTACTGATGGTTCATAATGACTGTTGCAATTTGTACTGAATCCTGCCATTGTAAGACTCAGCCCATACTATTTTTGCCTCCCTTCCCAATATCTTGATTCTGAGCCTCTTTCTGCTTGTTATTTCCTGTTCCACTCTTCCCACTTCCTGCTTTCCCCACCTGTGGACTAGTCCCCAACTATATAAGGGTTAGTTGATATTTGTGTTTGTCTCCATTCTTTTAGCCCTATAAATGGTACACCAAGATCAATCACTCACCTTTTGAGGGGCTACCTTCTTGTCTAGGAAGTAGAGTGTGGTGTGGCAACTAATATCCTGAATTCCCTTTTTCAGTGAGTGAGCTAGGGATCAGTGTTTGAAAAATGCCTTTATTGAACCCTCCCCTCTACCCTAACTTTTTAAAAACAATTCAAAATACAAAAGGCAAACTATAAAATCTAAGCCAGGGCAAGAGAATGCTTAATGAGTTATAGCACATGATTTGCATTTGGGAAGCCTGCGTTTGATGTCTAACACTTGTCTTCTGAATACAGAGTCAAGAACCCCTGAGTACTGTCAGATATGGGCTAAAACCAAAGTAAAAAATATAACTTGAGTATTTGGGGGCCAGAGTGATGGTAAAACAGAGCAGGCAAAGTACTTGTCTTGCATGTGCCTGGCCTGAGTTTGATCCCTGGTAACCCATGTGGTCCCCTCTGCCCATCAGGAGTGATTCCTGAGTGTAGAGCCATAAGTAAGCCCTGAGCATTGCTGGTGTGATCCCAAAACAAAACAATAAACCAATAAATATTTGAAGCTAAAACAGAGCTCGCTGGTTGAGTATATACTTTGCATACAATGATGAAATGGGATTGATTCTCAACACCTTAATCATCCTTTATTAGTGATATAATGTAAATCATAGAGAATATCAATATAAGTGCTATATATACCTAGATTTGAGTTCTGGCTTTGCAAGCTACTGACTTTGAGAAAATTTAAAAACTCTATGCAAAACAAAACAAAAAACAAAAAAAACCTCTTTGCTTAACTGTAAAACAGAGGCAATAAAGGTATTTATTATGTGAGTCTGACTAGCCTTTGCCCTTGATTCCTAGGAACTTCATACATAATAGAACTATTTTGTGTTATGTTGTTTTATATATATTGTTATTATATATGTTGTTATATGTATAATATATTGTAGCACACATTGGAGTTTATTTTAAGGGTGTGGTTTTGTTTTGGTTTTTGGTTTTTCGGGCCACACCCGATTGATGCTCAGGGGTTACTCCTGGCTAAGCACTCAGAAAGTGCCCCTGGCTTGGGCAACCATATGGGACGCTGGGGGATCGAACCTTGGTCCTTCCTTGGCTAGCGCTTGCAAGGCAGACACCTTACCTCTAGCACCACCTTGCCGACCCCTTTGGGGTGTGTTTGGTTTAGGTTTGGGGCCACACCTGCCGGTGCTGAGGTTACTCCTGGCTCTTATAAATTACTCCTAGTAGGATTGGGGGACCATATGGGATGTGGAGTTGGAACCTAGGTTGGCCAATGCAAGACAAAGGCCTCACCCACTGTGCTATCTATTGCTCCAGCCCTACATGGAAGTTTTTTGGTTTTTGTTTTTGAGTCACAGCAAGTGGCGCTCAGGGGTTACTCCTGGCTCTATGCTCAGAAAACGCTCCTGGCAGGCCCAAGGGATCATATGGGATTCTGGGAATGGAACTGGAGTCCATCCTCACTAGGTTGGCTGCATGCAAGGCAAATGCCCTACAGATGTACTATCGCTCTGGCCCTCCATTGGAGTTTTTGATGAAATGAGTCAGCATGGAGTCTGGACACCAGAAAGACCAACCACGTGATGAAATTAAGAGAGCTGGAGCTTTGAGTCAGCCTGATCTCTAGGATTGAGGGGACAGGAGATGGAGTTCAGTCTTTATGATCAATCATTGAATCAATCACACGAGTATATAATAAAACTCTAATTTTAAAACTACACTAGCCACAAAATCTCAAAAAATTTCTGGCCAACACACTACTTGCTGTTTGCCGAGGGGTGAGGGGATAGGAGTGCTACATTCTTTTTCTATGGGGAGAGGTCTCTAAAGCTGTGCATTTGGAATCTTCACACACTGTCCTCAGATTTAACTGATCCTTTATTATAAAACTCTTTTAAGTATTGCATTTACCTAAACTTTGACTTACTCTAGCAAATTATTGATACTGAATTGTTCAAATTATCAATCTAGGTATTTGGTACCCCAGAATTTGTAGCCAGAGATATAGGTGATAGTGAGAACTTCCAAAAGGTTGGTTGAAATCCACTCTTTGAACCCAGTCAGACATTCCCACAGCTTCTGCTAATGATGGTTCATGAATGAAATTGCCCTCTGGAAAGTGCCCTCCAAAGGAAGCACAATCTTAACAAAATTTACAGAACCTTTGCATCTGTGGTCAATGCTAGGATATGAATTTCTGGCCTCTGTAATTTGGACAACCTGAAAAGTCATCCCACAGAGATTCAGCATGTTCCCTAGGAATGCCTGAGACTGTTGCTAAATTTGTCTTCTTCCTCTACAGAATCTGTTTTCCATCATTCTCTTTTTTGGGGGGGGGGGGCACACCTGTTTGACACTCAGGGGTTACTCCTGGCTTTGCGCTCAGAAATCTCTCCTGGCTTGGGGGGACCATATTGGACACTGGGGGATCGAACCACGGTCCGTCCTACGCTAGCGTTTGCAAGGCAGACGCCTTACCTCTAGCGCCACGTCTCCGGCCCCTTCCATCATTCTCTTCAAGGTATTGATTATGTATCTCCCCCACTCCACATCGAATAATCCACCTCTCTGAATCTTCCTTGGGGAACTCCACCTAGTACACATCTTACCCTGTCATGTATTTTTCTTTTTTGGTGTGTGTTCAGGGACTGCTTCTGACTTTTCTGTGTGTGTGTGTGTGTGTGTGTGTGTGTGTGTATGTGTGTGTGTGTGTGTGTTTGCTTCTGGCAGAGCTCGGGAACTGCTCCGGGTGGATCAACCCCTGGACAGGCCAAGTGCAAGGGACTTCTTCTGACTTTTTGTGTGTGTGTGTGTGTGTTTGCATCTGGCAGAGCTCGGGAACTGCTCCGGGTGGATCAACCCTGGACAGGCCAAGTGCAAGACAAACACCTCACCCACTGTACTATCTCTTTCCTGTCACTTATTTTCATGCATTAATCCTTGCCTGTTGTGCATCTCAGGCTAGATCATTTATTTTCCTCACACGACATACTGCAGTTTCAAGCACCTAGAGCAGGGCCTGCAGAACACAACCAGACACAAATTCTTGCAGAAACGAAGGAGAAGGTAGTAGCATCCCCCCCGCCCATCCTTTAGGGGCCTCGAACCAGAACCGCCCCGAGACCCCGCCCCTCGGGGCACGCCCCCAACCCGGGCAGAGGGCGGGGCGCCGGGACACCCCGGAGGGCGAGATGCCGCTGCCCGCGGTGCGGCTGGTGCGGCTAGGCCGGGCGCCCTACGCCGAGCTGCTGGCGCTGCAGGAACGCTGGCTGCGGCGGCTGCAGGCCGAGCCAGGGGCGGAGGCGGGCGCCCTGCTCGTCTGTGAGCCCGCGGGCCCGGTGTACACGGCCGGGCTGCGGGGCGGGCTCAGCCCCGAGGAGGTGACGCGGCTCCGGGCTCTGGGCGCCGAGGTGCGGGCCACGGGCCGCGGCGGCCTGGCCACCTTCCACGGCCCCGGGCAGCTGCTCTGCCACCCGGTGCTGGACCTGCGGCGCCTCGGCCTGCGCCTGCGCACTCACGTGGCGGCGCTGGAGGACTGCGCCGTGCGCCTGTGCGAGCGCCTAGGCCTGCCGGGTGTCTGCGCGCGGCCCCCGCCCTACACCGGCGTGTGGCTCGGGGAGCGCAAGATCTGCGCGATCGGTGAGCGCCGAGACTCAAGGGGCGGGGCGGTAGGGGCGGGGCTACGTGGTTGTGGGGGCGGGGCCTGAGGTCACGTGGTGCGGGGTATGTAGCTGAGACACCTGCAATGGCCCGAGAGATTGCATAGGGGCAGGGCGTATGTCTTGCATGCAAGAGGACAGTGGTTCGAATCCCGGCATCCCATATGGTACCCCGAGCCTGCCAGGAGCGACTTCTGAGCACAGAGCCGGGAGTAACCCCTGAGCGCGGCTGGGTGTGACCCCTAAACCAAAACAAATAAAAAAAAAAACCCCAAAATCTTTTTTTTTAATTTTAATTATCTTTATTTAAACACCGTGATTACAAATATAATTGTACTTGTATGATTACAGTCATGTAAAGAACACCCCCCTTCACCAGTGCAGGATTCCCACCACCAATTTCCCAGATCTACCTACTCCCCACCCCACCCACCCCTGTACTCGAGACAGGCTTTCTTTTTCCCTCATTCATTCACATTGTTTTTTTTTTTTTTTTTGGTTTTTTGGGCTACACCCGGCGGTGCTCAGGGATTACTCCTGGCTGTCTGCTCAGAAATAGCTCCTGGCAGGCACGGGGGACCATATGGGACACCGGGATTCGAACCAACCACCTTTGGTCCTGGATCGGCTGCTTGCAAGGCAAACACCGCTGTGCTATCTCTCCGGGCCCCATTCACATTGTTATGATAGTTTTCAGTGTAGTTATTTCTCTAACTGCACTTATCATTCTATGTGGTGAGCTTCATGTCATTAGCTGCACCTACATGGGAAAATGGGGGGAAGTAAGGACAACCCAAAATCTTAAGAGGCTCGTCTATTCAGAGCCAGAAGGACCCTGTAAAAGTCTTCTTTTTTTTTTTTTTGGTTTTTGGGCCACACCCGTTTGACGCTCAGGGGTTACTCCTGGCTATGTGCTCAGAAATCGCCCCTGGCTTGGGGGGACCATATGGGACGCCGGGGGATCGAACCGCGGTCCGTTCCTTGGCTAGCGCTTGTAAGGCAGACACCTTACCTCTAGCGCCACCTTCCCAGCCCCTAAAAGTCTTCTTGCCTCCTTTTTTTCTTCTGTATTTGAGACACATCCGGAGATGCACCTGGCAGAGTGAGGAAGGAGACGGGGACCTTATGGGATGCTGGGCATTGAACCCAGGTTAGCCGGCTGAGTGCAGGGTAAATGCCCTACCTGCAGTACTATCGCTCCAGCCCCATTCTTCTTAGGAAATAGAGTAGGGACAGGAGTGACAGCAGAGTAGGGTAGGGCGTTTGTTTGCCTTACACGTACGTGGCCGACCCTGGTTCTTTCTCCCTTATCCCAGATGGTCCCCTGAGCCTGTCAGGAGTGATTTCTGAGTGCCACCAGGTGTGTCCCCCCTCAAAAAAAAAATAGAGAAGTGAATTGCAATTTTGCTTCTCTTGAATAAAAATGACAAAATATTTATGGGAATAATGATAAAACATGTACAGGAAGTCTGAGAATTCCCTTTAATATCCCGTTAAAAAATTACATATGTGTCCATGGAGTTAGAACGGGCTTAGTGTTCCTGACTCAGCTTTAGTCCTTGACCCTATCTGGTCCTCCAAGCACCACAGGGTATATACCCCTAGAGCCCATGGCCTCTGTCATTTCCTGGATGCTCCTTTGTCATTGCATTTATTATGAGTTGCAAGTTGCCTCGTTTCAGGTCTTCTCCATATTCTCAGTCTGGGCTAATCGTTGGGTGTGTAAGAAACTGTTGGATCTAATCTAGTTCTGCCATATCACTGAGGGGGATCATGACATCTGGGGAGGGAGGAATCTACTCTTCTACTTACTTGTTTGGGGGTGTTTAGCCATTTTCAGGGCCTCCTCTAGGCTCTACTACTCCAGTCTCTGGACTGTCCCTTGGGGACTAGTAATGAATCCCAACCTCCCAAGTACAAAGAATGTGTTTAGCCTGCTAAGCTGTCTCTCTGGCCCCTGACTGGACAGTAACTTTTTTTTTGGGGGTGGCCACACTTGGCAGTACTCAGGACTTATTTCTGACTTTATGCTCAGGGATGACTCCTGGTGGGCTTGGGGAGCCATATAAGCTGTTGGAGATCAAACCTGTGTCAGCCACATGTAAGGCAAGCATCCTATCCATGTACTATATCCCCAGCCCTAAGGACTGTCTGTTCTGACCTTCTGTTTGTCTTACAGGAGTTCGCTGTGGAAGACACATTACATCCCATGGCCTGGCTCTGAACTGTTCCACAGACCTCACATGGTTTGAGCACATTGTGCCCTGTGGGCTGATTGGCACTGGTGTTACTTCCTTGAGTCAGGAGCTCCAGCGACACTTCACTGTGGATGAAGTCACACCACATTTCCTTGAGGCTTTTAAGGAGACTTACAAGTGCAGGCTCATCTCAGAAGACAGCCCCAGTTGACTACCCTAATACAAGGGTAGTCATATAAACTACCTTCTCCTTCAGATATCCCTGGGTCTGAACAGTTTTGAGCACCGAATCTTTGTCTCTATAAGTACTCGGGTTTATCTCTACCTTCCTCACCCACTTTTCAAATAGTAAACCTGAAACATGAAAATCAGTCTATGCTCTATAAATATAAGGCATTCACACTGATGTTGATCCCAACATCTCAGCTAGGAGAAATTTGGATAACATTTCTCAACTACTTATTTTTCAATATGGATGTCATATCTCAACTATTACTTTTTTTTTAAACTATTACTTTTTTTTTTTTTTTTTTTGGTTTTTTGGGCCACACCCGTTTGACGCTCAGGGGTTACTCCTGGCTATGTGCTCAGAAATCGCCCCTGGCTTGGGGGGGACCATATGGGACGCCGGGGGATCGAACCGCGGTCCTTCCTTGGCTAGCGCTTGCAAGGCAGACACCTTACCTCCAGCGCCACCTACCCGGCCCAAACTATTACTTTTTAATATGGTATTTAAGTGGAAAATTCTGGACATAACTTCCTTCTGCAGGACTTGGCAGCTCAGTTGAAGCTGATCTGATGGAGTGCCCTTTCTCAAGATATCTGGATGCTTTCCACAATAAAGGGGAAAGGAAAAGATCTCTTTAAAGTAAAATAAAAGAGAAGAATAAAATAGGATCATATTTTCCTGGGTAAAATTCTAAAGCCAGGTAGTATTTTTCATGAGGTAACCTGAAATAGTCCAGAGACTGGGGGAAAAGATAAGAACATTCTCTTATATTGCAGAAATGCCAAAGATAAAAAAAATGTCTGTATTTAAAATGTAAGACCTCTACATTTATAATAGTGTATATTAATTCTCTTACTGGGTAACAAATCATTCTAAAGCATAATGACTTCAACAATAAAAATATTGTTTTTTGGTTGAAAAGTTGGGAGAATTTCAGCTTTGTTGTTCTGGTTCCTGACCTTCAGTACAGGAAAGATGTAGCCAAGACAGCCGTCATCGAAGACTTGACAGGTTGAAGGATCAACAGTGAAGAGATTCATCATATGTGTGTGTGCTTGTTGACAGGGGGCCTCAGTTCTTCACCTTGTGAGCTGCAGTATAAGATTATATGGGTGTATGTTTTTGGTTTGGGGTCCACACTTGGTGAGGCTCAAGGGCTACTTTTGGCCTGGGCTCTGGAGTCATACTCAGAGGATTGTGTGGTTACAGGGATTAAGCCCATGACTCGGCATGTAAAACGTTTATTACCTTAAGCTATTTTCCCAGCCATGGTATTTTCTCAAATCCTGTTCTTGGGAACTGCACCTAGATTCCTATTAAGTCAGTGATGTCAGAGAGGCAGAAGCCTCAGTAACTTCTATGACCCAAACTTGGAAGTGACACCATCAGATATTTCTGTAGTCTCCTAACAGATGAATACTTTCAGGGTCCAAGCACCTGCTCTAGGGTAGTAGAAGTGCTGATCATTCCCATCCCATCCATTGGCATTTAGGCAGAAAGGGCCTCAGATGAGAAGTCAGGTGACCTGGTTCCAGTCTTGTTTTTGTGAGCAATCATTCGTCCTCTTTGTGCTTTGATTTCCCCTTATATTAGGATTGTCCAATAGAAATCTAATGTAAGCCAATTGCAATTATATATTTTCTACCTGTCATATTTAAAGAAATGGGTGAGGTTATAAGAGTATTTTAACCTAATAGTCCCCAAAGTTGTCAATATAAACGTGTTACCAGAGAGATGGCACTTATCTTGCATGTTTAGTCCCTTAGAACTGCCAGTTACTAAACTGCTGTTTGCATGTTCAATCCCTGAGTATGGACATTAGTGACCCCTGAGCACAAAGCCAGGAGTATTCTGTGTACCACTGGGTATGACCTATTCCCCCTAAATTTTTACATGTTTTTCTATTATACAATTTTAGCACTCCTCATTTTGGTTACTCTAAAGTTGAGTTTGAGTTTGTGACTTATGGCTATTATAATTGGAAAGTGCTACCTTGGACAATATTAGATGTAAAGTTCTGCTGTTTGAGTACTATGTCTTGTTTGGTTTGTAGGAAGAAAGGTGAAATCTTGCTCATCTGAGGTGTGATTTATCACTCTGAACATTATTTTTTGTTTGTTTGTTTGTTTGTTTTTGGGCCACACCTGGTGACACTCGGGTTCCTTCTGGCTCTGCACTCAGAAATCGCTCCTGGCTTGGGGGACCTTATGGGACACCAAGGGATCAAACCATGGTCCTAGGTCAGCCACATGCAAGACAAATCCCCTACCACTATGCCACCACTTCGGCCCCTGCAAATTTTTGTATCAGGTACTCAAGTTGAAAGGGACTTTAGAGATATCTTCTCTTTCCCTCACTGAAGAAGTCTAGAACTTAGAAAACTTGCTCAAAACACACAGTAAATTAATGACAAAGCCAAAATGGTTTCTTAGTACTTGTGAGGAAAATATGCTTGATGTCATGCAGTCATGATTAGTTGATTGGTGTGGTTTGTCCACCAGTATTTACGTGTTTCCTTTCTAGAACACACCTGAGGAGTCAACAGTTCTACAGGGAATAGGGAGTAGTTGATAACTACATTGTAACATTACCACCAGGAAGAAAAAGAAATATAGGAAAAGCACAGGTTTTTGTTTTGTTTTTGTGTTTGGGCAATACTTGGCAATCTTGGGTTACTCTTGGCTCTGTTTAGGAATTACTCCTGGTGGTATTGGGGGGACCATATGAGATTCTGGAGATTGAGCCAGGATTAGTTGCATTCATGTGCAGGGCCCCCAGGAAAAGTAAAGTTAAAATCACAGTGGTGGGGCCCGGCATGGTGGCGCTAGAGGTAAAGTGTCTGTCTTGCCAGCGCTAGCCTAGGATGGACCACGGTTCCATCCCCTGGTGTCCCATATAGTCCCCCAAGCCAGGAGCGACTTCTGAGCTCATAGTCAGGAGTAACCCCTGAGCATCACACGGTGTGGCCCAAAAATCAAAACAAACAAACAAACAAAAAAAATCACAGTGGTAACCCCAACTGGTACATAATTATTCTCATTAGATACCATATAAAATGATCATAAAGAGTCTTCCTGACACTGGAAAACACATATATACTTGATACTCATTTTATCCCCAGTATTGTTTCCACCCTTTAGTATATTCTCATTCAACAATCTGTTTCATCTTTCTGCATTCCTGAGAATCATTCTGCTGGTGTATTTCCAATTATCTGACTTTTATGAACCTCAATTTCATAGATTAGTACTGACTCATTGGCAAAAAAAAAGCATGGCAATTGATAACATTAATGTATAGTAAATAAAATAAATGGCTAGCATTTTTTTTGTTTGTTTTTTGGGCCACACCTGGTGACACTCAGGAGTTACTCCTGGCTCTGTGCTCAGAAATCACTCCTAGGGGACCATATGGGACGCCGGGATCGAACAGTGATCCGTCCTAGGTCAGCGCATACAAGGCAAACACCCTACCGCTGCGCCACCTCTCCAGCCACGGCAAACATATTTTTAAGTATAATGTCTAGATTTCTATTCTTGCAAATACGAGGCCTGATTAATATAAGCCATTGAGAACAGGCTAGATGGGCTAAACAGTACAAAAGTTAAGTATTGCATTTCTCTAGTAAGTGGCTGCCATCAATATCCTTCTTTGAAATCCATCACCACATAATGATACCTGAGCATCATCAGTTGTGGCTCCTGAACACAGAGCCAGATGTGACCCCCCCCAAAAGAAAACAAACAATTACAGTTACACTGAGGTCATGGACAACCATATTTTAGTAACTTAACCCAGTACATATCCTGCAACAGGGAGCTGGTCACTTAGGAGGTAGACACCTTCAGTGTTGTGTCTTCCAAAAGGAAAGAGAAATCTCACATCAGCAATTCAAATGCTCCAGCTCAAAAGTGACATGTCACTGACCTCCAGTCAGTTTTTTGAGGCATAGTAATCTATAATACTATTCATAGTAGATTCATACATACTATGCTCCAACAACACACCCGCCAAGTGTCAACTTACCTCCGCTATTGTCTTGAAGTCCCTCCTGTCTCCTGCCCTACCCTGGGAAAGCAGAATTCTTTTAACTAGAACAAATTACTGACCCCGGTAGATGAAATTATCAAAACCCAGTTCAACGTGAGTCAATTAAAACCGATTGTTATCTCTCTGATGGTGCTATTAAAGTCAGTGTCTAAAGATTTACTGGGCTATGGTTAGTACTAGTTGAGTTTTCTGTGTTACTACTGTTTAGGTACACTGAGCTTGGTAGATTCTATGTCACTTGCCCCTTTAGCATTCCTGTGATACTATTGGAATGACACTACTAACTGAAGTGCCTCTGGCTGTGTGCAACTTTGTGATCTAGGATGTATAGATCTAAGACAAATTTATTGGCTTAGAAGTTTGATTAGGTTAAGTTGCAGAGCGGGGCCATTTCGGACAGAGGGGTTTGCGCTACTATATTTCATGCAGAAAGGGGAATCTGCCTCCCGCCCTTTCTACTTATGCCACAGAGGTATGAGGCAGGATTGGGCTACTTGGAAAGTATAAGCGGGCATTATTTTCTTTTGGAGCATAGTTGAGCAGCAGGCTGTTTTTCTGCCAGGAAGATTGCCCCAGTGGGCAGAGGTTGATAGGTTTTCCGGTGGTGGAGTGGCTGCAGGAAGGTGCTCTGCCCAATCCCACATTTTTCTTTTTAAATTGGGAGCACAATAGTTTACACCTTTGTTTATGTTTCAGCACTTTCCCCTTGTCCTCCAGAGTACACTGTTACATCATGCCCATAACTCTCCACCTTTCATTGTCTCCTAAAACCCTCCCTCTGGCTAGGCCAGATCTGTCCAGCTTCAAGGGTTGGTTTTACTTGTTCTCATATAGGAGTGAGATCATCCAGTCTTTGGCTTTCTCTTTCTGACTAACTTTGCTCAGCATGACATCCTCCAACTGCAGCTGTGTTGTTTCAAAAGCGAGTAGAGGTGCCTTGTATATCTTCACCCCATGTTCTTTATCTCTCCGTCTTTTACTAAGCACTTTGTTTCCAGATCTTGCTTATCATAAGTAGTATGCAATGAACAGAGCAGAACAAATATTCTTTCAAATTTTGAACAAACTCAAGCAAAAAAAAATGGTGATGAGAAAAAAAGGGGGTAAAGAAAAAAAAAAGATGATGAGATGGGCAGCTGAAATAGGTACTGAGGGTTCTCATTCATGGGCAGAGTGGTCATCATCACCATAGCAGAATGTAGTCCTATAGGAACCAGAATACTCTTTTCTCTCCTCTGTCATGTTACTTGGTGTTACATGTACTTGCCATGTTACTTTTTCCTTTCTGACTTCAGCCCTATTTTCTTTTTCTGGGATCACAGTTTGAAAGATGGCTCTTGCAACTGTGATTCATAAATATTGAAGCAGGGTCAAGCCCAAGTAAAATAATCATTTCTGGCCTGAGAGACTGAAAGAACTACAGCTGGATTAGAGAGAACTAAATGAGGCCTGAGTTTGGAGAGGAAGATGATGAGTTCGATTTCAGATGAATCGTTTTTTTTGGAGGTGGGCACACCCAGGAATGCTCAGGGTTTACTCCTGGCTATGCATTCAGAATTGCTCCTGGCTCGGGGCACCATATGGGACATCAGGGATTGAACCCAGGTCCATCCTGGGTCAGCTGCATGCAAGGCAAACACCCTACCACTGCACTACCACTCTGTCCACAGATAAATCACTTTTTTTTTTTTTTTGGTTTTTGGGTCACATCCGGCAATACTCAGGGGTTATTCCTGGCTCTACACTCAGAAATCACCCCCGGCAGGCTTGGGGGACAATATGGAATGCCGGGATTTGAACCAGCGACCTTCCACATGTAAGGCAAATGCCTTACCGCTGTGCTATCTCTCCGGCCCCAGATAAATCACTCTTAAGACATTTAGAGGAGGGTTGGGGGATTAGTTAGTCTGGGGTAAAGGAGGAAGGATTAGGAGTGATGGTTTAACAGCAAGGAGAACAGAGGAGGGCAGATCTTTGAAATGTGAGCCTAGTAGGAGCAAACCAAGAACACAGAGAGGAAGGAGAATGAGAAGCAAGGTGGGGGGCAGAAGAAATGGTACAAGTATCTCCATACTCCCTTTGGGGTTTTATGGATGAGAAATTGGCTGAGGAAGGTTGAGAGATGTGCATGGAATCAGGCTATTAGTAAGGGGCAGAGTACCTGGCTCCTAATCTGGAGTCATTCAACTCTTCCAGGGCTGTCTCTGAGGGGTGAGTGGGCATTCTGGAAACAAACCTGCAACAGTAAGTGTTCCTGGGGCATGCAGAACCAAGACTAGATAGAGCTGCACTATCAGCATAGGGTCAGGCCACAGTGGCTGGATCCTGAATCCTTCCTGCAGGAGCATAGTCAATTTCTGATTTCTCACTGAGATCTTTTATCCAGGATAGAAGCCCACCTAGCCTAGGAGGGAGTCGGGTATTTAGCAATGGCTCTACTATGTCCAGATAATCCCATTTGTGAAGTCCTTTTCCCTTAAATAAACAGATGGTGCAGGGCCAGCAAGAGACATGCCCAATTCAGTGACTGCTCTTGCATCTTCCTATTCTGAGAACACTGGCAGGGAACCAAGTTGAACCTGTTCTGCCAGAGCTGTGGTGGGATCAAGGGACTTGCTTCACGGAAAAATCTCACTCTGAAAACCTACAAGGAAATAAGGTTTTTGTCATCTAATTTTTTTTTTTCATTTTGTGTCACAACCGGCAGCGCTCAGGGGTTACTCCTGGCTCTATGCTCAGAAATTGCTCCTGGCAAGCTCCGGGGACCATATGGGATGCCAGGATTTGAACCACGGTCCGTCTGCATTCAAGGCAAATGCCTTACCTTCATGCCATCTCTTCAGCCCCCTAAATCTTTTTTTTTTTTTTAACAAATTGCAACTACTATACATGTTTTTTATGTGTATTATAGTAACTATAAAACTGAAATAGCAACAGGTACATTTGCATGTTTCTTCTTTTTTTTTTGTACTTAATGACCAAGTTCCTGGGTTCCAACCCCAGTCTGTCTCTTATCCCAGTACCAAGGAAGTAGAAGGAATCAGGGATGGAGTGTTTATATCATGTGAGGAGTTCCTGCAGCCTCACCTTGGTTCTCTTGAATATTTTCCCCCATGGTGTCACAGATGGCACATGGAAGGTATGTACAGAAATGGTATAGAGATGGTACCGACCACATGCAAAGTAGGTAATCCAACTGAATCACACTCTGGACCTACCATTGACGGGCTTCAGTAGCCAGTCTGAAGTGGGCATCCTGGCCTATGCATGAACTGATATATACAGGAAGCTTGCTGCCTTTTAAGACTTCTCCAACAACAACTTTATTTTTTTGGTGGTGGAGTTGGGTGTTTACACCTGGAGTTCAACAGTGACTCTTTTTTGGGGGGCACACTGGCAGAGCTCAGGGTCACTACTGACTCTTTGGTCAGAAATTACTCCTTATAGGCTTGGGGGACTATATAGGATGCTGGAGATCAAACCTGGCTCTATCATTTGCAAGACACTGCCTGCTGTGTTATTGCACCAGCTCCTCAACAGTGGCTCTTGGTTTTGTGCTCAGGAGTCATCTCTGGAGGGGCTCAGAGACCATACGTGGGGATGGTGGGTTGCTTCAGCTACATTCAAAGCAAATGCATTATCTCCTGTACTTTCTCTGTAGCAGCCATTTATTCTTTTTTTTGTTTGTTTTGTTTTGTTTTTGGGCCACACCCGTTTTGACACTCAGGGTTTACTCCTGGCTATGTGCTCAGAAATCACCCCTGGCTTGGGGGAACCATATGGGACACCGGGGGATCGAACCGAGGTCCGTCCTACGCTAGCGCTTGCAAGGCAGACACCTTAACTATAGCGCTACCTTCCCGGCCCCAGCCATTTATTCTTGTTTAATTCTGCCCAGTAGAACATTTTTCCTCATCCTAAACTGAACTCTGCTCCCAACATTGTCATCATCTGTGTTCCTATAACACCTTCTCTGGGAGACCCTTTCTGGGCAGACCCTGTCACCATTCTCTGTTGTGCTTACACACATTTTTCCCTATTATGACCCCAACCAAGGACTGTAACTGCATCATCTCTGACCCCATTTACAAAACACAGCTTGTATTTTATATCTTATCATTAAAAAATCTGAAGAAAAAAAAACACCAAAACTCTGGGGTTTGGGGCAGGAGAGATCAATCGTACAGTAGTACCTAGGATGCTTGCCTTACTTCTGAAGGATTGCTGATTGCCCCCCCCTCTTTCTATTGTGTGAATAGCTTCATAGCTTCTCTCCATATTCTTTAGTTCTAGTCTTCCCTCCCACTCTTTGTTCAGAGAAATGTAGTATCCACCCACAGTCCATGTTTCTCTTTCACCCTACCAGGAGCTCACTATGTATACCACCATTTCCCATCACCATGAGCCTCCTAATTCCAAAGCATGCCTCTGGTTTGGAGCAATGGGAAAGTAAATCACAAGGTGGAGAGCTAGGAAGGTAGGAGAGATTGCTCATTCTCTGCCATTCCTTCTACCATTCTACCTTGGTTGCCTCACCTACCAAAGTCTCAGTTCTAGCTTGTCTTCTGGGTCTAGTTCCTATGTTTTTTCCATTCCCCTCCCTTCTCTGTGGTCTCCCTCTGCATTGGTCCTTGTGGGTATCCTGCACCCTCTTCTTGGATTGACCCAAGTTCAATCCTCATATTTCATATGGTCCCTCAATCTTTACAGTAATGACCCTAGACTGAAAGTTGAGAGTAAGCCCAAAGCACCACATCATATAGTCCCCCAAATTGCCTGGTTTATGGGTGTCATCTTTCCATCCAGGATACTGGATACCCTCAATTATCATCCGTGTTGAGGATAGTTGAGACAGGAAGTATTGGCATCTGTGAGATTCACTGTTATTCATTGATAGCAGATTTACAAATATATGCCCCAAGAGACCACTCTGCTTGCTCTGATCTTCACACATTAGCCATGGGATCAAAGGAGACAGTGGGTGTGAGGGGGCTTCTGATACCTCAAGAAGCTGACAGCCTTGTTAGACTGAGGATTGCAGTGTGTGGGCTGGGCTGAGACTGGCAAAGCTCTCAAAGTCCCAAAGATTGGGAACCTCCTGCCACTTATGCTGAGTGGCAGACAGTCCCAGAAAGAACGAAGATTCTCATTAGTGATCAAAGCCAGTGTCTGAATTCAGTCAGTCTGTCTGGTGCCCCATAAATAGATCAGAGAGAAGCTGCAGTGTTACTACCCTCAAGAGAAGAGTTGAGGGGATTGGAGTGGCATAGTATATTATGTAGGGTGCTTGACTAGCATGCAGAAAATCCAGGTTTGATCCCCAACATCCCATATAGTCCCTTAAGCAACACCAGGAATAATTCCTGAGCACATAGAATACAGTGGGTAGGGACCAGAGAGATAGCACAGCACGTAAGGGCATTTGCCATACTTATGGCTGACTGATCAAAACCAACCATCCCAGCATCCCATATGGTCCCTTGAACCTGCCAGGAGTGATTTCTGAGTGCAGAGCCAGGAGTAACCTCTGAGCGCTGCTGGGTGTAGACCAAAAACCAAATCAAACCAAAACCAAGTACAGGGTGGGAGGGGGCAGCTGAGTAAATAGAAATAGTAAATAATTGCTGTGTTCAATAACTTCCTCTTGATTTACATTGCATTTCCCCCAGGCAATTGAAACTGTTCACAGTCACCATTCTTGCTTACTCTGCACCTCCTCCATCTTCTGTCTGTGTTTTCACAATGCTTATATACTAAAGGGACTGGCAGACCCCGAATCAGTACACAGAGGAGCTCTTGCCGATGGGTTTGAAGTCCTCTTTACTGAGGATTCAGGGGAGCCAGGGAAGAAAGTCAAGAAAATCAAGAGATCTTGGGCTGGAGAGATAGCATGAAAGTAGAGCATTTGCCTTGCATGCAGAAGGACGGTGGTTCTAATCCCAACATCCCATATGGTCCCCCAAGCCTGCCACGAGTGATTTCTGAGTGAAGAGCCAGGAGTAACCCCTGAGCGCTGCTGGGTGTGACCCAACCCCCCCCCCCCAAAAAAAAGAGAGAAGAAGAAAATCAAGAGTTCTAACTCCAAAGTGTTCAAATAGAGATGTCCAGTGGGTAGTTAGAGATCCAAATCTAACTACAGTACTTGGTTATCAGAGATCTGTCCTACAAGTTAAAGAAACATCTTGTTCACCCTCTTTCAGGTTTTAACTATTTTTGGAAACTTTCCCATATCACATAATTCTTTTTGTTGTTGTTGTTGTTGTTTTGGGGGGACATATTCGACAGTACTCAGGGGTTACTCCTGGCAGCTCAAGGGACCATATGGGATGTTGGGGATCAAACCAATATTACCCTACCTCTGTACTATCTCTCTAGCCCCCCATATCATGTAATTCTGTTTATCTTCCTTCTGGAAGATCTTCCTTCTCCCTTTCATTCATTTATTATTTCAAAAAACTTTTAGCTAATTCTTTTTTTTTTTTTGGGGGGGGGGGTTTTGGGCCACACCCGGCATTGCTCAGGGGTTACTCCTGGCTGTCTGCTCAGAAATAGCTCCTGGCAGGCACGGGGGACCATATGGGACACCGGGATTCGAACCAACCACCTTTGGTCCTGGATCGGCTGCAAGGCAAACGCCGCTGTGCCGCTGTGCTATCTCTCCGGGCCCACTTTTAGCTAATTCTACTCTGGAATAAGCTTAGTTTTAAAGTGCCCTCAAGAGCTTATGTTCCTGGATTGATGTGAGGAAGTCAAGAAGATAATTATGATACAATATTAGGCTTGCTGAGTCAAAGAGTTCAAACAGGTACTTGCTTCCATGTAGTTGATGGTTAACTGGAGTTCAGCCCTTGGCACCACATATGGTGTCCTATGTGCTGCCAGGAGTAATTCCTGAGCTCAGGGATGGCTCAAAAATTAACCAACCAAACAAAAAAGAATGGAATTTGCTATGTTCAAGGAAGTATCTGGGGCTGAAAGCTAACTGACCTCTGCATATACCAGGTCCAGAGGAAGCATCTAGCTGTCTCATGGTATAGTTTGAGAAGGCTTTATTCAAAAGGCAGGAAGTAGGCCGTAGTGATATGATAGAACAGTGGTAGAGCATTTGCCTTGCATGCTGCTGACCCGGGTTCGATCTCTGGCATTCCATGTGGTCCCCTGAGCCTGCCAGGAGCAATTTTGGAATGCAAAGCCAGTAGTGACCCTTCAGGTATCACCAGGTATGACCCCAAAACTGGGGGAAAAGCAAAAAGAGATGGCATTTTAGAACTATGGTGTTAACTCAGTAGTGAAGCATAGGCCTCACATGTATGAAGCCTTGGATTTTTTCTCTGCACCATGGTAGCAGTTGAACAGATATTTGAAGAAGGCAGAATTATGTGTGTCTTTCTCACTGCTCTGTCCACCCTTTCACACCCTCCCTTCCCTACTCCAGGTCAATGTCTTATCACCTGTTTAGTGAATGAAGAGTCCCTTGAATGTCCTTCTCAGACTATGAGAAGAATTCTGTTTTCTCCTTCCCTGTACCATCTCACTTTATAAAAGTTGCTATTTGTTCAGTGTCTGGCTCATGCTCAGACAATGTTATATACCTGTCACATGCTAGAATCATCTAAGCCTTGCAGCTAGCCTGTAAGGCATGATGGGGGAAGTTCAGTTTACTTCCCAATGGTAACTCAGACAACTGCCAGCTCTAATAGGGCTCCTGCTCCAACCTCACTCCAGAAAAGGGAAAATAGGACAGTTGAGTTTAGTTTTCTTATTTGGGGAGGTGGTACTGGTGATGGGGCACACCCAGTTGAACTGGTCTGAGTTCTGGGGACCTCTGAGGACTGTAATTGCCACTGAGGTTCAAACCCAGGCTGGCCTCATGCCATGTAAGTGTCCTGTACTAACACTCTAGCCTCTAAATTTAGTTACTGACTAAATTTCAAACTTAAGTTTCTGAAGAACTGCAAAGGAGAACCAAGTTTTTCACATATATCATTTCTCCCATAGGCACCAGACCCAAGAGTAGAAAACATAGTAGGGGGCAGTTGTTTATCAGAATGTAAGACCACCCTAAAAAGTAGCACCCCTGCTGCTGCAGAGAGATGAGTTCTTTGTCAGATCAGGCCATCAAGCATAGTTGGACAATCTCAGGTCAAAAAAGAATCCCAGGGGACTCTGGATTTGACTAGTTAACTCTGAGGTTTTTCCAACATAGTTTCTATCAGCAAATGATTATAGAACTCATGATGGTCATTCTAAGACGATAATTCTTAGACTAAAGATGCTCTTTAGAGAGTTCATGATGTAGTAGATAGAGTTGGGCAAATAGCTCTTTTCAATGGTGGGTAGAGCAGATGTGAAGCTGGGGCCAGATGTGGGGAGATGTCCCCCTAAGTCAGGTCTGTTTCATCAGGCTGAGTTCAAGAATTACTGTGGGAAGGGGTGAGGACAGTGAGAAGTGTTGATTTCTGGGTTCTACTCCAAATCCCCTGAATCAAAGCCTCTGGTGTGAAACCCTAAAGTCTAAAACAAACTCCTATCTGAAGGAGACTGACACTTGAGACCCCAGCATGACATCCAGACAGTTGCTCTCCAGAGACTGGTTTACATAGGCAACCACAAAAACAAGGAAGTTATGTGATTTGTGCAAGTCAGCAGTTCTGCACAACAGTTGCCCCAACCTGGTAAGGTCCGTATGTGGGGTGTGTGTGTGTGTGTGTGTGTGTGTGTGCTGCACAATACAATCTCAGAGTTTGTGATTGCAGGTATGTACCTCAATAGTTCTGGAACAGGTCTTTGTTTGCGAGGGAGCAAGAATTGGACTCAATTTGCTATTAATTACTCCAAGGCCAGGTTGATAAAGAGGGCTTTGACAAGGACATCCCAGAGTTCCGAGAAGCTGTTCTCCACCCCCCTAGTCTTCCTGGCCCTCATTCTGTGCTTCAGGATCCTGGATCTGGACTCTGGATCCTGCATTGCGCCAACAGTTACCAGAAGGATTACCAAGGGGGTTCTAGGGCAGGCAGCGATGAGGTGTGGCTAGGCCCCGCCCCGCCCCACACCCACCCCGACTGAGGATTGTTGAGATTTGGAGGAAGGAGGACAGAATTCTGTGTTCCTCCTGGAAGACCAACCGTTCAGCCTCTGTGATTTTAAGTTCCCATTTTAAGGACGAATGCATGGGGCCCTGCACCCCATCCCCAGAAGTAAGGCCAGGTGCAGCTAGCTACGAGTCTACTTGAGAATTTCAAGAAGAGGGCCGGAGAGATAGCACAGTGGTAAGGCGTTTGCCTTGCATGCAGCCAATCCAGGACAGATTTGGGTTCTATTCCTGGCGTCCCATATAATAATAATAGCAATAATAATAACAACAACAATAACAACAAAAATAATAACAATTCTAAGGAAGAGCCAACAACAACAATAATAACAACAACAATAATAATAATTCTAAGGAAGAGCCAAACCACCCACAGGATGGGGCCTGCAGTAGGCCGTCCCGAGCGTGGTTCTAGCTGGGCCAACTCAAGAAGAGGCAGAGGCGATCGGTGTCCCGTGCAGGAAGCCCCAGATGCAGGGGACCCAAGAAGGGTCGGAGCCGCAGCGGGAGGCCACACCGCTGGGCGGAGGAGCAAGTGGGTGTGCTGGAGGCCAGGCGCCAGGGGGGCGTGGAGACACCCGGGGAGGGAGAAGAGAGCAGAGCACCGCCGGAGGGCAGATCCTCTCTCTGGGGCGTGCGGTCTAGTCGGTCGGCGGAGCGCAAGTGAAGGTGCAGAGCTGGGGGTTTGCGGGGACACAGCGAACTCAGGGTGGCACGAAGAGTCACAGCGCCGCTTGGAGCCTGGCCGCAGGTAAGGAGCGTTTGCAGGGTCGCTTGGCTGAAATGGCATCGCGGTAGGGACGGAGGTGGGGTGGAGTGGGGTGGGGGGAGCTTCTCTCCTTTCTTGAGAACTTAAATTAGAGCTAGTGGAGGCGGTGAAGTGCAGGTGACCCAGACCCTAAGTCGACTGACCTTCCGCAGGGATGAGCTATTAGGATCCGGGACCCGCACGTGGGAGAGCAACACGGGATCCCAGCACGTCCCGCCTGGAAATCCTTAAGGGCTGGGCCACTCTCGAGCCCCCCAGGTCACAGATATGTTCCAGGTTTCACCCCCTCCAGATGTCCCCCCCAACACACACACACACACACACACACACACACACACACACACACACACACACACACACACACACACACTGAGAAGCCTCAGGCGTCTCCAATCTGCAGTTCTGAGGCCCAGTCCCCTCACTGTTCTTCGGATCTACAGGTGGTTCTCACCTGCAGGGCTCTTTGAGAATCCTGGAGACCTGGAGCTGGAAACCCCATTGGCCCCCTCTTCCTATGTGATCCTTCCCAGGCATAGCCTGGGGATTTCCAAATACCTCCCTGCCCTTAGAGATGGGCCAAGGTTAGAGGTGATTTAGAGGTGGTGTCAACCTGCCCAGGAGCCCCACTGACTTGGGCTTTTTAACACAGTCATGGTTCCCACCCTGTAAAACCGACTTCCTGGTTCTGTGGTCCATGTGGCACAAAAAGTGAACAAGAGCTTAAGCTGGCTTCACTGTCCATTGAAAGCAGAGGAATGGATGATGTTTGGGAGGTCTGTAGAAGTGTCTCCCCACCACCACCACAAATTCTCATTTGGAGAAACCTTAGACGGGGAAGTGGGGTAGTCCAGGTTACAACCAGGGCAAGACAGACACAAGAGTTCTCACTCCTAGCTCTGACTCCCTCCCCACAAAGGTGCCCTGTAAATGTTCCCTGTTATGGACACTTCAGAGGCTCCCCGTGGGTGAGCCCCAGGCCATAGGCAAACGATTGCTTTTAAGTTTCTTCACTCCTTGATGGATGGACACCCAGAACCTTCAATCCTTCCTCCCTCTGTGCTTCTCTAAATACATTTCTCACCACAAACTCAAAACCTGCTTAGAGGGGTCAGAGCAATAGCTCAATAGGCTGAGTGCAAGCTTTTCAGGCAGGAGGCACTAAACAGAAGTGACCTCTAAGCACTGGAGGGAGTGACCCAAAATTGGAACAAATGTTTGGAGGGAGGTTAGACAAAAGGGAAGATAAGACAGGCTTCTGGGGTCAGAGAGATAGGAGGTAGGGCATTTGCCTTGCATGCTGAAGGACGGTGGTTCGAATCCCAGCATCCCATATGGTCCCCTGAACCTGCCAGGAACGATTTCTGAGTGTAGAGCCAGGAGTAACTCCTGAGCTCAGCCGGGTGTGATCCGTTCCCCCCCCCCCCCAAAAAAAAAAAGACAGGCTTCTGAAGGAGCTAACCATTACTTAAAACCAAGAATATTAAGAACCAGCCTGGAGATATAGCAGAAGAAACATACCCAAGGCTCAGTACATGTAAGGTTGTGGTTTTGAATCCTAGCAACTCAACACCTCCACCACCACCACCACCACACCCCATACCACCACTGGATATAGCCATGGTAGCCCCTGGCACCCAACACCACCAAATGTGGGCCTGGTGCTACCAAGCTCTGCTGGAAGGTCCCAATTAAACAGACAAATAAGCAGCAGCAGTTCTCAGGGGTCACAGTAGCACAGGTCTGAAGGGGACATAGGGATGGTGGCAGTTCTGGGTGACACTGAGATGAAAGATGGAGCCAGAAAAGGAAGGAGTCAAGGTGCCTAATCAGGCTACCTAACAGATACCACTTATATTTGTCTCATACCTTGCATTTCCTAAGGCACCTTCTCCTCTTTGGTTTCTGCCAGCTCTCAGGTGGGGTAATCAACATCCTCTACCTCATAGAATAGTTATAGAGGAAAGCAATGCCACACATAGGCCTTTAAAAGGAGTATAAAGCAACATGACACTTGGAGAAGCATGCTACAAGGCCAACTCATGGGGCAGTAGGGTTGGGCAATGGACTGGGAGTGTGGTAGGTGGGTTCACCTGATCACTTCCTGGGGAATTACACAGGGAAGCAAAGAGGTTTAAAAAGACACTACTGTTGTTTGGGGGCTGGTAGTGTTTGTACTTCAGATTGACTGGAGTTCAAGGTGCAGGGAATGACTGGCTTCCAGAGAAGCCTTGGCATTCTTTGTCCTCTGACTCACCTACCCACCTGATGGAGAAGGCTGCTTTGATTTCAGCCTCATAGAACTTGTTCTGGCTGCCCTTGGACTTACCTTGTAGACCACCATAACTGGTTTATGTGTCCATGAACCAGTGGGCATTTGGGGTAGGATAGTCTAATAGGAAGAGGCATGGAAACATTTCTTTTTGAATCCATTCTTTGTGCTGAGTGCAGGGCAGAACCTGTATGGCAATTCCTTCTGACACTCAATATGTACAGATATCCACGGAACCCACAGCAGTGCTCTCATTGGTTTCTGTGTAAATTAAATTGGAGGTAGACCAGAGAGAAAGACCAAGTGGTTAGAGAGTGAAAAGGGGAGTGTCTCCTGAGAGGGCAGAGGTGACATTGGAACTAGGTTTTATAGAACAAGTAAAAGTTTGCCAGGGAGGGGGCCGGGAAGGTGGCGCTGGAGATAAAGGTGTCTGCCTTGTAAGCACTACCAAGGAACGGACCTCGGTTCGATCCCCCGGCGTCCCATATGGTCCCCCCAAGCCAGGGGCAATTTCTGAGCACATAGCCAGGAGTAACCCCTGAGCGTCAAACGGGTGTGGCCCAAAAAAAAAAATGTTTTAAGAGGGGCCGGGCGGTGGCGCTGGAGGTAAGGTGCCTGCCTTGCCTGCGCTAGCCTAGGACGGACCGCGGTTCGATCCCCCGGCGTCCCATATGGTCCCCCAAGAAGCCAGGAGCAACTTCTGAGCGCATAGCCAGGAGTAACCCCTGAGCGTCACAGGGTGTGGCCCAAAAACCCAAAAAAAAAAAAAAAAAAAGTTTGCCAGGGAGCTACAAAAGAGATGGATGGGCCTGTGCACTGGAAAAGTTCAGGAGTAGAAGCAAGATGTCCATGAATAAAGAGAAGATAGGACAGTGGCCTGGAGCTCTGGCTCACAGGACCAGATGCTGAAAACAGCTGCTAGGAGATGGGGTCAGAGGCAGAATCACATTCACAGAGGCTGAAGCCAGGGCAAAAACAAAACAAAAAACACAAAAACCAATCAACAAACTACAACCAATCAACCTCAACCTACTAACCAACCAACCAACCAAACAAACAAACAAACTAAAAAACACTAAGCTGTCTCTAGGACTTTCTACCTGCTTTATGTGAGTTCTGCCCCTTTTTTTCTTTCCTGTACCCTTAAAACCCATTCTGAAGAGCTGATAGTGACAGGAGTGTGGAGTTTCCAGAACTCAGAGGACCCCCTCCCCGCAGGAGAATCTCACTACTCCAATCCATTCTTGAGACCACTCATTAGACTTTCCCCCCCACATGAGAGACCAGGAACTTTCAAGTCAAGAGAACATTCCAGTAGGGAATATCAGGAGCAGTTCTAGGGCACAAAGGGTCTTTGGAGGAAAGATGAAACTTCCAGCAGTTCTCCTGACTGAATTTTGATTAAGACTTGGGAGAATCTGCAGGACAGGAAGAAGAAGTAGAAATAGTATTAAAGGAGATGATCCCTTCCTGACACAAGACAAGTACTGGATTAGTGTGTCCAGTAAGGGCCATTGATAGTGGGCCAAGTAAACTCTCATTTCTTAGTCAGGTCATTTTGGACTAGTCTTGCCCTCAGTTTCTCTGTCTACAAAGTAGAGAGTTGGGCCTAGCTTTAAAAAGATATTTAAAGTTCCTTCCTGTATGATTAGTCACTATTCACCTTCCTTCCTTGTCTCGTATCTTAAATCAAATACCCTCTTGGGCCAGATCTCTTTGTCTCTCTGCCCAAGAGCTTCATAATCTGCAAACACACATAAAAGGGAAGTCCCAAAACTCAGCAAGAAGAACAAAATCCCCAGTCTTGATCTTTTTCACCCCCTAACTTGGAAATCAGAGACAGATGAGAGATAAGCCTTTCTTATTTCAGCCTCCCATGACCCCAAAAGACCCTTTTCTTAGGACTGGAGCTATAGCACAGTGGGTAGGGCATTTGCCGTGCACACAGCAGACCAGAGTTTGATTCCCAGCAACCCATATGCCCCCCACCCCATTTCTGCCAGGAGTGATTTCTGAGAACAGAGCCCAAAAAACAAAACAAAAAAATGTTTTTTTTTTTTTTTTTTTAAAAAAAGACCTTCTCGAGCCCGGAGAAATAGCACAGCGGTGTTTTCCTTGCAAGCAGCTGTTCCAGGACCAAAGGTGGTTGGTTCGAATCCCAGTGTCCCATATGGTCCCCCGAGCTTGCCAAGAGCTATTTCTGAGCAGACAGCCAGGAGTAACCCCTGAGCAACGCCGGGTGTGGCCCAAAAAAACCAAAAAAAAAAAAAAAAAAAAAAAAAGACCTTCTCTTCTGACTTTCATTTTAATCCCACCCTGAATTGATCATACGATGGCTGCTGTGATCCTCCTCCTGCCAGAATCCCAGCATTGTCAGCATTGTCAGTGATCTGGAAGAAGGATCTAGGGGATGAACTGTTTCTGAGCTTTTACTCCTCTCACTGAAGTCTACCTCAGAGCCCTATCCTGTTCCCCATCACTATCTCCAGGCCTCCTTGCTGGACAGAGCCTGTGTGCTTCTATGGTTAGAATACCATGTTTGTTGAGCTGATAAGAGGTAAAATGAATAGGCCACTGCTTTTGCCTTTAGTGTTTCTAGACTAGATTATTAGATATTAGATATGGCCAGAGAGGGCATTTGCCTTGCATGCGGCCAACCTGGGTTTGATCCTGGGCATGCAATAGGGTCCCCCGAGCCTGCCAGGAGTAATTTCAGAGTTCAAAGCCAGGAGTAACCCCTGAGTGCTGCCAGGTGTGGCTACATAAAAAATAAATAAAAATTTCAGCGTTGGGCTCAGAAATAGCTGACTTATGAGAGGAAAGCCATGCAACTTTTTGGGGAGTTGGAGAACACAGCTATAGGTACTCAAAACTTTCTCCTTGTTCTGCACTGAGGAATTACTCCTTGTGATGCATGAGGAAGCCTATGGGATGGGATTCCAGAGATGGAACCCAAATTGGTCACTTGCAAAACAAGCATCCTACTTACTATTACTATCACTCTAGTCTCTTTACAGTATTTTTTTGTTTTTGTGCCACACTTAGTGAGGCTCAGATTTCACTCCTGGATCTGCACTCAGGGATCATTCCTGAAAGTTGGGAAATCATATATGATGCTGGGGGTTGAATTGGGTCCACCACATGCAAAGCAAGTGTCTCACTACTATATTATCTCTCAGGTCAAAACCTATGTTTTTCCAATTCTTGTTATTTGAGGGGCTCTTGAAAATTACCCTTCCTCCCCTCTCCTGTCTCCACCAGCCCCCACATCACCAAATGACCCTCTCACCAGCCTTTCCAGTCTCCTTTAGACTCACAGTGGAATTTTGTGATTGGAGGCTCACAGAATAGAGAGGGCTTTCTGGAACCTGATAAGATGACATTTGTATCAGTTTATCAAAGTAGATATGGAACCGAGCACAGAACAGAGAAGTCACATGTGCAAAGTCACACAAGTGGCAGCGAAACTCAGATAGCTCCATGGTTTTCATTTCCTTCCCTGTGAGCAGGATGAAGACTCCCCAGGCCCTGCCAGCCTCTGAACTTTTAAAAAGAAAAAAAATGCTGCCATCTGTGGCATATGACTAGTGCCTGGCTCAGCCTAATTTTCTCCTATGCGACAGATAGTGCTTATGAGGGGACTCTGTTTATACCCAGTCTGTTCCAGTACATCCATCGGGAACATCATTTGTTTCTGTGACATGCCCACTAATTGCTGCTGTCTGCTGCCATCAAGTTATTCCCTGGACCTCAGGCCCTTCCAGCTTTTAGAGGCTCCTGATGAGACTCCAAAGGAATAGTGTGAGGGAGTGTTCTAAGCCAAAATCTTTGCAGGTCCTGAGCAGGTGTCTATGCATCCACTGGTCTTTTCTCAGGAAGCCTCTACTTGAGCATGGTGGGTTTGAATCAGAGTCAATCACCAGATGTCCCTTGGCCATAACATATGTGTTTCCTGAAATGCAACTCAAGGCTGACCTGACACAGCTGCTATTGGGCATGGGATGGGAGGGGCTGGATGATTGCACAACCCTTAGGGTTTGGCCTAAGGATTTCCTCTCCCCCCAGCTTTTCACTCTGAGCACTCTCAGCTCCCCATTCATCTTTTTTTTTTTTTTTTGGCCACACCCGTTTGATGCTCAGGAGTTACTCCTGGCTAAGCGCTCAGAAATTGCCCCTGGCTTGGGGAGACCACATGGGACGCCAGGGGATCGAACCACGGTCCTTCCTTGGCTAGAGCTTGCAAGCCAGACACCTTACCTCTGGTGCTACCTCACTGGCCCCGCCCTGTTCATCTTGAGAGGCCCCCTCTTCCATCCCTTGTCTCCTGGCAGATGTGGTTGGAGACATACTAAAGAGTTTGAGGGAATGAGGATGCCAACTCAGAGCCAGGGTATTTAGCTGGTTGGTGAATTTTCTGGGTCCAGATCTTAAGCTGCCCCCTTACCCTGTCAGTACAAGGCCCCTTGTGTAAGAGACAATGGGACACCGTGATGGGAAGAAATGAGCCACTCATGACAGACAAGGAGAGCTCATCTTCCTTGTCAGATGCATGTGTGTGTTTTCTGCTTACACATCCTGGAAGAACCAAGCACAGGGATGTGGCTTTACTTCTGCACCTCCTTTTGGGGATGGGACTCCCAAGCAGTGCTCAGGGGTCTGGGGGCCACTCTCAGTGATATTGACCAGCCCTGACAGTTTCAATGCATAGACCAAAGAATGTGGTGCGGTTCAGGCCCTGTGGTGCTGAGGGTTGCCCAGGCCACCAGAGTCATATGGTACCATGGATCAAACACAGGGTCGAACTGTGTTTGTCCATGGCCTCTAATAATTAATTTTTAATTATGTTTTTTAAAAAATACAACAGGGCCAGAGAGATAGCCTAAAAAAGGCTGGAGTGTGAGCTTTGTGTGCAGGAAGTCCAGGTTCCATTCATGAGATCACATTGTCCCCCAGACTTATTGAAGGACAGTCCTCAAACAAACCAAAAAAAAAAAACAAAACAACTATTATATGAAATTTATACCTGTAACCCATTCTAAAGCATACAGATACCTAGAACTTTGTCGTCTTGAAAATCAGATATTCTGAAACCCAATGAACAACCCGTGATGATCAGAGGTGAAGCCAAAGAGGGTTGTGCTAATACCCCAGCCCTTTCTTGCCCCTTTTTGAGTTCAAATAGCTGCAGTTTTGATCGCCAAATCCTCTTTATAGATGCCATCCTTTTCCCCAGGAAAAAGATAGTGCTCCGACCCTGCAGCATCTTCTTCCTCCCTCCCTCCCTCCCTCTCTCCCTCCCTCCCTCCCTCCCTCCCTCCACCTCTCCCTCTCTTCTTCCCTCCCTCCCTCCCTCCTTCCTTCCCTCCTTCGTTCCTTCCCTCCCTCCCTCCTTCCTTCCCTCCCTCCCTTCTTCTTTCCTTCCTTCTTTCCTTCTTTCCTTCTTTCCTTCCTTCTTTCCTTCTTTCCTTCTTTCCTTCTTTCCTTCTTTCCTTCCTTCCTTCCTTCCTTCCTTCCTTCCTTCCTTCCTTCCTTCCTTCCTTCCTTCCTTCTCCTTCCTTCCTTCTTTCCTTCCCTTTCCTTCCCTTCCTCCCTCCTTCCTTCCTTCCCTCCCTCCCTCCCTTCCTTCCTTCCTTTCTTCACCCAGCTATTATTAGAGCTAATGCAATCAGGAATCACTTCTAATAGGGCTTGGGGAAATATATGGGATATTAGGGATTGAAGCCTGATCAGCTGAGTGCACGGCAAGAGCCATGCCTGCCATACTATTTTTCTGCCCCCCTGCAGCCTGGCATTTTAAGCCTTTGTGGTCCCAGCTTTTCCCTCTACCCCACAGTCTCTTTTCCCTCTCTAAGGATCTTCGGCCAAGTTTTTTGCTGCCTTCTGTTCTTGTCAACAGTGAGTGTATTTTCATGCCCTGCACATCTGTACACAAGGCCTGCTCTACTTCCTGAAAGTCCTTCAACCACTGTGTTTTCATCTCTGTGAGCACTTTTTGTGCCTTGAGCAGAATTCATTTCTCTTTCTTTAGGTTTTAGTAGCTATTGGATTGTTCCTCATTTAAGAGCTGGTGAGGTGCCCCTTCAGAAGAGGACTGAATATGGGCCTCTGAAATTCCAGTCCATGCTACCTGGAATGAATTTGCTTGAATAATTTGACTCTTAAGTTCATGGTACTGCTCCTACTTTCCATTGCTCCATGTAGGGAGGAGAGAGGCATGCACTGTTAGCCTGATAAGGAGAGTAGTGAAAGAGAACCTATGCCTTCTGGCTCTTCACTCATGGAGCTCGTGGGCCCATTTTCTCCATTCAGACAACATGGCCTGTGGTCCCCTATGGCCTTGCATGAAATATGGGCCAGTCTTGGGTGACATATGTGTCACTCAATTTTTCTTGCACTGCATTCATAAAGCTTCTCATCAATATTTATCATGATTATAATCATCATCTTCCCAAGGAAGAGATCACCTAGTTTAATGGTCCTCAAACTACAGCCCGAGGGCCACATATTGTATTTATTCTCATTTTGTTTCTTCACTTCTAAATAAGATATATGCAGTGTGCATAGAAATTTGTTCATAATTTTTGTTTTTACTATAATCTGGCCCTCCAACAGTCTGAAGGACAGTGAACTGGCCCCCTGTTTAAAAAGTTTGAGGACTTGGTAGCTTGACTGGCTTACTCATATACATAAAGGACCTATATAAATAAAGGAAGACCTTGATTTTTTGGATCTGGGGTCATACCCATCAGTGCTCAGGGGCTTCTCTTGTTTCCTTCATGTTCAGGGTCACTTCCAATAGTGCATAGGGAAAAATATAATGCTAGGGATTGAACCCAAGGCTCCACCATGCAAAGCCTGTGCTCCAGATTTTTTGAGTTATTTTACTTCAGCTCCTTAATGGAGTCTTTGAAAGAAGTCAGTGAATTGTGTGGTCTGTTTAGTTCCTAGTGTGTTTCTTCTCTGAAAACGTTGAGTGAAAAAGAAACCACAGCCAGTTTCAGGGATATTTCCTAGATCTGGGGAGTCCCTTGTGAGCAGGCATCTGTGGTTGGTGATATGATAATCAGGAAAAGAGGACAACTGCACTTTATATCTAAGTGAGTGTCAGAGAGCAGGGACAGGGTATATAGCTTCTGGAATTGCTTAGAGGCAGAGAGCAGATGAAGCTTCTGGAGGTAAGTGAGTGTGGCATTTGCTTAAAATGAATGATCAGGGTTTTTAGAGAGGAAGACAGAGGGCTGTTTTCAGCATTTTAAATACACTACAGAGTAAAAATCTCTGGGAGGAAAGAAGAACATTTGTCATTGCCGATTTCATACCAGGTATACTGCAACACTGGGTTGGAAGGCAGGACAGTGTGGTGTCGGTGTGGTTTCTCTTGCATTCTCTGGGATAGTTCAAACCTCTAATGAGATGGAGTTCTCCTTTCTGTGTTCCCTCAAGTCTAACCCTTTTCTCTTCTCTAATATTTGCAGTGGGAAATAGCTTCCCCTTCATTTCCCTTGTACCCTTTTTCTGCTAGCATTTCCTCTACCATCCTGTTTCTGATAGTGTTTACCCCCGATAGCTAGGAACTCCAGAAGTGTTTGGAGCTTGGGGTAGGAGAGAAGCCAAATTCTCCTGCCTCTTGATAGGATGGAATCTAAGTCATCCTGACATTGATGAAATGGTGTCTGGGGAATATGGAAAATGAGCTGTACTGAAGAAGAGGGCTGGGGAAAGTCTTCTATTTCATTCAATCTACTGAAAGATGATGTGTCCAAGGAACTCTGTGTTGGCCACCAAAGAGAAGGGTTCTGCCTCAATGAGACCTCAGAGTGTCTATGATTGCCTGGTTGGGTGAAAGCTGGAAGGAGTGAGAACAGATAATCCCCATGGTTCTTTTAGTTGCAACCTCAGAGATATAGATGCCAAAGGGAGGCAAGATGGTTTATAATGGTTAAGGAAGGCTTTCTCTGCATGTGTGTATTATGTGCCCTTTGTGTGTGTATGGGGAGGGAGAACTGGAGAGGGAGAGGGTTTGGGCCAACCTGACTCTGCTTCGAGATTACTCCTAATTCTGTGTCCAGGGATCAAATCTGGCAGTGCTTGGAGTTTATTTCTGGCTCTGTTCAATGTTTACTAATAGGTGGTACTCAAGGGATCAAATGCAGTGTCAGGGATTGAACTATCCTAGTTTGGCCTTGTTTGAGGGAAGCACTTTACCTCTATATTATCTTTCTGGCCCTATTGACTCCTTCTTGAGTGCTGTCATAAACACCTGCACACAGCAGTGAGATTAGCAGACAATCCCTGCCTTCACCAAGCATTCAGTTTGATGCAAAAAAACAAAAACAAAAACAAAAAAAACAAACAGACCAGAAATTAGAACCCATGGGGTACTGGGATTTTTGCTGGGGACTGAATTTTATTGAGATTTTAGATAACACAAACTTTCTCTCTTCCTTGTCCCATCAGAGTTCCTTTTTTTTTTTTTTTTTTATCTATGCTGCCATGGAGACTACCAATTGTACGGAGATCTGGTTTAAGAAGCTGCACGCTATGCTGAAGGCTATCAATTCCACTCTTCATAGCAAACAGTGCTGCCAACTGGAAACGGGGGCAGACAAACTGGTCAAGGAAACTCCAGTCAACCAACCTGGCCGTGATGACAACTCCTACATGTATATTCTTTTCGTCATGTTCTTGTTTGCTGTCACAGTGGGCAGCCTCATCCTGGGGTACACCCGCTCTCGCAAAGTAGACAAGCGCAGTGACCCCTATCATGTATACATCAAGAACCGAGTGTCGATGATCTGATTTTCAGGGATTGCTAAAGAGCAAGAGTCCTGAAAATTGTCTCCTGGGCACTCCAGGACTCAGCCAACAATCACATCAGGCCTTGACATTTCTATTTGTGAGAGTAAGCAGAAACAGTGCTCAGAGAGGCCATTGCTGGGAAGACAGGCACTGCACACTTGGGCTTTGGAGATAAAGATTTTTTTTTTCCATCACAGTTAGATCTTTTAGCTAACAGGAGTCTCGTGAACAAATCCATAAAGGTAACAAAAATAATGACCAAAGACAAATCAAAGGACTTGAGACATGGACTTGGAGGAAGGAAGAAGTTGCAGCAGAGGAAACAAAATGGAAAATGATCTGAGGATTCGTATTCTTTATATCTTCTCTTCAATCTCCACAAGAAGCAGTCACGATTCTCCCTGATTTCATATAGAACATCTGAGTTTTGTTTCTTCTCTTTGACCCTACTTTATGTTTTTCAAGACATTTAACATTTGTGAGTTGACCCTTTTGAAAGGGAAGCAAGATACATGCAATTTTACCCATTTGAGCTAAATACAGAGCCAAGACTGGGCCCCAAGCTCTTTGTTTCTTTGGAGTTCTCCAGAATTCTGTGTCCCTCAGATCTGAACATACATTTCCAGGGATCCTCTTTAAAAAAGTAAAACCCACGTTCTCTTACTTTGGCAAATATTTCAGACACATTTTACCAGGTTAATTCATTGTTCAAACAGCTCCTGAGCCAGGCAAGCGCACAGTCTGTATTATGTGACCACACAGGTATTACTTGTACAATAATGTTCTACTTTGAAAAAAATTAAAATAAATATCTATATGTTTACTTTTTAGGCATTAATGTTTTTAATCCTTTATTTAAAATATTTTTATTTATGTTTTTATAAATTTTTTGTTTTTTATTTACAATTTTTAAAATGATAGATGACTTTACTTTTTACTTTTTAATTCATTCACTATGATTTATGAAGTTGTTGATAACAATGTTTTAGGCATTTAGTTTCTGACTCCATATCTACCCTCAATGTTGTATCTCCTAGTCTTCCTTCCTTCCTTCCTTCCTTCCTTCCTTCCTTCCTTCCTTCCTTCCTTCCTTCCTTCCTTCCTTCCTTCCTTCCTTCCTTCCTTCTTTCTTTCTTTCTTTCTTTCTTTCTTTCTTTCTTTCTTTCTTTCTTTCTTTCTTTCTTTCTTTTTCTTTCTTTTTTCTTCTTTCTTTCCTTTCTTTTTCTCTTTCTCTTTCTCTTTCTTTCTTCTCCCTTCCTTCCTTTCTTCTTTTCTTTCTTTTTCTCTTCTCTCTTCTCTCGTCCTTCCCTCCTTCCTTTCTTTCTTCTTTCCTTTCTTTTTCTCTTTTTTTCTTTGTTTTTCTTCTTTCTCTCTTCTTTCTTCTTTATTTCTCTTTCTCTCTTCTTTTTTCTTATTTCTCTTTCTCTCCCTCCCTCCCTCCCTCCCTCCCTCCCTCCCTCCCTTCCTTCCTTCCTTCCTCTCTTTCTTTCTTTCTTTCTTCCTTCCTTCCTCTCTTTCTTTCTTTCTTTCTTTCTTTCTTTCTTTCTTTCTTTCTTTCTTTCTTTCTTTCTCTCTCTCTCTCTCTCTCTCTTTCTTTCTTTCTTTCTTTCTTTCTTTCTTTCTTTCTTTCTTTCTTTCTTTCTTTCTTTCTTTCTTTCTTTCTTTCTTTCTTTCTTTCTTTCTTTCGATCTTTGGATCACACCTGATCATGCTCTCACACAGAAATCACTTCTAGCAGTGCTCAGGGGACAATATGGAATGCTGGAGATCAAACCTGGGATGGCCATGTGCTAGGCAAGTGCCTTAACCATTATACTATTGCTCCTATCTACCTAGTATATTTCTTGAATGGAAGGTCACAGACTCCATATGCTGGCATGAGCAATTGTTTGTATCCTCTTCAGATCTGTGCTGAGCCTCATTACACACAAGCCTTTTCTTCATCTCTTTTTCTGGTTGAAGGGAAGGTGCATTTAAGAAGCTTTGATGCATGGGGAACAACAAATATAGGTTTTCATAGCCAGAGGGACTCAAGAGACCATTCAACCCAAACTCACAAGTAAAATATAAAATGCAATAGAGTGTGGGTATAAACAGTCAGGTGAGGGGTGCTGGCAGGATTTTGAGAAAGGAAACTGAGTTAACAGAAGTTAGAGAACATGCACTTGGTCTTGACAGACCTAAGTGTGAAGAAAGGAGTGGAAGCAGAGAGACTGGAATTGAAATATGGTAAGAGAGGCCAGGAGATAGTACAATGGTTAGAGCATACATCTAGCATGCATCTGACCCACGTTCAATTTTCAGCACTATGTGGTGCCCTGAGCATTGCCAGTTGCAGCCCCAGAGTGCCCTAGTATCATTGGTATCTTCACTACTGAAGGGCCGGGCAGCACTACATTCATAAAACCCTAGTACAAGAACTACCAGCCTGGTACCCAACCCCCCATTTTTGGTTTTGGGCCACACCCAGCTGCGCTCAGGTGTTTCTCATGACTGCTCAGAAATCTTTCCTGGCAGGCACGGGGGACCATATGGGATGCCAGGATTCGAACCACCGTTGTTCCTGGGTTGGCCACTTACAAGACAAACACCCTACTGCTCTGTTATCTCTTTGGCCCCAAGTACCCAACCTCCTGACCATCCCTGGGAATACCCAGCAACCCCACCCCCACCCGATGAAAAGGCTCCTTTTACAAAGTCTTTATACTCACATGATTTAACCACCAAATACTTTTTCCTGCAAATTATAGAAATGCAAAGAATATTAGCACATGCAGGAGAGAGGATATGTGGGGCAGAGTACTGGGTGGTCACATTCAGGGCAGGAGCTACAGACTCCAGGGTTTTCCAAGGTGACACAATGTATTGCAACTGCTTTTTTTATTTGAATTTATAAAGTAGTAGCTCAATACTCATTATGCACACCAGTATAAGTCCAATTAAAAATTTTAAGATGATATCATTTAAACATTCTAATTGTTTAATGTGCCTGAGTGATAGGGTAGTGGATAGGGCCTTTGTCATACACATGGCTGGTCCAGGTTAAATCCTTGGCATCCTATATGGTCCCAGAACACTGACAGGAGTAATTCCTGAATGCAGAATTAGGAATAATCTCTCAACATTTCTGAGTGTGGCCCCTGAACAAAACCAAAATCAAAAAAAGTTTTAGTTGTCTCTGATGCAGATATTGCCCTTGGTTTCCTCCAATTTTTCCCCATCCCAGATCCCTCTAGCTCATGTAGGACTTCTTGTCTGTGCTTCCTCTGCCCTCTGCTGGCCAAATCCCACACTTTGCTTTACATGCTCAAAGCTAAACTTCAATCAATAACCACACATTTCACTGATATTTGAGTGCTTACTATGTGCTAAGCAGTTATATAAGCACTTATCTTGGAATACACAAATAAACAAAATATCAAATAAATCCGTTGCTCCGTAAGGATATTTACTATACACCAGGCAATCGTCTAAACATTGCATCCTCACTGACTCAAGCAGCTTTAAAAACTCACAATAACCTATTTAGCTCCTTATTATTTCTTCCACAGAGACAATTAATTTTTTTCTATCAAATCCCAGTGGCTCCATCAACCCAATATCAATTCCTGTACCTCTAGCTCAGAAAGGGGGAATCTGAGCAACCACCCCCAAATGAATGGGAAATATAGCATTTTGAAAATAGGCAGAACCTATGATGGGCCTTTGCTGAGGGAGCACTTCCCAGGGAAACCAGCAAGGGGGAGAACCAAGGCAATCAGCAAAGCAGAGGTGCAAGTTCTGTGTTTCTTGGGCCAGGTGGCACCTGCCCCCATTCCCAGGAGCTGCTATCAAGGATGGGGATCAGCCACACAGCAGAATGATGCTCCGAAAGAAGGGCCCTGGTTTCTTGGTTCCCATAGACATCAGCCATTTGGTTGTGCTGCACACTGGTGGAGTGCTGGAGGGTGATAAGACAGTCACCTCTGAGAACTGTTGCAGGCTAGTGGGGTGGCTCCAACTTTGGAACATGGACAGGGGTATGACCACAATATCCTGCCAGTCTAAGAAAAAACTACTACAACCACTGGGCCTGTGGTCTTTGTCCAGGATTTTGGGCAGAACTGCCAGTGATGACCACGACAGTAGAAGTATATATAGTATGGTAAAACATAGGCATCACTCAATGCATACAGTATTTGAATTAAACACTGCTTTTCAAAAGTTCAAGATATTCTATTGTTAGCTTTTTATTTTTGCTATTATTTAGTTTTTAGTTATTTTAATGTGTGTGTGTGTGTGTGTGTGTGTGTTGAGATGGAACCCAGTGCAAGTGTCTTATCGTTGAGCTATATCTCTGTTAGCTGGCTATTTAAATTTTAACTGTAGTATTTATTTATTTGTTTGTTTATCTTCTGTTTGGAAGCTATATCTGACCATACTCAGGGTATTCTCCCAGTTCTGTGTTCAAGGACAACTCCTGGAGGTACTTAGGGGACCATATGAAGTGTCAGGTTTGAACCTGGATTGGTTATGTACGAGGAGAAAAACTACCTGTGGCACAAGGACCTGCCTGCAGGGGCTGAAACCCCATGGAAGAAAGGCACGTGGGAAGAGCAGCGTGGGATAAACCAGCGTCTGGACTTATGGTTTTAGGTGAAGGGTAGTTTACACATAGTTGGTGATGGTATAAGTTTTAGTCTGTTAGTGGTTTAAAAATTTTTAAAAAGGAGAGTAATACAGCTTAGCCCAACTGAAAGATCTGATTTCTAACCACCTGCATCTAAATTTAATCTAAGTCATGTTCTTGCTAATTTAATGTGCTTTATTGTTTTCCATAGTTAATGTTTCCATTGGTATAATGTTCCCCACAAATAGTTTAAAAGTATAGGAACATGAAAGTTCCAGAATAGTGCTTGGTAAAAAGCATTAACAGAATTTTAAGTTACAAATGTATGCTGTATTTTTCAGAAATGTTATTTTTAAGATAGGCTGATATATTAATTTTATACTTTAAAGATTGTTGCTATGGAAATATTACCCGCCTTTGGCTATAGGCGAAAGCCACATAACTTATGCCTTTTGTCTTTATGTAAAAAAAAAAAAAAAACAAAAAACAGGGCAGATGTGGCTTCATCCCCCCATTCTTCCCAGTTAACTTGATCTTACCTGCAAGACCCCACTCATTCCTGGGAGGAGTCTTGGAAAGGTTAAATAAGGCTTTGACCAGAGAGGATTAAGGTCTTTTTGGTCTTTTGCCAGGATGGAGGTTGGAGGTGATATAGATGAAAGAAGATGCAGGGCTAGCTAAGAATGGCATGAGTAAATGGTTAGCAGCCACATCTGTTGGCCAGGGCAATAACGATGTTATCTCTCTGGAAGCCTGCCTGTGAGTGAGTTCAATACCCTTCGCTTTTCTGGACCCAGACCCGCAGGTTAATGGGGGATGAAGCTACGTGGCCGGGGCCTAAGAACAAAGGCCTCCATCCACCATCCAAGCCAGTCATAAGGGCTGTTTCTCTACATCGGGGTGTTGCAGGTAAGATCAAGTTACCTGGGAAGAATGGGGGGAATGAGGCCACATCACCCACTGTGCTATCTCTGTGGTCCCTAAACATAGAATTTTAATTGTATAATATTAGGTATTAAAACAAATAAACAAAATCAGAGAGATAAATTGGCAGACATTGGAGCTGGAGAGGTAGAGCTGCAGGTAAGGTGCTTGTCTTGCACAATGACTTTGGTTAGATTCCTGGCACCCTCTATGGTCCCCTGGGTGCTACTAGTGAAAAGGGAAGTCATTACCCCGCCCCCACCAACCTTGGCGGATGTCCCGCCCTTAAGGAAGTCGTCACTGCCCCTTCTCCCTCCCCCTTCTTAGGGTATATAAGAACGAACGTAGAACACCACATGGTCCTTTGCCTCTGTTCGGTTTTGAATATGCAATGCACCCTGGCCGGCCAGAATAAAGACCCCACTTGAGCTTTTGCATGAGTAACCGTCTTTTCATTTCTCCGCGTAGGAGCAGTTTCTGGACTGCCGGACCTTTCACTAGGAGTGATTCCTGAGGCAGGAGTAACCTATAAACATCACTGGATATGACCCTAAAACTAAGACAAAGGAACAATTAGAAACTGCCAGGAGTCTCCTTTGCAAGAAGGAGGCCTGGGTCAATCCCTAGCCATACACAATGCATGGTCCTCTGAGCACTTAGAGAACTTAGAGTAGCCCCTGAGCACTGGTAAATATGATCCTCACCCCCCAAAAATTAAGATAAATATACAAAATAATATTATAAATAGTGCTTATCATTTATTTATTTATGCCAAGCATTGAACCTGGACCCCACAAATGCAAAACATGTGCTTTCCTTCTTAGCTATGATAGCCAGAAGTAATGCCTTTGGGGGAGGAGAGTACACCCAGCTTAGGAACCTCTTACAAAAGAGCTAGGAGGACCATACTGTGTTAGGGAAGGAACCCAGGACTCCAGCATACAGATATGTATTTAATCTGTTGAGCTATCTCTCCAGCAACAATAATGCTATTTATTTTTGCCTTGGAAATCCTCAAAATATTCTTTCTATTCCCACCTGTCTATGGGTGTAGAAATATTAAAGACCACCTCACTAGAGAAATAGAAGGAAGTTAAACAAAATAGCTGTTTTAGATGGATATTAGTAGCAGCCTGGTTCCTCAGGAAAATTCTGACATTCAATTTTCAGGTACCACTAAGAAGCCAAGAAACTGATCTGGATGAAACCAGAGAACCATTTGAGGTTGTGGTTAAACTGTGATGAAGAATTAGCACCCGGTAACAAGAAAGTTCAAAATAAATTAACAGAAAAGAAAGACTGAAGAAAAACTAATATTTGATAAGCCACCAAATCTTCACCAGGCCTAGGGCTAGTCAATTTGCATGTGTCCTTATTTTACCCTTTCAAAAGATAACTTGATGTTGATCCCTATTATATATTCCAGGAAATAAGACAAGGTGAATAGCTTATTCAGCACTCAATAAACCCATGGGGCTGCCTGGATTTGAATACTGACTTGCATACTTCAAAGGCCCATCCTGTTTCAAAACCAAATCCTCCTGATCTCTCAGGACAGTCTGGCTTTTCTGTTCCCCTTCAATAATCAAATAGCTTTCTCATACTCTCATTCTTGCCCAGTTCCTTCTACTTCAACTATGATGCTACAAAGAAAAGAAAGGGCATTGCCACAAGACAGTTGAGTCAGGTCTTGGGCTGAGTTTTCTTGAGCTTTTGGATTCTCATGGCACTGACTCTCTACAGTGGGAGAAGTTTGCACAGAATTTGATGTAAGATTGGGAGAAAGCAAACCAACTTGAGCCACAGACACTGGGCCTCATCTGAGATTTTCTGACTCAGAAGGTATGGGGTGTGGTATATAAACCTGTACTTTTAACAAACTTTCAGCCATTCCTGATAATCAAAGTTCTGGAAAAATAATTGTATAAAATCATCAAGTATCAAGGGAAAGTGATAAAAAAAAAAAGCCTGGGTAACATAAATTGAGCAACAAGCTCTTTAATAGAGGGATGTGTGAAATAAATAATTTTAAATCAGTAAAAAAAAAATTGGGAGAAAGGTTTAGTTTTTAAAATGTTACTCAGTGGTCAGATTTTTAGCTGGAAAAAGGGTGGGATAATTTAAATTCATTTCAGAGCTTTGTAAGACAGAGATTAGTTTATAGTTATGCTCCTGGTTTATCAATTATATATCAAGTACCTAGATGCCAGGCAGTATGTTTGGTGCTAAGAATACAACAGCAAACCAAATAAGTAGGTGCAGCCCTTGCCTTGATGGATCAATATTAGGTATCCACTTCATTTTTATTTTTTTTTTACTTATAAGAAAATTGTAATTTGGGGATTAGGGGTCAGTAGTAAAGCAAATGTGTCACATGTATAAGACTCTGAATTTTATCCTCAGCATTCAGTAAACAAATATAAATTTTCTCTTCATTTTTTTGGGCCACACCCAGTGACACTCAGGGGTTACTCCTGCTCAAAAATAGCTCCTGGCTTGGGGACCATATGGGATGTCAGGGGATCGAACCACAGTCTTTCCTAGGCTAGTGCTGGCAAGGCAGACACCCTACCACTTGCACCACTGCTTTGGTCCCTAAAATTTCTCTTTTTTGTTACTTTTTTTGGGGGAAGCCATACCAGGAAATGCTCAGAATTTACTCCTGGCTCTATGCTTAGGTATCACTCCTGGTGGGCTCAGGAGAACATATGGGATGCCAAGGATTGAACAGGAGTTATCTGTGTGCAAGACAAGTGTCCTACACACATTCTACTATCACTCCAGTTTACAAATATAACATTTCTATGAATCTTTAACCTCAAACTTTCTTTCCTTCCTCTACAGAGTCTGGGGTATCCTTTTCTTGTCTTATGACCTGTTTATAATTCTAGGATAATTTTAAAAATCATATTGCACTCTCAAAATTGCACACTAAAATCATATCCACTCTCACATTGGCATGCTTTTTACCCTTCCTACAGGCGATGCAAAGTGCTGGGGCAGAGAGCCCATCAAATGCATCTCTATGCCCTGAGATTAGGATTAAGACAGCATAAAGAAGCTGCTCAGTATATATTGATGAAATGTATCAACATTATCCTCAATGTGCACTGCACACACATATTATGGATGGTGCTTCTCATGTTGGCACTCCATCTCCATGATATCTAAAAGGCTAAAAGTTTTAGTTCAACTGGAATCAATTAAAAAAGGAATGCAGAACTGGAATGAAGCTTAGCAGTCAAGCATTTGACTTTTATATGTCAGGCTCTGCATTTAATCCTCAGCATCACTTGGTCCTCTGAGCACCACCAGGAGCATCCCCCCCAAGACCAAGCCAAGAGAAGACCCTGAGTGTCGAGGTTGTGGCCCCCAAATAGAAACAGAAGGAATCTGAGAGCACTTTGAAAATAAATGGCAAAGGGTTGATTATGAAACCATCTGGCTCATCCTGAGGCTAGGATCATCTAGATTACATCCTTGAGGGCATGCACAGGAATCTGTATTAAAATCTATGTCGCCATTTCTAAAATTCCCTTTTCAATATCAAGGAGCAACTGACGAGAAAAAGTTACAAAGTGGGATTCACAAATGTAATTACAGACTCCAGACACGGAGAGAGGTGCTCTGTCCAGATCTTTGGAACAACATATCCGTCATTCAGCTGAGAGCGTGACCACTATTGCTCACAGCAAGTCACTGCCACAAGGCACCATCTCACCAACTTCATATCTCTCCTTGGGGACAGCTCACAACCAATGATACTGATAAAGTGACACAATGGTAAGATTCCCTCATATCATTGGAATCACTCTGTAGGGTCCTCTCATATCCAGAACTCCCTATGATACTCCCTAAAACTTCAGTGGCAAACACATTATGAATTTGCCTTTTCCTTTGCAAAAACCATGCAGTCTGTTTCAGAACTGATCACTCTACATGAAAAAATGTGGTTCACACAAAACCTGTTGCAAGTTGCAGAAAGTAATAAATAATATGGGAATGGGAGGACGGAATATAGATGAAGGCAGTTGGAGGTTCCAGCTAAATCCAAATCCAGGTGGGTACTGTATAGACTGTCTATGCTGGAACCAGCCACTAGAGGGCCCAGAATGCCTACAATCTACCAATTATTATTGTCCTGGTGACAGCTAGTAATCACTATGCTAGAGGAAAAACCTGTTGACCCTTCTCTATCTCTTTTTATCACTGTCTGTGTTAGAGGAAAATCCTGTTGATCCTTCTTTCTCATTTAAATGTTTTTCATTATAACATCATAGTTTACCAAGTGATTTCAGGCATTAGTATTTCAAACACCAATCCCTTCAGCTGTGTGACCTTGTTCCCAGTTTCCTATCCACCACTAATATCCCCAGTTTCCCATCTACCATCCTAGCCTGCATCTTTGCAGACACACAAAAAATAATTTCATGTTGTTTGTTACAACACAAGGCAAATGGAATGATCACAACTCAGATCGACATAGATCTATTTGAAATAAATGTTATCTCTTTCTATGGTACTACTAAAGTCAGTGTATATGGATTTACTGGGCTGTAGTTTGTACTATTTAAACCTTCTGTGCTACTGTTTAGATTCACTGATCTTTATAATTTTCTCATCAGATTTTCTGTGATACTTCTGGCCTGTTCTAAGGACATTAGCATCTTAGCTGATTCCAGTACCACTGAGTCCTCTGTGCCATTCCAGGGAAAAGAATTCCCATATATCAAGGCATCCAGATCCTGTGCTTTTTACTCACTGCACTCATGTTGCTAAGGATTTCTGAAGATCAAAACTAAAAGTCTGATTAGTTAGTTGTGACAAGTGTGACTTAGAAATGCAGACAACCAGCACTATTGGTTCACAGATCTCTACTGTAATTTTCCTCCCATGTTTCTGCCCCAGCTCTGCTATACCAGATGTAACCAAGTTAAGTCATAGAGACTTAGTTGTGAATCAAAAACTTTTTGAGTTTTATTTGATTTGCAGTGCCAAGGATAATACCCAAGGCCACTGCTCATTGTTGAGCTACATTCCCAGCCTGCTCTGTATTTTTTAATTTTAATTTAATTTTATTTTAATTTTTGGTTTTTGGGCCACACCCGGTGACACTCAGGGGTTACTCCTGGCTATGCACTCAGAAGTCTCTCCTGGCTTGGGGGACCATATGGGACACCGGGGGATCGAACCGAGGTTCGTCCTAGGCTAGAGCTGGCAAGGCAGACATCTTACCTCTAGCGCCACCGCCCGGCCCCAGCTATTTTTATTT
Organism: Suncus etruscus; assembly: GCF_024139225.1. NCBI lineage: Eukaryota > Metazoa > Chordata > Mammalia > Eulipotyphla > Soricidae > Suncus > Suncus etruscus. The sequence continues at coordinate 49,548,828 of NC_064856.1, forward strand.
TATTTTGTTTTTATTTATGGGGTCTTGGGCCATACTCAGCAGTACTCAGGATTTACTCCTGGAGGACTCAAAGGATCATATTGGATGCTGAGGATCAAATCCAGGTTTGCCACATTCACAGCAAGTGCCCTACCCACTGCACTATATCTAGAGCACTCTGTAATTTTTGGGAGTTGCACTATATCTAGAGCACTCTGCATTTTTGGAGGACTCAAAGGATCATATTGGATGCTGAGGATCAAATCCAGGTTTGCCACATTCACAGCAAGTGCCCTACCCACTGCACTATATCTAGAGCACTCTGTAATTTTTGGGAGCTGCACTATATCTAGAGCACTCTGCATTTTTGGGAGTTGGGATAGTGTTCAGGGGCTACTCTAGTCTCTGCACACAATAATTACTCTTGGCAGGCACAGGAGACCAGATGGAATACTGGGGACTGTATTTGGGTCAGCCACATGCAAGGCAAGTGTCCTACCTACTCACTGTACCCTATCCTATCATTTTTAAAGGATAGTTGGTGTTTTGAAGGTTGAGAAGAAAACATTAAAATGTCTTTTATGGGGGCCAGAGTGTAATTACAGCGGTAGGGTATTTGCCATACATGCTGCCGACCCAAGACAGACCTGGGTTCAAGCCCTAGCATCCTATATTGGATCCTATAGAGGCTCCTGAGCCTGCCAGGAGTGATTTTTTTTTTTTTTTTTTTGGTTTTTCGGGCCACACCCATTAGATGCTCAGGGGTTACTCCTGGCTACGTGCTCAGAAATTGCCCCTGGCTTGGGGGGACCATATGGGACACGGGGGGATCGAACCGTGGTCCTTTCCTTGGCTAGCGCTTGCAAGACAGACACCTTACCTCTAGCGCCACCTCGCCTGCCCCGCCAGGAGCGATTTTTGAGCACAGAGCCAGCAGTAACCCCTGAGCACCACCAGGTGTGGCCCCAAAACTAAAAAAAAAAAAAAAAAAAAAAAAAAAGTCTTTTTACAGCACATTCTTTTTTGTTTAATTTTGTTTATTTTGTTTTGTGACCATACTCAGTAATGTCCAGAGCTTACTCCTGGCTTACTGGGGGTCATTCCTGTGAAGATCAAGGGACCATATGGGGTTCTCGGGGTTGGACCCAGGTTAGCTACAGAAAAAGTTGCAAGCACATTCATTACTCACTTTACTATTGCTCCTGCTCACCATTACAGACATTCTTGAAGGAACAGAGTGAGTTGTTGAGGAGGGAGAAGCTCTAAAAATTAAACAGGAGAGGAGATGGCATCTACAAGGCTAGAAAGAAGGTTGAATGATTGGAAACTCTACTGGCTCTCTCCCAGAGGGCTCTTTGTATCTATCTCTGTCTCCAAGATCCAGAACTATGAACACCAAACCATGGTCTTGGGATGCACACAGTAGACTCTAGTGGTCATGTCTAGATAAAGATACCTTGGGCAGAAGGGCAATGACACTGGACTGAACATACCTCCCTGCACAGTGGGTTTCAGGCATCTATTCTAGGTAAACCATGATGGTTTGCATCTCTCATAAAAGTTCTGAAGATGGGGCCGGAGAGATAGCATGGAGGTAAGGCATTTGTCTTGCATGCAGAAGGACGGTCATTAGAATCCTGGCATCCCATATGGTCCCCTGTGCCTGCCAGGGGTGATTTCTGCCAGGTGTGACCCCCCCAAAAAGTTCTGAAGATGAGGGACTGGAGAGATAGCATGGAGGCAGGGCATTTGCCTTGTATGCAGAAGGATGGTGGTTCGAATTCCAGCACCCAGTATGGTCCCCTGAGCCTGCCAGAAGCTATTTCTGAATATAGAGCCAGAAGTAACCCCTGAGTGCTGCCGGTTGTGACCCAAAAACAAAACAAAACAACAATAACAAAAAGTTCTGAGGATGCTGACCCACCAATACAGCAGGCACTGGAAGCTCAATTTTATTTAATTGGAATGAGAATAAAAGTAAAGAAATAAAGTGCCTTTGTTGTAGAACAAAACAAGAAGCTCTGATATCACAATTGCAAATCTTGTCTGGCCTGACTTTCGACTTGTTGAGCCTGAGGATATAAAAATAATGAGAAACCAAATTTCAAGAAGATCAAACCTGTTGAGAGGCATTCAGTTGCATCCAAAAGGCTAATATAATCTTGTCCTCTTTCAGAATTAAAATTATTGAAACAAAACATAAAATAAAAAAGTCTTTAAAGAAGTTAATAGGAGTTAGGCAATGCAATACTTAATTTATTTTAATTTATCATTATTTTATTTTATTTTGTTTATGTTTTTTCTTTGTGGAGGCACATCCAGTGGTGCTTAGGGGTGACTCCTGGTCCTGAGTTCAGGATTGGCCTTTGTCACTGACCTTTGTCAGTGCTTGGAGGTACTGGAGATCTGCACCAAGGTTGGTTGCATGAAAGCTGTGAGAACCAAAGCCCCCTGAGCCTAGGTCCAAGGTGGTCCCAAGCCCCCAGTAAAGCCACTGTAAAGTATTATTCCACTCTACAACTTCCTCATAAACAAAGGGTGTTAGCCCAAAGACAAAACCGCAAAATGTAACCTCTAAATGGCAAGACCCCCCTGTTGCTGAAATAGAGGAACTAGGTGGGTCCAAATGTTTCACCAGAAAAGGACCCCTTGACACAAAGTTGAGTCAGCAATGAGTTGGGATATCAATCCTAAGACATAACATGATTTGTGTGCAAATGGAAATGGGACAATCATGCAATGGTGAAGGATGAACTGCTTGTATTAACCAATGAAACGCTTGAGTTGTAGAAGCTTGTAAAGTTTATATAAAACTGCTTGTGGGGCCGAAAAGATAGCATGGAGGTAAGGCGTTTGCCTTTCATGAAGTAGGTCATTGGTCAAATTCCGGCATCCCATACGGTCCCGAGCCTGCCAGGAGCAATTTCTGAGCATAGAGCCAGAAGTAAACCCTTAGCGCTGCCGGGTGTGACCCAAAAACAAACAAACAAACAAACAAAAAACAAACAAAAAAAAACTACTTGAAGATTTGACTTGGGATCCTTGTCAACTCTATTTGTTGGATGAGACTTTGGATCCGGCTAGTCAAAGAAACTCCTTTTTGCATCTTCCATTATTGGAGGTGATCTTTTTTTTTTTTTTTCGTTTTTGTTTTTGTTTTTGTTTTTGGGTCACATCCGCCAGCACTCAGAGGTTACTCCTGGCTCTATGCTCAGAAATCGCTCCTGGCAGGTTCAGGAAACCATATGGAATGCTGGGATTCGAACCACCGACCTTCTGCATGCAAGGCAAACGCTTTTCTTCCATCTATCTCTCCGGCCTTTTTGGGGGGGTTTGACGCTCAGGGGTTACTTCTGGCTATGCGCTCAGAAATCACTCCTGGCTTGACGCTCAGGGGCTATGCGCTCAGAAATCACTCCTGGCTTGGGGGTGACCATATGGACGCTGGAGGATCAACCGTGATTCGTCCTAGGCTAGGGCAGGCAAGGCAGATGCCTTATCTCTAGTGCCACCGTTCTGGCCCCTGAAGGTGGTCTTTGACTCAGTGTCGACTCGAGTAGTCACCTTGGACCCTTATAAAGCAAGCACCTAACCTTTTGTAAGGTCTCTCCAACCCAAGTGTGCATTCATTGTTTCATTTATTCCTCACAATATACTTTTAAAATAGAATGAGAAGTCAAGAAACTTAAGTCCCTTACCCCTTACATTATGTCCCTGTTATCTATTTCATCACTTATGAATCCATGAAGCCCCTGAGCCCAGCAATAAGTGAATGTTTAACAGAGTCAAGAGTAACTGCTAGCTAACCCCAATTTTAAAATTTTAGTTTAAAAAATTAAATTAAAAAAAAAAAAACAAAGCAAAGAAAAATAGTAAGAATTTCAGAATGGCGTCAGAGAGGATTCAGTTTAGTGGGGTGGAGGCTTTTTAATCTGGTGGCCAGAGTATGTGTGCAATAAATAGCAGTCTTCTTCCTCTCCTAATTATTGAGTCTAACCCTCTTTTACAGACAAGGAAATTCAAGTTCAAAGAGGGGGAAATGTAAATTGGTGACAGAGTCAAGCCACAGTTCAGACCTCCTTTGTTCTTAGCTAATAAGCTTTATCTTAGCATATCCCAAGAGTGTTCTGCAGGATGTCAATAGTCCATGACTAAATATTCCCAGATCTGTGGGTCTGGGATATAGAGGCATCTTTTGCAAAGCTCTTCAGAGACATTTCTGTGTAACATACATTTTGAAGGTGAGGTTATAATATAGAATATTGCCCAAAGAATTTTATGTAGAAATTTTTCTCAGGAGCATATTAAGCATCTCTTAGAGTTTCTTCTGAAATGCTACCTCTAGAAGGCTGCAAGGCAATGGAAACTTCCCTGGGTTTTGTAGGATTCTGTGGGGTGTGGCTGTTCTTATTCTAAATTAGAAGCAAACATATTCCTTCCATAAGGAAGGAATTGGCATCTTTGACCTGGTTGACTCGTGAGCCTGAGGAAATAAAAATAATGAAACCCAGATTTTAGGAAGAACACACTAGTTTAGAGCAAGCCAGTTGCATCCAAAAGGAGCTGATCACAATATGCTCTTCTCCTAGGAAAATAGACACAAGCATATGCCAAGATGACAAAATTCCTTCCATTCTCAGTAATTTGCTCACAGTTACCACATTACATAAGTAACAGTTAAAGTCCCATATGAAAGCATAGACCATGCTGGGAAGGCATGATACTTACCTCAGTTCTCTACTTACCAGTTGATGACTTAGCTTGATTAACTCAGCTGCTCAATTCCTTCCCTTTTGTGAAACCCTCTTACATCAGATTCATCTCTCCTTTTTTAAACTACCACCCATTTGTATTTCATTGGTAGCCCTTCTTTCACGAGGCCCTTGAGAACCTCTTCAAAACTAATTTGAGAGCCAGCAGATCAGATGAGTCTATAGCTCAGAGTATTTTGGATTTAAATTTGTATATTGTTTCTGCAAACTCTTGACTCTACTTATTAATAATAATAATAATAATAAATGGCCCCATGAAACATGCATGGAGGTTAATTTATGGGGGCAAGGGTGATTCTAATTTTTTGCAGGGAGGGTGTTGGCCCACACCCAGCTGTATTCAGGTTTACTATGGGCTCTGAGCTCAGGATCAGTCCTGTGGGACTTGGGGGACCACTTGGAGTGCCAACAATCGAATCTGGGTCAGTCACATGTGAGGCAAGCATTCTACCTACTGTTCTTTCTCTCCAGCCTGGCAGAGTAATTATCACATAGTATTTGCAGAGATCTGCTTATATTGGAGCTCCTACTACAAAATAATCAGCTCTATGGTTCATGCAGATGAGCAAAGGAAAGTTTTCTCCCACCCCTGTACTCAATTGTTGGCACATGGGCTTGTAGTAAGCAGTATTTGTGTCCTTTTGAATTACAGATTGTTTGTTATTGTTGTTACTTGTTTCAGAGTCACACCTGGCTGCTTCTGGAGGGCTCATGGACCAAATGGGATACCAGGAATCAAATCTGGATCAGTCATGTGCATGGCTGGTGCCCTACTTGCTGTACTATTGCTCTGGTCCAAGAACTTAAGGTATTTGTTTGTTTATTTTTGACACCCAGCAGTGTTCAGGGTTTACTCCTGGCTCTGATTTAGGAATCACTCCTGGGATGCTGGCTCAGCTACATGCAAGGCAAACACCCTTCTCTCTGTACTGTCTCTCCAGTTAGTTCACACAGATTATTTTTGTTGGTGGTCAGTGATGTGCCCCAAGCAGTTGCTCAGATCCAGGGATTCTTCCCTGAGATTCTCAGCTAACCCAGCCAATGGTTCAATGTAAAGGCCTGAGGATGCAGTGCTTGTTCTGCCCTACAAATGGTGGCAACTACCCAAACTGGTGACAATGTGGGCCTTCTGACAGTGCTCAGAGGACCACATGGTGCTGAAGATAGAATCAGAGTCACCACATACAAGGTATGTGCCTCAGCACCTGTGCTATCTCTTTGAGCCCTTGACCCACAGTTGTAAGCAAAGCAACTCTTCTATACTCTGCTGTTTTCTCACTGGCCTATATCTCTTCACAGCTGACTAAGTAATAAGCTTGGATGGAAGTGGGCGTCGGGTTGCAGAGAGAGCAGGAAACAAAACCACACAATGAACTAATGTTGAGCTTTAATTCACTCCAGAGAAGGGTAGATTTAGAAGATTCTGTTATTGCATCCAAATTGCCTCTCCCCTCACTATGCTCAGGCTGAATGCCCTCCCAGGAGAAGAACTAAAGTTTTCATGAAAAATGCTGTGTACAGGGTTGATAAGGTTAGAATTGTCTGTTTGGGAGCCAGAAAGACACATGCTTTTCATACAGGAGGCACAGGTTGGATCTCTACCACCACATGGTCTCTCGAGCACCACTAGGAGCAGCCTCTTCCCCATCACAGAGCAGAGAGTCACTATTATTCCACCAATATTACTGGGCGTTGCCCCCCAAACAACAATAAAAAAAAAAAGTGCTTGCTTGGGTCCTTTTGGCATCAGATGCCAAGATGGTGCAAAAAGTAAGAGATTCATTGAGAAATTGTCTGTGGAGTACTAGGGAACAAGAGCAAGTAGAGGTGGGAGAACCAGTAGTTGCAGTGCAGCCCTGATTTCCATGACAGAGGAATAGGAGAGAAGTTTGGGCAGGAGCCTGACTTCAGTGTAGTTCTGAGTGGCTGAGCTAAAGTATGGAGAGGTGCAGAGTTGAGACTGCTGCTGGGAGAGCTCCATGCATGATAGCATAGCAGGACTCTAGTTAATCCATAGACTAGGAGGATCACAGTCATTATGGAAAAATACTGCAGTTGAGAAACTAAAGTGGCTGCAACTCCAGTCTGTTGACCATAGGCTCCTCCCTGCAGGTTTGGTGTGGGAGATTGGAGTCACACACTGGCCATGCCAGCCACCCTGAGCATGTCCACACCTGTGTCAGTTCAGAAAGTAGATCTCATGGCAGCTCTGAGTGAGATTTGTTTGTTTTTGTAGTTGTGGGGATGGGGACCTCACACCTGTAAGACAAATAAATGTTCTACTACTGAGCCACATCCCTAGTCTTTGATTATGCAGATTTATGATAAATCTTGATTGAAGTATTGTTCTCAACACAATAGACAGTAGGAGTACATTTCCTGTGGAATGATTGAGTCTGGGATCTTTTAGGTGATTGAGTGGGTTCTATCACCAGTATCAACAGCAGACATTTTGCAATAGCCATTATTGGGTGTTAATGCGGTGTCAGTTTAGTACAACAGAGCATCATTCTTCAGGAGCTCAGGGGAGCGTGCAAAGAAATATTCTGCCCCTCAGGGGAGCTCAGAGAAGACTTTGAAAGACTTTCCTAATGCTACATGCTTAGATGCTTGCAAGAGGAAAGAGTCCTTGAATAGTCTTGTAGTTGGCCTTGGAGGTTACCAGAGACTTTGAAACTGATCTGGCAGAGGAATCCATGGCAAAAGGACTCCTCACATTGCTCCACCCTCTAGAGCTCATGAGCCGGCCAAGATTTAGGCTTACCACCTGTTGTGGTTCCTGGCTACAAGTCAATATTTGTGAGGAAAAAAGGAGGAAATGTGGGAAGAACAGGGAAAGAGGGATTTGTAGTTAAAGAAATAAAAAGACAAGCTCTCCCAAACCATGTCAAAATTCATCCCAGTTAATCACCTGACAAGAGAGGTTATGTCAGTGGAAGAAAAAAATATTGGCCATGACACCTAAGCTCTGCCTATAAATTTCTGGCTGACCTTTGTCACTCAGTACCCCTCTGGACCTGTGTTCCTTGGCTGTAACCAGCAGAGCTAGGCTAGTCATTTGAAAGTTCTTCCATAGGAACAGTCTAAGATTCTAACAGCTTCCCTAAAATAATTTTGAAAGAGCTTGCAGAGAGGCATAAAGAAAAAGGGAGTGTAGGAAGGAAAGAACCCAGGAAGAGTTTAATATAACTTACATATAAATTGGAGCAACTGGCCCTTGTCTTGCATACTGCCTACCTTGGTTTGATCCCTGGGTTCCCATATGGTCCCTCAAAAACTGCTGGGAGTGATCCCTGAGTGGAGAGCCAGGAGTAACACCTGAACATCTCTCAGTGTGGTCCCCAAACAAAATCAAAACAAAACAAAACAAAACAAAAGAATCTAACATCAAAGGCATTTATTGAGAACAAGATTGGGAACTAGTGACATCTCAGAAGTGGAACTCATTTCAAGATCAAGGCATGCTGAGCAGTGACATAACTGTTCTATCTATGGGACTTTCAAGCAAGGTACAAAATATCTGAGAAGGAAGAGAGCCCCATCTGTCAGCTCACTCTAAAGATCTGAGATTCCTGCACATTTGTTTAACACACCAACTCCCATATGTTGCCAAAGCAAAGATGGAGCTTCTCTGTTCCTTAGGTAAATTCCCATTTGTCCCTTAAAAACAAGCCATCTCTATGCCCATGTTGGTCTGCATTTGCTGTCTATTTTCACCTAGGGAAGAATGCTGGGTCAGAAAAAGTTTACTGTGGGATCTTTTGTTCTCCTATAGATGATATTTTAGGGTTAGTTTTTTTATTTGGTTTTGGTTTTGGGGCCACACCATCAGTGCTCAGGGATTACTCCTGGCTCTGTGCTCAGCAATCTCTCCTGGCAGGCTCAGGGGACCATATGGGATGCCGGGTATTGAATCCAGGTCTGTCCTGGGTTGGCCTCATGCAAGACAAATGCCCTACTGCTGAGATGATATTTTAAGTTTTTATTCTTTTGTTGCTATTGTTGGGGGTGAGGACCACACCCAGCAGTGCTCAGAACTTATTTCTGACTCTGTGCTCAAGAATCACCAGGTTAGCTTTATGCAAGGCAAACACCTTACCTTCTATACTCTTTCTCCACACTAAAGAACAGCAGGTAGTTTCCATACAGTTTTCTAAACACTTCTACCATTAAATTTAAAAATTTAAAAATGAAAACAAAAGTCCTCATGTAAAAACAAAAATAGGGTCTGAGGTCAGAACAATAGTATAGTGGGGTGCTTGCTTTGCATGCGGCTCCTGTGCTTGATCCTTTCTACCCCATAAGCTACTCTGAGCACCACCAAGAGTGATTCCTGAGTGCAGAGCTAGAAGTAATCCAAGCATCGCTGGGAGTGGACCCCAAACAAGCAAACAAATAAACACAAAAATATAGCCAGATCAATTAATAGTACAGTGGATAGGATGCTTGCCTTGCATATGACTAACTCAGCTTGGTTCTCTGGCACCACATAAAATTCCCTGAGCTGAGTCAGGAGAGGTTCTGCCAGGAGTCAGCACTGCACCACTAAGTGACCCCCCAAAACAAAACCAAACAAATAAATAACAATAGTGATCAGAAACAAAAAGCTGTCAAAAATCAATGACATATTTAGGAACCAATCAGGAAAAGGACCCATAATTCCCTGATTTTTGCTTACTGTATTATCCAACTGAGTCTCAAATAGAGAAGACTGGATCTTGGGGGGGGGGGGGGCGGTGTCTTTTCTTTTTTGAATTAAGCACCACTACGAGCCATCATTCAGAAACACAAATGCTTGAAATTTTCTGAACAAATACAAAACACTGATCTACAACAAAATATCAGGGATATTAAATAACCTCTACTAAAAAGGCAAGAGGCATTCAGGAAGTGAAGTGAAGTGAAGAGAGAAAGGTGTGGTGCCTGACCTGACAAAAGAACAGTCTAAGCTGGTGGTGTTGGCAAAACAATGGCCATTTTCTTTGGCAGCAGACCCAGTTCCTAAAAATGCTTTAGATCTACAGCTTGGAAGTCTGCCTACTTGCTTTCCCCTTTTAGATTGCCACATAAATGTCATTTCTGTGGTGACACAGAGGGCCACACACAGGTGCTCAGTTTGCAAACTGCACATACCTCAGAGGGTCCAGTTGCAGCTTAGGTATCATAGGTTTAATTTAGTTGTTTTTGGGGTAAGTGGGGGGGGGGTGTCACACCTGGTGGTACTCAGGGCTTTACTCTTGGCTCTAGGTTTAGCCATCACTCCTATTGGGTTTTAGGGAACTATATGGAGTGTTGGGGATCAAAGCAGGCTCAGCTGCTTGAAAAGCAAGTACCTTACTTACTGTATTCTGGCTTACGGAAAATGGGTTTTAACAGAAAGGTTGCTTTTAAGAAGGTTGCTTTCTTCTTTTAAGAAGAAAGAAACGGTGCTGAGACTGGAGAGATAGCATGGAGGTAGAGTGTTTGCCTTACATGCAGAAGGAAGGTGGTTCGAATCCCGGCATCCCATATGGTCCCCTGAGCCTGCCAGGAGCAATTTCTGAGTGTAGAGCCAGGAGTAACCACTGAGCACTGCTGGGTGTGACCCCAAAACAACAACACAACAAAACAAAAACAAAAGAAAGGAATAGTGCTAAGCTGACCAAACAATACATGTTACCTATAGATTTTTAAAAATTATTCCCACACTGACACTGTAAATATCACATTTGCATCAACTTTGATTTGGGTTCTTTCCTTGAGGCTTGTTATTTTTTTCTTCCCTGATATTTCTATAACAAGCAGAAGAACAAAAATGATGACAGCAGTAGTGAAGGATGGAAATGAAATTAAAGCACAGCCTGCTTTCGTTGGCAATGAATAATCAGAGGAGCATGTCACACATCAAGAAAAGTTAGTTCTCTTCCCAGAACTGGAAGCTAGCAATTTTACCTACTCAGTATCAGCTCCCAGGATCCTCCTTGCATTGACCAGCTGTGGTTCAAATAACAAGGTTACTGAAATGGAACTGAAAGGGAATAGGTTTCAGGAAGTCTGTACTGTGCCCACTTTAACTTTTGTTCTGAAGCTCGTTAATAGTCTGATCTAAGTCACAAGGTTTACAGATGGAGAAGCCAGTTCCAATAAAGGAAGTTGTCTTACTCAAATCCACATATTAATAGGGAGATAACAGAGATAACTTGAAATTTATACAAGCCGGAATGCAATCTTAGAAGTTCAGATTTCAGGTCATTTAGTACTTAGTGCTACTTTGTTTTTTTTCTTATATCCTTTATTTTTATTCATTTCTGCCTTAGATATGAGATATTTTCTAATCTCAATTTCTTTCCATTCTTTTCTCTCTCAGGGCTGTTTATCAGTAGGCCTTCCTTCACTAGGTCAGTTTCCTATTATTATCATTTGGTTAACCCTGGGTCCTGATCAGCTATCTGCTTATCATCCTTGACTGCTAGGAATGAAATTCTGATGTCAAGACCTCTTTTTCTTACACTGTATTATCTTTACTCCTAACCACAAACATAATTTCTTCTCTTCCTCCTTCCTTCCTTCCTTCCTTCCTTCCTTCCTTCCTTCCTTCCTTCCTTCCTTCCTTCCTTCCTTCCTTTCTTTCTTTCTTTCTTTTTTTCTTTCTTTCTTTCTTCTTTCTTTTGGTTTGTGGGCCACACTCAGCAGCACTAAAGGGTTACGCTTGATTCTGCATTCAGAAATCGATCCTGGCAGCTCATGGGACCATATGGGATGCCGAGGATCAAGCCTGGGTCATCCCGGGTCAGCCACATGCAAGGCAAACTCCCTATCCACTGTGCTATCATTCCAGTTCCCACAACAAACTAATCTTGACTTGTGTCAAAACTTCAGACATTACATCTGTTGGGCACAGATAGTTTGAAAAGCAGAGGTGTTTGTCTTACAAATGGCCATTCTGGGTTCTATTCCAGGCCCCACATATGGTCCCTCAATTCCTGCCAGAAGTGATCCATAAACACAAAATCAAGCACAAGCCCTGAGTACAGCTGGCTGTGATCCAACTCTCCTTGTCTCCTCAAATGCTAAAACAAAACAACCCCCCCCCAAGAAACAAATACACACACACTAAAATAGACATGACTTCAGCTAACTATGACTTATCTCTCTAAAGTCCATCTATATTACTTTATTTAAAAAAACAAAAAAATTGGGGGAAGTATACCTAATAAAATTTAGGCTTTGCTTCTGGCTCTGTGCTCAGAAAAGACCATGAAGTAGGATTGGCTGTGTTCAAGGTATAAGCACCTTCACCCTGTACAACATCTTAGTCCATGTCCAAGAATGAAATATGCTTTATTTGGCTTGTCTTTACAGTCTGGGTCAGGAATAACTCCTATAAGTTATTTCTATAAGGGATAACTTCTATAAGCTCATGCAATGCACTCAACAAGATCCTGATTATCCTGAAAAAAAATTGCATGTTTATTTTGTCTCTATTCCCATGAACTGCAATTTCTGATAACAGAGACCATTCCTGTTGCCCAGCACCATTGTTTCTCCCAGGGATCAGCCAAGAACCTAATGCCAAACAAATGCTATACAAATATTTAATGAATGAAAGACTAGAACTCCTAGCTCCTAACTATTTGCACAAGAAGTGATCAAATGACAAAAAACTGTGAATACAGTATAATTGAATAATTATGTAAATGTCAAGGAGTTATTATGTGAAAAGGTCTCTCTTTTTGTTTTATTTTGTCTTGTTTTTGTTTGGGAGCCATATTTGGCTATACGCTGGGCTTACTCCTAGCTCTGAGCTCAGGATTACTTCTGGTGGTGCTCAGGGGATTGTATGAAATGCTGGGGATTGAACTCAGGCCAAAGAAAGTGCCCTTACCTATTGTACTATTACTCCAACTCCAAAAAGGATTCAGTCACTGTAATAAAAATATCTTTTGTTTCTGATATGGAGAAGTAAAAATAAAATTCAATAGTCCATCCACAAAAGCTTCAAAGATTCTGAAATGTTTAGAATGATGCTATAGACATCCTCTTCCTTAAGCTGTATTTCCTTTACTCCTCCTACTCTAAGCAAGCTCATCTTGACTTGTAACTTCAGAAGTTACAACCTCTGGAGCTGGAGAGATAACACAAAGGCAGCATTTGACTCTGGTAACTAACTAACTTATAATTAACTTTGACTTATTTCTCTGAAATCCATATAATTCACCTTGTTTAAAGAATGAATTTGGAGGCATCCCCTGGTTCTTAAGTCTTATTCTGGACTCTGTGTTCAGGAGTCATTCCTGGAGGTGCTAAAGAGTGAACTGGGGTCAACTGTGTACAAGAACCTTCATACCTCTCAGTCCAAGAATGAAATATGCTTTATCTGGTTTATTTGACCCACAACCTGTGTCAGGAATAACCTCTATAAGCACCTATAAGAACCCCATACTTCACTTAACAAGACATTGCTCACCCTGAACAAAGAATGTGTACTTACTTGTCTCCATTCCCATTGAACTGTAGTTTCTGAGGATAAAGACCATTCCTGTACCATTGTTTCTTCCAAGGATCAGCCAAGAATCTAATGCCAAACAAATGCCACATAAATATTAATTGAATGAAAGACTAGAACTCCTGGCTTCTAATTATTTGCACAGTAGTGATAAAATGACAAAGGATGTGAGTACTATAGAGTTGAATATGTTATGTAATTAATTATGAATACATGGGTGTAATGTATAGTTGAATACATTATGTAGATCTCAAGGGGTTATTTTCAGAAAAGGACTCCTGTACCAGTGATCACTGTAATAAAAAACTTCTTTCCTTCTGGTATAGAGAGGCAACAACAGTTCACCCACAGAAGTTTCCAAGATTATAATTTTAGAATAATGCCATAATATCAAACATTGCCTCTGACATGACCCTCACTTTAGCTGCAGGCCAGACACCTGTCTTTGGTCTTCCTCAGTCTATTCACTGATCGTAAATTGTGAATTTACTGTAAGCTAGTCAATGCTAAGTTTTTATGTGCATTCTCTCATTTAATTATTATTATTATTATTATTATTATTTGGTTTTTGGGTCGCACCCAGCAGTGTTCAGGGGTTACTCCTAGCTCCACGCTCAGAAATCACTCCTAGCAGGCTCGGGGGACCATATGGGATGCCAGGATTCGAACCAATGACCTTCTGCATGAAAGGCAAACGCCTTACCTCCATGCTATCTCTCTGGCCCCCTCTCATTTAATTCTTACCTCCACCTTTGAAGAAAGCTTATTATCTTAACCATGGAAATTACATGGGTTCTAAGAGGTTGGACCTATTGCTCAAAGTCACTGAGTTCTAAAGTGATTGAGCAAGGATTATAAATCAGTTCTTGCTTTTAATTATTAGTTTTTCTCTACTACTTTCTCAAGAACAACCATGTTCCTTAGATTGGTCTCCTTCTGTGATGCAAACATTCCTTGAACTCACCCAACTCGATGCATCTAGAATCTAATTCTATTAAGACTTCGCAGAAAAGTCTGGGTAGATAGCTCAAAGGGCTGAAGTGTATGCCTGGCACACACAGGACTTTTGGTTCAATCTCATGCACCATTGAATGTAGCCCTGATATCTCCTAGCCCTGAGGGAGAGGTTCCTCCGAATGTCCCCCCAAAAGTATAGAATTCAAAAGAGCTCTTATTGATTATTTTATTTAGTATTTCTATATTATCAGTGACAGAGTAGTAGTATCTATGATGGCAAGTTACTGCTTTGGAACACAGAAAGTCTAACGTCAGTCTCACTTTTTGGATAGTCTCTGGCTGTATAACACACTACTCCACCACTTCATGATATAGAATATTACAAGTCACTGTTCCTTATCAGATATGAATTGTCTGGGTGCTTTTGGGGGCTGGTTTTGCCTGAGCTCACTTTGCAGCTGCATTCAGCTGAAGGCTGTACTGGGCAGATTTCTGGACTTCATTCTGGCTTGGCTGGGGGTACCTTCTATTTGGTCTCTCATTTCTCAGAAGGTTAGAGCACTTTGGCTTGAGAAACTGTAAAGAGTTATGAATGTACTTAATTTACCTAAATTTCCTTTCTCATTAGTCTTAAATAATTTAATCTTTGCTTCGATCACTTTCCTTATCTGGACAATTATAAAAGTAATCCCAATTTGACAGAATTAAATTAAAGCCCATATAGAACAAAAACTTGAAAAATACACAATCTATAATAGCAACTGCTTAGGAACTGGAGACATAGTAGAGGGATTAAGGCACTTGCCTTGCACTAGGCCCACCCTGGTTTGACTCTCAGCACCTTATAAATGATTTCTGAGCACAGGATCCAGGAGTAATCCTTGAACAAAGGTGGAATTGACCCAAACTCCCCCTCCTCCATCAAGAAAATAAAATAATGATTATTTATCCAATGATTATTTCTCTTGCTTTGCCATAAAGGAATCTGACATTTCTGGTGTCTATAATGAATTCTTCCACCCACAGTCCCAAATCTCTCTACCATCTGCTTAAATACTTTACTTCAGACTGTGGCTCTACTCTCATCATTACAGAACTTTCCCAAAGAAGTAGCTATCAATAATCACCTATATTAAAAGATTCCTAAATTCTATATAGTGGCTTCAACCTTTCCTCTTATTAACAGAGACACAGGAGAGATTGTTAAATGTCAAATAATTTTTTAAGCCCACAATTTGTCATTCCTGGCCAGTTGGTCATAACTTTACTCCTCTCTCTCCAATTTAAATATAAAATAAAAATAATAATGTCTTTATGATCTTTATAATTGGCTCTAATTTATTATGTAAAGGCAAATCATTGCCCAAATTTGTTTCATTATTAGCAACATACTGTTTGTAATGCATCACAGTCTAAGTCACTTGTTTGGAACTAACCACACATTTCTTTAGTTTTACATCTGTTGGGGAATATGTTGTGTCTTCTTAACTAGATTTAAAATGTGAATAAAATGAAGAGCCTTGACTTATTTATGCCCTATGTAATAGATTTGTATATGTTCTTGTAGTTCTACCATAGTGTACAGAACATATTAGAAGGGTGCTATAAGTGCTTCCCAAATAGTCCCTGTTGAGGTTTTCGTATTATGGTCCCCTCCAAAAGGCAAAACCAAAGTGACATAAACTAACTTTGATTGAGTTGGCCACATACAAGATAAACACCTAGGCTGCAGTACTATCTCTCAAATCTCAAAGTTTTAAAGACTGAAATGTTTAGATTGATGCTATAGGCAGCTATCACAACCAACTCAACTGGGCCAGAGCAATAGTACAGTATGTACGGTTCTTACCTTGCTTGTGGCTGACCCGGGTACAGCCCCTGGTATCCCATATGGTCCCCTGAACCCTCCAGGAGTGATTCCTGAGCACAGAACCAGGAAGTAACTTCTGAGCACTGCCATGTGTGGGCCAAAAGACAGAAAAAGAAAGGCAAGAAACTTTGGAACAAATAAGCAGGAGGGGGCCCGGAGCGATAGCACAGCGGCGTTTGCCTTGCTAGCAGCCGATCCAGGACCCAAGGTGGTTGGTTCGAATCCCGGTGTCCCATATGGTCCCCCGTGCCTGCCAGGAGCTATTTCTGAGCAGACAACCAGGAGTAACCCCTGAGCACTGCTGGGTGTGGCCCAAAAACCAAAAAACAAAACAAAACAAAACAAAACAAAACAAATAAGCAGGAGGGTGCTGTAAAGCAGTGGAAAAGAAAATAGGGGCCTGGAGAAATAGCACAGCGGCATTTGCCTTGCAAGCAGCCGATCCAGGACCTAAGATGGTTGGTTCGAATCCCAGAGTCCCATATGGTCCCCTGTGCCTGCCAGGAGCTATTTCTGAGCAGACAGCCAGGAGTAACCCCTGAGCACCGCCGGTGTGGCCCCAAAACCAAAAAAAAAAAAAAAGAAAAGAAAAGAAAATAGGATTTGGAAGTAAAGGATCCAAGTGTATGTGCTGGCTCTGAATTGCTGGACTAAATAAATTCTGTACTTAGCCCTTAAACTTTCCTGTTTCCAAGGGGAAAACCTTGGATAAAGAGACAACTACCTTGTGTGTCTAAAACACACTCTCTTGGACCAGTGGATCTCAAAAGTGTTTATCCAAAATTCCAGGACTGGTGCCATTAGTTCTCTTACTCAGTGCTGGAACCCAGCAAAGGTGTAAAGAAGGAAAATCTTCTGGTGAGAATTATTCCTGCCCTATATCCTGCCCTATTCCAAGGGCTTAACTCTAAGGGTTTATGCAGTTGCAGGAGGAAGCTTATTTATCTCTATAATTTTTTGATGACTGCAAGCAACAATTATGAAATTGAGTCCAGTGAGAGTCTTCACTGATAGGAGACTGGAATGGGACACAGAGGTATCCTGGGAGCTCTAACATCTATTAAAAAAACCCACTTTGCTAAATTCTCCCAACCATATTAATTATTTCCTTCAGTGATCTTTTCCTTATCATAGCAAACTCAGGAAGTGCTTCCAGGAACACGAATTAGAACATGCCTAGCAGGTAACAAAATAAATGTTATATAACTAATCTCCAGGGACTTAAGGGTAGCACCCCTGTGATAAATCACACTCTCTTTGTTTTGATCATATTTCTATCAGGCACAGTCAGAGAACCTACAACGTTTATTTTTATTCTGTTTGCATTTTGTTGTTGTTGCGATTTGTTTCGGTCTTTGAGTCACACCCATCTGTGCTTACTCCTGGCTTTGTGATCAATTCCTGGCAGATTCAGGATCATATTGTTAGCGTTAAAGTGGATTTTCTGTGCTGGTGGGTTCTTAGAATTGTATGACAGATTTGTATATAACATTTAGAAGTTAGGAGTTTATTGTAAAGTTTAAATAGATGGATCTGGTCCCTCCCAAATGTCCCGGCCTCTCCTTTACCGTGTGAACAACATCACTTTTCCTGTCATTGGCACTGCCTGTCGCCAGTGGTCATCAAACTATGGCCCGCAGGCCACATATTGTATTTGTATCTGTTTTGTTTCTTCATTGCAAAATAAGATATATGCAGTGTGCATAAGAATTCGTTCATTAAGTTTTGTTTTTTACTATAATCAGACCCTCCAATGGTCTGAGGGACAGTGAACTGGCCCCCTGTTTTAAAAAGTTTGAGGACCCCTGCGTCCCATGGACAAAATTCCTAATCCTGTACCTGTGTAGCTCTCTATCCCATATACATTTTACTGGGACTTGAACTTGTGTCCTTGGGCCTTTCTCAGACTGCATCCCAATGCTTCTCTGATGTATTATCTCAGTTTTCTTTAGTCTCAGGCCATGGGTGAGATCATCTCATGGGTGAGATCCCTGAGCTCTGTACCTGTAGCTGGGCCTCTTAACTGTCCCCCAGCAATTACTGTCACCCTGTGCTGGCTTTCCTAATCTTAGATAGGATACTGGTGCATGTGGGTAAGGCTCCTGTGCTTAGAATCTATCCATGCCTGGTATCCAAGTCCTGCCTGAATTCTGTCCCTGGTTGCACCTATGAATAGCCGATACTTGACTATCTGTCTGCAAGATCCCTTCCTAAACCTGCAATCTACTTGTCTACTTGGGCAGGGGAGCATGGGGCAGGGGGTGAGGTGGGGCTAGCAGAGAAGATGGTGCTTGGGCCTATCCTTTAATTTGCTGCCATCTTCTACCCCCAGCCATCCATTATCTATTTTGATTGCTCTTTTGGTGGCTACTTGTTCCATGGGTGAAACTTAAAGTGATCAATTAAATTCACCTGGCATCTCACCCTTCCACTCACAGTGTATCACTATGTGGTGTTAGGAATCAAATCTGGGTGGATCCTCATGCAAGGCAAGTGCCTTATATATGTGCTATCACTCTGGTTCCAAAAAAGTTCTTAATAAACTTCTTTAGAGAAAGTAGGATGACATGTGTATGTTTTTTTTTTATTTATTTCTGTATTGCTTCCCAGGGCCAAGAAATAAAGCTCTAATTTAATCCAACTAAGACACCTAGTAACTCAGAGATTACTTATGAAAAGAGAAAGTGATCAAACCTTTAGGGAGATTATTAGTTAGTAATATAGAGTGTTTCTGAGTCAAGAGGGAGGTGTAATTGCTCTCTAAAAGAGCAACTAAATCTCCAGAGTAGGCAAGAACAAAGCTGCAGCTAATCAGGAGTCCTTACCTTTGCTGAGCCCTTCACAGGTTACAAAGTGCTTTCCTATCTCCCATCTCTGTTGAGTTCCCAGCAACCTTGATTATTCAAATACTATTAATCTTAATTTTATAGAAACATAACTCTCTCTTTCTTTCTCTCTCTCCCTCCCTCATTCTCTCATTCCCTCCCTTCCCCCTTCTTGGGCTATATCTGGCAGTTCTCAGGGATCACTTCTAGGTCTGTCCTCAGGGGACTCTATGTTGTGCTTGAGATGGAACAGGGGTTGACAACATGCCAGGCACTTAACCTCTGTACTATCTCTCCAGCTTTTTAAATTTTATTTTCTAAATTTTATTTTCTTTTTTCTTTTTTTTTTTTTTTTTTGGTTTTTGGGCCACACCCGGTGACGCTCAGGGGTTACTCCTGGCTATGAGCTCAGAAGTCGCTCCTGGCTTGGGGGACCATATGGGACGCCGGGGGATCGAACCGCGGTCCGTCTCCTAGGCTAGCGCAGGTAAGGCAGGCACCTTACCTCGAGCGCCACCGCCCGGCCCCCTAAATTTTATTTTCTTAGTGTTTTTATTTAATAACCCATTCCAGGTCTTTTTCAAGAAGTGGCATAAAATTGTTTAAGAGGAAATAACTTTAGGTTTATATAGCTAGGAAGGTAGAAAAGATATTAAAGCTATCTTCCCAAATACTGTTTTTTTTTTTTGGTAGCTTCCCTAATTATTGTTAATTATTCTTCCCTTTCTCCCTACCATGGTTCCTAGAAGCTCCGTCCAGATTCAGGAGGAAGGACTTGAGTTGCTAGTTTGTACTAGTCAGCATAAGTCCAACTCCTGCCATGATTATTGGTTCACAGATGGTCCTAAGACAAATTGGAACAATGAAAAGCAAGAAAAACTTTGTTGAGAAGTTAGGAAAGTATTTTCTGAAATTTTAGAGTATCTGGAATCCTCTATGTTTCTGACCAGATCCATGTAGAATGACAGTCTCAGAATGATGTTGACACTTTGGTTGACAGGTCTTTGATGACTTGTTAAGCACTAGATCAACTAATACTAAAGCATAGCTTATATCTATTAATACTGTTGGATCATATGCCACAGTATAACAGGACTCCATGGAAAATAACAGAAAACCCAATGCAAATGTATCTGAATACCAACAGGTTTCCTGTAACTTGCTTGTTTGCTTTTTAGTATATTAAGGCAAACTAATAGAAGGAAGAGCTTCTAAAGAAACTAGAACTGCATAATCTGGAATTCAAATCTCTGTAGCACTAGGCCCAAGTATGGAACCATTTGGCCTGCACAGCTGGCCAAGCAATATCAGAATTACACTGAGTTCCCTGAACACTTAGAGATCCCATAAAAACAAAATATGGCTGGAGCAAGAGTAACAGCGGGAAGAATACTTGCCTTGCATGTGTCTGACCTGGTTTCAATCCCTGGGATCCAATATTGTTCAGAATAGAGTAAGTCAAAGAGTAAGCCCTGAGTACAGCTGGGTGTGGCCCCAAAACAAAAAAGAAAACCCCACAACAAACCAAATAAAAAAGCAAACTTTTAATTTAAATGTAATAGAATAAATATATATATTCATATTTACAAGTGACAAGATGACCCCTTCCCCCAAAGAATGATAAAAACAAAATTCAAGAGTGCCAGGTCGGGAGTTGAGTGGAGTGCTGCTTTGCATGCATGAGGCCCTGGGTTGGGTCTCCATCTCTTTAGGAGACTAGGTGTTTTTTAGGAGAAGACAGAAGCCTGGAGAAAAGCAACACTGCTTTTTTCTTACATGGTAGGTTCATGGATGTTTACATTATTAGTTTAGAAGAGTAAGTGAATGGAAGAGGCATTGAAATAAAGTATCATAAAATGAGGATTATATTTAATCCAATGTTCTGAACTTCAGAGAAATAGTCTTCTTCACCATAATTAGTGTTGATAGAAACTTATTTGTAAGATCAAAGAAGCCAAAAATAACCCAAATATGCAATCTAAATTACATCAATTGAAGTTAAGTAAGTGGTTTTATATAATGTTGGAATAGTATGGAATTCGTCCATACAGTTGAATACTGATTAGCAGTAAAGTGGAATAAATTTATGATAAATGCAATAACTTTGACAAATATCAAGAACACTATGCTGGGCCCGGAGAGATAGCACAGCAGCATTTGCCTTGCAAGCAGCCGATCCAGGACCAAAGGTGGTTGGTTCAAATCCCGGTGTCCCATATGGTCCCCCGTGTCTGCCAGGAGCTATTTCTGAGCAGACAGCCAGGAGTAACCCCTGAGCACCGCCGGGTGTGACCCAAAAACCAAAAATCAAAAAAAAAAAAAAAAAAAAAGCATATGTAAGAACACTATGCTTAATGGGGAAAAATATCAAATTTTAAAAGACTATTTACTTTATCAAGACAAAACTGTTGGGAAGGAGTGATAGCACAGAAGGTAGGGCATTTGCATTGCATGTGGCCAACCAGGGTTTAAATAATTCAAGATAAATTCAACAAACAATATATTTATATAGATGACTATATTAAATGTAAAAATAATGTGCAACACATAACACAATGACAAAGTAAAATAATGACCATCTGGGAAATGTTTGAAAGATATGACAGCCAATAGAATGATTTCCTTAAAATGCAAGAAACTGTTACAATAATATAAGAATAACCAATTTTTTTTAATGGGAAAGGGAAGGAGATGGTAGAGCAGTTGAGGGACATGTCTAATATGCACCCAAACTGGCTTTGATTACCCAAACCCTACTTTCTCCAAGTATTGATGATTACAGTCTGGAAGCCATCCCCTCAACATCCATCCAGCACTGATAGGTGTGATGCTGGAGGTTCCAAGTATAGCCAGTATGGCTTGAATAATTCCCTTACTGCAGGGCTAAGGCAGCACTGTATCCTCATATCCTCTGGTCCACATATTGAGCCACCTGCAGGTTGGCAAGAACCAATAGTTGGGCTATTGGTATTTCCTGAAGCC
Source organism: Suncus etruscus (assembly GCF_024139225.1). NCBI lineage: Eukaryota > Metazoa > Chordata > Mammalia > Eulipotyphla > Soricidae > Suncus > Suncus etruscus. Next base: position 49,570,698 of record NC_064856.1, read on the forward strand.
TTATTAAAGGCCCCCAGAGAGGAAAATGACATGGGCAGAGGCCAATAAAAAGTTAAAAATGTTTTTAAAATATATAAAATATGTTATCTCAATCACAATTTAAAAAAAGTAAAAGATTTGATAATTGTATTGGATAAGATTGAAGGGGAGGAATGAACAAATTGTATCTTTTAAGACTAGATACCCAAGTTTGAAACTTTACAGCTAGTTATCACGTTACCTGTATATTTATTTATTCAATAACTCAACATTTAGCATCAGTGTGTGCCAAGCATTATTGGTGCTATCTAGGCAGCAGCAAACTAAAATGAAAAAAAAAAAAAATAAACCAAGGAAACTTCCGTGGACATGGAGTTCACACTTATGGGTAAGGAACAGAGAAATATGCTGGGATCAAACTGTTCAAAGGATGGAGCAAGATGGGAGCAACAAGGGTAAACCTTCCCTATTGCCTTTCCACAAAACTCTCTGCTCTCAATTGTCTCCTATATCCCATCTTTGGCTCATCTCAGGACTATTTCCCAGAAACTCTACAGTTTAAAATATATGTTTAAGTGATTACAATATAAAATTCAATGTTGTTATTGTTTTTACATCAATTATTATGTCTACAATTGTCTCGTGGACCTATCAATTGTCTCTTGAACTACCTATTATTAAGTAAAAGAATAAATGAATGTTATATAAGTAGGGCTGTTATAAGAGAAAGCAGCTGGCTTGAGGAGAGGAGGAAGGAGAACAGATGACCAGTTGCCTACTCCAACATGTAAAAGTGTCTCGTATTCATTGTACAATCAGTGTGAATCATCAATAAGAGCTCAGCCAATATAAAAACACTTTTAGTAGGTTATAAAGTAAGTAAAAGAAATAATAAAACATAGGAAAAGCAATTATACCAATATTTAGACTGTTTTTGACCATTTTTGTTTGACTATTTGTGTATGAAGTTTTAATACAGAAGGATATATACACAAGAAAAATATATCTAATAAATAACTTAAAAAGCGTGACAGGTACAAAGAATTCATTGTTAGGCTTTTAAACATCCTGCATTTAATTAACTAAAACTCTTTTGAATTAGAACCTAGCCAGTCTTTTTTAAATAAAATCTTTTCTTTCAATGCTATTAGTCAGAACACAATCTTGTCACCATAGCATGTCATAAAATTAATCTCTTTTGTGTATATTTGTAATTTAAGCATGCAATAGAGATGACAAAATACTCAAATGAAAAAACGGAGAGCAAGTGAAAAGAAAACATCATAAAAAGCCAGGATTAATACTACTCAAATGACTTGGCCTGGATAAATGCACTTTCAAAGGTTACTCTTCACAGACTCCTATTTCCCCAACAGGAGGTTGGGGAAATAGAGGAAGAAACACAAAGGGCCAGATTTCAAATAAATGCATAACACCATTCAAGTCTCTGAGTCATTAAGAAAGAGTTCCTGAGGGTCAAATGACTCATCATCAATTTTTGAGCTGTAAAATTTTCCAGTTCTTAGTTTTGAAGGACAAGAGCCTGGTCCTACCCCTACTTGGAATAAGTATTAGAAATAGGGACCAAAGAGAGAGTAAAGGGGTTAAGGTGCTTGCCTTGCACTTGGACAATCCTGTTCAAATCCGAACACTGCCAGGAGTGATTTCTGATTGCAAAGTCAGGGGAAAGGAGTAAGCCTTGCATTGTTCAAATACTCTCCTAAAAGTTCTCTCTCTCTCTCTCTCTCTCTCTCTCTCTCTCTCTCTCTCTCTCTCTCTCTCTCTCTGATTGCTTATGCTATGTTTTGGTTCACTACATTAAGGATGACTCCTAACACTCCCTCAAGGTGTGTGTGTGGAGAGAGAGAGAGAGAGAGAGAGAGAGAGAGAGAGAGAGAGAGAGAGAGAGAGAGAGAGAGAGAGAGAGAAGAAAAGAAATGATGGAGAGAATAGAAGTAATAATGTGGCTTTTCAATGCAATGCATCACCTAAAGTTTGCAGGGATGGGGAGATTGAGAGAAAGAGAGAGAGAGAGAGAGAGAGAGAGAGAGAGAGAGAGAGAGAGAGAGAGAGAGAGAGAGAAAACCAAAAGAAAGTGAGAGAGCCTGGAAGACGAGGCTTGTAGCTATGGGGTTGAACTGCTATATTTCATGCAGAGGGAAAGAGAAAGAAGGGGGAGCAAGGAGCATCTGGCTGATGCTGCTTATGCTTCGTATTAGGCCTGGACCGGCCAGGGTGCTTGGGCCTGGCCCCTGACCAGCAGGCTCTCCCCACCCCTGATATGATTATCCCCCGCTACCAATTGCCAGGCTTCTTTTATACCTGGTCAGTTGACCATTACAGGAGGGCGTATTCCAGTCCATTGGCTGTTAAGGGGAGGGGGGATGTTGTTACCCCTTAAAGATGCATTAAAGTGCTCCGAAGTTCCTCCCAGACGGGGAATTTTATGGAGGAATTTTCCTCCCAGAGGGGAAATTTTATGGTGGAGCCTTCAGTACCAAGGATTGAACATAGGCCTCTTTCATGCAAGGCATGTGCTCAACTCATTTGAACTCTCTCCAGCCCTAAAATACTTAAATGCAAATATATAAAATTTGGTTAAATTGTTTGGAGGTTTTGGCCATACCCGGTGATGCTAAAGGCATATTTCTATCTCTGTGCTCATGGATCACACTTGCTGAGACTCAGGAGACCATAGGAGATGCTAGGATGGAATCGGGTCTGCCACGTGCAAGGCAAGTAAGTACCTTCCCCACAGAGCTATCTCTCTGATCCTGATTATAAACTTTTGTAATAAAAAATGAGGTAGTCGGGGCCAGAGTAGTGGCGCGGAGCAGTAAGGAATCTGCGTTGCTGGCGCTAGCCTAGGATGGACCACGATTCCATCCCCCGGCATCCCATATGGTCCCCCAAGCCAGGGGCATTTCTGAGCACATAGCCAGGAGTAAGCCTGTCACTGGGTGTGACCCCCCCCCCAAAAAAAAACACTGAAAAGGAGGTAGTCTGCATCTGTGCTCGGAAAATTTAGAATCAAGACCGTCAGTGTCTCAGTGGCAGCTGGAGCCTGAGAGGAAGTCAGAAGAATAATCTGTCAATAAAAGTAAGGGTTACAGGAAAAGGACAATTCTTCACCACTGTCCACAACAGGTCTGGTCCAACCTGAGAACAGCAGCCCTCTTTCTCTCAATTCTCAGCTTGCTAAATGTGTGCCTTGTAGGAAACAAAGGATAATACCAACACTCCTCAGTGTTCTGGTACTCCCTGGGGCTTTGTTGGTATCTGCAGTTTGGAGGGACCTGTTAGGACCATCTGATGCTACCCCAAATTTCTCCCTCTGAGGCTGAGGAATTCAATCTGGATGTCAGACCTGTCTCCTTACAAACCGACACAATAGGTTCAGCAGATCCCCACCACAAACCCTCTCCTCTCCCCATCTCTTTGTTTCTTGGCCTCAACCTTTGTTTCTACACCTGTTCCAACTGACCTCCTCCTCTCAGATCAGCAGCTGTCAAAATTTTGCCTCTTCCTCACCCAGCAGTCTGGTCGTCATGGTAACCCAAAGCCAGTTGCTGAGAAAGAAGCCCAGAGATCTGCCACATTTGAAATCCCAGAGGCTCCAGCTGACTTGCTGAAGCCATTTCATGTATTTTTTTTTTAATCTGGAAGGCCTATAATATATGAATTACTACTTTCTTGGCGATTAATTTTAACTGGTTAACTGGATTTGTTAAAGAAAGGAGTTGGAGTGGGGAGTGAGAATGAAACGGGCTCAACCTGCTTTTAAAGAGGCTCCTTGCCAAATACGAAGGCACTATCTCTAATTGTCTCAGGTTTTTAAAGATCTCATGAGAAAACTTTAAAAGTAATTCACAAAGGCATTTAATGAAATTCTACTCTTCAGACAAATGCCTTCCTGTTCTTGATGATAAAGAATGCTCTAAATAGGGCTAGGGGTGTGGTTCAGACTTAGAACACTGACCTTACAGGAGAAAGTAAGTGGGAAAGGCCTTTGCACTCAGATGTGTCAGATCTGGAAAAGAGCTAAACTGAGTTGCTCTTTTGACAGGCTTGTTAACTTTTTTTGTTTTTCCCTTGGGCTGCACATAACAGTGCTCAGGAACCACATGATGTCAAGAATTGACGTCAAGGCCTCACCTTTGCAAAGCAAATGCCCTGTCACTGAGCCATACTCCAGACCCTGGGTTTGTTAACTTATTTATTTATTTATTTATTTATTTATTTATACCACACCAGAGTTTGCACTCAGGGATCACTCATGGTGGGTTCAAGGGACCATATGGGGGTTCTGGGAATGGAACCTGGGTCATCTTTATGCAAGGCAAATATTTCACCAGCTATACTATCATTCCAGCCCCCTAGATGTATTAATTTTTAAAAAGGAGAATGGCAAGCTTAGATGAGACCCAAAATGCATTTATTCGTGAATAGTAGCAAACTGCAATTTGGGAAGCACAGGCTTATAATAGAAATTAAAAAAGCAAAAACAAACAAACAAACAAAAAAACAACAAAAACCCCACCAAAATCTGAGCTGGGGGCCGGTGAGGTGGTGCTAGAGGTAAGATGTCTGCCTTGCAAGTGCTAGCCAAGGAAGGACCTCAGTTCGATCTCCTGGTATCCCATATGGTCCCCCCAACCCAGGGACAATTTCTGAGTGCTTAGCCAGGAGTAACCCCTCAGTATCAAATGGGTGTGGCCTGAAAAACAAAAAAAAAATATCTGAGCTGGAGTAATAGTACAATACAGCAGGTATTTACCTATCTTTATCTGGTAAAGATAGGAAAGGAGTGAGGGAAGGACAGAATTAGTTAAGTACAGAGAGAGAGTGAAAGAGAGAGAAAAATGAAAGAGAGAGGAAGAGAGAGAAAAGGAGAGAGAAATAGAGAGAGAAAGAGAGGAAGAGAGAGAGAAAGAGAGAGAAGAAGAGAGAAGAGAGAGAGAAAGAGAGAAAGAGAGAGAGAGTACAAGGTCGGCCTTGTACTGGGCTGACCAGGGTTTTAATCCTCAGTATCTCATATAGTCCAATGAGCACAGTCAAATATGCCCCCCCAAAAAAACCCAAAACTTATCCTCCTACAAAAGAACAAGAAATAGCAATGAAACCGATAAATAAACCCCAAAATTAAAAATCTGTTCTTATGTTTGTGTGTAAGGAAATAATAACTTCAACTTATGATATACATTTTCAAATATTTGGTATAAAGTCATTGAATAGTGACATCATTAGAGTCATATGAACAAGAGATTCTCTTTCTTCCTTTTCTCTAGTCTCCCTACCTCTTCTCTCTCTCTTTTTCTCTCTCTCTTTCTCTCTTTCACTCTCTCTCTCTCTGTACTTAACTAACTCTGTCCTTCCCTCACTCCTTTCCTGTCTTTACCAGATATTATTGGAGCGTCTCCTAAACTACTTCTTCCCCTTTCTTCCTGGTCACAGAGCTCTCCTTGAGGGTCATTTCCCCATCCTCCTCCAAGCTTGCCAGCTCCAGTCTCTCTGGAAGAGGATGTCAGCAGATGGAAGCTGGCATGCCTTCATTCTCCTGGCCTGATGTTCATCAGGCATGTGTCTCATTTGTGCAATTAGATGAGAATAGAAAGTTTCCAGGGAACTATAGAAGATACTTCTCAGATTAATAAAGACAGTCATTTTCTGCCCCAGACATGGTTGAGTTCAGATGGGAAATGACAATGACCCAGATAGAGGATGAGAGTGATATATCAAGAATAGCCCAAAATCTGACACTAACAGTCAAAGAACCTTCCATGATTCCATACCAATCCAAGACTTCTGGGTTTGGTTTAGGGTTAGGTTTGTGAATACTACTAGTCTGTTCTTGGGGAGCCAGTCCATGTTCTTGGGACCCTGGGATTAAGCCCAGGATCTTAGTATGACTGACAGGCACTCTAGTCCTTTGAGCAATCTCCCCAGCCCACAATGTAAAACTTCTTTGTTGTTATTTGGACCCTACCAGATGGTATTCAGGAATTACTTCTATTTATATGATTAGTGGTCATTTCTGGCATTGTTCAGGGGACCATATATAGTGCTAGGGATAGAGCCAGAGTTAGCTTGAATAAGACAAACACCTTATCCACTATCTTATCTCTCTGGTGCTATGTAAAAAAATATTTTATGGGAAACAGTAAATTTCATTATGGTTGTAACAAGCCAAGTTCAGGTTTGTTATTTTGCACTTCTGAAACATTCCTTACTCCTACCCCTGCTCCTTTTTATTGATTTTTGGACTATACATGGTAGAGTTTAGGGATATTCTTGGCTCTACATTCAAGGATCTTTCCTGACTGGACTTGGGGGACCATATAGAATGTTGATGATTGAACCTGGGCCTACTGTGTGCAAAGTAATCACCTTACCTGTTGTTCAATCACTCTAACCCCAACTTCTAAAGCATTCAAGTAGATATCACAAGTTTCTCATTAACTATCAACTTTCTATCCAATTTTTTTTGTTATTGGGCCACACCCAGTGACACTCAGGGGTTACTCCTGGCTATGCAATCAGATCGCTCCTGGCTTGGGGGACCATATGGGACACTGAGGATCGAACCGAAGTCCATCCTGGGTCAGCCACATGCTAGGCAAAATGCCCTATCACTGCACTATTGCTCTGGTCTCTCTATCCAATTTTTTTTTTGTGTGTGGTTTTTGGGTCACACCCCGCAGTGCTCAAGGGTTATTTCTGGCTCCAGGCTCAGAAATTGCTCCTGGCAGGCACCGGGGACCATATGGGACACCGGGATTCGAACCGATGACCTCCTGCATGAAAGGCAAACGCCTTACCTCCATGCTATATCTCCGACCCCTCCAATTTCTAATAAGTATTATTATGTATAGTTTTTGTTTGGGGATTACACTTAGTGATGCTCAGAGTGTATTTCTGACTCTGTGCTCAAGGAATCACTCCTTGTAGAGCTGGGGGGACCCTATGTAGTATTGGGGATTAAACCCAGGTAAGCCATGAACAAAGCAATGCCTAACCCACTGCACTATATTTCTGGACACTGGTTACAATTATTGCATAAAATAAAAATGACGATTAAAATGCACAGGGTAATTTTTTTTTTTTGCACAGAGTAAATTTTTAAAAGAGAATCGTCTTTTTCCCCCCGTCAGGAGTCACAAAAAAATCAATTACTTTTTCTGATTAAAAAACTAAAGATGGTAGAGCTAGAGTGATGATAGCACAGTAGGCAGGGTATTTGTCTTGCATGTAGCTGACCCAGGTTCTATTTCCTTCATCCCCATATCTACCAGGAGTGATTTATAGCATAAAGCTAGGAGCAAGTCTTGAACACCACTCACTAGTTGTGACTCAAAAACAAACAAACAAAAGAAGGCATGTATACAGAATTGACTGAAATGTACCTGTTTACCATCTTTTGTAAAATTCAAATGCAATGAATGATAAGGTAGTCAGCTTTTTTGTTTTATTTAACAGTCTTTAAAAAAGAAAAAAGAACAGAATTAGGTTCACATGGGCCCGGAGAGATAGCACAGCGGTGTTTGTCTTGCAAGCAGCCGATCTAGAACCAAAGGTGGTTGGTTCGAATCTCGGTGTCCCATATGGTCCCTCGTGCCTGCCAGGAGCTATTTCTGAGCAGACAGCCAGGAGTAACCCCTGAGCATCGCCGGATGTGCCCCCCCCCCAAAAAAAAAGAATTAGGTTCATAGGAAAAAGAAAGTACAGAGATTTTCCAAATGCCTCCTGTTACTCATATATATAGCACCTCCCCTGCTGTCAACGCCCCCATAGTTTTTCATGGGACCACCCCCAAAGGTGCACAGAGGTTACTTCTGGCTGTGTGCGTGGGACCATGTGGGGTGCCTGGATGTAACCCAGGTCAGCAGCATGCAAGGCAAATGACCTATGAAGTGTTATCACTCAGGCCCTGCCCCCACCCCCAGTAATTGTAAACATGCTTTGAAATATCAAAAACACCCAAAGTAATCACTGTATTATTTGTCTGGTCCTATAAACTTTTAATTTCCACAGCAGGTCTATTAGCAACAATACTTGTTAACTTCTCCTTCACTTTTGAAAAACTATACCTAGTTTACCTAGTAGTGAACCTACTTTAGGGTTCAGACTTGACTCCTTTTCTCCCCTTTTTAAGTACTTTTTTTTTTTTTTTTTTTTTTTTGGTTTTTGGGTCACACCCGGCGGTGCTCAGGGGTTACTCCTGGCTGTCTGCTCAGAAATAGCTCCTGGCAGGCACGGGGTGACCATATGGGACACTGCATATGGGACACTGGGACTCGAACCAACCACCTTTGGCCCTGGATCAGCTGCTTGCAAGGCAAACGCCGCTGTGCTATCTCTCCAGGCCCAAGTACTTAAATATTTTCTAATTCTCTTTTTTGCCTGCCTAGTTTGGAAAAATAAGTTGGATATTACCTTGTCTTTGCTCTCCAGTAGGTAAGATAACCTTTCTTTAGGTTGTTTTAGTATTTCTTCTTTCTGTTCTTGGTTTTTGGGTCATACCTGATGATGCTTAAAGGTTACTCTGGGCTCTGTGCTAAGGAATTACTCTTGGTAGTGTAATTCAGGGGACCATAGAAGATGCAGGGATCTAACCTGGGTCATCCATGAGCAAGGCAAAAAAATCCACCCACTATGCTATGCTCTGGCCTCAGGATTTCTTCTTATTTTGATTTTCAATCATTTGGCTATGATAGGCCTCCTACACTTACTATAGATAAGTGTAGGACATTTTACACTTACCCTACCACATGTTTTCTGGACTTTTAAATCCATGAATTGGTGTCTGACAGTAATTTGGGGGAGATTATCAGTGGTTTTGTTTTGAATGTTTCTTTGTGAAACATTTATTTGATTCTCTCAGTATTCCTGTTACTGTGCTTGCTACACTTGTGGTAGTTCTCCCACTCTTCTTGGAAATGTTAATCTTTGTTTTGTTTTTTGTTTTTAGTTTTTTTTACTCTTTGCTTTGCAACTGCAAGCTTCGAGATGTTCCATCAAAGACATTCTTCATGTCTGTTACAGTGTTTTGAATCACTGGAATTTCTCTGATTCTCTTTTGGAATTTCCATTTCTGATTACAATGGCCATCTGCTCTTACATGCTATCGACTTTATCCATTATAGTACTTAGTTCATAAATAATTTCTTTTAATTTCCATCTAACAATTTAATCACCCCATTATATCTTAATCTGATTCTCCTATTTGCTCTCTCTTTAAACTTTGGGGTTTTGCTTTTTGCTTATGTTTTTGTTATTTATAATGCTTCTATGCCATGTAATTTACCCCTATTTTGGTTCTGTTGTTGTTGTTGTTGTTGTTGTCCCTGTGAGTGTGATCCAGGACATCACACATTTAAGGTATGTGCTCTAACTTTGAGCACATTTCCTCATTTGTTTAGGATGTAAGGAGAAGGAACTCCTATCAATGGGCTTTTAGTAATGTGGTAGTAAGATGTGGAAGGAAGGAAAGTTTCCTGGGATCTGGAAAGTAGGTAGGGTAAAATAGGGTGTTTTTGCCTTGCATGAGGCAGACTTGAGTTCAATTTCCAGCATCCCATATGGTTCCCGTGCACAGTCAGGAGTAATTCTTGAGTGCATGTTACTCCAGAGCACAGGATATGTCCCCCCCCCCCCAAATAAATATAAAGGGAAATTTTCTTTATTTCTTTAATTAGATATCATTTAATGATTTGTGCCTCTCAAGTATGGATTTCATTAATATCAATCTTTTCTTTTTTATCAATAAATCTTTTCAGACCTTTTTTTATCCTTTGGTAGGACAGGATATCTGTTAAAGGTTAATAGACTTTGGTATGGATAACTACAGCTACCTTGGACTGGGTATTCTTCTTTGTTGTTGGTTTTTTTTTGTTTTGGGACCACACCCAGTGATGTTCAGGGATAACTCCTGGCTCTACAGAGGTGCTTAGGGACCATATGGGTGGCCAGGGATGGAACCTGGGTCAGTCATGTGCATGGCAAATGCCCTATCCACTTGTTTCTCCAACCTTCAATTTTCCTTCTCTTAGTACTTTCTCAGTTAGTCTCTTAGTCAGACTTTTAAAGTCCTAATTTAACTCTACTTAAACCTTTAACTCTAGTTAGACAATTCTCCTGAGACAAAACCTTGTTGAGGAATACTTATTCTGGAAGATTCAAGATGGCTACTCTCCACTCCTCTGACAGTAGGTCTAGGGCAGTGGTGGGCAACCTTTTTTTCAACTGAGATAAATCTTGCAAAAAACCACGATTGAAATTAATTTTGAGAGCTACATTTTTAAAACCGAAAATACATAGGATGGTACACTGTTTTTAGTTTCAATAAGTTTTTATTGAGAATATTCTGCATGCAAGTATCCACATGGTCGGGAAGATACAAATAACACAACTAATAAAACAAAAACGTTAGAACAATATTATTTATCGATAACATTAAATTTCGTAAAAATTGCCTTAAAATGTAGAGAAAATTACATCCTGACAATGACTGACAAAGTCACAAACACTAATGTGAACATTGGCCTTGCATTTCCTTGGATAGTTTGAGTAAGTAGGTTTGTATTTTGTTTGAGTAAGTAGGTTTGTATGTTGTTGTTTTTAATTTTAAGCACGATTCCAGGTTCTCATCTATGAGACAATTTCTCAATTTACTCTTGATAAGATTCATGCTTGAAAATGATTGTTTGCATAAATATGCAGACCTGAACAAGGAAAGAACAGCAAACACTAGTTTTTAGTTAATTATATGAGTCAGGAATACTATTCCAGGTGTTAAAAATCAACGCATCTTCCTTCTCCAGGTCTTTCAAAGCAGACCACTTGTGCTGTGAAGTAAGTTCACATTTGTGTTTCTCCAGTCTTTCTAAATTAGCACAAAGACGTTCAAATTTCGATCTCCACAGTTCTTTGTTTTTAAATCCAGTAATTGCATTTTAAAGTTGCCAATGTCGATATTAAAGGTAGAAAAATGTAATTCCAATACAGTGGCATCCAGAGGTATTTTTTTTAAACAAAGGCCAATGTATTTTGCTGTTTCTGAAATCCTGAAACCTCTTGAGAAAAGCTTCCCTCACATTTAAAAGTGCTGTTTTAAAACAGGTAATGTCAATATCAGAATTATTTTCTTGATGATATTTCAACAGGCTTGGAAAGTGAATCAAAGTTTCTCTGTCAAAATCTTGAGCAAAAACAGATGATTTGTTTTCAAACGAAATAACTTCTTCTAACAGAAAAAATTGTGTTTCTTTTTCCCTGTAGATTATGATTAAGCTGATTTAGATGTGAAGTAACATCCACCATGAAATACAGTTTTTGAATCCACTGATCGTTTGTTAATTATGGATAGTGAACACCCTTCTCGAGGAAAAATGCTTTGATTTCTGATAATAAGGAAACAAAACATTTTAAAACGTTTCCTCTTGATAACCAATGTACCTTGTTATGCCTCCCATACAACATGACCCAACTGGAGCTGTGTGGAGCCAGCTGCCTGGGCTGCACACAGGGCACGTACTGACAGAGGCTAGGAGCAGAGTCCTGACTCCTGGAGCAGCCGCCGGCACACAGAAGAGCCACATTAAAAAGTGGAAAGAGGGGCCGGTGAGGTGGCGCTAGAGGTAAGGTGTCTGCCTTGCAAGCACTAGCCAAGGAAAGGACCACGGTTCGATCCCCCCGGCGTCCCATATGGTCCCCCCAAGCCAGGGGCAATTTCTGAGCGCGTAGCCAGGAGTAACCCCTGAGCATCTAACGGGTGTGGCCCGAAAAACCAAAAAAAAAAAAAAAAAAAAAAAGTGGAAAGAGCCCCCATGTGGCTCGCAAGCAGCAGCTTGCCCACCACTGCAGTCTAGAGGATTTTTCCTCCAAATGCACCACAGAATCTTGCCTAATTCCCAAAAGTAAAGTTGGTGATACTGACACCCCCAGGTAACTGAAACCTCCTTCAGATTTGCTGATTTTTACTCAAGACTTAGAGTCTCACACACAACCTCCAGCAATGAGTTTAGGCTTTCCTACTCTTGTGTGGATTCCTTAAAAGGATTCTACTTGTAGGTTTCTGTTCTGGAAAGTTGTGATTCTTCATAAAGGTCTGTCTCTCAAGTTGGGCGTTTCCACTGTGGCTTCACTTTTTCAATGGCACAGGTAGTGGTGGGGATTTTTCTGTTTGTTCATGTTTTTACTTGTCAAGAGGTAGCAGTGACTTCCAGCTTCTTAATGCCAAGCAGGAAATCCAATAATTGTCTTTGACCAAAAAGAGGATCACAAAAAGAGGATAATCAAGGAAGAAAGAAAAGTGATACTAATCATTGATAGTGTCTTTGACTTGCACCGGATTGTCTACCTTGAGGAGACTTTTTGTTATTTGAAAAGAAAAAAACATTTTTTTTTTTTTTTTTTTTGGTTTTTGGGTCACACCCGGTGACGCTCAGGGGTTACTCCTGGCTATGCGCTCAGAAGTTGCTCCTGGCTTGGGGGACCATATGGGATGCCGGGGGATCGAACCGCGGTCCATCTCCTAGGCTAGCGCAGGTAAGGCAGGCACCTTACCTCGAGCGCCACCGCCCGGCCCCCAAAAAACATTTTTTTAGTTATTCCACAATAATCTGGTTCTCATCACAGGTAGCTGAATGAATCCATTGCCTAATTTATACTTGAGGGGCATTTCATTCTTTACTGTTTTTCCTAACTAAATTACAGATTGTGTGTGTATGTATGTCTAACTTGGTCCAACTTGTAAGTTAGTATTTTTTATAAAATGAAATATACATAAATACCTTTTATTTATTTCTTTCCCAAATTATATGGGTTGTCCCTTACCCCTGGACATGCTCACTGAATTTAAATGTGTCATATTTCTTTAATCCTAAAAATTTCCATGACGTTTAAGCAGAGACCATCACAGTATCACAAAACTACAGTCTCTCTCCCAGAGTGCCGACCTGGTTTCAACAGATTCTATTTCCCTTTGTCTATAATATGGTATTCATCTCATATTCCAATTCGGGAAGCTTGGATTTCATCAGGAAATAAAATACTGTTAGTGTTAGGGACTGGCTGAGTGATGAGTTCTTTCACAATATGAAAAAGAAATAATAAATTAAAAAGAAAGAATAATAAAGAAGGACTAAGAAAGAAGGGATAAGAAAAAGAGAGGAAAAAATTTTAAATTAACTAGAATCCACAGTGATAGAATTTGTAAAAGCAGACAGCAATGTAATATTTTAAAAATATGTACTATATCCCTGGTTTGTAGAAAAATATATGTAAATTTGAGAAATTGTGGCTTAGAACTAAAATATAACACTTATATATGTTTAAGTTTAAAAAGGCATATATGAAGCAGTTCTATATTAATACATTTAGTCACTAAATGTGGATGAATTTATTTTTAACCTTTTAAACATCACAGACCAATTTTTTTTGTTTGTTTTTTTGGGTCACACCTGGCATCGCTCAGGGGTTACTCCTGGCTCTATCATCAGAAATTGCTCCTGGAAGGTTCAGGGGACTATATAGGATGCCGGGATTCGAACCACCATCCTTCTGCATGCAAGGCAAACGCCCTACCTCCATGCTATCTCTCCAGCCCCAAGACCAATTTTTTTAAGAGGAAAAATCAGTTTCTTTACTGACAGTGTTTTGAAATGCTGACTGGGAAGCTGACAACTATTTGCTTATAATAGCTAATTATTCAGGCTCCAGAGCTATGGGATTATGAATGACCCATCATTTATGCCCAAGGCATAGAAGAATAGACCTTATGATACATGACACATGATATAAAGTTGCTGAGTAAACAAAGATAAAATATGGAAGTTGACACTGGTGGTGGCACTTGTGTTGAAATATAATATACTTGAAACTCAACTATCAATAACTTTGTAAAACACAGTTCTTTAAATTAAAAAATAAAGTTAAAATATTTCAGAAAAATTTTGAAAAAAGAGGACTGACAGATTGCAGTATGTTTAACGTTGAGCAAGATACCAAGTCAATATTATTGTGTTTTTCTTGTCTGTTGAGCATCCTTTTCTCCTTCTTCTGGTAATGGAACCCTAGTCTTCTTATGCAGGCATGATGAATTCTGATGTGGAGCTTTCTTTTCCCTGCACCAGGGTAGGCTCAGGACCCAAGCTGGAATCATGGTCCCCTGAAGTCTGTATCTATGGAAACAGAGACATAACATCTTTTTTCCTCTTAGAATTACTAGCTAGGATGATGTTTGCCAGAAGCTGTGTGTAGCCATAATTGTTATCTTCTGAAATCCTAGTAGGGAGACTGGGGAGAAACAGTGGAGTTGAAAGATGGAAAATAAGTCTTCCTGTTCTACTCTTTCCTTACATATATATGTACCTTATATCCAGATTCATAAACCAACACATTCAATTTCTGGATCTGTTGTAAAATGTGCATACTATTAAAGTTATCATTTATACCACTTTTAAGTTGTGGTTCTGTTTTATTATTATTATCATTATCATTACTATTATTATTCACACTGTCAGGCCAATTTAAGCTATAGGAAGGATGTTTTGGTCATTGCAATTAAAAATCACTATAAACCAGTGTTTATAAAGAATATATTTTAGAATTGAAGAGATAATACAAATGGTAATGCCTGTGCCTTGCAAGTGGCCAACCCCGGTTCAATCCCTAGCTTGAAATATGCTCCCTGAATACAATCAGGAGTGATCCCTGAGCATAGGAGGCCAGAAGTAAGCCTCTGAACACAGCAGGGTATAGGCCAAAGCAAAACCAAACTACAACAAAACATTTTGTTTTAACTTTGGGAGAAAAATGTCCTATATATCTCTAAGATCCATACTATATACGAACTCTGGCTGGAAAAATATTATAATGGGTAAGGCACTTTGTCCTGCATGCAGCAGACCTAAGTTCAATTCATGGCATCTCATATGGACCCCAAGCACCACAAGGAATTATTTCTGGGTGCAGAGTCAGGAGTAACTCCTGAGTTTCACCAGGTGTGGCCTCAAAACAAAACTATATACATATACATAATCTTAAAATATATATGATCACCCTGTAAAATAGCTACCACCCACAGATATAACTGCATTATTTTTTCTGAAAAGAAATTCTAAGATTTTCAGACTTTCAAATATATAATATACAAGATAGTATATATTATTACATAGTATATACTAAAATAGCATTTATTACATTGTTATTATATTAATGTTATTATATTAGTATATAGTATATACAATATAGTATATATATAAAACAATATAATGTTAACTATAATTGCCATGCTGTGTTTATCCCTCATGACTTATTTGCTCTAAAGCTGAGGACAGGTTATTAAAAATATATTAATGTTACCAAGATAGAATTGAAGAGTATGATTGGGTAATTTATCAAAATAATCAACTCAATCTTTTGTAAATCAAATTCACTAAATATTTACAGTACATTGCCCAATAATTTTACTCTCAAGAATTTTTTTTTGGGGGGTCCATAACCAGCTGTGCTCAGGCTACCCTTGACTTTATGCTCAAGGGTTGCTCTTGTGATGCTCAGTAGATCATGTGGAACCAGGGATCAACTCTGGGCCTCCTCCATGCAAGGCAATGAACTCAGCCCTTTGAGTTATTTCTCTAGCCCTCTCAACTCTTTTATTTAAAAACACACACTCACACAAACAGGGTTCCCAAGGAAGGTTGATTCAAAAGAACTAGCAAAAAGTTATAGATTTGAGAAACAGATTGCAACAATTTCAAATATTGTGTTACAGCAATCTGATCAAGCAACAGGTGCAATAAGAGTAGAGAGAGTCAGTTTTATTTCTTCAGGCGGATTCAATCTAATGGGGCTGCTGGGACAAACCATGAACACAATTTACACAAAATTTATATTAAGGTTAGATATTGGATACATTGATTCTGTGGGGACAATTTTCTCATCTAATATATACAATGGTTGCTAAAATACATAATGATTGACACATCAGTGCTTGATGTTTTGTTTTTGGGTCACACAGGCAGTAGAGCCCAGAGGTTACTCCTGGCTCTGTGCTCAGAAATCGCTCCTAGCAAGCTTTGGGGACCATATGGGATGTCGGTCATTGAACCCAGGTCAGTCTGGGGTTGGCCACATGCAAGACAGATGTCTTATTTGCTGTGCTAGCTCTCCCCCCGCCCCCATTAATGTGTTCTGTTTTAAGTTCTATGTGGAAATTAATTATTTTTGTGATCACATTTTAGTTATAAACTAACGATTTGCGACCATATTTGCCCAATTCCTGGAATAGGTCACTCAGAGGTCCTGCCTGCCTTGAGTTCCCTGATTCTATTCCTAAATTTCCCACTATAATTGAACACTGCTAATACAAAGAAGCAAAAGTTTAAAGATCTTTATAGAGACTAGAAAACCATAAAACAACGTTTTACAGAAAATTATAAAAGAATCTAAAAGAGGGGCCGGAGTAGTGGCACAGTGGTAGGGCGTTTGCCTTGCCCATGGCTGACTGCGGTTCGATCTGCCGGCATCCCATATGGTTCCCCAAGCCAGGAGCGATTCCTGAGCACATAGCCAAGAGTAACCCCTGAGTGTCACTGGGTGTGGTCCAAAAATAAAAAAAAAAAAAAAAGAATTTTAGAAATAAAAATTACAATAAATTCGTTACAATCCTAAAGGTAGAGTTTCTTTTTTTCTTTTTTTTGTTTGTTTGTTTGTTTTTTGGTTTTTGGGCCACACCCATTTGACACTCAGGGGTTACTCTTGGCTATGCGCTCAGAAATCGCCCCTGGCTTGGGGGGGCCATATGGGACGCCGGAGGATCGAACCACGGTCCATCCTACGCTAGCGCTTGCAAGGCAGACACCTTAACTCTAGCGCCACCTTCCTGGCCCCAAAGGTAGAGTTTCTAAGATGGTACACACAGATATTAGGAGGCTGTGGTGCTCTTGAAAGTGCATGGAATCTTTATAACCCCCTCCATCTTTATCTTAATGCATTACCCTTTGTATCTCTTCTATATGGTTGTTCCTAGGTGGGAAACAGGGCATGAAGACAGCTAAATGACATTAAGGCAGAGATTAAATTATATAGCAGTGGTAAAGGAATACTTATAGTCATCAAAAGCTGAAAGTGTCCAGGAAGGACTCTCATCTTGAGTCTTTGAGTATGACCCAATTGTCACTTCACTTAAACTTCCAACTTCTACAGTGGACCAAAAATATCCCTTATATATCAGATCACAGCTCTGAAGAAATAGTTCCCACCTGTAGCTACACATTGGAAACACCTGGGAGAGCTTTTACAAAAACAATGCTGATTACTATTTCCAACCCAGAATCTTAGGAGGTGAAGTTTAGAAGTTAGTTCCTTAAAATAGTGTGCATGTTGGGGGCTGGAGAGATAGTACAGTGGATAAGGCATTTGGTCTCCAGCATCCTACATGGTTCCCCAGAGCCTGCTGAAAGTAATTCCTGTGCGTAGAGCATGGAGTATCTCCTGAGCACTGGTGAGTGGATGTGGTCCAAAGCAAAACAAAACAAAATGCTGTGCATGTAGGATTGGAAAACATTAACTTGCCTCAAAAATTGTGGCCCATAGGCCAAAGGTATACTGCCACCTACTTTTACAAAGAAAGTTTTTTCTTTTCTTTTTTTTTTTTTACAAAGAAAGTTTTACTGGAACACACACACACACACACACACACACACATATCCAATGCACAATTTAGTAAATTTGATTAGTAAATTAAACAATATCAGTGGCATGGACATTACTAAGAAACAAAATTCCTACTAAGAAGCAAAACACTGAAACAAAAAGAATAAAGAGATGAGATAAAAAAAATTGTAACAAATAGATTAAGTTTGAAATTCAGAAACTACTTATAAAATTCAAACCCAATGTTCTTACCAAACAGTTAAGGACAAATTAGTGCCAGTTCTTCACAAATTGTTTCAAAAATGGGGCCAGAGTGATGGCACAGTAAGTAGGGTGTTTGCAGAAAATTTACAGAAATTGTAAAAGAATCTAAAAGAGGGGCGGAGTAGTGGCTGATCCGGTTCAATCCTTGGCAACCCATATGGTCCTCTGAGTCTGCCAGGAGTGATTTCTGAGCACAAAGTCAGGAGTAATTCTTTTTTTTTTTTTTTTTTTTTTTTGGTTTTTGGGCCACATCCAGTAACGCTCAGGGGTTACTCCTGGCTATGTGCTCAGAAGTTGCTCCTGGCTTGGGGGACCATATGGGACACCGGGGGATCGAACCGCGGTCCGTCCAAGGCTAGCGCAGGCAAGGCAGGCACCTTACCTTTAGCGCCACTGCCCGGCCCCAAGGTAATTCTTGACAACTGCTGAGTGTGGTCCCCCCAAAAATTCTTCCAAAAACTAAGAGGATGAAATATTTTTCAATTCATTTTTTTAAGCCAGGATTACTGATACCCAAACCAGAAACATCACATACATACACACAGTCCCCAAAAAACAAAAAACAAACAAAAATAACAAACAAAAAAAACTTTGAAAAATTCCAATTTCCATATTATTTTACAAATTTAGTCAAATTAGTCTAAAAAAATCTAGCAACATATAAAACAATAATAGACTATGACAATTAGAAAACAAGTTTGACCTAATTTCTGAAAATAAATGTGATATGTAAGCAATATAGTACAAAATAAAACTCACTACATAAAAAAACTCACTATATAAAAATAAAAATGAACATCTCAGTAGATGGGAAAAACATTTGAAAAATCTATCCTTTATGACAAAAATACTCAACAAACTGAAAGGGAATTTCATTAATAAAAATTTTCTGGGGTGAAATCTGACAGTAATGGTGAAAGACAAGATAATATCTCATGCTGAGAAGGAAATCAGACAAAGATACCTGCTCTTTTCTCCTTTCTATTAAACATTGCACTGAGGTTCTAACCAGGGGAAATAGGCAAGGCAAGAAAAATAAAAGACATTTGAACTAGAAAGAAACTTTTTATAAATGACATAATATTGTACATAAAAAGCCCCAAGAAAGTTACTAAAAACAAAACTAAAAAATGAGACCTGTAAGTTAGCAGGATAAAATTATTTATACAAAAACAGTTGCTTTTTAAATTTTTTTATAACTTTATTCATTGATTGATGGTTTTTGGGCCACACCTGATGGTACTCAGTGGTTACTCCTGGCTCTGCACTTAGAAATCACCCCTGGCAGGCTGGGGGCCCACATGGGATGCTGGGAATCAAACTGGGTCTTTCCCAGGTTGGCCACATGCAAGGCAAAAAAATACCCCACCGCTGTGCTATCTCTCCGGTCCCATACAAAAACAGCTGTATTTCTATGTATACACAATGTACCAGGCAAAAATAAAACCAGGAAAACAATTTCATTTACAGTAGCATTAAAGGGAAGAGAATACTCAGGAATAAATTTAACAAAAGAAGGATAAAACCCATACTTTGAAAACTACAAAATATTGTTGAACAATCTCAAAGATCTGTAATTGGAAAACATCCTTTGTTCATGGATCAGAAGTAACACTTCAGGACCAGAGGAATAGCTCAGTGACTTAAAATGTTTTTCTTGCAAGAACATGTTTCACAAACTCAATCCTGATACCAACATAAGCACCGAGTGCAGTCCTGGAAGTTCAGGATGAATGGGAGAATTTTTATTTTTAATTTTTTTGTTTGTCTTTTGGTTTGGGGGCCATACGTGGGCGGCGGTACTCAATGGTTATTCCTCACTCTGAGCTGAGGAATCACTCCTGACGGGATAAGGGGCATCCTATTGGATGTCAAGGACCAAAGCCAGGTAGGCTGAGTGCAAGGCAAATGCCCTACCATTATGCTATGTGGCTCCAGCCCCTGTATAGGAGAATTCTTTTTAATATTTGTATTGCATTTTTGTAAAATATTCTGATTTGTGATGAGGCATTCATTCCCTGTCAGGCATCAACCCTAAATATCCACAAAGCTGGCAGGGAGTGCCTCTCAGAACACAGCTTAGTTCTTTTTTTTTCTTTTTTCTTTTTTTTTTTTTTTTTTTTTGCTTCTCCTTAACTCCAAGAGCTTTACTTCCTTTGAGCAATGCTATGGATTTATTCCTGACTTCAAGTTCAGGGATCACTCTTGGTGGGCTCAGGGGACCACATGTGTGTACCCAGGATCGAATTTAGGTCAACTTTGTTCAAGATAAGCACCCTACCTGCTGTACTTGTGCCCACAACCTATTTTTATTTGCTGTTGTATTCCCTTACCTCCTCTACGACTTTATGAAATAGGGATAAAAGTTGCTTGCAGACTCATTCTTTTCCTCACTTATTTTGTTTGCGGAGAGTTAACCAGGATTTTTTTTTTCCAAACATCTTTGTTGAGAAACAAGAAAATATTTTTCTTTTCAGAGGACTCACAGAGCAAAATGAGAGTTGTCAAGAATTAAAGTGTTAAAATAGGAGGGTGATGAAAAAAGAGTTCCAAGTTTGCTTGGTGGCAGGACTTGTGGACGGCAATGAGGGAAACCTAGAGAGAGAGACTTCAGAGAGTGTTATGTCAATCAAATTTTCTGGTAATAGTTTATAACTAGTTTGTAAGGAAAAACTTATCAGACCTCCAGAGACCATAGGGCCATGGGCAACAGATGAAGATGAAACTTCAATGAACTAGAGCTTGTAATGGTTTCTGTTCCCCATATCATATGAAACTTTTATGGATAGGAAAATCCAAAATAGCAGTATGGGTATTGGAGCGATAGCACAGTTCCAACGGTAGGGCCTTGTATGTGGTCGACCTGGGTTAGAACCCTGTCATCCCACATGATCTCCTGAGCCTGCCAGGAGTTATTTCTGAGCACAGAGCCAGGAGTAACCCCTGAGTGCCACTGGTTGTGGCCCCCAAACCAAAACCAAACTAAACTAAAAATAGCAATGAAAATATAATTTCTTGCTATACTGATTAAATGAGTTTTGAATTTCTTAGATTTTTTAAACATTAAATGGATATTTTCTATACACTGGAATTTTTCTTTAAATCTTTTTATTTGAAAATAATTATAAACAAAGTAGCAACATAACACATAACATAACACAAACTATTCATATTAAAATTTTAAACCAGACTAGCTTAATATTAAAATTTCTTCCATATGCTTTATTAATTGCTTATATGAGTTTATAAACATTTATATATAATACATTATTTGTATAAGTAAGCATAGTATTTGGGGGGACTATTTGAAAAAGTAAGTTATACATATCATTATATCAAAATTCTAAAATATTAGATTTTATATACATATATGTATATATAACTCAAGAGAATAAGTTAGGGCTACCACCAAATTTAGCAAATAAAAATAAAATTACAACTGAGCTTAGGCAAATTCCCATAGAATGAAAGTGTCTGAGCTTTCCCTTGACTAGGAAACTATTTAATGCTCCCTCTTCTGGACATATTTAGATACTGTCCTCTGATTAGATGAGTTCTGTGCCTCCTAGCAATTAGCTGAAGATACCTGGTAATTTCTGGTAACTAGTTTATGTCTGTCATGATCTTACTGATATGAGGATTGGTTAACTCTGGTATTGAACTTAAACTTGTATTTTTATCCTAGTTTTTATTCTTACTGTTTAATTCCATCTCCTGAAATTTTTGTTGATTTATAATTGCTTCTCAGCATTGAATAAGAATTGTTTTACATATAAAAGCCATTGTCGAGGCTGGAGAGATAGCATGGAGGTAGGGTGTTTGCCTTGCATGCAGAGGGTCAGTGGTTCAAGTCCCAGCATCCCATGTCCCCTGAGCTTGCCAGGAGCGATTTCTGAGCATAGGGCATGGAGTGGCCCCTGGACGCTGCGGGATGTGATCCTCCCCCCAAAAAAAAGCCATTGTTATCTGCATATGTAAAGAAAATATACATAAAACAAAAATATTCTACAAATGCTTAAAAGTAAACATCATACATCTGTTAAGAGGCTAATATCCCAGGTAAATAAAGAATTCATAAAGTTCAACAGTAAAAAGTCATACAAAAAATTCCATCAAAAATGGACAGAAGAGATGCATAAAGAGAACATAATGATGGAAGGATGCCTGGAAAGATAATACAGCAGGTAGGAAACTTGCTTTGTGGCCATTCTGGGTTCAATTCTCAGCATCCCAACTGATCTCCTGAAAAGTGAAAAGTGATCACTGAGCACAGTGTTAGGAGTAAGTCCTGAGCACCTTCATATTTGGGGGGGGGGGAGAGAGAGAGAGAGAGTCCAAGGAATAGTAGAAGAGACTGAGCGAATGCTTTGCATGTGTAGGCCTGGGGTTTTCCCTTCGCCCATGGTATCCTGAGCACAGTTGGAGCAGCCCTGAGTAGACCTGGAGTTGCTCTATTGGGTATATTCCCCACCCCCCAAACTGCTGGCCAACTTGAAAAAGTGCTAATGATTACTTATTATCAGGAAGATGCAAATAAAAACTACAATGAGCTACCTCCTCACATCTGTGAGAATGACATATCACAAAGACCAGAAACAAGTGTTGCCCAGGATGTGGAGATAGATAAAAGTGGCCCTCTTCCATTGTTGCTGGGAATGTAAACTGATCCATTGTTGCTGGGAATGTAAATTGATCTATCTCTTTGGAAATCAGTTTGAAGGCTTCTCATGATGGTAAAAGTACACTTATCATATGATCTGTAATATTCTCCCTAAGCATGTATTTAAAGAATATACAAAATTAATTTGAAATTATATATGTATTCTTATGTTTGTCACAGCACTACTTAAAATTGTCAAGAGAGTGGACAACCCAAATGAACATGATGAATCAGTGTATAACCACAGTGGTTAAGATTTATCTACTCAGCTACCAGGTGAAGTCCTATTTTTCAACACAGATGGAGAAAATGATATTAAGTGAAATAAGTCAGAAAGATAAAAACAAATAGGAGGTTATTTTACTCATACAAGGATAAAAAGAAACAAAGTGAGGGAAGAGACAAAAACAACTCCAAACCAACTTGCATTTGAATTGATAGGATGAGGTTTCCAGTAGAAATGGGATACAAAGGATGAAGAGGGTCCAATAAATTGTCATGGAGGGACTTGCCATTGGATGCTATCTACCATTCTATGTACTTTTAAGGAGGTGTGAAAAGTACCCCTAAAATATAAGCTATGAATATATACCATACCAGTGTTATTTCGCTAGAAAATATAATTTTTAAACACTGCTTATCAATTTTCACAGACCTGTACATTATCATTGGGTCTTCTTAAAATATAAATTCTAACTTAGTAGAATTGAAGTAAAACTTGGTATTTTGTTGGTGCTTTTGGGGGTGGGGTGGTGGATGGCCATATCCAGTAGAAGTTACTTGTGGCTCTGTGCTCAGGAATTACACTGGTAGACTTTGGGGACCACATTGGATGTCAGGCATCAAACTTGGTTCCACCACATGAAAGGCAGAAGTCCTGTTGGTGTGAGACCAATGTTGGTTTACCTATCTGAAACCCTGGATTTGTTGTAGATACCTAAAACCCACCCATTTCTGGGAGGGGTCTTGGGAACTGGATATTAGGTGTAACCTTACCTGCAAGACCCGGCCCATTCCTGGGAGGGGTCTTGGAAGTTAGATAAGCCTTGAACCGAGGGAATTCGGGCCGCTTTTGGCCCTGCTGAGCTCTCTGGCTTTAGGGTCTCTGCCCCTTTTGGTTTTGAACCAGGATGGAGGCCAAGGGGAAGATGGCTGAAAGGGTTAAGACGAAGGCTAGCCTAGAATGGCTGAATGCTTGAAAGGTTATGAGATAGGCCACACACATGTGGTGAATAGGGAATGAATAAAGCTGATGCTTCCTGAAGCCTGCCTGTGAGTCTTCATTACGCCGTTCACCTGGGCCTGGGACCCTACGGCTGAATGGGGAATGAAGCCACGTGGCTGGGGCCTAAGCACAAAGGCCTCCATCCATCACCATCCAGCCCCATCGTTAATTATTTGATTCAACAACGTCCTATCTGCTGTACTATCCTTCTGGGACCATTTTGTATTTTTTAATAATTCGCTAGAGGAGGCAATTCCCTAATTCTCTTAGCACAGAGTGAGTAGCAACATTATGGCTGGCCACTTACGTTACACTCAACAGTTATTTGTTAAATATGTAGGAATATAGGTCCTGTCACCAAGAACTGATTCAGAATTTCTGGAGAAGAGCACATAAATATACATTAGGGGGAGTGGGGTTTGGCTACAATTGTGGTGCTAAGGGCTTACTCCTGATGGGGCTCTGAGGATGATAAGGAGGGCAGAGGATCAAAATGGAGTCAGCTACACGCAAGGCAAGTACTCTACCCACTTTACTATAATCTCTCGGACTTTAGGAATATACATCTTATATTAGCTCCTTTGAAGATTTGAGAACCAATGATCAATGAACTTGAGATGCCTTTTTCTCTACTTGGTAATTTTCCTCGGGTTCCTTTTCATTTGATACTTTATGGAATTCCTGATTTTAAAATTCGTATTGGGTGTTTCCAGCCAGCCTTTGCTTTTTATCACTGGGAATCTTTTCTTACATAAATCCAGTCGCTCCAGACAGATTTTACTTTTTGAATGGAACAGATACTTTACCTTTATATATTTTCTAATAGTATTGACTCCTAGCATAGTTCCTGTATAGAACAGACTGATATATCATTAATATTGCTCTTGGAAATAAAGGTAATGAGAGTGAAGGATAAATTTCTTTTCAGGACATATTCCAGGCTTTGAGTAAATAAAAGAACTTAGAGACTTCATAAAAAAAAAAGACCAACTGTTTATTCCAAACCACGATTCCCAACTATTGCTTTCTTTTCTTTTCAGAAACTCGCCAATTATTTTGTTCTTTGGTGTAGAAGGCACTTTAAATAAAATAAAGTACTACTTTGAGTTCACTAGGTCTTTTATCTATTGAACCTCAAAGAGCTCGGAAGTCATTTATTAAATTCACTGTTCTATGGGATATAAATATTAACCCTTTTTACAAACAAGCTGAGTAGAGTAAGAGTTGTAATGTACCTGGTCAAAATCATAATAGCCCCGTCAGACCCAACCCAAGAAATTCAGGAAAAACTATGATGGGGAGAGTTCTCAGCATCTTCTAGATCCTCTTGTGTGAGTTTAATAATGAAAAAAATGCGCATTTATAGACCAAAGGACACCAAAACTAGAAGAAATTTAAGATTAATTCAGTGATCTTTGTGCCTCTCTTCCGTTGTTCTTTGGGTCTTTCCTAGTAATCTTCATACCCTGTTTTATTAAGGGTAAAAAATTGGGTTCTCTCTCCCCCACAACTTGTCTGATTTTTAGTCATTTTGTTTTCTTTCCTTGCCTTCTAATCCAGAGACGCAACCTAGCAAGAATTACTAGCAGATATCTGAAGGAAGTTAGAATATTGGTTTCATCACTTACAAATTCTTTCCCTTTCAAAAGAGCGGTCTCCTCTTTGTGTGTAAAATGGGAATGGATCACGATGCTTAATACTGAAACGACAGAAAGCTATCCGTAAACTAAATGGACCCCTAAATTCATCAGTCCATGTTCTTTCCTCAGACCGCACAACGTAGAATAACAAGGGTAGGGCGTGCCCCTAGTAGGGTATAGCCTCGAGGTAGATTTTTCCCCCTTAAGGAAGGGCGGAGGAGAGGGGAATTGTGGGCGTTGTAGTCTTCGTAGAGCTCATTCCAGGTCTACGAGAATAAAAAAGAACTACAACTACCGTGAGGCCTTGCGAGGCCACCAGGCGCGCGCTTTCACCGGGCGCGTCCTCCAAGTCCACGACTCTGAAAACTGGGGCCCTATGCGCGGGAGCGCGCCGGGGTGGAGGGGGGGGAACACCGCAGAACGAGCACCTAAAGCGGGACTGGTCTTGGCCTTGGCCGTTGAAGGAGAAAAGGAAACGCGACGCAAAAGGCAATTTAGAAATAATTTACGCCATTCTTCTATCCCCTCTGCGCTCCGTAGGTCCTAACTGGAGACTTAGCGCAGGCGTCGGGAACGCGATCCTCGCCGCGCACGCGCGTTGCTTGCACCTCAGGGGCTGAAATTGACAGGGGCGGGAAGGGGCGTGCCCTGCAGCCCGGGGGCGTGGCCTAAGCCGGCTTGTGCGGCGGCGGCGGCCGCCGGGACCCAGACATCTGGGACTGTTGTTCTCGCCGGTGGCACGGCCGCGCCGTCCGTCTGCCCCGCGGCTGAACCCAGACTAGTGGGCAGCGATCTGCCGCTCCCCACCTCTCCGTCGCTTCCCCAAGGCTGCGGCCGAAACGGGCTCCAACACTCCGCTGCACTTGGCTTCCGATGCCCTGGCGTGAGGAGGGGGCGTCGGGACCCCGCTGAGCGCACCTGCAGGTACCTCTCCGTCCCACTCACCTCCCAACGCGGTGTCTTCGCGGGGTCCCCAGCCGGCGCGCCCCAGTCTGCCTGCCATGGCTGAAAAAACAGAGGGGGACTTGAACTCCAACGTGCTCCACGCCCCCTACCACACCGGGGACCCTCAGCTGGACACGGCCATCGGGCAGTGGCTCCAGTGGGATCAGGTAGGTGGGGGGAGCTCCCTGCCTGGTCCAGGCTTACCCCCGCTTCTTTGCAGATCTTTTCCTACAACGCGACCCCACCCCGCGCCCTGGAAGCTGCGGAGAAGATGGCTCAGGCCACGGCGGGCGTTGCCACCCACCTATGCCAGGGCTGCCTCCCCTGGACCGCCCGAGTTGGGCCAGGACGTCTGCAGTCCCTTCCTTTTGCAGTGCGCCAAATTGCAACCTCCCTTCTTCCTCTTCCAACCCCTCCCTACTTTTGTGCATGTCATGTCTCTTGCTTTAATTTTTTATTTTTTTTTAATTCGCATCATCGTAAATTCATAAGCAGTTTCCTTGCCCCGTTTTTTCTTAATCCTTGACTTCCTGCTCTGCAGACCTGTGAGTGGTTTGGGGGCGCCCTTCTTGGATGTCTCTAGCAGCTTTCTTGCATTTTGGGGTTTTTCATCTTCTCCCTAGCTTCTTAGGTAGTCTCTGTTCTTTTAATCCCTCCTCTAGTATTTTGCTCTGCTCTTGAGAATGGCAAGAGTGTTCCTTGGGTAGGAGTTGTTTTCTGGAAGTACCCTTCTCAAAGAATCCCTTTTTCCCAGGTGTTGGGTGATGCTCCTGATTTATAGAATTGGTTTTGCTTTATCCATTCCTCCCGACACCTTTCAAGTTGTGGTGATTTCATCTTGTGTAAGCTTATGGAAAGGATCTCTGAGAGCCAGAATTAACAGGCAGCTACCTCACTTGCAAAAGAGGCCCCTGGTGGCTCCAACAGAGAAAGATGGTCCAAATATTAACCTTGTCAGACACATTTGTGGAAGTGCAGAGGGCAACATATTTTTAATATAACTCACAATACTAATTTTAATGTCATATGGTTGTATGTGAAATTGATGTACAAAGGAATTTTCTAAGAGATTAGCTTTCTAGAAAAGTTTTATTTATTTCTGTTTGCTCTTGTTATTTATGCAGTCAGCAAAAATGTACTGAGCTCTCGGTACTATTCCAGGGTCTCATAGGCCTAGGGAATACTAGTGGTGAGGAAGAAAGGGTTTCTACTGTCTGTAAGTCTTCATTTAGCAGATAAGACCAACAAATTAGTAGTCGTGTGTGTTGTAGGCAATCTGATCTTCATCTAACCCTGGAACTACGGCTTCTTAAATCATAAAGTGCTCACAGATTACCCTAGGAAGCTTCAAATGCAAATTCTACTTTAGGATACCTGGGGTGGGGCCTGAGATTTCTGCCCCAGAGTGAGTTTCTTGCTGATTTAGAGACCCCACTTATGTAGCTAGACTCTTTATTGTTTGGATGCCACACCCAAATAAGAATCATTCCTGGGGAGACTCAGGACATCAGGTAATGTGTAGGGGTCTAACCTGAGTTGGCTGCGTGCTAGGCAAGTGATTCATCTTCTGTATTCTCTCTTTAACACCAGTAGCCAGATTCTTATGGAATGTTCTGAGGGAGATACTGACTTGAGAACGAAATCCCTTGTGTTTGAATTGATACTTTATATTTGTATGGTATATGGAATGGACATAAACGATTTAAATGTGTATATTGGAAACAGGTGTGCAGGTACCAGGGTAATCTCATTGACTGCAGTACAGATGTATAATTTGCAATTGACTTTAGAGTTATTCTGCTACTGTTTATGTCACCTGCAGTGACTATGTTCCTAGTTGTGGAAGGACATCAAGGAAGTCAAGATCTAAAGATTGCTCTCCTGCTGTTAGTCTATTAGGGAGAAGAAAACCTAGTAGACATAAAAGAGAGAAGGCTTGACTCACAATAGGAATGATCAATACCACACCCTATGGAAATGTAGCAGGAAAACTAGGTTTAAAAAATAATCTTATCCTTGAAAAGTGTAAATTTGGGATGGGGGTGTTTGTTTCAAGCCATCTATTTTTATTATTATTGTCAGTATATGAATATGGTTGCACTTAGGTCTTCTTGAAGCAGAAGGAAGACATGGGAAGTTCAAAGTTATTTCTAGAATTCTAGCACCATTTGATTTACTAGATATCACTGTGCATGTCAAAATGTCAAAGTCTTTGGCACTTCAGGTAGGTATCGTCTTTTGTCTTGGATGGTAGGTATTGTTTTTTGTCTCGGATGCGATTGTTTTTCTCTTTTAGGTTCTATTGACTAAGCTGTGCCAAGATAGCATTGTGATATGCTGAAAGATAAGAGATTTTAAAATGTATATGCACATAAAGATAACATTTGAAAATATTGGCGGCAATTAAATGGCAGTTAAATTGACAGTTTTTATAGTTCAAAGCTACTGTGACCTGTGAACTGGGATGGTCAGTGGAAACTTTTTATGAAGAAAGGGTTCATCTGAAAAACAAAGGAAGTCTTTATTGAAATAAAATACATTTATTTTTATGCTTTTGGGGACCATAATTGTGCTCTATGGTTACTTCTGACTGTTGTTGGAGGTCAATTCTTAGGGTACTTAGGCTAACTCAGGACCTTACATATGCAAAGCAAGTGCTTTGAATCTCACAACCCAAAAGAAGAAAAATTCTGAGTTTATATTTAAAATTGTTTCTGCACAAAAAAGCACTGACTGAAAGTCTGTGGGAGATACAAAGATGAAATAGCTGTATGATTCTGCCTTTAATAAGAAAGTTCTTTTAATTGGCAAACAAAGGTGTGTCTACTATAGTTTCACAGTTAATTAACCAAGTGAGGTTCAAGACACTGAAAAGCTTTTAACCATTTTTATTGAAGTACTAGAACTTACCGTATTGCTCATTGCTCTCTCAATCCAATAGCACATCCATCACCAGAGAGCCCAGGTCCCTCCACCAGTGTCCTAAAGACTCCTACTAATCCACCCCAACAAGTTTAGCTTTATATATATATATTATATAATCTTTAATATATATGTAAAATCTTTAATCCTAAAGACTTTTTTACCTTCATATAGGTATTTCTTGTACTTTTACTATATTTCTATTTTTTCCCACATATTGGAGAGATCTTTTTTTCTTTTTTTAAATTGTGGTGTTAGAGCTAATCTCAAACTCTACAAAATTATAAGTTAATGATAAATTAAAGCAAAATATTTTAAAAACTATCTTTTTTGGGGGGATGGTCACACCCAGCAACACTCAGGGTTATTCCTGGCTCTTTGCTCAGAAATCGCTCCTGGCAGGCTCCAGGGACCATATGGTATGTTGGGATTCGAACCACCGTCTTTCTGCATGCAAAGCAAACCCCCTACCTCCATGCCATCTCTCTGGCCCCCAAAACTATCTTTTATAGATTAATAAAAGTTAGCATTATGAATAATTTTGTGCTATTAAATGTAAATCCTTATATTTTACACATACAAAATTTAGTTTGAGTGAAGAGAATTAAGAACTTTTTGGGGCTGGAGAGAGAGCACAGCGGTAGGGCATTTGCCTTACATGTGAATGACTCAGGACGGACGTGAATTCCATCCCCGGCATTCCATATGGTCTCCCGAGCCTGCCAGGAGCGATTTTTGACCACAGAGCTAGGAGTAAACCCTGAGTGCTGCCAGGTGTGGCCCAAAAACAAAAGGAAAAGAGAAATAAGGAAAAAATGTATGGAGAAAATATGAATAGACCTATACAAATATAGAAGTTTGTTTTATCATAAGAAAGGGAATATTGGCTTTATATTAAAAATAGTATATTATAGATACTTTTTAAGTGTCTACATTAATAAGTAAAAGATCATAATAAAAATCTATCAGAATGGAGAAAAATATTGAACAGAATGTTCAGTATTAATTTGTTGAAATGTATAAAATCTCAGCAAAATAGGAGTAAAAATACCATTCTTCATCTATAGAGGGCAAACACAAGTACAGGATACTGAAATTCAGGGTGCAGAAATATTAAATACTAGAATTTGTAACACTGAATGTTGACAAATATGCAATCTTTCATAAAAGAACAGAATTTAATATGTGACTAATATATAGTGGAAAAAAGCAATGATTCAAATGCTGCTGATATTTAATGACTCTGACCAGGCTCACTTTAATAAATTACTAATTTATCAGAAAGCAATTTGCTACTTTTCCAGGTTACCCAAATTGCCTGTTTTCAACTGGGTGTATCTTGCTAAGTCTCACAGTTTTTAAGGAGTTATTTGTCTTGAACTTTTAGAATTCATTAAAGTTTACACTGCTAACATGGACTGCAGGACTACTATCTGAAAGATTAAAAAAAATAAAACTTTAATGTGTGTTTTTAGAGCATTTATCTCTTGTAACTTTGAGTAGCTAGAGAAACTATTGGAAAGGCATATAGAGACCAGGTGGTAGTAGCCTTCAATAAATAGAAGTGTGTTAAGAAAATAATGGGGTTGAGAGATAGCTCAAGCAGCACATGCTTGGCTTGATTAAGGCCCTGAGTTCATTCCTAGGCTCTGCATGCTCCTCTGTACCACCCCTGCTTTAGCAACCCCACCTCCAAAAACAACCCCCTCCCCCCAAATCCCAAGCATTCAGCTATAAAGCTCCACTGCCCTCCCATCCTGCTGGGGCTGGCCTCTATTTCAAAACAGTTCTACAAGACAGGGTGTTGATTGAGATAACAATGGGGTATCCATCACATGGCCTTCTCTGTAGCCTGAGCCTTAGGAATGATTTGTTTGCCTCACTGTGTCAGTGTGGACTC
Source organism: Suncus etruscus (assembly GCF_024139225.1). Lineage (NCBI taxonomy): Eukaryota > Metazoa > Chordata > Mammalia > Eulipotyphla > Soricidae > Suncus > Suncus etruscus. The sequence continues at coordinate 49,601,891 of NC_064856.1, forward strand.
ACTCTACTCAAGGCCAAGAAACTCAGGTGTGACTTCAGGATGCTATCTTAAAATTTTGTGGCACACTCAGTAGATTTGTTTCTAGTCAAGGCATTTTCTGGATAAGGGGAGATAAGACTCATTATGGGGGGGCCTTATATAAAAATACATAGACTTTTATTGATCATACAAACAGTCCACATAGTCTCACATGGCATAAACTGCTGACAAGAATAGGCTAGTATTAGGAAATCAGCCTTGTTCCTGATGGGAATTATTACTGCTGAAACCAACCCAACAGGCCAAGGAGTTCAGCAATACATAGATCATTCTTGTAGAGTGCTCACTCTTTTATCAATTTAATCCTTCCTAAAGTTCTTGACTTCTTCCCACTTCTTTCTTTAGGTATTTTTCTACATTCTCAAATAGCAGGTGAATTTGCTTGATTTTTTTTTTTTTCTCATCAATTTGCCTGATTTTTGAAGCCAGGTTCTCTAGCACTAAACTAAAATTCTCTTCTGCTTCTGATTGGCTATCAGTATTTTTTTTTTTTTTAAATTTTGGGTCACTCCCAGTGATGCCTGGTACTTACTCTGCATTCAGGGATCACCACGCCTGGTATCCCTGAGTCATCAAGAGACCATTTGGGGTGTCAAGATCAAAACCATATTGGCTTTAGGCAAGGCAAGTGCCTTACCTGCTATCGTCTTGCCACAGTCCCCAATTTTAAATATTCTTTTGCTTTTTGTTTTTGGCCACACTCAACAATTCTCTGCACTCAGAAAATACTTTTGGTGGAATTGAAGGACCCCGTGGAATGTCAGGGATCAAACCCAGGTTGGTTTGCCTCCAAGGCAAGTGCCTTATACACTATACTATTGCTCTGGCCCCTGAAGTGTTAACTTTTTCTGGGTAATTTTGTATTCAGGATGTAGCAGCAGCCAAGTTCAGTGTGAGAATGGGTGGAGGGAGGTAAAATGCAGGACTGAAGCTGGAACAACAGTGGTATAGTGGCAATATTGTGGAGGTGGGAATTTGCTGTGACATTTTGAGAAATGGTGAGTGGACTACTTAGGGTTTCTGAATGTAGGTTCATGTTGAGAAAGAGTAGAACATAAAAGATAGAGTAGGTTATGTTAGGGTTGTGAAAACACTGTTAAATAGGAGGTGAGAACTTCAGAATAAAAGCCAGCCATGTTCAGACATTCAGAGGTAAATCAATTTTTCAAGGAAAAATAAGAGCACAAATCAACAACAGTAATGAAGTGATGGAAAAATTTCCTTTAAAAAGCCAGCCTTATGGGGCCAGAGCAATAGCACAGTGGTAGGGCATTTGCCTTGCACACGGCTGACCCAGGACGGACCTGGGTTTGATTCCTGGCATCCCATATGGTTCCCCAAGCCAGGAGCGATTTCTGAGCGCATAGCCAGGAGTAACCCCAGAGCCTCATCAAATCAAACCAAACCAAATCAAAACAAAAACAACTCCCCCTCCAAAAAAAACAACAACAAGAGACCCCAAGCATTGTGGCTGGAGTGATAGCACAGTGGGTAGGCCATTTGCCTTGCATGCAGCTGACCTGAGTTCAATCTCTGGCATCCCATATTCTCCTGAGCCCACCAGAAATGATTTTTGAGCACAGAGCCAGAGTAATTCTTGCTTGCTTCTAGGTGTGGCACAACTTCCCCAAAAAACAAACAAACAACCAGCTTTGACTTCAATAAAGGAGCAAAAATATGAAGTGGAGCAAGAAAAGTCTCTTTGACAAGTGGTGTTGGGGAAACTGGTATACTACATAAAAAAAAAAAAAAAAAACCCAGACCTCTTTCTAACACCATGCACAAAAATCTCAAATCAAAATTTATCAGACCTGAATCTGTTAGAAAAATAGAAGAAAACATAGGCAGAACTCTCCAAGACATTGAAACTAAAGGCATATTTTTTTAAGGATGAAACATCCTGACCAAGCAAGTGGAAGTAAAGATAAAAAAAAAAGGGGGGGGGGGCTGGAGAGATAGCATGGAGGTAAAGCGTTTGCCTTTCATGCAAGAGGTCATCGGTTCGAATCCCAGCATCCCATATGGTCCCCTGTGCCTGCCAGGAGCAATTTCTGAGCATGGAGCCAGGAGTAACCCCTGAGCACTGCCGGGTGTGACTCAAAAACCACAAAAAAAAAAAAAAAAAAAAAAGGAACTACATTAAAATAAAAAAGGAGTTTCTTTACCTCAAAGGAAATAACGACCAGTATACAAAAACTGTCCATGGAATGGGAAAGGTTATTTACTCAATATCCTTCTGACCTGGGTTAATATCCAACATATAAAAGGCACTGGTAGAACTGAACAAAAAAAATACATCAGCTCCTTCAAAAGATGGGGATAAGAGGTGAACAGCAATTTCCTTAAATAAGAAATATAAATGCTCAAAAGGCACATAAAATAAAATGGCATATCAAAAAGGACAAGAACAACCAATACTGGCATGGATGCAGGGAGAAAGGAATTCTCATTTGCTGCTGGTGGGAATGTCCACTGGTCCAGCTTTTTTGGAAAACAATAAAGACATTCCTCAAAAACCTAGAGGTTGAGCTACCATATGACCCAGCAATACCACTCCTGGGAATATACCCTGCCCCCCCCCCAATGCAGAAATGGCCTTTGCACTCAGAAATGGCATTTGCACTCCTATGTTCATTGCAGCACTATACAAAATAGTTGGTATTTGGAAACAACTCAAGTACCCAAAAACAGATGAGTGGATAATGAAGTTAGGGTATTATTGACAAGGGATACTATCAGTTGTTTAAAAAAAATGCTACAAAATTCACTTATACCTGGATAGACATGGAGAGTATCATGCTAAGTGAAATGAGCCAGAGGGAGAGGGACAGATATAGAATGATTGCATTCGTTTGTGGGATATAAAAACAAAACAAAATCATAGTATGAGAATAATACCCAAAGGCAGTGTAAAGGAGGAACAAGAGGAATGGCCCATGGTTGGAAGCTTGTCACAATGGGGTTGGGGGAAGTGTAGTTAGGACAGAGAAGGAACCACTTTAAGGATCTTAGTTGGAAAGATAGGAAATAAAGTGATAGCCTTATGCCCTTTCAGCAACAGTACTGCCAACCATAGTACCTAAAAGGAAAAAAAAGGTGAGAAAGAGAGAGATAAAAGAAAAGTGTCTGTCATAGAGGCAGGCTACGGGGGCAGGGGAAATCTGGAGACATTGGTAGTAAGAAGTGTACAAAGAATCGGTCTTGGAACATTGTATGACTGAAACTCAACCATCAACAACTTTTTTTACTCTGTATCTCATGGTGATTCAATAAAAAAAGTTAAGAAACAAAAAAACAGAAACAAAAAATTGCAACCTTCTATTTTGTGATTCAAAATATACCCTTGGACCATCTTGACTAAGTTGGTTAGTTCAATTAAATTGATTGTGTAGAGACCCAAAGGAATTGTGGGGATTACCCTTTTGTGGTAGAGTGCATGGACTATATCAGAACTTTTATAATACTAGTCTATAGTACTTTAAAGAAATATTTTACTTTATCTGGTGTTGTCTTAATATAAATTAATGAGTCCTATTGTTAGTATGGGGATGGTGAGGCCTTACTGGACTCGACCCGGCTCCCACAGCCCCTATGGTCTGGCAGGTCTGAAGGTGGCAGGGTGAGGGCAGAGAGATTCACAAAGCAGTCAGATCCAGGAGTTAGCTGGCTTTATTTCACTGTTCCTATTGCCATATACACCTCCTCACATGGCCTCCATACTAAGCCCTTTCCTAGCAGCTACTTCTCCACTCCTGCTGGGCTCTCCTGACCTCTGTCTCCCTTTCAACTGCTTTTACCAGGCTTCCTAACTGGCTTCCAGGCTGACCAACTCCCTCTGGTGATATTCCTGCTGCTGCTGCTGCTTTGTTGATACCGAGTTGCTGATGCTGAATCCAGTGCTGTATCTCTGAGGATGATGGCTCTCTCATCTCATGATGCCTCTCTTACGCTTCTCTAACTCTCCTTCTTATCCCCTCCCTCTCCCCCATGCAGACTCCTCTACCTGCCCATTCCAGGTGTGGGTAGTTCTGATTATTCAGGTGGGATAAATAAGAAGTTGGGGAGGGGATATCCACAATCTGGCATTTATTCATTAAAAGGTACAGAATATGTATGGCTTTATTTTGGGAAATTCTAGCAGCATTTTTTACATAATGTTTATTTTTATAAATTCTAAATTTTAAAACATTTTCAGTCTCACTACTAAGTAAGTATCCATGAGAGTGGAGCAGCATGGAGTGGTAGGAAGGCTAGAGAATGATGTTTACAGGGATAAAAAAAAAGACGACTTGCTACAGAACAAATGCCTTTTAAGTGGTAGAATTGGGGCTAGAACATAGGGTATCATTTATTGTAATTTTCTCATTTCTGCTTGTTTGGTTTTGGAACCATACCAGATTATGCCCAGGAAATCATAAGGCTCTACCCACTGCATTATCTCTCCATCATGTTTTCTCCTTTCTGTGTAGATTTCTAACTGGAATATTTAGTAAATGCTAGACATCATAAAAAAGTTTGAAGGATCTCAAAACAAAAACGAACAACAACAAAAAAGGGGGCTGGAGCAGTGGTGCTAGAAGTAAGGCTTGCAAGTGCTAGCCTAGGACTGACCGCAGTTCAATCCCCAGGCATCCCATATGGTCCCTCCCAAGCCAGGAGTAACTCCTGAGTGTCAATGGGTGAGGCCCAAAAACAAAACAAAACAAAACAAACAAAAAGTTTTAAGGGTCTCATTAAAAAACCTACTGGCTAAATAGCTAATGCAGCAGGTAGGATGCTTGCCTTGCGTGTAGCCAACCCAGTTTAAGTTCCAGCACCCTTTATAGTTCTTGAACCCCACCTTGAGTGATCCCTGAACATAGAGCCAGGAGTAAGTCTTGAGTACCATCAGTTTTGGCCCCTCAAACAAAAAATCAAACATGCAAACCAAAACATATGTTACTAACTTTTGTCGAAAGCTAGCATTTGATGTAATAATTCTGCAGAATAAACTGTAATGTTTTTCTTTTTACTTGTCTGAATTTGCTGTTCAATTGTTGCTTTGGTTGTCATAGCAATAGTATTTCTTTCTGTCCAGGAAGTTTAGAACATATAAATTAGGGTTTAAATTATTTCCACGAGAAGAAACTTCACATTCTGTTTCTAGATTTTTTAAGGGTTTTATTCCATTTTTCAGTTTTTTACATAAATTATAACATTTATTTTAAAGAGGTACACACTTGTGATAGAAATATAGTGTGATTTTAATGGAAAGTACTGTTCCTAATTGCCTCTTCTTATCCTCACTTTGTTGAAATCGTTTTTAACTATTTGCTTTAGTAATACTTAGGGTTCAGGTATCCATGAGAGTGGATGGAGGATGGAGCATTTGCCTGACCTATGAAATAGCCCAGATTTGGCCCGACACTGCAGGCCCCCAGCTGCACCCAGCTGTGCTGGGTGTGACCTTGATGTCCCTCAGCTCTCGTCCCTTCATCCCTTGGCTCAAGTCCATCAGACTTTCATTACTGGGTTGACTATTGACAGGTGTAGTCTCTAGTTCCCCAAGTACCACTGGGTGGTCCTTTAAAGAAAAGACTAAATAGTTTGCGAGTACCTCTGTTTCTTGATAGGTCTTAAACTTAGGCAGTACTGGTCAAGGATCCTTGAGAAATAGCCCAGTGGCTTAGAATGCCTTGCAATGGAGAACTCTCAGGTTCAAATCCTGGTGCTGCCAAATGTACTGAGCACAGTCTTGATTTCTCTGCTCTCTGTAAAACCAGGAGTACAAGCAATTTCCAGCCACTCTTTAGCTCAGTTATTTGTGAGCACAACTAAGGATTATGACCTCCATCAAACAGAGCCAGAAATACAACTGAAGGAGCAAAACCTTCTGTGAGCACCTTAGCTGAGTACAATCAAAAAATCTTGTGGTGTGAGCTAAATGCTCACACCACTGCCAGCCATTTGTGTGACACCCCACCCTGCACCTCTCAATCAGAATTATAACAACAAGGAAACAGATATATAGATTTTTATCTGTCAGGTACATGCTATGAACAATGGTGGCTCAGTTACTCAATTTTCTACCCTTCCTAAATTTTAGCAATACTAATAATTTTATATACTTTTAGAAGCTTAAAAATGCAGTTAGTACTAAGTAAATTTTCAGGACATTAAAACCAATTCGCACAGAACAGACTGACAGAAAATATAACTTTATATACATATAGAAACCAATACCAAAATTTCCTAGAAGTACCTATGGATCTCAGTGATTAACCAAGAATCAATTTGTATTGAAAAAAACAAAAAAAAAAAAAACACAAAAACACTTTGTATGAAAAAGAAAGGAGAAAAGAAAAAAGAAAAGTCATAATACCTCATCCTCCAAAATAAAAATAAAAATGGATGTAAGTCAGGAACAGAAGAATTTAATATGTATTAATGAAGTGAAAAAAATTGTTTTGCTCATTAAATAAGGAATGGTGCCATGAAAAGGGAATAAGAAACAAGTATGAGTTCTTGGAAATGAAAAAAGAAGAGAACCACATCCCTTTCCCTTTTTCCAACTGCAGCAGAGAGAACAAGTCAATATTGAGGCAACCAGGGGCGAGCAGTGGCGCAAGCAGTAAGGTGTCTGCCTTAGGATGGACCACAGTTAATCCCCTGATGTCTCATGGTTAACCAAGCCAGGAGTGATTTCTGAGCACATAGCTAGGAGTAACCTCTGAGTGTCACCGGGTGTGGCCCAAAAACAAAAAACCAAAACAAAAAAAGATCGAGGCAACCAGAAGCAGAAATTAGAGCCCAAGGGAAGTTGAACTAGAGGAAGTCCCATACGGAATGCTCTGGAAGAGTACCCAGGACTATATAACACACCAAACACGAATGACTTAAAGGAGAGACACCTGGAAAAGGAGCAGCTCTGTGCCATAAATCATCAAAATGGGGGAGACAGTATGCTATGGAGAAGATGGCCTGTTATTGCTGGCAGTTTCAACATCCAAAAAATGAGTTCTGAGAAGGAAATGAGAAAGGAAGGAAGGAAAGGAGACCTGAGTAAGCAAGCCTGCTCCCCAATTGAGTCAAACTTACATGGAGCCTGATCATGAACATTTGGCAGAGTTTAAAAAAAAAAAAAAGAAAAGTAAAAACCAAATAATTTAAAATTATTCTCTCTTGGCACCTTCTGGAGTAGGTCTGAAGAGAAAAGTTCTTTTATCTGAGCCCATGTAGGGGTCTTAGATTAGATGCTCTTAATATGATGCTTACCAGATTTTCAGTTTTGAGGACAAGTCACAAGTTTTAATTTTCTTTTCTTTTTTTTTTTTTTTTTGGTGTTTGGTTTTTAGGTCACACCCGGCAGCACTCAGGGATTACTTCTGGCTATATGCTCAAAAATTGCTCCTGGCAGGCTCGGGGGACCAGCTGGGTGCTGGGATTTGAACCACTGTCCTGCATGCAAGGCAAATGCCCTGCCTCCATGCTAACTCCCTGGCCCCAAGTTTTAATTTTCTTATTGTAGATTCTAACATATACAGTTGAGTAGTATAAAGGATATTTGCATTTTGTGAAAATAACATTTTCATCTTGCACATCTGAAACTGTACTTTTCAATGGTCATGTGTTCCTTCTCTGTCTCCTTCCCCCATCGCACAGCTACCATTCTTTCTGTTCTAGAAGAATTTTTGTTTTAAAACCTCAATGAAGTGCAGTCATAGAAATTATCTTTTTGTGACTGTCTTTTTTTTTTTTTTCACTTAGTATCATGACTCCCAGTTTCACCAACTAGCATATGACAGGATTTCCTTTTCTTTTTTGTTTTTTGTTTTGTTTTATTTTGGGGAACCTCCCAAGTGGTGTTCAGAAGACTCAGGGGCCCCTCCCAGTGACTCTTTGTCAACTGGCTATTCACTGTGATACTGTTCAAATTTTCTGGGGCTGAAGATTAAATGGGTCACCCTGGTGGTGCTTAGGGTCTACACTTGATGATAGATAGAAAAGGCCATGCACCTTAACCCCTGTACTGTCTTTCAACTCCAGATTTCTGTTTTTAGTATTGAATTATACATGCCAGACTTTGTTTATTCATATATCAATGATTTGTATTCAACTCCTACCTAGTTGTGTATAGTGCTACTATGGAAATGAATATGCTAATATCTCCTAAAATCTCTGTTTTGGGGCCAAAGATAATATAGCAGGTAGAACATTTGCCTGGAACCCTGTTTCTATCTCTGATACCACATATGGTACCCTGATTCCCACAAGGAGTCTGAACACAGTTCAGAACACCCTGAACACTGCTAGAGCTAAGACCTGAGCACTGTTGGGTGTGGCCCCAACACTCCCTCCCACAAAAGAATTGCACTTTCACTTCTTTTAGCTATCTACCCTAAATAGGATTGCTGGTAAAAAAAAAAAAATGTAGATGCATGTTTTTGTGGGGGGGAATCATGAATCAAAGCATAATTTAAGCTTTAATTTCTTGTGCATTGTTTCTTACTGATTTGTCTTTCAGAAATTTAGTGAAATCTCATCCACTCCTCAGCCATCACTTTTATATTGTGGATTTAGTCCTTTTCTTTACAGTCAGCTTAATAAATTCTTAGAAGAGTACCCAAGTGCCTGAGCCTTTCAACTTTAACTAAATTTCTGTTCTTTGAATTGTTTAAATTAAAATTGAAACTGGAAGCAACTGAAATATCTTGCAATAGGTGAATGAAAAAAATAAACTGATGTATTCATACAATAGGATATTAGTGATTTTGGGTGTTAGTGGACCACACTCCACTCTGTTCCAGGCCACATTCCACTATGCTTACATAGTGACCATACTCCACTATGCCAGGGATCACTTCTGGCTTCTCGGGAGACTATATGAGGTGCTGGGGATTGAACCCAGGCCACTCACATGCAAGAAAAGTGCCTTACCCCACTGTACCATCTTTTTGGTCCCTGCCTTATTTTTCTTTCATCAAGTATACATTTGTGTTTTTTACAAGACTATTAGAAAATCTATTTGCATATATCTTTCATCTAAAATTATTCTCCCCATATCTTCCTTCCTGTTTGAAAAATCTTGAAGTGTGAAGAATATAGTAAAAAATATTTATCTTCCTTTTATCCTCCCCCCAGGCTTTATTTATATGACACACTAAAATAATTTAAAAATAGTATATTCTACTAGTTCAGATTTGAAAATACCAGTGGTATATTTCATTAGTGCAGATTTTCATGTTCCATCCCTATATAATTTCGATTTCTTTCATCTTTCCTTGTGGAAGACACAGCAAAGGCAGTTGTTGATTTTGCAGTGTGATGATGAGAATAAAGATTTACAGTGTGGGGTTTTGGGGGAGGTTGGACCAACTCTGTGGAGCTCAGGGTTACTCCAAACTGTGTGCTCGGGGCCACTACTGGTAGTGTTTAAGGGACCATCTTTTTTTTTCTTAATTTATTTAAAGAAAATACATCACATACTTGACACAATTTATCATAATACATTTATTTCAGAAAGAACAAAAGCAAAGTTATTAAAAAAAATAGAAAGACTAACAAGATGAAAGAGAAAGAAAGGGTTCAGTAGCAAGAACAGAATGTTTTGCAGAAAGAGTCCTACCAAGAAAAGCAGGGTATCCCTATAACCCAAGGATTTGCATCAACTGTGCAGGCTGATTATCTAACATAGATCCTCTGTATCCATAGCTGTGCAGTTATCTTATCCTTTTTCTATATTAATATGTACTAATTCATAATACAAAGTATACACATGGGATCTAGGGAGGAAAGGATCAGTTTACTCAATAGATACACTAGACAGCTTTTTGATAGCTGCTATTTGAGTCATAGTTTGGGCAAGACACTTCATTTCTTTTTTTTTTAATTTTTATTGTGACCAAAGTGCATTACAAATCTTTCACTGCATCATTTATGGTACATAGTGACAATGAATGAGGGGCATTCCCACCACTAGTGCTGTTCTCCCTCCGCCCCTGTTCCCAGTATGCATCTCATATCTCCATCCTCTATCCCCCCAGATTGCTAGTGCAACTGGTCTCCACTTTACAGCTTGTTGTAGATTGAGCATCTATTCCACCGTCATTGGAGATAAAAAGGATAAGGGACCTTCAATAGTGTTAGGATGGAATTCAGGGCTCCCACATGCAAAGAATCCACTCAATCCATAGAGCTCTCTCTTCAGCCCTGGCTTGTTGATTTTTTAAAATAACCTACTTCATATATCTGTTTTGTTTTTCTTTTTAGAAATATTCTTTCAAAAATAAAAGCTTATCAAGCAATGCAGCTTTTACTATAGATTTTTTTTTTCATTAGTCAAGTACTCTGCATTTGTGGTAATTACTACTGCTGCCCTGTGGTGTTGGAAGATAGTGGAGAAAAGAATTGATGTTGATGGAAAGAAATAAATAGGTCATGTATCCAGTTCTGCATGGGATCTTTTACACTAAATAATTTAATGAGCACTGTGTCTTACCCAGCAAAATTAGGAAAAACCATATTTAGTGTCCAAGAAAATGAAAATTATGTTCAGTGTATTCTGGTGCTCAGATGCAAAGGCATTTTGGTTCTTAGCTAACCAGAATCTACCTTGTTAGAAGATCTCTTCAATGTAAGTTGTGGTATGAATTTGTGGGTTTTATTTCATGTGGTTTTCCCACTAAAATATTTTTCTTGTTTTATTTTTCCCTCTGGAATATTTCATTGTTTATGCAAGCAAAAATTGGAAAAAATATAAAAAGCACCTATTATATGTGTGGAAAGAACTTCCAAGCTATAGTAAGAAAAAATAATGTATATATTTTATATATTATTATATATAATTAAAAGGAGATAAAACTATTGACTTGTTTGTGTGTGCATATATATGTATGTGTGTATGTACATTTATATATATGTGTGTATATATGTATATATATATATATATATATATAGAGAGAGAGAGAGAGAGAGAGAGAGAGAGAGAGAGAGAAAGGAGAGAGAGGCAAAAGCCTAGAAAGATACATCACTACTGATGCTAACTCCCTGAAAAGGAGTTAATCAGTTTTTGAGAGTAGTAGAAGTTCTCTTAGGAAGACTATTTAAGGAGTAGAATTTGAGCTGGTTCTTATAGGTAGAATTGGAAAATATTTTGGATATAAGAGCAGAGAATTCATGGCGGTCATAAATAAAATGGAAAATGAAACTGATCAAGGAAATGAAACCAATAAGAGGGCACACCAGAACAATGAAAAGATTGTTTTTAAAATGGAGTCTAGCTTATATGTATTTGAGAGTTGTGGCTGTTAGGTGAATTAAACCAGTATTTATTGAGTGATCATGTGCCAGACTTGTACTAGATGCTTTCATGTAAAAAGTCTCTTAATCCATTCACTCTTTTTTTTTGGGGGGGTGGTCACACCCACTGCGCTCAGGGTTACTCCTGGCTCTTCGCTCAGAAATTGCTCCTGGCAGGCTCGGGGGACCATATGGAATGCCGGGATTCAAACTACCATCCTTCTGCATGCAAGGCAAATGCCTTACCTCCATGCTATCTCTCTGGCTCCAATCCATCCACTCTTTAGTCTCTACACTGTCAGGCTAAGACTAAGGAAAGACCATTTGAGTCCCAAACCAAAAAAGTTCTGAGCTCCTCTTCCCTTTACTTTTAGATCCCCATTTTAACCCGATCCTTTGTAAACCTTTGCATTCACTTAAATTGGGATTGGACTATTAGTTCTCAATTGATAAACATTCTTACATTATGTAATTAGGATGAAATGGGTTAGATTGGTAAAATACTAGAAATATAAATGTAGACATTTTACATACGCAAGATTATAAGTCTAAGGAAGCAATAATAAGGTGGAAATACTTTAATTTATCTTTTATTTTGCTGGGGGATAGTTTAGACTACACTTAGGATTTATTCCTGGCTCTGTGCTCAGAGTTTGGGAGACTGTATACTGTGCCAGCGAACACACCTAGGTCAGTTGTATGTAAGGCAACACAGAAGCCTTACCTGCTGTACTCTGCTCTGCCCTCTCCTTTTGGATCTTGAATAGAAAATTCTTTTTTTGGGGGGGGGGGCACACTTGGCAGTTCTCAGAGTTTTCTCTTGCTCTGTACTCCTGGACCATCTATAGTGGACCTTGGGGAGGTTTTTAGAGGGTACTGGAGATTGAACCCAGGCTGGCTATGTTCAAGGCATTATATTATCTCTCCTGCCCCTAAATTTGAAATTCTTGATGAGCTTGTTGTATTTTCAAACAGATTTTTTTTCAGAAAGTCAATATTTTATCTATTTTTTTAATCACTGTAGAAAAGATGTCCAGATGACATCTCATATGTACAGGTACATTGACCCCTGTACTATATTTCTAGACTTATCTGCTAAAATCTACAATTCTAATATTAAGCATATACTTAAGACATTTTAAATTTCAGTTTATTTATTGTAGCTGAGTTAATGTAGTCATCATAGTGTTGGTGTTTCTACTTTTGATGTACAAAGTTGCTGTCCCTCCACCACCACAAAAACTTTTAATAACCCTCCACTGCTGTCCTTATTTCACCTCCAGTCTACCTCTTCCTTGCCCATCCCCTAAGTCTCCAGTTGATAACCTCAGTTCAAAGTTCCACAGTTAGTCAAAGTCCCACAGTTTATTATTAGATTGTCCTTTGTTTTGTTCCTTTATATACCACATATGAGTGAAAGCATTTGATGTTTGTCCTTCTCTCTCTGACTTAACTTACTATGATGCCCTCTAGCTCTGTCTGCATTGCACCAAAAGGCAAGATTTCCTCTTTTCTGGGGCTGGAGAGATAGCATGGAGGTAAGGCGTTTGCCTTTCATGCAGAAGGTCATTGGTTCAAATCCTGGTGTCCCATATGGTCCCCCAAGCATGCCAGGAGTGATTTCCGAGCGTGGAGCCAGGAGTAACCCCTGAGCACTGCCGGGTGTGACCCAAAAACCAAAAAAAAAAAAAAAAGATTTCCTCTTTTCTTACAGCTGATTCAAATTCCTATGTGGATATAAATCACAAATTTTTTACCAATCCTTTTGCCACTTGGCATTAGGGTTGTTTTCAGATCTTTGTACTGCAGTGAACAATAGGTGTGCATCTATATTTTTGAATTAATGTTTTTGTGCTTAGGGGATGGATGTCCAGGAATGGAATTTCTGAGCCTCACCTACCCACATACTGTTCTTCCACAGAAATTTTGGCATTCTGCAGTTGAAAGATAGTGTCTGTGTTCCTTCCTCTAAGCCTAGGTAGGCTCTTGTAACTGCTTTGTGTAGCACAGTGCAGTGAAAGTGAAGCTTCTTATGTTCTGAGACTGGGTTTCACCTGACTCGCCCATTCTGGAGACTTCCCTATGGAATACCTTGAGGAAGCTTAGGCCAGATAGACTGACCATTTATGGTGTTCCAGGTGACATCCTCTGCCCAGTTGCAGCTGACAGTCAGCATGCCCTCCAGAGAGATGCATTAGCAAGCCTTCAGATGATTGCAAGCCCTAATTTCAGATCTCCTGACTAGGCTCTAGCCTTTGTGTGAGACAGAGACAAGCCCTCTGGGCTGTGTCTTTTGTGAAATCATGACACAAAGAAACAAACCACAAGATAGTACATGCTTATTGATATAAACCACTAAACTTGGAATGGTTTCTTATTCTTGTGGTAATATATTGGCCCTTCTCAGCCTTAGGGCTTCATATGCTGTTGGCAGAGCTCAGGTGGCTACTCTGGGCAAGACTTGGATTAGCTTTATTGGTTAGACAGGTTAGTGCCTCCACCTCGCAGGCTGAGGGCCACCAGGCTATTCAGGGGGCTGTGGAGCTAGGGGTTGAATTTGAGACCTTGTGCATATGGCACAAGTGATGTGCTCAACCCTTTGTGCTTTCCAGGACCCTGGTATTAAGTTTTTTTCTTAACCTTTATTATTATTATTATTATTATTATTATTATTATTATTATTTTGGTTTTTGGGCCACACCTGGTGACACTCACTGATTACTCCTGGCTATGTGCTCAGAAATTGCTCCTGGCTCAGGGGACCATATGGGATGCCAGGGGATCAAATTGAGGTCTGTCCTGGGTCAGCCGCATGCAAGGCAAGTGCCCTATCACTGTAGTATTGCTCCGGTCCTGATTTTTTTTTTAACTTTTAATAGCATTTTAGGATCAAATTTTTTTCTTGTTTTAATTTTCATTTTCTTGCTATTAGGAATATGCTATTAGGGAATTCATAGCATACTTTCAAACTTAATAAAATTAATACTGAATCATGATTTTTTCTTCTCTTTCTTTCTTTTGGATGTATCCAATGATGTTCAGGTGTTACTGCTGGCTCTGCACTCAGGAATTACTCCCGGTGGTGCTCGGGAGACCATATAGGGTGCCAGGATCAAATCTGGATCAACCACGTGCAAGGCAAATGCCCTACCCACTGTTCTATCACTCTGGCCCCATTCTCTTAACTTTATATTTGTTCTTGGGTTTTATATCTTGTTTAAATTAATTCAGCAAACACTTATTGAATGAATGTTAGGCTCTATTCTTAGTGCTAAAGATACAGTAATGATTTTATTGTTTGTTTTGGGGACACATCCATCAGTGCTCAGAAATTACTCCTGGTTGTGCTCAAGGATCACTCCTAGCAGGCTCAGGGACCATACAAGGTGCATTATAGCTCCAGCCTAATACAGTAATAATGTAAACAGATTATTATTTTAGAGTGATTACACAAAGTATGTACTTTTTAATTAACATAGTCTCAAATAAAACTTGTATTTAAGCATAGACATCTTGTTTGAAAGATAATCACTGGACGAGGGATGATGCAGTTTTGTGGTACTTGTCTTTACATTTACAAGACCCTGGGTTCAGTCCCTGCCTACAAAAGAAATTTGGAGCTCTTATGCTGAACACTTGCTAAGTTTATACATCCATCTCTTCATTCATTTGCAATAGGATGGAACTCGGGCCTTATGAATGTCAGATGTGCTCTACCATTGTCACATCTCTAGCCCAACTTTCTGACAACTGAAACATATACATATCTGTATATGTATATATTTAGCCATTTAGCCATTTATTTATATATGTTTTGTGGCCACACTCAGTGTCACTCAGGGGTTACTCCTGGCTCTGTGCTCAGAAATTATTTCTGGCAGTCTCGGGACCATATATGATGCCAAGGCATTAAACTCTGGTTTACTGAGTGCAAAGCAAGTGCCCTATCTGATGTGCTATAATTTCAGCCACAATTAAGCATATTTAATGTAATTAATTATTTTTAAGCATATTTTAATATTTGCTTTTATTGATATTTACTTGTACAAAAGGAATATGGCAATTTTATTATTGTTCCCGATTCATAATCACTGTCATAATCAGTGAAAACAATAAAAACTTATTCTGTGTTTATGGTACTGGTTGTATATTGCAGAGGAAGCAAAAGTGTTTAAGAAATGAACTCTAGGGGCCGGGCAGTGGCGCTAAAGGTAAGGTGCCTGCCTTGCCTGCGCTAGCCTCGGACGGACCTCGGTTCGATCCCCCGGCGTCCCATATGGTCCTCCAAGCCAGGAGCGACTTCTGAGCGCATAGCCAGGAGTAACCCCTGAGCGTCACAGGGTGTGGCCCAAAAACCAAAAAAAAAAAAAAAAAGAAATGAACTCTAGGGGGCCAGAGAGATAGCATGGAGGTAAGGCATTTGCTTTTCATGCAGAAGGTCATTGGTTCGTATCCCGGTGTCCCATATGGTCCCCTGTGCCTGCCAGGAGCAATTTCTGAGCATGGAGCCAGGAGTAACCCCTGAGCACTGCTGGGTGTGACCCAAAAACCACACACAAAAAAAAAATTAAGAAATGAACTCTGCTTCAACCTAAAGGCTCTCTTCCTTTGCAATAATCAAATATTGCTTTTAAGGAAATTCCCATTGTCTGATATAATAGCTTTTCCTTTTTTTTTAGTATTTAATTTTGAACAACACCACTTGTGATTATAGAAAATGATAAATCACTAATAATCTATTTTCCTTTAAAAAGTTTATTAATGGGGCTGGAAAGATAGCACAGCAAATGCACAGGTAGGGCACAGGTACATACCTTGCATGTAGCTGACCCAGGAAGGATCCTGTTTGAATCCCGGCACCCATATGGTCCCCCCAGCCTGCTAGGGTGATTTCTGAGGGCAGAGCCAGGAGTAACCCCTGAGCACTGCTGGGTGTAGCCCAACAACCAATCAACCAATTAATCAATAAATAAAGTTTAAAAATAATTTAAAAAAGAAAGTTTGTTAAGGGGGCGCCTTAACCTGAGTGCTGCTGGGTGTGGCCCCAAAACAAACAAAAGTTTGTAAATTACAAACTTTGGGGGCCAGAGAAATAGTACACGGTAAAGATATTTGCTATGCATGTGTCTGACCCTATTTGATCCCTGGTACCACATATGCCGGTACATATATATGGGTACATACATATGTGAATATATGTATGTATATATGATTACATATATCATAGAAAACATTTTCTCTCTCTCTCTTTTTTTTTTTTTTTTTTGTAATTCAGGTGAGATTTAAATGTATGATCTTTGGCTTAGGATGCTAATACCTTACATTCGTTGGGTTGCTGCAAACTTACTTTCCAGAATACCTTGAAGTTATATTTGGTGAATTTCACTCTGATTCTTAGCAAAGTCCATATTTAACACCCAAAAGCTATTTTGGGAAAAGGGTACACCTGATCATGCTGAGGGATTACTTCTGGCTCTGTGCTCAGACATTACTCCTGGCAGTGCAGGGATTCTGTGGATGCTAGACTGTGCTATCTTTCTGACCCTGAATGTCTTAAGAATTTTTTAGTTCAACTTTTCCTATAGATTATTTGTGGTTTTCTCTAACTCCAAATAAGACTTACCTGGTTATTTGAATTATGTATGTTTAAACAGGAAGTTTTTTTTTTGGGGGGGACCACATCTGGTGACACTCAGGGGTTACTCTTGGTGGGCTATGCTTTCAGAAATCACTTCTGGCTAGGGGGACCATATGGGACGCCAGGAATCTAACTAGGTCTGTCCTGGATCTGCCGCATGCAAGGCAAATGCCCTACTACTGTGCTATCACTACAGCCCCAGATAGGAAGTTTTGATGGCAATTTATATAGTAACATCCATATGTATATATATATACATATATATATACATATATATACATATATATACATATATGTATATATATATATATATGTATATATATATATTGGTTTTTGGGTCACACCCAGCAGTGCTCAGGGGTTATTCCTGGCTCCAGGCTCAGAAATTGCTTCTAGCAGGCACAAGGGACCATATGGGGCGCCGGGATTCGAACCAATGACCTCCGTATAAAAGGCAAACGCCTTACCTCCATGCTATCTCTCCGGCCCCTCATCCATATTTTTAAATAAAATTAATTACTTTTGTTTCTATTAAGAACTTTGTTTCTTTCTGTAACTCTGAGGTTTATTATTATTTTTGTTTTGTTTTTGGGCCACACTCTGCTGTACTCTGGGATTGATCCTAGTGGTACTCAACCGACTATAATTGCTAATAGGGATCTAACCCAAATCTGTGTGCAAAGCAAGCAAGAACCCTACCTACTGAACTGTCTCTTTGGCCCCTTAGGTTAGTTTGTAATTTTATGCATTTATTGGGTTTTGGGCCACACCTGGCTGTGCTCAGGGCTTACTCTTGGCTCTACATTCAGGAATTACTTCTGGCAAAGCTCACAGACCATATAGAATGCCAGGCATTGAATCCAGGTTGGCTACATGCAAGGCAAGTGCCCTACATGCTGTACTATCATTCAAACTCCTTAGTTTAGTTTTTAAACTTTTGAATGTATTATGAAAATACAACAGTGAGAGCTACTTAAGTCTTCCTCAATAGGGCCTGTCTCCTTTTGAAACTTAGTAAGTGGCAGATATTGTTTTATTACCCTGGACTAATGTTAATAAGGAGAATAGTAGATATAGAACATATACTTATTGGGCCCACAGAAGTTTCATATTAGGATTATGCTTGTGATCTTAGTTGCATTTAATGCTTTTTTTTTAAATAGAATCCCAAAACAAAAGAGCAGATTGAAAATCTGTTGCGGAATGGGATGAATAAGGAGCTGAGAGATCGTCTGTGTTGCCGGATGACTTTTGGGACCGCAGGACTTCGATCGGCTATGGGGGCAGGATTTTGCTATATTAATGACTTAACAGTAATACAGTCAACTCAGGTAAGTAGCATAAACCATTATGCATGTGTCTACTTTATAATAACTTTTTCTTTTTAGTTAGGTAATACCTTTCTTTAAAACCATCTTTATACCAGGAAAAGTGATCTCTATAATGAAAAAACATCAAAATAAATTCTCACTCAAAGCTTTTTTGTTTGTTTTTTATTTTAGGGGCCACACCTGGCAGTACTTGGGCTACTCCTGGCTCTGCACTCAGAAGTCTTTCCTGGCAGACTCAGGGGCCATGTAGGATGCTGAGGATTGAACCAGGGTTTATCCCAGGTTGGCCACGTGCAAGGCGAACACCTTACCATAGTACTATATTACTGCAGCCCCTCATGAAAGCTTTTATCCAGGTCTGCTGGAGCTATTGATAGGACTGTGAGTAGGCTTTGGGTATGCTTTGCACATGGCTGACTTCAGGTTCAATCACTGGCATTTTATATGGTCTCAAGCACCACCAGGAGTAATACCTGAGCACAGAACCATGTATAATCTGTGAGCACAGCTGGATTGGCCTAAACAAACAAACAAACAAAAAGACAGTCAACTTTTATCCCGGATTTAGCTTGGATATTATATATATTTAATGCGACAGACTAACTTTCTGATTGAGTTATTTTGGTTGTCTTTGTCAGCTTTGTGACCTGTTTGCATTTGAAACAAGAAATTGGGTTGTGACATTACTAATTAACATAAAGAAATAAGCAAGAGGTTGATTATTTTGGCATTATGTCTATTAATAAAAATAAAAATTAATCAGTGTTTGAAAATATTTCCTAAATTTTCTATATGGTCATTTGAATGCTTTAAAGAATAGTGTGTGATATGATACAACCTGTATTATTTGTACCCATTTTTCTGCAACTTGTTTTAGAAACTGTTTACTTCTCTTTCTAGTAAACATTCTTACTTAAATTTGCTTATACTTTTGAGGCCAATAATGCATTAACATATACTAAAAATAGTTTTAGACTAAAGAGTCACTCAGACAATAATTAATATAGTAAACTATCTAGCTTTGTCCTGAGTGAATTCTCTAAAGCCAAGTGCTAATGCAGGAAGTAGGGAAGGAGAGTTAACAAAATGACAGAACAGGTAAGATACATGGACCTTCCTTGCCTCATTTCTTCTCTATTCTCCATCTAAAACATTTCTAATCAATATCTTCATTATCCTGAGTTTCTTAGATTCTTTTGTTTTTCTCTACTTCTCCCTTTTGTTGTGATATTCTGCCTGGTGTTGCACATACTTGATTGTGCTGTTCATGTATTTGGTTGCCATGCCTTAGAGACCACACTGTTCTAGCAGCAGGGATCCCCTGGTAGTGCCAGGAAGATCATATGCACTAATGTGGGGCACTGCTAGGAATCAAGCTTCCAAACTCAGACTTGCAAGGCATGCATTCTACTGCAGAGTCAGTCCTAAGGTTTTGATGTCTTTTCTGTTAAAATTAAAAACATTTTTATTAAAGATCCATGATATGCAGTTATTAATAGTTGAGTATTGGACTTACAATGTTGTAGGACCAGTTCTACTACCAATGTTAATTTTTCTCCACCAGTATTTCCAAGTTTCCTCCTACCCCCAGCCTGCTACCTTCATAGGCTTTGTAAAGTTTGGTTATTATAGTCCGGATCTCATGTTTTTGAAGTTGTTGATTCTGTACTTTGGATATAAAGCTATACCACTCCTCTTCATTACGTATGTATCCAAGACCCTTCACCCTTGCTCCCCTATTACTTCACTTTTTTCTTTTCTATAAAATTATGGGTCACACCTATTAGTGCTAGGGGAAGTCTATAATTCTTGAGAATTGAAATCAGACCTTGTGCTTGTTTATATGAGCCATATCCCTAACCCCTCAAGTTTTTATTTTTAAAGAAGATTCCTTAATTTTACAAAAGGGGTGAAGCAGATGTTTGAGTATCAATTCCAATAAAACTACAAAATTTTCTAAGAGTTGGGATTTCTAAGGTTTGGGTGAAATAGATAAACTAGTTGGAATCTAATTCTTAAGTTCCTGTCCTATTCAGAATCTAGGTATAGATGGTCTAAGATAGAGCTTTGTTTTAGTTTTTGGGCCACACCTGGTACTGCTCAGGGCTTACTCCTTACTCTGTATTCATAGATCACTCCTAGCAATGCTTAGGGGACCATCTGTGGTGTTGGCATTCAGTTTGGTTTTGGCTATATTCAAGGCAAGGGCCTTAATCCCAGTACCATTTCTCCAGCCCCAAAATAAAGATTTTTAGATCAGATTATAATATATGAGGTTTTAGGAGCATATCAAGATTATAAACAAAACTTGGTGAATTAACCCACTTGGGCTATATTAAGAATGCATAAGTATGGGGGCTGGAGAGAGAGCATGGAGCCAGAATGTTTGCCTTGCATGCAGAAGGTGGTTCAAATCCCGGAATCCCATATGGTCCCCCGAGCCTGCCAGGAGTGATTTCTGAGCGTAGAGCCAGGAGTAACCCTGAGCACTGCCAGTGTGGACCCCCCCCCCCAAAAAAAAAAGAATGCATAAGTATAAATGTCTCACAAATATATTAGCTCTTGAGTGAATCAGTATCACATAGTTTTACTTGAATGAATTGCTTTTAGCTAGTCATTAAATGGAGTTTCAGTCTTAGCCTCTTTTTTTTTTGGTTTTTGGGTCACACCCGGCAGTGCTCAGGGGTTACTCCTGGCTCCGCACTCAGAAATCACTCCTGGCATGGGATGCCAGGATTCAAACCACCGTAAGTTCTGGATCGGCTGCGTACAGGCAAACACCCTCTTGCTGTGCTCTCTCTGCAGCCCCTTCATCTTAGCCTTTTTTAAAGAGATATGGAAAATAAAAATAGAGAAATGGGATCTGCATGTTTTATTGGAGTCGTAAGAATTAATTGTGGCAGTATTTTTATAAGTAGTTTTAAAGGATATAACAATATGAAGTGTTTATTTTTCTGTTGGGTAACACTTGAGAGTGTTCAGAACTTGAAGCCACTTCTTGTTCTCATGATGCTCAGGGCTCACCTGGTCTACACTGATTGGTGCATTGGCCAGAGGCTGAAGATAAGGCCTTTCACATAGTGGACAAGTTCTCTATTGCTTGAGCCATGTCCCTGGTCTGGAAAGGTTATTTTTTGAATACGAAAGTGGCTAATAAAGTTAGCAAATCATTTATAAGATGGTTTTACTGTATCATTTTGGTGTTTTGGATATTTTGTTACCTTGGCTGAAATTTTTCTAGTTTATAGTATTTTCTTGCTGTGAATTAGGTCAGAGACTTGGCTTACCTACATAGCAGAGCACTTGCCAGTATGTACAGACCCTGAGTTAGATCTTCAGCACCACACATGCCCCTTTGCACTACTGGGCATAGACCTGATGGTCCTCAAATACCATGTCATAGGGCTTGAGCATTGCTGGGCATGGTTCCAATCTGCCCCCAACCTTCCCACCACTAAAACCAAGGAATTATGAATAGGATTAGCCATCTCAAGAACTTTTTCTAGAGGCTGGAGTGATAGTACAGTGGGTAGGGTGTTTGCCTTGCACATAGCCAACCCCGGTTTTATCTCTGTCATCCCATAGTCCCCCGAGTACTACCAGGAGTAATTCTTGAGTCAGAGCTAGGAATAAGCCCTGAGCATTTCTGGGTGGGGCCCCAAATCTCATCCCCTCTCCCCACAAAAAGAAAAAAAAATCTAATGGTAGGACTAGGGACTTAGCTAAGTGGCAGAGCCTGTAGATATGAGACTGTGAGTTCGATCCCTAGCATGACCTCACATGTTGATTGTGGCCTTGCCCTTTGTTATAACAAAATCATGCAATCTCTGGACCACTGCAGCCAGCAGTATACCAGCACAATAGCTAAAATATGGAACCCCCCAGCACGTACTACAGCCAAGCGTGTGGAACATCACTCCCAACTCCACACCCTCTACAACTAAGGTAAATGGGGGTGGGGTAGACAGAAATGCTTTAATGAAGTTTTTCATTTCTTATTTAAAAAAACCCAAACAAGGGGTCAGAGAGATAGCATGGAGATAGGGCATTTGCCTTGCATGCAGAAGGACAGTGGTTCGAATCATGGCATCCCATATGGTCCCCTAAGCCTGTCAGGAGCGATTTCTGAGGGTAGAGCCAGGAGTAACCCCTGAGTGCTGCTGGGTGTGACCCAAAAAAACAAAACAAACAAACAAAAAAAAGCCATTTGGACTCTTCTGACAGCTTTTTTTTTGGTTCTGTTTTGTTTTAAATCATACTGTCTTGTCTCATCTTTTATCCCCCTAACATTATATGTATCATATTGGACTTAATCATTACTTAAGAGATATTTCTGTGGTATTTTAATATATATGAAATTGCAGATATATATATATATATATATATATTTGTCATCTCACATTTGTGTGTTCAACAGTATTGATCTCATATTTGCAAAAAGTAAAATTAAGTGATTCTAGGTCACAAAAAGAGCATGCTGGAAACTCAACTTCCATGTGCTCTGCTTCAGGGGATGTACAAGTACCTGGAGAGATGCTTCTCAGACTTCAAGCAGAGAGGCTTTGTCGTTGGATATGATACCCGAGGTCAAGTGACAAGCAGCTGCAGCAGCCAAAGGTACAGTGCAAAACATCGCCCAGATTCCAATGGATTGGAATGAACCTTTAGAAAAATCTCTTTGTCCAATAAGTATTTCTGAAACAGGAAAAGGTCAGATAGAATTGTGCTCACATGCTGATATTTATTTTGGAGCAGAGCTAGGTTTCATTTCAAAGATAAGGCTTAACTTTTCTAAAAAGGAATAAAATCTTTAAGTACTTAGAGTCAGTATTTGGAATCACATTAGCTTGTGTTATAATTTTAATGTTTAGAGGAGACACTGGGAAGGAATAATTATAAAAAGTGTGTTTTCTCACTGGAGTCCTGTTTGATTAGGTGGGGGTTGTTTTCACCTAGATAATAATTATATTGTGATAACTCTTTCTCAGGGAATAGCATATTGTTCTTATCAAATTTTTATTGTACATTTTTCCTTTTATTAACATTTTTGTCTTGCATGTTTTATTTCTTTTTTTTTTTTTTTTTTTTTTTGGTTTTTTGGGCCACACCCGGTAACGCTCAGGGGTTACTCCTGGCTATGTGCTCAGAAGTTGCTCCTGGCTTGGGGGACCATATGGGACACCGGGGGATCGAACCGCAGTCCATCCAAGGCTAGCGCAGGCTAGGCAGGCACCTTACCTTTAGCGCCACCGCCCGGCCCCGCATGTTTTATTTCTTAGGGAAAAGAATAACCCATAGATAAATAAGAAAAAAAGGGAATAAAAGGGGCCTGGAGAGATAGTACAGCGGCGTTTTCCTTGCAAGCAGCCGATCTAGGACCAAAAGTGGTTGGTTCGAATCCCGGTGTCCTACATGGTCCCCCGTGCCTGCCAGGAGCTATTTCTGAGCAGACAGCCAGGAGTAACCTCTGAGTACCTCCGGGTGTGGCCCAAAAACCAAAAAAAAAAAAAAAAAAAAAAGGAAATAAAAATCACATTCTAATTCTGTTTATTTTTAAGTTCCTTTAAACATGCTGGGGGAGTGGTGCAGGTTGAGCCGAAGGCCACATATGTACCATATACAATCTATTAAGTCACATCTCCAGACCTAGGTAGTGATTTCAAGTTGGAGCATGATTCTAAAATAACCAGTTGGCTGTTGTATATTCAGAACAATTATTGTATAAAACCTTTATTATTTAATTTTTTTGTTTGTTGTGATGCCAGGGATTGAATCCAGGGCTTTGTAGTTGAGCTATTTTCTCAGTCTCAAACCTTTATAATTTTGTGGAAGGTTTTTTTGGCTAGCTATATGGCTATCAGAGATCTAAGTGAAAACTCTCTCATTTTTAGACTTGCTAAGCTCACTGCTGCTGTCTTACTGGCCAAAGATGTTCCTGTATACCTTTTTTCAAGATACGTTCCTACACCTTTTGTAGTAAGTATGTTGTGTTATTGATTGTATAGTTTACTACTCTTGGAAACATTTCTTCATTTTAGCATAGTTCTTTTCTTCAAAAGAACTGAGTGATAGTACAGATAGCCAGAGTGTTAGTACAGCAAGTAGGGGATTAGCATTGTATTGCACTCAGCTCACCCATATTTGATCCCACACAGTTCCTCAAGTATGCCAGGAGTAAATTCTGAGTATAGAGACAAGAATATATGGATATCACTATATATGGCCACACAAAAAACAAAACAAACAAACAAACAAAAAATACCCTACTGCTGTGCTATTGCTCTGGCCCCATGAACCAACTATACTTTTTCTGTAATGATTTAAAAAATCCACAGTCATGATGGATACTTTAATACTCTTTATATAGAAACTGATTTTTCTATAAATAATCAGTTTATATATAAACTGATTTAAAAATAGTAGGGGCCGGAGAGATAGCATGGAGATAAGGCATTTGCCTTGCATGCAAAAGGACAGTGGTTCAAATCCCGGCATCCCATATGGTCCCCCGAGCCTGCCAGGAACGATTTCTGAGCATAGAGCCAGGAATAACCCCTGAGCACTGCCGGGGTGTGACCCAAAAACCAAAAAAAAAAAAAAAAAAATAGTAGGTTTGTTGCCAGAGAGCTACCTCAGCAGACTAAGTGCATGCCAGGCCTGCAGGAGGCCTTGGTTTGGTTTCTAATACTACCTGGTTCACCAGAAGCAACCCTTAAGTACAGAGCCGAGAGTACGTCCTGCGCAATGAGTCACATGAGAAATTTTATATCCTAGTATTAGTTATCTCTAAACTAGATTAGTCTATTAAGTATGCAGTAGCACTTTTAAACAGATGAAACTGCTATTTTAATATCAAAGTTAAAATGCTATATCACAAGGTTTTATGACAAATTTTACCAAATGTTTGATGAATAATGTCTCTATAAACTGTTCTAGTAATTTATTGAAAATATATGAATAACTTCATATAAAATAATTGAGGCTTTATATGGAATTAAGAGGTCCCAAAATCTAAACCATCTCTATAAGACCATCTATTAACTTTCCTAATCTAACAACTGTCAACCCCTGAGAATTGGCCTTTCTCACTTACTGCAGGCACATTTGCTCTTTTTAGTCAGATAGATCTTTTCAGTAGTCTCAGTATCACATACTTATTACAATAACTTGGGATCAAAATAATTCTTGAACAACTGCAACAACTGCAGCAGAAGTACATCAAGGAAGTAGTACTTTGGTCAGATGGAAGTTAGGTGTCCATCCCTCCAATGATTAGTGATCAGGAAGGCAGAAGTTGGACGTTTGATGATAGAAGGATGAGGGGGAACATTCTAGGCAGCTGCTACAGAAGCTGGGGATAGGGACAAGGTAGGTAAAAGAAATCTAACCTGGAAATTCCTATGAGAAGATGATGGTAAATTGGTCTTTATGATATATAGAACACAGCACATAGAAAACTTTTCAGAATGGAAGATAAGGGATGTATGTCTATCCTTGAAACTTCTCCCTTAGTAAAACTGATACGTAATAGAGTGTTGGATAAATCTCAATTAAAATGTGTAGTGGAGGGGCTAGAGTGATAGGATTAAGCAGGTTGCTTGCCTTACATGCAGGTGACCTGGGTTCAATCCTTGGCATTCTATATGTTTCCTTGAGCCCACCAGGAGTGATCTCTGAATGTAGAGCCAGGATTAACCCCTGAGCATTGCTGGTTGTGCCCCACAAACAAACAAACAAAAACTGTAGTGAATTTAGATCTAGTTTGTTTGAAGTGTGGGTTGCAATTCCACATGATTACCAGAAACTCAGCTACAGTAAAATGTTTCTGAATGGGCTGGAGCAATAGCACAGCAGTAGGGTGTTTGCTTGGCACATGGCTGACCCAGGATGGACTGGGTTCAATCCCCGGTGTCTCACATGTTTCCCCAAGCCATGAGTGATGGGCATCACAGGGTGTGGCCCAAAAACCAAACAACAACAACAATAACAACAAAACCAAAAAAAAGTTTCTGATTGTATCACAACCAAAAAGTAATTCAACATCAGTGAAATCAAAGTAGTTCTGGAATCCTTTGTCCATATTGCTTTTCTTGGACAAAATGGCTTAATGAGTGGAAAAGGTTTAAGAAATTACAATTAAAGCAATTCTAAATTTGCTACAACATTTTATAATTATATCCAACCTTATATCTCCAGATTCTGGTAGACTATCTCCCATATAATAAACATCTACTAAATAGTTGTTAAATAAACAATGCAATAATACAGGATTAGTTAAATGAGACTATGGTAAAAACCCAACAGCTAAGTGAACCTCATCCCAAAACCTGGGCTTTAGGCAATTTAGATCCTAGTGTCTTTTCCTTTTATTTAATTGGAGATATTTTTCTGTTGAATGTATGAATAGCTAGGAAGAAAAGGGGAATTAAATGTTCCTGGTTTTTGTTTTTTTCATTTCAGCCATATGCTGTTCAGGAGCTCAAAGCAGTTGCAGGGGTGATGATCACAGCATCTCACAACCGAAAAGAAGACAATGGATACAAGGTAAACCTTGGACTCTTCTTGATCTTTGCTTCTTTTCTAGGTAGTTTGTTTAAATGTGTGCTGCACACACTTTCTAGGCTGGGGACAGAAAGAGAAAAACATTGAGGCTGACCCTCAAAGATGATATAGCCCCCAAGGGACCTCATGTAATAATCCAAACATGGATTATTACAAGTCTCTGTGCGTGTCTTTTTAGTTCTGATCTCTTACTGCCATTGATTTCCTCATCTTATCTCAAATCTGTCCTCTATACAATTTCATAAATTAGGTCATTTTAAATCAAGCACTTGAAAAAGAAATGGGTGGTTGCAGGAGGAAAAATAAGCCTTCGCTTTCCTCTCTCTAACTGATGTGTTAGCCTCTGTGCAAATAAAATAACGTGGAACATGGTGAAGAGTAGCTTTCAAGGACAGACAGAGGAATACATTTGGGGTTTCTGGTGATGAGCCCATCACCTTATATTTATTTTTCTTTTTATTCATCCTGAGCTTTGTTTTGTAATATAAGATTTTGGTCATAGCTTGCTAATAGGGAATATGACCAGTAATAGAGTAAAGGAAGAAGCATCATTAGTTTTGTTTTGGACACATTACATTTGAGCTATTTGTAGGCTGTTGGTAGCAAATTTTCTATAGGAGACAGTTTTCGGACTGCCTTGTTTCCTTCATTTTTTTCCTGTGCTCTGTTTCAGTTCCACCACTCCACACTACTCTTCCATTTCTCCATTCACCTCTAGTTCCTCAATATCCCTAAGCCCTTGTAATTGCTTTTACTTTCATTTTGATTATTCTTTCCTAACTCTCAAAAGCTTGCTCATTTATATCGTTGCTGTTTTTACTCTCACAATTTATTTCTATCTGTAATTATCTACTTTCTTTAAGGTGAATTGTCTTTTTATTGACTTGTTTGTTTGACCCTTCCCCCACGTATTTCCCAGTATATTCAGAAAACACATCTATTGAGATATAAATGGAAAAAGTATCCTTTTAATTATCTTTCCTAATATATAATTTGTGATGTGACTTATATTCTAACTTATTACTGAAGAATTCATTATATGTCACATAATAAATATTTTATAACACCAGAATTTTGTAGTATTTAATTGAATATTTATTGGACATTATATAGTATAAGATCTAAGATTATGATTGTACCTACTGTATATACCAGTCTCCTGTTTATACTTCACTTGTATTGTCATGAACATATACTCCCCACAGAGAAAAAATACATTGTTCTTTTATTGATGAGTCCTCCTAGAATCGTGGAATCACTACCACCACTTGTTTAGCTTCATGTTTTCCTTTCTACTTGTTTGTGATAGTGTTCTTCTCAATTAAGTGAAATATCTATCTCTTCCCATAGTTAGTAAAACATCTAACCAACTTTTCAATTAATTTCTGCTTTATTTACCGATTCTTTAGGTTTATTGGGAAACTGGGGCCCAGATCATATCTCCTCATGATAAAGAAATTCTGAAATGTATAGAAGAATGTGTGGAACCCTGGAATGGTTCCTGGAATGATAATTTAGTGGATACTAGTCCCCTGAAGAGAGATCCTCTGCAGGACATCTGTAGGAAATACATGGAAGATCTGAAAAAGATCTGTTTCCACAGGTATCTCAGTGGGAATAAGGGAAAACATGATTTTGGAAAAAAATGAACACTTTAGGGAAAGAAATGGTAATAAAAATGTATTGAATACTCAATGCTGTAGCTCAAAAGAAAACAATAAGAAAAATAAGTAAAAACAGAAAAGAAATAAAAGTATGGCTACGTAATTCTATTTATAATAGTCAAAAAGTCAAATTGCCCAAATATCTATCAACTGATGAATAAAGAAAATATGCTATATCCATTTGATGAAATATTATTCAGCAGTAAAAGTAAGTAAAGTTTCAATGCATATTATAACATGAAGAACCTTGCTAACATTATAATACAGCATATATATAATACAGATATATAGTTATATATCTAATTATATAATATGCTAGTGTAACATTTAATTATATTAATTTATAACTAACATATATATTTTAGATATGTATCAGGAAATTTCTTCTAAAAAGATCAGGAAATTTCTTCTAAAATTTTATTTATCCTTATTTTCAGTAATTTTTCATAAATAGCTGAAATTTTATAGAAAGTATTGAAAATGTTTTTCCTGTTCTACAATAGAGTTTAGCTTTCTCTCTACATGTTTTTTCAAAAGTACATATATCAGCCCCTTAATAGTGTCTTTGAAAATGAGAAATAAGTATACAGTATTATTTATAGCTTTGGTAAATATGAAGACTTGGACATTTTGTTATCTTTTCTAAACAAACTGCGCATCTGCAGTTTGTTATTTTTGTTTATTTGTTATTTTTGTTATTTTTGTGACCCATCGGTTTTGGGCCACACCCAGTAGTTCTCATGATACTCCCAGCTTTCTGCTTGGGGGAATCATGTGGTATAGCGATTAAATTTAGGCCTCTTACATGCAAAGTATGTGTTCAGTCTATCAGGCTTCTCATCTGCAATATTATTTTTATTTTTATTTTGTTTTGGGGTAATACCCAGCAATGCTTAGGGACTATTTCTGGATCTTTACTCAGGAATTATTACTGGTGGTACTCAGGGGACCATATGAGATGCCAGAGATTAAGTCCAATCAGCCACATGCAAGGCAAGTGCTCTACCTGCTACACTATTTTTCTCTAGCCCCTAGTTTTCTTTGGTTTAGTTTTTTACCACATTTGGTGATGTTCAGGGTATAGATAATCCTGATTCAGTGTTCAGGGGCAGAGAGTGTCACCATTCGTGATGCTTAGGTGACCTGCAATGCCAGGAATTGAACCTAGGCCTCCTGCATCCAAAGCATTTTTCAACCTATTGAGTTCTTTCTGCAGTTTTGTTTTTGAAACAGTATACCAGGAGGCAAAAGTAAATTAACAAATGAGCCTAATAATATAAAAGTGTGGAGTAGAGACATAGATAAGTACTTCAAATAACATTAAAATGTAGTTATTAACTTACATTTTTAGTGAAGAATAAATAGCTTAAGGATAAAGGGTTTACAGAGAAACTCAAACTCAATTCTTTCGCCCTACTGTTAAAAATAATATCTCAATGTTTTTGAGAAAAATTATAGATATATATTTATATATGTAATAGGTACTTATGTTAATGCTACAAGGAACTAAGTTTAGTATAAAAAACTATAAAATAAAAAAATCCTTAATTATAATTTTAAATTTGGCATATTCTTGTGAAATTAATGGTTCAGCTACTTCTAAATACTAGGACAGGATGATGAATATATCCCTAAAAACAAGATTGACTAGGGCAGGAAATGCAATTAAAATTCTTGGGATATCTTCTCCCAGCCCCCCAAAATAGAAGACTATGAAAATGGGATTGTATGAAAAGGGTCCAGGAATCCACTTACAGGGGTTCTCACCATAAAAATGACATCAAAAAGAATAATTGCTATAATTTATTAAAACATAAATATAAAGAGCTTATGAATAGTAACAATATTGAAAATGCATTGACAAGCAATGAACATCCTTTGGGAGTTGGCAGGCAATATAGTATTCTGGACATTGATAAATGTTTAAGTGTTTTTCTTAATTTTTTTTTACCTTTACTGAATGAACTGAATTTTAGTGTTAATCAAATGGTTGATTAAACTTAAATGGTTTTCAAAGAAGTAAATGAGAAGAAACAATATAAGTAGAAAATCACTGTTTTGCAGCTTCTTCAGAATCTTGAAGTATTGATTGTTATCAAGGTCTAGCAAGATCAATAGATAACAACTAGAAGGAAGTTTTGCTGATGAATGTGTCAGGCAGACAGAGCACTGGCAAATTTTACTCAGAATGTAAACTTTAACAGATTTTATGTTGATTGGTGATTTTTCCTTTACAGGGAGTTAAACTCAAAGACAACCTTGAAATTTGTACATACATCTTTTCATGGGGTCGGACATGACTATGTGCAGTTGGCTTTTCAAGCATTTGGTTTTAAGCCTCCAATTCCTGTACCAGAACAAAAAGATCCTGATCCAGACTTCTCTACTGTTAAATGCCCAAATCCTGAAGAAGGAGAATCTGTGCTGGTATTTTTTCCCTATCTTTAAATTATCCTTCATATATCAGACCTCATCAGAATAGGTAGAGTACATTAACAGTTCTAGCATTCCTTTCAATGGCCTAAACAAGTTTTTATCTTCTAGATTATATTGAAACTGTATGTTCTGTTGTTGTGTTTTGAGTCTCTGTGGTGGATATACTGAGTTGCAGGATTCATATTTTAGAGTTAGTCAAACTAAATTCCTTCTAATTCCTTCTCACAGAGTTCTACATTTTAGAATGTTAACACCGAATTTAATGTCTGTAATACAATCCAGTGTTTTTGGGTCACTCTTTCAGGAACTTTCTCTGAGACTGGCAGAGAAAGAAAATGCCCGGATAGTGCTAGCTACAGATCCTGATGCAGACCGACTGGCAGTGGCAGAACTTCAGGAGAAGTAAATAGAACCTGTTATTGATTAAAAAACTTAACAACTCTGAAAAAATTTTAAGTGTTATTGGCTCCTTGGAAAGAGTTTTATTTTTTTAATTAAGAAAATTTCCTACAAGCACACTGTTTATATTGATATTTTCTTCCTATCTTTATTACTCAGAATATTAAAGATAGTTATTTTCATAAAAGTCATTGTACTATGCATCATTTTATATTATTTTTACTTAATAATTGTGACCATTTATAATAATACTATGAGCATTTCTCCCTGTCGTTAAATATTCTTAGACAGTAATAATGGGAGAATGGTCTCCTCAGTGGAGCCCTGGAGCCACTCCTGGCAGTACATAGCCCAGCAAAGCTCAGGGCCACCAGGCTGTTCCCAGTGGTGCTTAGTGCTGGTGGGATATGCAGTGTCAGGGATTAAACTCAGGGATTCGTGCATGCCAAGCAGATGCTTCAGCCCTGTGAGCTATATCCCTGGCCCTAAAAATACTAATTTTTAAAAATTGGCAGCTATCCTAATGTACTGCTTTATCAATGTAATTATTTCCTAACCTTGATTCTTTGCATTATATTTTTCCAAATGGTGTGACAACTCTCCATATATTGAGAGGATACATGCGATAACTTGCATCTCTTTTCATTTTTTTGTTTTATTTTTTCTGAAGGAATCATACCCAGTAGGGCATCTAGGGCCGCTTGTGACAAGTTCAGGTTGTTGGTACTCAGGAGTCAACAGTGCTTTACCCAGTGGTGTTGGGAGCAAATGCAGGGATCCAGCTGAGGGTCATAGACATGATTAAGCATGTACTCAATCACTTGAGCAATCTCTCTGTCTCCTTATCTTTATTTTTTTTGACATGTACTTCATATATTACATTGTTTTAATTTAAGGTGTATGATATGTTGATACAAAACATTTATTGTAATGATGATTATCATTATAGCATTCATTAGAGCAAGCTATCATTTCACATTTTTTAATTTCTTTTCAGTGATGAGAATAATCTTTTTTTTTTTTTTTTTTTTTTTTTTGGTTTTTGGGCCACACCCAGCGGTGCTCAGGGGTTACTCCTGGCTGTCTGCTCAGAAATAGCTCCTGGCAGGCACGGGGGCCATATGGGACACCGGGATTCAAACCAACCACCTTTGGTCCTGGGTCGGCTGCTTGCAAGGCAAACGCCGCTGTGCTATCTCTCCGGGCCCATGATGAGAATAATCTTTTTTTTTTATTAGGTAGGAGGATTAATAATGCAATAATTTTTCAAAAAGCATTGCTAACATCCTACCCTAAGCTCACCTCTGGTCAGTAGAAAAGTAATAATAATAATAAAGAAAAGTGATAATAAATGTTTTCTAACATTTACTTTATTTAACATATAAGTTTGTTTTTGAACTTTCCTATCAAAAGAGTAGAAATTTGATGTCAAGACATAATCATGTGATAAAGATCTTAACCAAAGTTTTTATTCTCTACAGTGGTCATTGGAAAGTTTTCACAGGGAATGAATTGGCAGCTCTGTTTGGGTGGTGGATGTTTGATTGCTGGAAGAAAAATAAATCAAGTAATGCTGATGTGAAGAACGTTTACATGCTGGCCACTACAGTCTCATCCAAAATTTTGAAAGCAATTGCACTTAAGGAAGGATTTCATTTTGAAGTAAGAATAGATAATGTCTGTTTTCTCCTTTCCTAAATCTATTTCTATAAAACCATCTTGCTACTAAAGCAGACTTGGATTTCTTTGAAATTTTCCCATTTTCTTCTGATTTTTTAACACTAGCTTTTAATCTTTTTGATAGGTTAGACACCTTGAATTGAATATATCCAATACATAAGTTTCTGAAACTAATGGGAAAATAATCTTTTTAAATTGATTATTTTTATCAAATGTTTATTATTCCATACCCCAGTCTCTGGTTTTCTTCTGGGAAAATCTAACTCCCTGTAATCTCATCAGTAACACAAACTGTACTCTAGTGGTTGTCATCAACTTGTTTGGACTTAGTAGTCACCTCAATTTAAGACCCAATAATTTTATACTTAAACAGATTAAGCCCCAGTAATTCTATATTTAAAACAGAGACTCACAGAGTTCACATCTTTAGCCTTGTGAGTCTTTGGCAATGGATCTGACCATTTTTGCAATACTGGTACAAATTTTAGTTTAATTACTTTTCCTCTGTGAAAATGCTCAACCTCTAGGATTTGTTTTTATCTCTGAGTCACAGTCAAGTTTAATGTTTGTTAAACTTAAGTCCTTAAGCCTTGTCGGAGTAAAAGAAAATTATAGCTGTCTTAATGAACCAGAATTTTCAGTCTCAGCTTTTAAAACGTAAATAAGATAGAAGAAATTAAAGGTTTAATCGAGGAGGTGGTGCAATAACATAGTGGGTAGGGCGTTTGCCTGGCACATGGCCTACTCAGGTTCGAACTCTGGCCTCCCATTTGGTCTCCTAAGCCTGCCAGGAATAATTTCTGAGTGTAGAGCGGGGAGTAACCCCCAACTGCTGCCATTTGGCCCAAATATATATAGTCAGTGTTAAGGTTTTACATCCTAAAACTTTTTTTTTCATAATTAATTTAAGCGCCGTGGCTACAGAATTGTTCATGATTGAGTTTCTGTCATAGAAAGTACACTACTGTTCATCAGTGAGCTTTCCTGTCATCAGTACCCCCAGTTTTCTTCCTACCCACTTGCCTTTGGAGCAGGCATTTATCTCTCTTTATCTCTCGCTCTTTCTCTCTCACTCTCTTTACTTTTTGACACTATGGTTTGCATTATTAATGTCATCTGTTCTTGGGCACTTGAGCTGTTTTCAGATTCTGGCTATTGTAAATAGTGCTGTGACAAACATAGAATTGCAGAGGACTTTCTGAATTTTTTTTTCTTTTGGGTTTCTAGGGTATATCCCTAGGAGTGTTATTGCTGGCTCATATGGGAGGTAATATTTTTTTTAAGAAATATTCATATTGGGGCCGGAGCAGTGGCGCTAGCAGTAAGGCATCTGCCTTGCCCACACTAGCCTAGGACAGACCTTGGTTCAATCCCCTAGCATCCCATTTGGTCCCCCAAGCCAGGAGCGATTCTGAGCAAATAGCCAGGAGTATCCCCTGAACATCACTGGGTATGGCCCAAAAACCAAAACAAAGAAAAAGAAATATTCATATTGTTTTTCAAAAAAGCTGGACCAGTCTACTTACCCACAGCAGTGAATGAAAGTCCCTTTCTCTTTACATATGCATCAGCATTGGTTATTTTTGTTCTTTGTCATGTGTGCCTACAATCTCAATAATTTTAGTATTTTACTTGTTCATGTCTGTGGCGAGAGCAATGTATAATGAATACATCAGTGGGGAAAATGATTGTGTAGACTACTATCATAAATTTCCTTCCTTGTTTTTTGTTGGGGAAAGAGAAGCAGTGGGAATTTTGGGCTTTGTCTCTAAAGCAATTCATGCATTTAAAGAGATATGAAGTCCTCAAATCGTATTATAAAAGAAGGATGATATTATCTAAGTCACAGTGTTATAGTAAAATATACTGAGTTTGGGCATATGTTGTGAGAGTGTTGAAAATGTATCATTAAAAGCTTTCTGGGCTCTGGATAGATAGTACAGTGAGTAGAGCACTTCCATTTCACTTGGCCTACCCAGGTTTGATCTTCAGCATCCATATGAACTCCCTGAGCACTGCCAGGAGTAATTCCTGAGTTCAAAGCCAGGAGTAATCCCTGAGAACTGCTGGGCATGGCCAAAAAGAAAAAAATATTAAACAAAGGGCTTTATGATTTTTGATTACTCAAGTATTAAGTCTCAATATTTAAAGGCATCTTTATATTAGTCTTATAAGAAAACTTAACAGCTTCTAAGAAGCATTGTATTTGAATTTGGTCTGTCACTTATAGGCATTATAATTTTGGGCAAGTCTACAAACCCTCTTAGCCTCTGTACAGATTTTTATGAGCATTAGAAAATATAATGATGTAAAGCACATATTACAGAGTTTAGCAATAATCATAGTATATAAGTATTTTTGTGACTGTGCATCACACTTATAAATATTGGACTATATTTGGTGTAAATTAATTATTAATATGCTGAATAAATGTCATCAGTCATTGCTGATGCATCCATTCATTTTGTTTTTGTGAACTTCATATAGTGTCAGCTTTGTGACTAAGTATGTTACTGTATAAATCTTTGCAGATCAGACAATAGCGGATATCTACAGTGTTATTTGAGTTTAATGACAGATTATCTTCTTTAATATGTATTTATGAGAGTCATTTAAGTAATGTAATGTGATGTCATCTCTGTATTTCAGGAAACATTACCAGGTTTTAAATGGATTGGAAGTAGAATAAAAGACCTCCTGCAAAATGGAAAAGAAGTTCTCTTTGCATTTGAAGAATCTATTGGTATATAATTTTAAAAAAACCTTTGAAATTTGATTAGAGCATTTAAAAAATACATAGTAATTTTAAAAAGAGAAACTCTTCCCCTTCTAGTTTTATATTTTGAGTTATAAAAATCAGAGAACTAAGAAACAGGTAATGCATTTCTGATCAGGAAAAAAAGTCATAGATGGCCTCTAAATACCTTGTTCTCAATGAATTTCATTTATTTGGTGAAATTATTGTTAAGTTTTCCTCTTTTTTCAAGAGGCTCTTTAATCCTCAGGTTTTCAGTGTGGAACCTCCGTTTTGGATAAAGATGGAGTAAGTGCGGCTGCTGTTATTGCTGAGATGGCGGCTTACCTGGAAACCACAAACACAACCTTGAAGCAGCAGCTGGTTAGGGTTTATGAAAAGTAAGTGCTGCTGTTAGGATCTTCACATTCTAGGTTTTTTTCTTTTCTTTTCTTTCTTTCTTTCTTTCTTTCTTTCTTTCTTTCTTTCTTTCTTTCTTTCTTTCTTTCTTTCTTTCTTTCTTTCTTTCTTTCTTTCTTTCTTTCTTTCTTTCTTTCTTTCTTTCTTTCTTTCTTCCTTCCTTCCTTCCTTCCTTCCTTCCTTCCTTCCTTCCTTCCTTCCTTCCTTCCTTCCTTCCTTCCTTCCTCCCTCCCTCCCTCCCTCCCTCCCTCCCTCCCTCCCTCCCTCCCTCCCTCCCTCCCTCCCTCCCTCCCTCCCTCCCTCCCTCCCTCCCTCCCTCCCTCCCTCCCTCCCTCCTTCCTTCCTTCCTTCCTTCCTTTCTTTTTCTTTCTTCTTTCTTCTTTCTTTTTTCTTTTTCTTTCTTTCCTCTTTCTTTTTCTTTTTTCTTTCTTTTTTTTTCTCTCTCCTTCCTTCTTTTCTTTTCTTTTCTATTCTTTACTTTTCTTTTCTCTTCTATGTTTTTGGGTCACACCCGGCAACACTCAGGGGTTACTCCTGGCTCTATGCTTAGAAATCCTCCTGGCAGGCTCGGGGACCATATGGGATGCTGGGATTCAAACCACTGACCTTCTGCATGCAAGGCAAATGCCCTACTTCATGCTATCTCTCTGTCCCTTCTAGGTTTTTTTTTTCTTTTTCATCTTTTGGTCCTTCTTATAGCTTTCTACATTTGTTTTTGAGGCAGTTGCCATTTTCTACAAAATGCCAATACTTTTCAGCATCAGGAAGTCTCCTGAAATTTGATTTTAACATTTTGAATGTTTTTGCAGATATGGCTATCACATTTCAAAAACTTCATATTTTTTGTGTTATGATCCAACTACCATCAAAAGAATTTTTGAAAGGCTGCGTAATTTTGAGTGTCCAAAAGAATATCCAAAGCTTTGTGGGCCATTCGCAATATTGCATATACGGGACATTACCACTGGATATGACAGCAGCCAGCCTGATAAGAAATCAGTAAGTATCTACTGCCCCGGTGAACCTTTGTGTCCTAGTATCACTCTTCCATCTTCCTCCAGACACCACCACAGACTGACCTGAACCCCTATTAGGAGAGTACAGTGTTAATCCATAAAATGTCAGTATCTTCTCTTTTATGTCTTTAATGTTTATGTAAAAGATATACAACAACTTGGGCCTGGAGAGATAGCACAGTGGCGTTTGCCTTGCAATCAGCCGATCCATGAACCAAAGGTGGTTGGTTTGAATCCCGGTGTCCCATATGGTCCCCCGTGCCTGCCAGGAGCTATTTCTGAGCAGACAGCCAGGAGTAACCCCTGAGCACTGCTGGGTGTGGCCCCCCCCCCAAAAAAAAAAAAGATATACAACTTGTTTGTCTTTCTCTGGATTATTTTACTTATTCTCTTACAGGGGTCCTCAAACTTTTTAAACAGGGGGCCAGTTCACTGTCCTTCAGACTGTTGGAGGGCCAGATTATAGTAAAAACAAAAATTATGAACAAATTTCTATGCACATTGCATATATCTTATTTAGAAGTGAAGAAACAAAATGGGAATAAATACAATATGTGGCCCGCAGGCCGTAGTTTGAGGACCATTGCTCTAGGATATGGGCACTCTGCCTTTTGTTTGTTTGTTTGTTTGTTCATTTGGGGGCCATGCACGGTGATACTCAGGGCTTACTCCTGACTTTGCATTTAGGAATCACTTCTCTTTGTGTTCAAGGAACCATATGGGATGCCAGGAATTGAACCTGGGTCTGCCACTTGCAAGGCAAGCACCCTATCTGCTATACTGTCTCTTCAGTCCCAGAGCACTCTGGTTTGGAGCCCACTGATAAACTGGTTTTGAAAGTATTTGAAAGTCCTATCTCCACAAGGGAGATAGGACAGGGTTTAAGGCACATGCCTGACCTTGATTAGATTCTAAGCACTTAACTGGTTCCCTGAACACCTACAGCTCTGGCTCTGGAGACCCCTGATCACTGCCAGAATGGTCCAGTTAATCCACAGCACAGCTCAGGGTCTGAGCACTAAATTAAGTGCTTTCACTGAACTCTCAGGCCAGTTTGGCCATGAATTGCCAGGATTAGTTTCCAGGCCTTCTAAGCACAGTTTTGGAGCCCCTTACCCCCTCCAAATATTGGTGGTTTGAACATTGGAACAGATATATCTGACTTCTACTTCAAGTTCTAGTCCCTGAGCTGATTTTTTTGTGTTGGCTGTTTGGTATCCTGAGCCTTGACCATAAATTGGCAGTAATATTTACTTTGCAGGTTTAGAAACCCTGTATGTAAAATGATATAATCAGTGCCTATACCATTGTAATTTTTGCATGAATGGACTGTTTCTGAATCCTGTACATAATCTTTTATACTTAAAATTTGTCAAAATTATTTTTTAAATTGTGACTGAAAATAACAAATAACGAACAGAATGCACCATCTTGGCCATTCAGAAGTGTAGTTTTTAGCTTCATCTACTTTGTTAGGCACTGGACCTGCAGAGCTTTTCTGTCCTATAAAAGTGTCCTATCAAAGTGTCTCTCACCTCTCCACCCAACTCTTGGCTGCAGTACTTCCCTCTAGGTTTCTGTGGAATTGGCTGCTGTGGATGCTTCTTGAAATTACAAATGAAAATGAAAACCCAGAAAGTGTCACTAACCTATTGATACGATTTTGCCAAGGTGCTGCCTATGAGTAAAAACAGCCAAATGATCACTTTTACTTTCCAAAATGGCTGTGTGGCTACTCTCCGCACCAGTGGGACGGAACCCAAGATCAAGTATTATGCAGAGATGTGTGCATCACCAGACCAGAGGTGAGACTCAACTTTAAAACGTGTGTGTGTGTGTGTGTGACTCAACTTTAAAACGTGTGTGTGTGTGTGTGTGTGTGTCGCTTTTATTGAGATAGAATTCATATGCCCTGTCTCTTCCTTTGCATACCCAGAGTTCCATAGTGTTACATTTTGTTGTTTGGTTAGGGGCTTTTTTTTTTTTTTTTTTTTTTTTTGGTAAGGGAGAGAAAGTGAGGGGATTGGAACAAACTCAGTAGTGCTTAGGGCTGACTCTTTGTTCTGTGCTCTGGGATTACTCCTGTGGTGCTCAAGGACCATATGTAGTGCCAGGGGTCAAACTTAGTTCAAACTTAAGCCCTGTACTATCTCTCTGGCTTGTGGGGATTTCATTAGAAGCAGAGTTTTGTGCAAGTGTAACTGCAGTCTAGATAGAAGAAAGTTTTGGGTATCTTTATAGCCCAAAGTCTATTTTGTATTTTACTGAATATTTGCATTTTAGATTTTATATCCTTGGGAGAAGTGGAAGAACTCTTAAAAGTCATTCAGAACATAGTTTTAAGTATGACAATAATGTATATTTGGTTTAAAATATAGACTAGGTGGTAGAGAAATAGCACATTTGCCTTGTATGTGGCCAATCAGGGTTCAATACCTAGCATCCTATATGGTCCTCAGAACACCACCAGGAGTCAACTCTGAGCACTGATGGGTATGGCCCTACTTCCTTTCTCCTTCCATAAGTAGGTAAGCAAATAAAAATGAAGGCTACATATTAAAGTGATGAAATCTGGCTTTTCATTTGTGTGCTGGTAAGGTGACATTGAGGCAGTTGTGAAAAGGTTTTTCTGGCAAATGTCTTTTTTTTTCTGGCAAAAATCTTTTCAGGTGAAGACTTTGAAGAGCAAGTTTGTCTATTTTTTTTAAATCTTTTTCTTTCTATTGTAATTCTACTACCCAAAAGTTAGACTGTGGTCGTACACTACAACCTCCCAAGGATTCTTCAAAATGTTTGTATATTAATGACTGGTTTTGATGTTCTAAGAGATTAAACACCTGATCTTGGCTGAGGATCTAGTGCTATAAATCACCAATTTTTCACATGGGAAGGGTCTTATTATAGTGCATTGCTACTTCATTTTATGGTAGAACCATTTTATTTGTCTGTGAATGTACTTTCATCTTGTTCTATTTTAATTGAGTGAATTCTTTCATTTTATCAGTTGCTCAATATATTCCGTCAGAAATATGCTCTCTTAAAACACAATAACTCAACAGGTTTTAAGGCTGTGAATATTAAGGAATTCAAACTTTCCGTCTATTTTTTTTTTTAGTGATACTGCCTTATTAGAAGAGGAATTGAAGAAACTCATCGATGCTCTGATTGAGAATTTTCTTGAACCCAGTAAAAATGGACTGTCCTGGCGTTCTATTTAATGTTAATGATGACATTACTTGTCCTGGCATGTGGCACAGGCGAGCAGCAACACTGGGACAGGAACTTGTGTTAACATTCTCTTTCTCACCTGGACAAGTGTATATTTCCTTAGATTTTCTTTCTTTTTGAAAAACTTTCTTTTTGAAATGATGTGATGTGAAGTAAAATAATTCTTTTATTTTTGAGCAAAAGCCATTGTATTAGAAATGTTATGGAAGCACATCATTTTCATCTTTCACAAAAACAAGAGTAGCAAAAGTGGGTTTTCTTATTAAAGTACTATTAAGCTAATGTCCACAGTCTTGTAATTGTGCACGGTTTAAGACAAATAGTCAGATCAATGTTATATAATTGTATAGTTAGGGGAATTAATATATAAAATGGACAAATAAGTGATGTGGTTCCAGATGACATAGGAAAGTGTCATTGGTACATAACAAGTGTTATTGACAGATTGCAGTATTTAGGGTAGTTGGCATTTCTAGCTTAGAACACGTGTCATAGTAAATTGTTCCAGCACTTCTCGCAGGTGCTCTTGGTTTTGTGTAAATGCATCGTATGTAGTTAACTTTCAGATGTTTGCATTTAGAATTCTGATGTTTACTGATCATAAAACAGTAGTGGCAATGCTACCACCCTACCCTCACCCCCAAGTGGATTTGTTCTTGTCAAATTTCCCAGTGCTTTCTTAGGGTCTTGTATGGATTGAAATCTTGTTCCTGTAGTGAATCTAACTTAACCAGTTTATTGTTAGACAGCTAAGGAAAATCTTACAAACTTTATGGTGCTTCTCCACTATAACAATGGGTGTGTTGATTTTAAAGTCTTGTAAACATAAAAAAATATCTTCATAAAAGGGATCAGAACAATAGTATAGCAGGTATGGTATTTGCCATGCAATCAGCTGCCTGGATTTGATCCCTGGTATCCCATTAGGTCACCTGAGCATTGCTAGGAGTAATTTCCAAGTGCAAAGCCAGGAGTAACTTCTGAGCATCACCAGATATAGCTCCAAATACCCCATAATCTTAATAAAAGTATTCTTGGTGCAGAAAGATAGTATACAAGATACAAGGTAAGGAGCTAGACTTGCATGTAACCAACTCTGGTTCAATCTCCACCATTAACTGTGGTCTCCTGAACAAAACCAGGGGTTTCAGCTGAGTGTTAGAACACTCAGGAACAGCCCCCAAGTGCTACAGAATGTGACCCCAAAACAAAAAAATGTGGAGACAGGCTCAAGGGAACTGTAGTTAAGGATGTTCATGTTAGAATTAAGTATCACTTAGAGATTTTAATAAAAACATCTGAATAGGGAAACAAGCTCCAAGTTTATGTAAAAGTCTGACTTTTGAGAGGCTAAAAAATTAGTACCAGTTGTAAGGCATTCGATTCCTGGCAGCATATGTGGTCTCTCAAAGCACTGTCAGGAGTGGTCCTTGAGCACAGAACCAGGGTAGTCCTGAGCATTACTAGGTATTGCCCCTATACAAAAAGTAAAACAAAACAAAAATCTAACTTTTGAATGACATTTTCTAAGTGTATTTATTTCTTTATCAGATGAAGTAATTCCAGACTTACTAAAAAATAAACAAATATTTAAGTTGTTACTACCACAGTTCTAAAACTAAAGCCCATTTTATTCTAATCCCTTTCAATTTATGTAAAATTTATGATTATCAGTAAAATACATCCTATTTTATATATAGCTCACAGAAATCTTCATCTGATATAGTTATAGAGAGATAGTACTGTGAGTAGGGCTTTTGCCTTGCTTGCAACCAGCCAACCTGTGTTCTATCCTCAGTATCCCATATGTTTCCCTGAGCATCACCAGGAGTTATTCCTGAGTGGAAAGCCAGGAAAAAAACTCTGAGCAACACTGGGTATGACTCAAAAAGAGAAAAAGGCAAAAGAGGTAATAACAAGACTAGAGCATAAAAATCCTATTGAACATTTTGCCTATGGAAAATAACTGGTATTAGAGAATTTATTTTCAAGGAAACAGTTTAAATGTTTTAAACTGTTTTAAAATGTTAACAGTTTAGAATATTTTAAAATCATAATTTTATTTGTGACAACTATCAACTAACCTATAGTTGAACTCATATAGTCCAGATATAAATTTTAAATGCTAATATTGCCACTATT
Organism: Suncus etruscus; assembly: GCF_024139225.1. NCBI lineage: Eukaryota > Metazoa > Chordata > Mammalia > Eulipotyphla > Soricidae > Suncus > Suncus etruscus. The sequence continues at coordinate 49,644,457 of NC_064856.1, forward strand.
GTTAATATGTTCTTTCCTTCTTCTAGCTGGATCATGTATGATTATAGGTACTAGAATGTTTGCTAAATGTAGAAAATTATATTTAGGAATAGGTTTGTTTCAAAGGCTTTTCACTAAAGAGGAAACAATTTTTTGCTTTAATTGCTTTTAGGAATGTGGGTTACAGCTTAGTAAATGGTCTACATATCAATACTATATATGAAAATATGTGTATTTGGTTTTAGTGTCTGTACTATAGTGACTGAAGAGTAAAATGGAGCTAAAACCATCTGACAACCCATTCAGAGTGACCGGAACCTAATCCTGACTGCTCTTCTATATTATAAAGATAATACCTTTATTTGAATACTTTGATATAATGTAACATTTAAGTCATTATTCAAGTCATTCATTCAGGGTGAAAAATATTAAAGCTTGAATACCTATCTTGAAAATTCTAAATTCAGAGTTTAAAAGAACAAAATGTTGTTACTACTGTTCTCCAAATGTATACAGTGAGGGAATTATTTGATCCTAGCCAATCTCTCTACTCTGAGTTTAGTCTTTAATTTGTATGAACACCAAGTGTATGGTGGGCATATACCTGCCTGATAGCTTAGATTTCTTAATAACAAAACGTTACTAGGAGAAGAGAACGACTTGCCAGAAGTCCTACTTTTGGCCTCTGCTTTGCTTTTTCGCTTTTTCTCTATAAACAGCAGAAATGAATCCATTCTCATTGAGCAGACAGATCAAAATTGGAATGTTTGTGCCCCTTACAGGAAAGATAATGAGTTAGTAGGACAAGAGAGAAACATACACTGGAAAGAAACAGAAGATATGACTAGCAATAGAAAGGCCAGTAAGGTGACACAGGAAATGCTCCCACGCCAAAAGTAGGGAATAGAATTGGCTATGGCCAAATTCTTTCCACTTAGTATTTTGATAATGGATAGTGAAACTCTTATTTTCCTTTCTTAGCAACCACTCAAAGAGGTCAAGTTTCAGGAGGTGAGAAAAAGTACCCCTTTTACTGATTCACTTCCTGATAATATGTTATATCTTAGGATCACGTGGAACTAGGGAGAGAATATAGCAGAGACAGCTTTTATTTCTACTCCTCCTGAGACAACTTTTATTTTCTATAGATCAGGAAATTAAGATCACTTAACTCTGAAGGAGAAAGCTGTTTAGATTATTTAAGAAAGCTGTTAAGTTATTGAGACTTTTGCCGAAGGACTCATAGTAAGAAGTAACATGGCAAACTTCTCTGTCTCTAGTGAGGACACAACAAGAAAGAATGAGAAAAAAATTAAAATTAAAAATGATAATAGGAGCTGGATAGGGTGCTTGCATGTTGCCTACCCAAGATCAATCCCTGATACTCAATATGATCCTCTGAACCCCTCCAGGAGTGATCATGAGCACAAAAGAGGAGTAATCCCTGAACACTGCTGGGTGTGGCTCCAATAAAAAAACAACTCACATTAATAGGCTTTGAAAATTTGCTTTCAAATCTGAGTAGAGTTTTTTGTTTGTTTCTTTTTAAATTTGGGCTGGAACAAAGGTAATTGTACTTAAAAGCACTTAAAAGAGGATTTGAGTTCCATTTAATATCAGGAAGATCAGAAGATAAATTTTGTACATGTTGTATAGTAGATGCATGAGTGTAGTGAATAAAAGTCTGCTTGGATGTAATATCTAATTTATCCTGGTAAATTAGTGAGAATTGAACTAGTTTGTTCAACTTAAAGAATGTGTATAGCTTTATTGAAGTTTGAGATCTTCGTTTAAAATACATGGGGGTTGTTTTCTTTTTGGATGTAGTGACTTTAAGCAGACAGAGGTTCTAAGACAGTGAATATTTTGGAATATCTATGTATTTATATTTGAATTTGACTTCTAGGTCTAGAGCAATATAGTTCAGTGGGTAGAGTGTTTGCCTTGCACACAGCTGACCCAAGTCCAGTCCCTAGCATTCCATATCCCAAAACAAACAAAAAAAATAACAAAATTAGATTTATTTGAGGGGGAGAGAGATTGGTCTACACCTGGCAGTACTCAGGATTTATTCCTGGCTCTGTACTCAGAAATCACTCCTGGCAGACTTTGGGGATCATATGTTATGCCGAGGATAGACCCTTGGTCAGCCGCATGCAAGGCAAATGTCCTACCCACTGTGCTATCACTCCGGCCTTGACTCCTTACTTCTTATGCTCTAAAATTGAGGTAAAAAAGATGCCAAAGATGCTCACTGGAGTTTAATGGAGATGAATTGCTGCTATTGGTATCTCAGATGTTTTTCATTGACACATGTGATGCTCAAGAAATACAAATTCCATAATTCCATGTGGAGAAATTTAATTTTTTGCTTTTTTATCTCTACCTCCCTCTTTTTCTAGGTGCCCTTCCCCTTTGTTACTGTGAAAACTTTTGTCCCATTACCTCACAGAAAAGAAATCTTTCCTGAGTTCATTTGGAATGCTTTAAACTATGTTTGTATAAAGAGTCTTGGTTCTTTGTTCTATTAAAGACATTGTAGGAAATAATTTCAACTATATTGCATAAACTATTTTGGTCAAGCGTGATACTACTGTATGTTAATTTATAATGGGCTTTCACCATTCACTTGTTTTCTGAAATTTCTGTAGAAATTGATGAGGAAAGGATCCAAAATAAATGGCTAGTTGAGCTAGTTTTTTTTTTTTTCTGGTTTCCTTCCTTATAGTTTGGACACCAGTGCACAAGATTTGAGGAAATCTTTTTTCATATTTGTTCCGTATGTCTTAATTGAAAAAATAAAAATCTTAGAAACAAAGTGTTTATCATCAATTAAAATAGTTACCATGTTGCTCTAGTCACAAAGCCACCTTTTCTCTCTGGTAAATTCAATATTTGGAACTTAAAGAGAACATACATATGTACAGTGTCCAAGATGAGGGTAAAAGGAACATCTCTTGAATCTGCATGTCAGATTTTACACTGGCATTTCCCCTCAAGCACAGGAGCTTGAATGTGGGGCTGGAGCTGGAGAATGCAGAGGGCTGATAGTGATATCAAAGACAGTCTCCTCTTTTTTTTTTTTTTTTTTTTTGACACTCTTCTCATAGGACATTTCATGTTGTCTTAGAAATACAAAAGGCTTTTACATTTTCCATCATAACTGCTTAATATAAAAATAGTGCCTCAGTCTTCTCTGAGACTGGTGCTCCCAAAAAGGAACCCGTGTTTCATCACATGGCCTCTCAATGTTCTCTTCCAGATGCCCCTCAACTGATGTGTACACCCATACACTGATTCTTGGGTGAGAAGGTTAAACAAGGAACACTATTTTTGGTTTGGTTTTGCTAGTGCAGAGCCCCAGTGATAGTAAAGGGTAACTACTGGCTCTGCACTCAGGAATTTTACTGGCAGTGCTCCAGGGAAAATATACTGTGCTGAGAATCAAACCCAGTTTGGCCACCTGCAAGGCAAGTGTCCTACAGTGATATCATTGTGGCCCCCAAAGAACACTGGCTAGAATAGTCCCTACTTTTTAGAAAGGGACCTTTGAAAGTGCAAACATCAAACTTCACTGAACTGAAACAAGCTATAAATAACCCTTATAATGACTGTCAAAGTCATTGTCTGTTCTCTTGTGTGTACTAGTGTTCTTAAAATTATGATACCCACTTTCAGTTCCTTGAGAGGAGGAAACAAAGTTTATTTTTCATAGACCAGTTACTACACCAATACTATTATAAACTATTTAATTGGCAGTAGCAAGGACAAGGGACTTTATTTTAAGCCAATAGTTTAAGAGCCAACCCAAATAAATTTTTCTGTTCTGTTTTATAAAAACAAATCTCATTACTAAAATTTGTAGCAAGCTACATTTATTAAGCATACTTACCCTTAAATATTCACTTTTCATTGGCTATACAAACATATTTTTAGAAATTATACATATTGCCTGATATTTTACACACAAAGCAAGATATTGGCCAAGAAAGCTAGAGAAGGAAGTAGGTGGACTTAATATCACTAGTAAAAGCACCATATTGAATCTACTAGTGTTGCCTTCCTAGTGAGTCACAATTAATTTGATGATATTGGGTGTATTTTTGTCCAGTATTATGACTGATCACATATCTTTTAGAAGCCACTTGATAAAGAGTCTACATCAGTATATGGCCTTCTTATGGGCTAAAATGAACATTTTATACTTGTTGAATATGCCAGTTAAAATGTGTGCTGTTAAAAATGATTTTACTTTGTATATCAGTAGTTCAAATTGTATCTTTGTTTTGACCTGTTTCTGTCAACATCTTCTCATTTCGCCCTATGAAAACACCAGGGTGTATCAGAAGAAGCCTGTGAGAATTTGCACTTTAAATGTCTGTGTGAAGTTCTTGTGGTTTTAGCCAAATGAAGTATTATCAGTAATAAACAGGTCTCTTCATATGAACAAGTGTCTTCATACTTTTTATTTTTTATTTTTTTTCCACCCCCATGCATACTTTTTATTATCTGAGAGTCTGGAATTTATAGTTTACTATCCAAATGAAATATATTGTTGAAATATCTGCTCAAAGAATCAACTTTGAGCCTGGGAATATTTAGCTCAATACTTAATAAATATTTCTCGCTTCATTAGAGTCCCAGGGGAAAGCATTCTTTCCATCTTATTTTTCACTTTCTGTTACCCTAATTTGTTCATCAGCATAAATAATAATAAACTAAAGGTTTGGAAATTCCTTAAAGTTATGGTATACCATCTGTCTTGGTTCCATGGTAACCAGAGTTGATTATTTGCTGTAGTCCTAGGTTTCTTTGCTTCCTTTTCTACTTTAAATTTTCTCAGAACTGTGTTGACCCCATTTTCACCTAGCCTGTCCTGTTTACTATTGCTCATTGCACATAAGCAAGGAAGTATAGAAAATCTATAGTAGACTTACAAGTCTTCACTCGTGTACATAGGTTGGAAACTTTACATGTAAAGGCAAAACAATATGCAAAAAACCAGGTCCTTGTGACCAGAGCAATAGCATAGCAAATAGGGCATTTGCTTTGCATTCAACTGATCTAAGTTTCATCCCCTGAATTCGATATGGTCCCCTGAGCCTCCCAGGAGTAATTTCTAAGTGTATAAAAAGCTCGAAGGAACCCTGAGCACCACAGAGCATGCCCCCTACCAAAAGAAACCAGGTCCTTAAATAACATTATTTACTCTGATGCAAGATGGTGTGGATTTTTTTTTTCAATATGAGGAAACAGCCACATGAACAAAACAGCAAAGTTATTCAATTAATTGCTTGTGGTATTTTGTTATCACAGTGCTGAGAAAGGGTTAAAAAAACAACTTCCTATCCAGGCCACTGTGTATTGAAGTTTGTATGTTTTCCATCTGTGTCCCCCCCCACCCCACCCCACCCCACCCCCCCACCCCCCCGGGGAATCTGGTTTCCTCCTATTACTGGGGTATAAGTATCTAACCAGTTTCTTGGCCCATGTAAGAAAGAATTTTAGAGTAAGCCATAAGCAAGCAAAAAAACAGCATTAAAAATGAAAGTACAGGGCCCGGAGAGATAGCACAGCGGCGTTTGCCTTGCAAGCAGCCGATCCAGGACCAAAGGTGGTTGGTTCAAATCCCGGTGTCCCATATGGTCCTCCGTGCCTGCCAGGAGCTATTTCTGAGCAGACAGCCAGGAGTAACCCCTGAGCACCGCCGGGTGTGGCCCAAAAAACAAAAACAAAAAAAAAAAAACAAAAAAAAAATGAAAGTACAGGATGGGCAGTGAAGAGGAACCGTGGAAAGTCGCACTACAAGGATTTGGGGAACTTGTTTGAAGGGTCTAGCAGTGATGGGATGGAATGTTTATGATTATGAGATGTATGTTCTAGGAATTGTCAGGTCCCTTCTAAAAAACTACCACCCATTTTCTTGCTTCATAAGGCAGTTTTAGAACTGTTGTGATATTTGAGAAGCAGAGTGAGAGAAAAGTTGCAGAGCTCCTATTAGTATAAAGCTATAGCTCTTGCAGTAGTCAAGTTCAATTGTAATGCACTGTGCAGGTGAAGGGAAAGTCCCTACTCTGAAAAGAAGGGAAGCTGGGGTTAACAGGCTGCTTTTCTTGATTTAAAAGTACAGAAATGAGCACATGGGTTTATATAGTGATAAGTTCCTGGGTTACCCCCCCTAAACTAGATGGTACAGAGATTTGTTCTATTTTGTTGGGTTTTTTTTTTTCCCCCTTTAACTGCAGTTCCTAGAACAGACTTCTCATAAGCATCAGGGGATTTTGTTGTTTCCCCTAAACTCCATGCTGAGTTTGCTTTTTCAAATACTGTCCTTTTGGTAGGTTTGAAAGCAGGTGAAAAGTCACAATAGGGCTCAGTTATTGTCACTGCAGCACAGGTAACACTTTGATCTTTGTGACAGCAAGAGGAAGCCCATATTTTTATTGGTATGTCTGGCCTCCCTCCCACAGTCTGGAGTATTCAGTAGGTTCATTAGATGTTTAGGCATTCCAGTGTGAATATGTTAGCGACTGTACATGAGGGAAGAGCCCCTTGCCAGGATGGGTTCCTGGCTGACATTCTGACCTGCTCCCATAGACTGTAGAGTGTAGTCCTTCATAACCCTCAGCTGGAACAAGCCAGCTGAGATGTGAATAAAAAAATTATTACTTAGAAGTGTAGGGTCTTAAGCCACAAAAACTCATGGGTACACCTGTCCCACAACGGATAACTTTGGGTCACCTCGGGAGGGGAAAGGGAAAGTCCCTATCCTTACTGAAGCTGTACACACACCCATAACCATTTCCTCACCAGTGCCCCAACTTCATCACTTTTCTACTGATCTCTGCAGAGATATTGACCGCCCCAAACTTCAGCTATGCTAATTTTGGGACTGACATCTTTGAGATTTTTTTTTTTTTGAGTCAGGGTAGACAGTCTACCCCCATGCTTCTATACTTGTTGAAGTCCCAGTAGACACACCCATGACCCACAACTGATGTCATGTAAGCTCATTGGCTCAGTTCCACAGGTCTTTGAAGTCCTGGACTGTATGGGCCATGTGACACTTCCATAATTTTTAATACTAACATACCAATAGGAAAACACCAAATTAAATGTGAAATTATCATAGAGCCACATATGCTCAACAAACAAAACCAACAACAAAATGTTCAAGTAGTGGCAAACAGCTTAAACCTTCAGAAATGAGTTATTGATCTCATTGTGAGATCTGACATTTTTCACAAATTTTCTTTTCATGAAGGATTTTTATCCAATAATTCCAATTCCATTTGGTAGTAACAAGCAACATTAAGTTAATTATTTGTACTTGCCAAGGGGTAATCTGCATTATGGGCAACCTTGTAAAACATAGTACTGAAACAAATTTATTTAAAAAAAATTTTTTTTTTAAAAAGAAGTGTTTGCGGGCCCGGAGAGATAGCACAGCGGCGTTTGCCTTGCAAGCAGCTGATCCAGGACCAAAGGTGGTTGGTTCGAATCCCGGTGTCCCATATGGTCTCCTGTGCCTGCCAGGAGCTATTTCTGAGCAGACAGCCAGGAGTAACCCCTGAACAATGCCGGGTGTGGCCCAAAAACCAAAGAACATCTTTGGGAGAAGTGTTTGGGGTCTTTAGAGATTGGTGATGGTCATGACCAGAATATTCTGTAACAACTTGATTCTGAGGTCAGGTAGCCAATGGTAAAATTAATTCTGTTGTGTTTTGTTTCACCTACAGTCCTATTTTTTAAGAAACTCTTGGTGACAGTGAGTGCTGATTACATTACTCATAGCTATCTCCATATGTTCTGTGAGTAGCATTTTAAGTATATTGCTACTACCTAAAGTACATTTGTGCCCAGTCATTGTTTTTAAATTTAATTTACTTTATTTAAAAAACTTGTATCACATAGCTGACATGGTTAGACATGGTTAATCCTAATGCATATGTTTTCAGATAAGTGGGAGAGAAACCACTAAAAAGGACAAAAAAGAGAAGATAAAAGACAAAGGTGGAGGGAAAAAAAAGTATTGCAGCAAGCAAATATGTGAAAATTATTGTATCTCAAATGAGGTCATTAAGTCATTGTCAGAAAATTTAGTAAGCTTAGACTCTTCACTCCTCAATGGTTCTGCAGACATCAATCTGTCAAAAACTCCAGGTATGCCTATATTTGGGCAGATATTACCAGAACTTTATTTGGAGTGAGAATAGGCTCCCTCCCTACACCTTTCTTGAACTTCTGGAAGACTTGCAGCTGAAAATATTCCCAAAAAAGTCTCATTCTCAGCAATAGTTTATGGAATTCCTGGAATTTTTGTTTAGTACTGTCATCCCCAGTCACGTTTGAATGAAAGAATCCTTCTCCTTTTCTGTCTGTAGAAGGAAAACACCACATTTGCACAGAGCTATATCTGAGGAACAGGCATGAAGACTATCCTCAGCTTCAGAGGTTTGTTTATACAGCCATTATGCAACTTGTCATTCAGGGCAAACCAACCCAGAGAAGAATTCAAAATTAAAGCCAGCAAAATTTGCAGGACTGAAAATGTCAAGTCTGTCCTTATCTTCCTTATCTATTACTGCATCCTTCCCTGAAAAATCTAGTCAAGAAAGGCAGCATGCAGGCAAAATTCTTGCTCAGAAACCTTTCTGGTTTCTTCTTCACAGAAGACTAAGCCACTATCAGGAAATCACTTTGACACACACTCACTGCCCTCTAAGTCTTCATCATGTCCTCCCTAAAAATAAACTTTTGGGGGCTGGAGTGATAATACAGGAGCATTTGTCTTGCACATGACTGATCTGGGCTCAATCCCCCAGCATCCCATATAGTTCCTCAAACATCACCAGGAGTGTTTCCTGAGTGCAAAGCTAGGAGTAACCCCTGAGCATAGTTGGATGTGGCTTCAAAAATAAAATTAAAAAACTCTTCAGTTCTATTCCTGGATTAGCTGTTTCTTAGGCAGAGCAGTTCTCTAGGATCTAGCATCTTTAATCTAGGGGAAGAGCATAGAATTGAAGGTGGGGGCTATCCACAGTCTTTTAAATAAATATGTGATTTATTATCAATAAATGATTTGTATAGTATGCTATATAACCAGAGACATGTAAAAATATATCAGGCATCAAGGGGTCATGAGTGAAAACAATTTAAGATGTGACCCCCCCACCCCCCTAATCGCCCCCTCCCTCATTTTCAACCATCGGACTTGACAAAGAACTTTCTTACTCACCATCTTGTTCACCATAGATTGACCCTGTTAGGTAGCCATGGAACTGAGCTATCCTGTACCAAAGGCAATAACTAAGTCTTTTTTCTTTGGGTCGTCTCTGCCCATAGTCCTCTGAAATGAGCTCAGTATTTCTTCCTTCCTTTCCACAGCCCCACCTGGTTGAAAACCTTAGAAAATTGGTTTCTCTTGCTGCTGGATATATTTAAGGAACTCCGTCTATTCAGCTGTCTCTAAGAATAAAGACAAGACCTTTGGCCTGAGACCCAGCAGCTCAAGAGCAAGTGGAATAAAATTAGATGTGGCAGAGGTAATTTGTAGCAGTTTCTCAGTCAGTGAGGAAAACCCTTCTGGTTGTGAAAATTCCTTCTAGGCCCTGCCTGACACTAGATTGTATGAAAGACCAGGTTTATGATTTGCATTTCCTCACAACTAGAATGGTTTCTGCCTCAGAGATGGTGGCTTTGTGTTCAAAATATACATTATATTCAGTCAGCATGTTAGGATTTACCATATACCTTTCAAAGACAAATGTTTGATTACATTATTATTATTATTATTATTATTATTATTATTATTACTTCTTTTGTTGTTGTACTCAGCAGTACTCAGATGCTATTCCTGGCTTGCTGCTCAGGAGAGACTCCTCAAAGGCCTGGGAGAACATGTGTAGAGCCAGGATCAAACCATGATCAGTGATATCTAATGCAAGTTCCCTAGTCTCTGTATTATCTCTCTGACCCCAAATTGGTTATTTTAATGTAAATGTTTCCTCTATAGAGAACAGATTATCTGTTCCAATTGCTTCTAAGTTGGAATCTTCCCTTTCTGCTGGTTTCTCCTCTATTTAGCCCTCAAGCTTTGACATAGGAAGGTGTCTGTTAAAGTTGTATATTAGTAGCTTTTTCTCCTGCCCTTCCTAAGCCAGTACTTCCTCATATTTGTTAGGTTACATGCCATGGCATACATAAACTTTTAGGGGAGCTCAGCCCACCAGATGTACCTTCAGATTTTCCTGGTGGGGAGAACTGAAATAATACCCCATGGGGTTCCTCAAAAGGCCCACTGTGGACGACTTTTTCTTCTGTGTGGATGGTTGAGGAATTTCTTGGCAATTACATTTTCGGTCATTATATGACTATCTCTTGTTTGTAAATCTCAGGCAAAATTGTGGCCTCTATCAAATAATTTGGCTCAGAAATTCCAGCACCAAAGATTACTAAGAGAACCCCTTTTTTTGGATATATTTAACCCTAAAAGCAAAGACTATGTTTTTTCTCTTTTTCACATATGTCCTTGCAGCTGAAGTTTCTGGTAATCAAGGGCAAAGCCAGAAAGCAGACCCTGGACTATTGACTTTGTTCAGAAATTTTCAGAAAATAGGAAAATACGTTTTAGGGGATTTGGCTCCTTCCTTTACTTGACCTCTAAAACTAAAGAGCCCAGCCCAATGAAGATCAAATTCCTAGATATTTCCTACTTCCTCCTAACCCTTGTTTTGCATTTGAGGTTGGTTGTTAAAAGCTGCCCTGAGTGTTACCTTTTCTTTTGCAACTCAATTAAATTTGCTTTGTTATTGTAAACATCCTTCTCTGCACCTGTGACTGGCTTACCCCTATAAAACCCCGTTTGAAAAATAAACTTGTTGCACTACTGCCAGAAGACGTGTTGACCTCGCATACTCTGTGTGTGGTTTCATTATTTCATATTTCGCCTCCAGTGCAACCCACTCTCCCTAAAGTGGATTCACCGAAATCTCACTGATGGCTGTAGGACAGAAGCTGCATACAGCAGTTACAGCTCTTCTGCTATTCATCTTTATTTCCCTCCTTCACTCTCTTTTCTTTTGTTTGGTTTTTTTTTTTTTTTTGGGGGGGGCACACCCGGTGACGCTCAAGGGTTACTCCTGGCTATGCACTCAGAAAACCAGAAAACACAGGACCATATGGGATGCCGGGTGATTGAACCGCAGTTCCTCCTAGGCTAGCACCGGCAGGGCAGACACCTTACCGCTCCACACCACTGCTCCAGCCCCTATTTCCCTCCTTTTATCTCTGATCCTAATCTTGCTATTGACTACCCTTGCATCTAATTTGTTTTCAGTTTAACCAATTAAATCTTGTTTTTTTATTCCTACTTCAGTTCCTTGACCTGGAATTGTGTAGGCATCAAAAACACTTTCCAAAAACACCAAATCTACTATGATTTAGTAGGAAAGAGCTGGCACCACCTCGATCTCTTTCTCATAAGAGTCTCATCAGCATGTCTGCTTCCCTGCTTCCCTCTTACAAGTCACCTCCTTCAAGACCTTTCTTTGACTCCAGGCATCTAAATATATGACCTGTTGGCTTTTCTTATATCACATGCCCACCTTAAGCTGAGACTACCTAAGAAAGGGATTTGACACCTCAGTCTCCTTGTGAATGGTGGGAAGAGGTAAATTATGGCTGTTCTCTTCCATTAAGATATGGGAGAGGGTGTCGGAGCAGTAGCACAATGGTAGGGCGTTTGCCTTGCATGTGGCCTACCCTGGACGGACCCCGGTTTGATTTCCAGCATTCCATATGGTCCTCTGTGCCTGCCAGGGGCGACTTCTGAGCGCAGAGCCAGGAGCAACATCTGAGCACTGACAGGTGTACCCCCCAAATAAAGATCTGGGAGAGAATTCAGTGGCGACTTGGATATTATAGTGCTGATGTGCAAGAATCATCCTGGAGAGGGCAAAACAGAGCAATGGAGAACAGAAACAATGCAAAGAGAAAAGGCAGCGCATCTGCAGTAATGCACAGCTTGAGAGTGTAGGAAGTCAGCACTGGGTGGAAATGCTGTGTGGTGGTGGTGGTGGTAGGGTGGGGGAGTGCTGGTGGAGCAGAGGAAGAGGACCCCGGGTGCAGAACTGTACCAGACTCTCTTGTCAGTGAGTGTGAAGTCCAGGAGGGTTTTAGCAGAGGGTCTATAAGAAATGCTGGTAGGAGATAGTACACTTGCTTGGTATATGACTCAATCTAGTTCAATATCTGGTGTCATATATGGTTTCCCAAGGACTGCCAAGACTCAGCCCTTAGTATATCTGGGATTGGTCCAAACCTCCTACCCCCAAGAGAGAGATGTCAGTGAACTGGGGAGGTGGGGTGAGAGCATAACCCTGCGAAGAACCATAGAGGGCATCTCATCCATCCCTCTTAATTCTTCATAGGCTCTAGGTTTGAACCTCCAGTGACACCAAGCTTCAGTGACAACACAAGCTCCCTTTCAGAGAAAAGTCTGTGTGCTTTTTCTTGTGCTCTGCTGAACTCTGTCTCCTGCCAGTTATTCCCTTGGTTGCAGCTGGAAACTATTCTAACAAGATCCATTTCTTTTCCCTCACATTCCTTCCCCCCTATAAGATACCATTCAGTTCTCTTTCATTATAAAACTGTTTTTAAGTAACTTGCATAAGGCTTGACCCTGTTTTGATCCTTGACTTCACGTGGTTCCCCAAACATCACTAGGTGCAACCCTGAAAGCCTCTGAGCACTACTGGTTGTAGTGTTCGAGGTGTCCAGCCTCAATGGGGTGGCCTGGGTAATCCCCCTCATCTCAGGGCCTGCTAGCACAGTGTCCTTGTATTCTGACATTGACGTGCTAGTGCAATTGGCCAAGGATCACCAGAAGGGGAGCTCAGACTTCCTGAGTACCACCTGGAGGATTCCCAACCAGGAAAAAAAATGTCTAGGGCTCAAAGTGAGGAAAATTTGTTATCTGATTTTCCCTTGGGGTTCTTTGGCATTAGCAGGAATCAAACACAGAGCTGAGTACAGGCAAGTATTCTAGCCAAATCCTGCAAAGTTCTGTCTTATAACTACTGAATCTTACCCTTTTGTTTTATTTGTTGTTTGTTTCTGGGCCACATCCAGCAATGCTCATGCCTTACTTCTGGTTCTATGCTCAGAATTACTCCTGGAGTTGCTCTGGAAACTAGATGGGATTCCAGAGATCAAACCTGGGTCTGCAGCCTGCAAGGCAAGAGTCCTATCCACTGTGGGATTCAGAGTGGTAAAATCAGCCACTATCACATAAACAATGTGCATGGACACATGATCTTCCACCACCTCTAATCCTGGGTTGTCCATAAGCAGCATGTGAGGTTCATTTGCCACCTACAAATATGCCAGAATACATCTTTAATGCACATTTCTGGCCATCCTCTCCAACCTTCATCTACCTGTCTGCTCCCAAAGTTAAACAGCTTCCCCAGATTCCCAGTTAGGGGAAATAGAAGTCTAACTCTTTTGGGGGGAGGTCACACCCAGCAGTGCTCAGGGGTCACTCCTGGCTCTATGCTCAGAAATCGCTCCTGGCGGGCTCGGGGGACCATATGGGATGCAGGGATTAGAATCATCATTCTTCTGCATGCAAGGCAAACACCCTACCTCCATGCTATCTCTCTGGCCCCAGAAGTCTAACTCTTAATGTGGAGGGATGCAAAGTGACTCAGAAAATGGTGTGGATACATGAGTGAATAGCATGGGTATTGTTCCATCAACCAAAACTCGTCAGGGTGAATGAATAACCTGGGTATTCCATCAACCACTGTTGCATTAAATAATTAGCGATGGTTGCTGGATTGAGGTAGATGGATGGATGGATATTTCTCTGCCATCCCAGGCCACGTGGCTCCGCAATCCCCATTCAGCTGGCGGGTCCCAGGTTTAGGTGAACGGCGGAATCAGACTCATCCAGAGACAGGCATCAGGAAGTATCAGCTTTATTCATGCCCTATCCACCACATGTGTGGCCTATATCACAACCTTTTAAGCATTCAGTCATTCTTAGCTAGCCCTGCATCTTAACTCCTGTCAGCCATCTTCCCTTTGACCTCCATGCTGGCCAAAGACCAAAAGGAGCCCCTAATCCCCTGGGTCAAAGGCTTTATCTACCTTTTCCAAGACCCCTCCCAGGAATGGGTGGGGTCTTGCAGGTAAGGTCAAGTTACCTAGGAAGAAAGGAGGGATGAGGCTTCAAACCACAACTCATCAGAGTCCAACCCCATGCTGAATGTGGTGTGCAGCCTTCGGTTCCACATCTGTTAATTGTGTGACATATGTATGTGTTAAAAAGCTGGAGTTGGTTGAGGAGACAACTGGTTTCAGTCCCAGTTTTCCAGTCCCACACCACCACCAGGAGCCAACACTGCCAAATGTTTTATTTTATTTTTCTGTCATTTCCATGTTTGCAAATGTTTCATTAGGCACTACACACATTCTAAATCATGTAGGGAATAAATCTTGGCCAATCCATTTTAGTCTTCTTGGGTTCCCTCCTCATCAAACATTAATTACTCAGCAGCAATATAAAGCAACTTTATCACTAGAATTTCTGCCTCTGGTCATGATTTCTTTGATAATTGCTCATGTATTTAGAATGATTTTTAAAACCAAAATATTTTATTTTGAAGAAATAATTGGAATCTATTATTATGTCATAAATGTTTTAAACTAATACAATATGGTGAATAGATAGTATAAGATTAGTATGCTGTTAATATACTATATTAACACATTTATATGTCACTAATGTGGGTATCCCCTCTCCCACCTGAATTTATCCCACTTGATCAGAATTGCCCACACCTGGAGTGGACGGGTAGAGGAGTTGCATGGGGAGAGAGAGGGGTTAAAAAGGAGAGTTAGAGAGAGAAGTGTAGGAGAGGCATCATCAACAGAGATTCAGTATCAGATTCAGTATCACCAATTCAGCATCAGATTCATCATTAGCAATTGAGCATCATCAAAGCAGCAGCAGCAGTAGCATCAGCAAAGGGAGTTAGTCAGCCTGGAAGTCAGTTAGGAAGTCCAGAAAAAGCAGCTGAAAGGGAGACAGAGACCAAGAGAGCCCCATTAGGAGTAGAGAAGTAGCTGCTCAAAAAAGACTTAGTATAGAGGCCATGTGAGGAGATGTGCAAGGTGGTAGGGACTGTTAAATAAAACTGGCTGACTCCTGAAATTTCATCTGTCTGCTTTGTGAATCTGTCCGCCCTCACCCTGCAATCTTCAGACCTGCCAGACCGTAGGGGCTTCGGGAGCCGGGTCAAGCCCAGAAAGGTCTCACCATCCCCACACCAACTCTAGGACTCTTTGTTTTATATTAAGACAAAAACTAATTTTACTATAGTTACCAAAACTAACTTGAACTTACTATGACTTAACAAAGATATGAAATGAAGGAATGGAGATTATTTTGCACACATCTGTGCATGAGATAATCTAGTCTGTGAATAATATAGTCTTGCAATTCCCAAAGTGTTTCAGCAATTAACTACATTTTCTTCTTCAGAAGGTATTGAGGGGGCTCATGAGTCATGCAAAAAAAGATCCTAGGAACACCCCAGCTGATGATGAACCTTGTGGAATT
This sequence comes from Suncus etruscus, assembly GCF_024139225.1. Lineage (NCBI taxonomy): Eukaryota > Metazoa > Chordata > Mammalia > Eulipotyphla > Soricidae > Suncus > Suncus etruscus. The sequence continues at coordinate 49,660,064 of NC_064856.1, forward strand.
GGCTCTGGTATCCAGGCAGTTGGCAAAGGTCTTGCTCATTATCACTTCCAGGGTCTTGAGCTCCTGGTGAATATCAGCCATCTTCTCGTTACAGGTGCAGCATCTCTTTTCATCCAGTTCTCAAACCAGAGCATTGACCTGACATGTCAGGATGATGTTGATGGCCCCATCACTGCTGTCACTCTTGGATAGACACTGCTGCTGGGGCTCTTCCAGGCCAGTTTGCATCCTCAAGTACTCTTGCTTCACAGTGTACAAGCGATCAATGAAGTGGCATTTCTCTTGGATCAGCTCAACCATTATTTCTTCCGGTCAATTCTCCCTTCTGTGGTAACACTGACTTCTCACACACTGGGCCAGCCTGAAGAGGAGCAGCAAAGCCAAGAGGCCAAAGACAGGCACACACATCTACAATGGAGGGCCATGGAGAGAGAACTGGGGACTAGTGTCACCTGGTGACACCGCCATCACCAGATTCCTAAGGAAAAAGTCTAGACTTATGACCCATAGAGGATGTGGCAGTCTCTCTGTGGGTCTCAACTGCCATAGGCACCACTCAGTTGCCATGGACACAGGCATTCTACCTGGAACTTCAGCAGCACCCACAGTTCTGAAAGGACCAAGTGCTATGGTTTTGGGGGTTGAAGGTGAGAGACATTAGGAATAAAATAATATTCCCTGCCTGAGGATCTAGTTAGCTGACCTTTTAATGTTTCTTTCAAGCTTTATTTGTTAAAAAAAAAAACATGAAATCCTATGTAAGGGTCAATGAGAGAGCTCAAATGGCTAGTGTGTACACCAGTTACCCAGGTTCTAGGCCCCTTATCTCATATTTACTTGAACACTACAGAGAGTGACCCCTAAATATGGAGCTAGGAGTAACCTCTGAGTACTCCCATGAGTGACCAAAACAAGCAAGCAAATAATCCAAAACCCTTATGTTAGTAAACCTTATGCTATCTGACCCCTGTCCTCTAATACACAATTTGGATGTTGGTGTTTGGAAAATGTTCCTGCTCAGACCAAGTAGTGTTGGTGATCAATCCCACATGCAAGCCATGTGTTTGGGCTCTATGCACTCACTACCTTCCCAGTCACTGAAACCACTGCAGCTTTTGTTTGTTTTATGCAGTATAGGCCCTCACACATATAAGACAAATGCTCTACCTATCAGCCAATCCTCTGGTCATTTACTTTATTTGTTTTATTAATTAATTTTTGGTTTTGGGGCCACATCCAGTAACATTCATGTATTACTCCTGGCTTTATGCTCAGAAATTATTCCTGCAGTCTCAGAGGACTAATGGGATGCTGGGGATCAAACCTACTTCGGTCCTGGGTCAGCTGCATGTAAAGCCAACACCCTATCCATTGTGCTATCACTTTGACCCCATCTGGTCATTCAGTTTAATTTCTGTTAATCTCTACCAGCTATGTGGTGACTCACCTGGTGTTTATAAGTCACATGGTCAATCTCAATGGCTGTCTTATCTATCATAATTTTTAGATCCTTATGACTTTAAGTTAATTAAATGAAATTAGCATTTTCTCACTCTTCTGTTTAGTTTTCTTTTACTGACTGCTTCATATCAAAATTCTTCTCTTCATGCCTCCTTTTAGGCCATATAGTGCCTCCAATGTACTATGGTTGTTCCTAAAATTGGTCTTTAGTTTTCGGCCTGAATAGAGGCTTCCATCATTTCTTGCACCTGCTCTCACATATCACATATCATTGTTGTTGTTGGCTGTTTTTAGTGTCTGTCTTGACTCTGACAGCAGGTCCTGGAGGCAGGAAGTCATCCTGCTGCTCTGCGGCATACCTCCTGCCATGCACTGCACCTGGCATCAACAAATGTCGGTACATATTCAGAGAAGCATGAATAATGTTATACTCTTAAACCAAAGAGATGGCCCACAAAACTTGTCGTGTAGTTGTAGGAGAGATAAAAAAGATAAAGGAGCTGAGAGAGAAAGACAGGGGGAGGGAGAGATAGAGATTTCGATAGATGGATGAATACATCAATCAATCTACACACACACACACACACACACACACACACACACACACACACACACACACACACACACACACACACACATACAAACACACACTTAGAATGAAGAGGTACGGGCCCGGAGAGATAGCACAGCGGCATTTGCCTTGCAAGCAGCCGATCCAGGACCAAAGGTGGTTGGTTCGAATCCCGATGTCCCATATGGTCCCCCGTGCCTGCCAGGAGCTATTTCTGAGCAGACAGCCAGGAGTAACCCCTGAGCACCGCCGGATGTGCCCCCCCCCCCCCAAAAAAAAAAGAATGAAGGGGTACATGAGCGTTAGCTTCACAGTTCCACTAGGGGGCAATATGGGAACGCTTCAGATTGATCCTCAAAGCCCATTAACTAGGAAAGCCCCTACTTCCTTTTGCTGAAAAAGTGATAACAATTTTCAGACACAAAAGAGAAAAGAGCTAGAAGTTCCAGCTCACCTCAGGAAGCTCACCACAAAGAGTGATGAGTTTAGTTAGAGAAATAACTACATTTTGAACTGTCCTAATAATGAGAATGTATGAGGGAAATGGAGAGCCTGTTTAGAGTACAGGCGGGTGTCGGGTGGGGAGGAGGGAGACTTGGGACATTGGTGATGGGAATGTTGCACTGGTGATGGGTGGTGTTCTTTACATGACTAAAACCCAAACACAATCATGTATGTAATCAAGGTGTTTAAATAAAAAAAAAAGTGGAATGGATCACTGGTGATCTGTATTCTGTTTAAGACTGAAACCCAACTACTCTCATGCTTGTGATCATGGTGCTTAAATATTTTATATATCTAAAAAATAAGTAAAAGAAATAAAACCAGAAAGAAAAAATAAAAAGAATCCCCCCCAAAAAAGTGATTCTCAAAGGTGTTCATAGTTTTGTTTTGAATTTTAATAATAAAGTAAATCATTGTCTTATATATAAATTATGATCTCCATTGTATCCACAGCAAATGAAGGGTAAATGTCTGTATAATTTGACCATAATGCAAAATTTTATATGTAAATGTATAACTTGAAAAAGTTATCTAATATCTTTTTTTGTTGTTGTTGTGTTTTGGATTTTTTCCTGTTTTTGTTTTTGAGCAACATCCAGCAATACTTAGAAGTTACTTCTGGCTCAGCACAAAGAGTGATGAGTGCAGTAGAGAAATAACTACATTGAGAACTATCTTAACAATGAGAATGAACGAGGGAGGTAGAAAGCATGTCTAGAGTACCGGCGGGGGTAGAGTGGGGAGGAGGGAGATTTGGGACATTGGTGATGGGAATGTTGCACTGGTGAAGGGGGGTGTTCTTTACATAACTGAAACCCAACTACAATCATATTTATAATCAAAGTGATATTATGAATCAAATCAAGTGATAATCATGATATTAATAAAAAAAGAAGTTACTTCTGGGTTTGTACTCTGGAATTACTCCTGGTGGTCTCTGAGGATGAGATGGATTTCGAGGATCCAGTACTCATCCATCATGATCCCTTTCTTCTATCATTGTCATGGTACTACTGTATTTTGAGCTAGCTCCCTGGTCAAAGAACAGAGTGATATTTTTATTTCCTCATTGGTCATTGATTTTGCCTTTGTTTTCTGATTTTTTTTTTTTACAAAAATTTTTACTTAGGGGGAGGATAAATAATATAGCAAAGAAGGTGCTTTCCTTGCATGTGGCCAACATGAGTTCTATTCCAGGCACTATCTAAATTCCCATGGGCCCTATCTGGAATGACCATGGAGTGAAGAGCTAGGAGCCGAGAACAACTGGCCTGCTGCAAAAAATCAAAACATAAATAAAGAAAATGCAAAGTTGCTTGAAGAATAAATTATCAGGGATATCAGAGCTACCTCAGCAATGTACAGAGGCCTCCAGGGCTATACTGTGATACTAAGTTCCTGAGAGTAAGAGGTCATCAGGACAACACCAGGGTGGTAGGACCAAGGCCAAAGTTGTACCCTTTTAAGACCTCCAGGTAACCCTGAGACTAATATCAAGTAAAAGGGAGAGATGACAGCTGTGTCCAGCGCTTGAAGTCAAAAAGAGCTAGAGTCCCAAGATAGGTATGGGAGCTCCTATATCCACCAACTGACTACTAGTTATCAAGTAATGGCAGAGGGAACCAAACAACCTGGAAGTTAAGTCTGAGTGGAGAGGAGAGAACTGAGCTGCTTTAAAACCCAAGGCTGCTCCTGGGAGCAATCCTTGTGGAATGGACTCTGGATGTCCAGGCAGTTGGCAAAGGTCTTGCTCATGATCACTTCCAGGGTCTTGAGCTCCTGCTGAATATCAGCTATCTTCTTGCTCTAGGTGCAGCATCTCTCTTCATCCAGTTCTCAAACCAGAGCATTGATCTCGCATGTCAGGGTGATGTTGGTGTCCCCGTCACTGCTATCACACTTGGACAGGCCCTGCTGCTGGGGCTCTTCCAGGCTAGCCTGCATCTCTAAGTACTATAGCTTCACAGTGTGCAGGAGATCAATGAAGTGGCATTTCTCTTGGATCAGCTCAACCATTATTTCCTTCAGCCACTTCTCCCTTCTGTGCTAACACTGACTCTCACACACTGGGCCAGTCTGAAGAGGAACAGCAAAGCCAAGAGGCCAAAGACAAACACACACATCTGCAGTGGAGAGCCATGGAGAGAGAACGGGGGATGACATCACCTGTGGACAATACCGCCACCAAATTCCTGAGGAAAAAGTCTAGATTCATGATCCATAGAGGATATGGAAGTCCCTCCATGAGTCTCAACTGCCACAGGTACTACCCAGTTACCATGGACATAGACACTGCCCGGGAACCTAGTTGCATCCACTGTTTTGGATGGACCAAGAGATAGGTCTATGGGGATGAAAGTGAGAGATATTTGAGAATAAAATAGGATTTCCTGCATGAATATCCAGTGTTAGCTGACCTCTCTCAGGTTATATCAAGATTAATATGTCAAATCAATGAAAAACTAGGTAAAAGCCAAAGAGAGAAGCTAAATGGTATATATGTCAATGGCCTCACTCCACCTATCATTTTTGTTTGTTTGTTTGTTTTTTGGGTCACGCCCGGCAGTGCTCAGAAGTTACTCCTAGATCTATGCTCAGACACTGCTCCTGGCAGGCTCGGGGACCATAAGGGATGCCAGGATTCGAACCATCGTCCTTTTGCATGCAAGGCAAATGCCATACCTCCATGCTATCTCTCCGGCCCCATCTATCATTTAATATTTTCTCTAACACTGCCAACAGTGACCCCCTAAACATGAATCCAGCGTAACCTCTTAACACCACCAAGAGAAGCCAAAAAGAAGCAAGTAAAAAAACAAAAACCAAAACCCAGCATTTCCCAGGAGTTATTTCGGGCTCTGTTTCAGGATTTACTTCTAGTGGTGCATAGGGGACCATATGCAGTGTTAGTAACCCTTATGATATCTCTTCCTTGCTCCCATCATCCTTGGTTTTGGACTAAGTTCTTGAACAGTGCTCTGCAGACTATGTATTGCTGGCGATCAATCCCCTAAGCAAGCCGTGCTCTAGATCTTCTCTAGATCTTTGCGTAATCTCACCAGTCCCCAAAACCACTGGTTTTTATTATTATTGCTATTGGGTTTTTAATGCTTTGTTTGATTTTGATTGGTTTTTGAAGTACTGGGAATAAAAGTAGTATCTTCTAATATCTTCACATATGTAAGGCATGCACTCCGTCTTAGAGTCACACCCTTGGTCCTCCAGTTTAATATCTATTAATATCTACTAACTGGTTGCTGACCAAATGTGGTATTCAAAAATCACATGTTTTTTCCAATGGTTGTTTATTTTGCTCCAAGTCATTATTTCAATATCTATATGCTTTTATTTTTAAAAAATCTTATTATATCATTCTTCTGCTTAAACCAGTTACCCTCTACTGACTTCAGCATCAAATCAAAACTCCAGCTGGTTTCATGCAACTTATGCAACTTTCTTGGTCACACGGTGTTCCTCAATGCATGTTTTTTTCTAAAAATGTTCATTGTGTTTCATCCTAAGTAGAGGCTTACATCATTTCCTGCACCTTCTCTAACATGGTATTTACCACTATTGCTATTGGCTATTTGCTCGTTTATCTTGTCTCTATGGCAACAGAGCTCAGAGGGAGGGAGGCCATCCTGCTGTTCTACTGTATACCTCCAGTCATGCACTGAAGCTGGCAGCAACAAATGTCAGTAACTCTTACAGGGAAGCATAAATGAATTTGGAGCTCTTAGAAAAAGATTTGCTAAAATGTGCTGTCTAGATGGTGGGTGGATAGATAAATAGATAATAGATAATAGATAGACGGTATCACTGTAATATAATGAACATGGTGAGTTTGAATTGGCTTAGTGCTAGGGGGCACTCTGGTAACATTTTAGATGGCTCCCATAAAACTAACTAGGAAAGGCCCTATTTTGAATGAAAATGTAATTTTTAAAGGAGGTGATCATTTTGTTTTTATATTTTAATAAATTCCTTTCTCAGCATCTGTATGAGTCAACTTCTCAACTTGAATTTATTATAGGTTTTCTAAAACATGAATTACTTATAGTTCACATCAGTAGCTTGGTACCAGGTTCAGATCATTTTATTTCTTTCTTCTTCATGATTATAACTTGAGAAATGTGAGGAGGAGAGAAAATATGAAGATTAAGGTGCTTACCTTGCACATGACAACTCTAACTCCCAGCACATATGATCTCTGAGCACCATCAAGAAGATCTCTGAGCACAGAGATACTCAGAGTACTTACTTACAGGAGTAAGCCCAGATCACTCTAGGTGTGGTATGAAAACTAATAAACAACCCAAAGAAGACAATTCTGGAAATTACCTATAAAAGGAATCAACAGAGTTGTGCCAAACCTCACCTCTCACTGTCTTCTATAAATTAAATGTCCAGACATTAATTCCCCATTCTCAGTACTCTGTTTCAATGAATCTGAGGGGAGTTTTGATACTGGATTTTTCATTCTGTTTTTGGGGGGTGGATGGGTCACGCCTGGCAGCATTCAGGGGTTACTCCTGGCTTTGCACTCAGAAATCGCTCCTGGCAAGCTTTGGGGACCATGTGGGATGCTGGGGATTAAACCCAGGTCTGTCTCAGGTCGGCCAAAGTAAATGCTCTACTGCTGTGCTATCGCTCCAGCCCCTGAAATTTTCTTTTTTTCTTTTTTTTTTTGTTTTGTTTTTTGTTTTTGGGCCACACCCGGCAGTGCTCAGGGGTTACTCCTGGCTGTCTGCTCAGAAATAGCTCTTGGCAGGCACGGGGGACCATATGGGACACCGGGATTCGAACCAACCACCTTTGGTCCTGGATCGGCTGCTTGCAAGGCAAACACCACTGTGCTATCTCTCCGGGCCCCCCTGAAATTTTCTTAAGTGCACCCTCTCACTTTGTGTTGAAGCTGACACAGGACTGTGGATCTCTCTTTCAGAAACAGTGACTCACTAGTTTTATAGAAGAGAAAACTGTAATGTGAAGGCCAATGATGCCCGGAGACTCTTTCCACAGATGTAGTAAGGACTGTCCAAAGGAAAGTGAAGTGATATGTAAGGGAGAGAGCTGGAGGCCTTGTATTCACTTTCAGAATGCGCCATATTCCTGCTGGATCACTTAATTTCAGTCAACCACATTTTCTTACCTGCAAAGTGCAGAACAATCTATATAAATCATAGGCTCATTGTGAGGAGAAAAGGCAGATACAGATGATAAAGAATTTGGAAGAAGACAGACACGTGGAGGCCTCTTAACAAAACAGGATTATTTTTCTACTCCATTTATACTTTTTTGAGGGCACACCCAGCAGTGCTCAGGAGTTACTTCTGGTTCTGTGCTCAGGAATCATTTCTGGCTGTCATGGAGGAACATATGGGGATTGAACCTGGGTTAGCTGCATGCAAGCTATGCACCCTACTTGCTGTACTATTGCTCTGGCCCCTCCATTTATGCTCTTTTGACTCCATTTATTCTATTTTTAAAATAATCTAGGGATTGCCTACTTTAGTAAGCAGACTTACCTACTTACATTAAATTTACGTCTAGAGCAGATCAACATTTATGACAAATATGGAATTTGAATCCCAATTCATTCATCCATACCTAGGGAAATATAGGTGGTGTTTTGAATTACAGGGAGAATTTGATCCTAGTCTGCAGACAAATAAAAGATCCTGAGGAAATGACTCAAAGGTTGAGTAGGAGTTAGTCAGAAATTATGCCTGGAGTTAGGAAAGAACTGGCAACAACGAGAAAAGAAAAGGCCAGCTCAGTTGGTGTGACATAAGCAAACAAAATATTATGGCATAAAGTTGAGATTATTATTATTTTGGGGAAGTATAATTCCCTGCCTTGATCTTTATATGAAAATCTTGATAATTTCTTTATATTTTTGTTCTACTACAAGCTAAACCAAAAGTTTTGCACTAAAATGCTATAATAATAATAGTTATTTTCTCAGAGTTAATTTTGCAGTTGTTAACATGAAAAATAATTATTATTTAATAATATAGGTAAAAAACTAAACATCAAAAAACCCCTGCTAAGTATTAGTTGCAAAAAAAGCTCAAATTAGTCTGAGACTTGTAGTTTGGAGGGTAGGAGATCTTTTCTCTCTAGAGAAGCTGCCTTGTTGCACTCTTTTACTTTGATTAGTTAAGATGGAACTTTAAGAACACCTTTGTACTCAGTATGGAAATAATATTCAGAGCCAATAGAGACCAAGGCCAGGAGAACCAGTAGAAAGCTTGCCACAAATAGCAGGATAGGCAGTTAGGACAGAGAAAGGAACACTATCATTCTAGACAAGAACTGGGTGCTGAAAGGAGATAAAATGATATGCCTGATAATACTCCTCAGTAACAATATTGCAAACTATAGTGTCTAAAAGGAAGAAAAAAGGATGAGAGAGTAGAGAAAAATGCCCCAGAGGCAGGCAGGGGAATGGTAGGGGTGTTGGTGAGAGGGAAATTGAGGATATTGGTAGCAGGAAATATGCACTGGTGATGGGTGTTGTACATTGTTTGACTGAAACTCAATCATGAGCAATGTTGTAACTGTGGGGAAAAAAAACCTGTATTCTGAAAAACCTTGTAAATCATGCTGTTTACATAAAGTAATTTTTAAAAATCTAAAAAAAAAAAAAAAGAAAAAGAAAGGATATCTTTGCACCGAGAAACATTTCAAGCACCTGTCCAGACTGCATAGAACTTTGCCTAACTAGTAGCCTCCCTGCCCTTCATAACCATAATAAAATTAACCCCCTCTTAAAAATATTATTCTGAAAAATGATTTGTACCCCTATGTTTACTGCAGCACTATTCACATTATCCAAAACTCTTGTTCAAACTAGAGTCAGCTACACATTGAAGATGATCTTGGATAAAATCTAAGTGTCCAAGAACAGATGACTGAATAAATACACTGTGGCACATAGACACTATGGAATAGCTATAAAAGTCTTGCAATTTGCTGCTACATGAATGTATCTGAAGGAATGTCATGCTGAGTAAATTGGAAAGGGACAGACACAGAATGATCTCGCTCTTATGTGTAATATAAAGCAGCATAGTAAGGGAATAACAAAATGGCCAGAGGCCAAAGAATATGCAAACTGATCTACAGAACTGATGGAAGGGACTTTGGAAGAACTGTAGTGGGGCCTTATTGAGTGTGGTGTTGAAGCCTTGTATGCATGAAACCCTATTATTGGGATGAGGCTGGAGAGATAGAAAAGCACATAAGCACTTACCTTGCATGTATCCCAGATGTTCCTTTGAAACTACTGTGAGTGATCCCTGAGTGCAGAGCCAAGAGTAATCCCTGAACACAACCAAACAACCCAAACAAAGCAACTCCCCAAACAATAAAACTCCCATCTCATTAACAGTATTGTAAACCTCTGTGTCTAACTCAACACACTGTACTCCAGCCCCTTGTTGCTTTTTTAATTAAATATTAATTAATTTAATCACCTTTCCTTTCACAAATTATAGTTTCCTGAGGAAAAAATACGACTAGAATCTGTATAGCTGTGGTATTCTATATTTTTGTGGGGCATAAAACCAGACTCTCTACTTCTCTTCCTAGAAGCTGTTCTGCAGCCTATGCTGGCAGACAATCTTCACAACTGAAGGTATTTTCAAGTCAATAAAGAGTGTCTTTCCTTTTCAGTTGTTTCCCATCACTCTTGGGAGTGCCATGACCTCTGTCCCTGTGTCACCTTTAGTTTGATTTTCATTGCCCACCACATACTACTCCCCCTTAAAAGGCAAGATTTGGGTTTGGCTTTGTTTTGTTTGGGGGGCAGTGTCCAGGCTCTATCTCTGACTTTGTGGGGATCAAACTAGAGTCAGCTACACACTGAAGATGATCCTTAACCCATGTATTATCTCTCTGGCCCCAAGAAGAATTTTATAGTGTATATATCATATCTCAATTTAACAAAAGGAAAAAAACACTCAGAAATCAATTGGAACATTATATATGATTTCCTAGTTGCCTGCAAAGATGACCTGAAGCAGTAACACACTAGATGCAGGGAGAACTCTTGGAACCCAGTTTTGGTGTCTAAATACTCTTTCCACTAAAAGAGACCAGGGATCTGGGCCAGGGAGACAGATACATAATATTGGGGCTTGGAGTTATACCTTGCTCGAGCCCGATCCTGGTTTGATCCCTGGCGCATGTATTTCCCACTGGCATCATGTATTTCCCTCACCATGAATATTTCTGTGCATGACCCTGGAGTCCTCAACCCCAGAGTTCCCAACTAGCACCACATGTTCCAGGGACCTAAGGCAAGAAAAGTACGAGAAGACCTAAATATTGTTTTAAAAAACAAAGTAGAAGAAAATACTCAAGGAGGGCCAGAGCAGTGCCTTGGGTGCTAGCCTAGGATGGACCGCAGTTCAATCCCCCAGTGTCCATCTGGTCCCCCAAGCAGGAGCAATTTCTGAGCTCATAGTCAGTAGTAACCCCACTGGGTGTGGCCCAAAAACCAACAAGACAAACAAAAGGTACTCAAGGCATGAAGGGACAAATGAAAACAAAGTTAGTGACTTAAAAACAACTCATCAATCTTATAAGTCCTGTAGTTCAGAAATTAGGAATGGTATTTAATGGACTAAAATCAAGATTGTGTAGGATTGATTCTTCTGGAGTTCAATGTCTTCTAAACACTTCCCAGCTTTCAAGGTTACTTGAATTTCTTTGCCCTTTGAAGCCTCTCAAAGCCAGCAGTAGAGCACCTTGAAATCTCACTGTCATTGTTTCTGTTCTTAATTCTCCTTCACATCTTTTTAAAGGACCCTTGTGATCAATTAGATCCACAAGGTAATACAGGATCCTTTCCCTATCTAAAAATCCTTAATTCATATCTATAAGGGAAGATAGTGACTATGAAACAGCTAGATGGTGGGCGATAATATTATCATGGGATAATGTCCATATAATACAAACCCCAGTATGGGCAGAAAGCAGGTTCAAATTAAAACTGCAATTTGAGAGTCCAGAGAGGAAAATTACAGTGGGGTAAATCACTTGCATTGCATGTCTGTCTACCTGGATTTGATTTTCTCCAGCCACACACATATGGTCCTCTGATCCTGCCAGGAGTGATTCCTGAGTGCAGAACCAAAAGTAAGATCCCTGGGTACTTACTCTTCCATCCACATACACTGGATGTAGCCTCCCAAATCAAAATAAAATAAACCTGCATTGATAAAATAAGTAGAAATGAAACAAACACAGGTCATGGTCATTCAACATTCCTACTATACGGGGGAATATAATGGAGAGGATTTCAATGGGAAAGGGCAATTATTGAACTGCCAATATGATTTTATTTAAGGCTGAAGAAAATTTTTTGCCTAGTACACATAAGAACTGCGTCCAATTCTGGCACCCACACTTGCAAAAAAACAAACAAGCAAACAAACAAAACTTTCTTTGAAAATTTTACAAATACAAGAGTGATCATATTACTAGGTTTCCCCACCATAATCTCCAAAGACCTAGAAAAGGGTTACACAAGGTAGGGGAACCAAAGTTTAAGTTTTTTTTTGTTTGTTGTTTGTTTTTGGGCCACACCCGTTTGACGCTCAGGGGTTACTCCTGGCTATGTGCTCAGAAATCGCCCTGGCCTGGGGGGACCATATGGGATGCCGGGGATCGAACCACTGTCCGTCCTACGCTAGCGCTTGCAAGGTAGACACCTTACCTCTAGCGCCACTTTCCCAGCCCCTAAAGTTTAAGTTTTTAAAGCTTCCTGGCAAATTTGTCTCTACATTAGTGCATGAAATCAGTCTCAAGAAAAAAATATGTAATTGCATATGGTGATAGATGTTAACGAGACTTGTGAGGTTTATATTGTAGCATATAGAAATAATTGTGTTGTACACCTGAAATAAATCTATTCTTATGTTAGTTATAACACAGAGCATGGAATTGACCTACACTACCACAGTTCAGGTTAGCTGCGTATATTGATTGCATTGATGTTACAGATAGGCTTCTCCAGAAGCAGATACTGAGGAATTTGGGATGCAAGTATCCTTTTATTTTATTTTTTTGGCTCTTTTTGGAGCCACACCCAGCAGTGTTCAGCACTTACTCCTGCTCTGTGCTAAAGGATTACTCCTGGTGGGCTCCTGGGACCATATGGGGTCCTGGGGATTGAACCCTGGTGGACTGCAGCAAGACAGCGTCCTACCCAATGAACTATTGCTCAGTTCCTAAGTTTCTTTTCATTTTTGATTAAACATCTGTGAATAGAAATAGAGGAAAAGGGCAGGGAAAGAAGTTTTAAAAAGGGCTAGAGCAATAGCACAGCAGTAGGGTGTTGCCTTGCACGCGGCCAACCCTGGACGGACCCAGGTTTGATTCCCGGCATTACATATGGTCCCCATAGCCTGCCAGGAGCAATTTCTGAGCGCAGTCAGGAGTAATCCCTGAGCACTGCCCGGTGTGACCCCAAAACAAACAAACAAACAACAACAAAATAAGTTTAAAATAAAAGAAAAAGATTTAAAAAGCCTTGTTCAAAGATACCAGCTAGTACTTCCATAATTGTCTCTTTAGATGTAAGTGGCTGGCTTTTGCCCTTACCATGATCTACCAGAAGCCTGTTACTAGGGCCTCCAAAACTTCCATGGATTTCCCCAAAGGACAGGCTGAGTGCCCTACTGTGAAATGTAAAACCTCTTGAAAATCTGACCCAACCACAAGAAACTTTCCATCATTTCTGAATCATGTACCTGGTGGGCTGCCAGAAAAGCCCACCCCACACCCCTCTAGTTGTCTTCCAGACAATTCCTATCATCCCTTCTGAATCTGTGTGCTTTGCCTTCTCCATAAAGCACTCTGGGCTCTCTCCCCGGTAGTGCCTTCCTGGCAGCAGCTGGGCACACTTTCCCTATCTAATTTGCTTAACAATATGTAAGTGAGTCCAGGTTTGGTTCTGCTGTGCTTAGCTCAGTAAGAAGCCACTGGACACTTGGGGGGAAATAGATGAACATTGCCTGGGAAAGAAGGCCAAGGATTTTTTTTTTGTATTTTTTTTATTTTCTTGTATTGTACAAGAGCCTTGTACATCATTTGCTTAAGTGATCACAAAGTACCATAAAAAAGCAGTGAGTGGTGACTCAGGGCCTTGCAAAGTTTTAGGTTCTGTGGAGCCTACATTTTGCCAAGGAGGGTCTTGACGTTCCACTTCTAATCAAAAGTCCACTTCTCCTCCAGGATGACTCAGTAGTCATCTGTGGCTGTTTTCCCCCTCTTTGCTCTCACACCGCTTCACCCACCCATCACCCCTGAAGTCAGAAAAGCTGAACCAAGAGGCAGTGGGAGGAGAGCGCGCGGGGCGGGGTAACCGGGAAGAGGCGTGCCCCGGGGCGTGTTCTGAGCCCCGGGCGCTGGGTAGCGGGACCATCTGGGAGGACCATCTGCGGGGACGGCAATGGGCCCCGCGACGCGGCTGGCGGCCCTGCTGGTGCTGCTGGCGCTCCGTGCAGGGCCCCAGGCAGGGGCTGCGACGCGGGGGGACACATTCTCCGCGCTGACCAGCGTGGCGCGTGCTCTGGCTCCCGAGCGCCGGCTGCTGGGACTGCTGCGGCGCTACCTGCGCGGAGAGGAGGCGCGGCTGCGGGACCTGACCAGGTGAGGGCACCCGTGGGAGCTGGCAAAGGGGCGCCAGCGGGGAGACTGAGTCACAGGGTTAAGACCCAGACACTGATGCAGCGTGGAGAGTGGCTCTGAGGCTCACTCATGTCAGGGATCTCAGACCCCATGTCCCATCCAAGAGCAAGAGATGCGACTCCTGAAATGCCATGTCACATGGGGCTTGGTGGCATTCCCTGGCCTAGACAGTGTCACAGAGCAAAACTGAAAGTGTGGGGCGACTCCTGGTCAAGTAGGACATCACAATGGCTTGAGTCTAGGCTGGTGGGACTGCAGGCTCACTGTCACAGACAATGGGGTGGGGAGAACGATATGACAATGTATGATCCCCATCATGCACATGTATAGACCATGTGACCTGATGAATGGAAATTTGTATGAGGTGCCATTCTGGGATTGGATGTGAAATTTCCATGTCACTGAGACCCGCTGGGCACAACACTACAATATCACACTCTGCAAGATCCCAGAAATTAATCCCATCTCTTAAAAGGAAGTCTGCATGTCTTTCTGCACTTCTTTTTCTGCATGTATCTATGTCTGTGTGAGCAGGCACTGGTATCCGCACTGGAGAAGAAGAGGAACAAATCCAACCCTGCTGGTCAGGGGCCTGCAGTCTAGCACCATGATTGTTTCTTAGAGGTGTCTGACACTTCCTTTGCTTTCAGCTCCCTCTTCTCACACATCAAGACCTTACTTAATGCTAATATGACAAAAAGAGGTTGTCTGTGTAGGAAAATATTTGAAATCAAAAAAACAGGATAAAACCATATTTGATAATAGTGGACACAAGCAGATGTCGGCACATATTGGTTTTGCTGTCAGCCAACAGTAAACACATGCTAGTGCATCACACTGGGTTGATGTTCATTTGTATACAGAAAAGCTATGATAGAAGAAAGATTATATAATCATGAATAGGATGCCTTCTTTGCCTGAGACTGAGAAGTCCTCCAAGTGAAAACCCGCAGGTTATTCAGTAAACCAATGGGGTAGTATTAAGCTTTCCCAATGTAATTGGTATTGCCCTTGTGCCATTTGACCCTGCAATGAGTGGAGATGACACTAAGTGTGTTATACAGTTATTCCAATTCTAAGGTACTCGATATGGTGTATGGGACACTATGGCAGATGTGAGAGTCATGTAGATGGCAGCCAGTATGTGGTTTTGTGTGAGAGAAATCTAGTCTGCTATTCGCTGATGATTGAAAGCTGAGATAATTTGGTACACAGTATAAGTGTGTAGTTCGCATATAAGCAGTCAGATGCCTGTTTGAATTTATTGTTAGATTGAAAGATTGTGATAGATGTAAATGTGTGCATAAACTATAACAACAAATTAAGATATTAATTAAACTATAACAACAAATTAAGATATTAATAATTCTGTCACTTTGGGGATACCATGGGACCTAGTATTTTGTGGGCCAGATTGATAGAGCAAAATGTTTTTTTCATTATATCCTTAAGTCAGGCTCTTTGGAATCTAAATTCATTGGTAGAAACAGAACAGATTTTATTTTATGCTTTGGTTTTAGATTCTGCTATGCTCCCTTGCTATGCATGTACTGTTGCCATACCACTAATCTTTCATTCCACTTTCTTTGGGTGACTCAGAGGGAGACAGATTATGCTCAGAACTCTAGTGCTGGAGTGTCTCAGGAAAGAGGTTTAGAAGAGAGACAAGGCAGCTCACAGGGTTCCCTCTGCATGCTCATCTCCTTCATTGTCATCAACATTGTCATTGTTAGAGCTTTATTTCAACGAGAGGTCATGTAAGCACTTTATCTCTCTTGATTTTTATACACAATGCTTTGTAATAGGTTTGTATTATTTTCTTAATAAAAAAGGAGTCATGAAAAAGAGGAGAAAATGTTAATTCAGTGCCTTATCCATGATTAAAAATAGAGTGGATATAAAATCCAGGTCTAGAATACAATTATTTTAGTTATTTTTTTCAATTGTGCTATAATGTCTCAACATCATGCTTTCTCTGACTTGTCAGGACCCAATCCAAACCCTCATAACTATTGTGGTTTTATGAGCAGCTGGATTATATAGTGGTCATGAGTCTGGATTCAGGACTTGAACGAACCTCTGTGTGAATTCTTGGCTCTGACACTGGGCAAGTTCTTTTACTTCTCTGTGCATTAGTTTGCTAACTGTAAAATAACAATAATGATGATGCCTATTCCTGCAAAATTGTTAAAAAAATTTAATGCCACATAAAATTTTGTCATTGTGTTAAAAATGTACTCATTGTTCAACACATGTTGGCACTTTAAGAATGTTGTTTATTTTAAGATAAACTGGTAAAAGTAGTCTCCACTTTTTACTTTAAGAAGTAACTAGATTATGAAAGTCCAGGTAATAAGAAAGAATAACTTTTGACAACTTTTGAGGCTCTAGTTTTATAAAGTTTAATTTTACATTTCAGAGACTGTTCTTTGGCAAATACTCACATTTACTTTTTAAAACAAGAATTTTGGCAATTCCTACAAGCATATTCCTATATTAACAAAATGATGATTTTATGTAACTTAAAATATCATTTCTAAGGGGCTTAGCTAATCTTCTTTGAATTTTGAAATAGAATTTTTTTTTTTTTTTTGGTTTTTGGGCCACACCCTGTGACGCTCAGGGGTTACTCCTGGCTATGCGCTCAGAAGTTGCTCCTGGCTTCTTGGGGGACCATATGGGACGCCGGGGGATCGAACCGCGGTCCGTCCTAGGCTAGCGAAGGCAAGGCAGGCACCTTACCTCCAGCGCCACCGCCCGGCCCCTGAAATAGAATTTTTCATGCTAGGCATACCACCAATGTATGTCAGGAATGGAGCCCAGGCCCTCATCCATGCAAAGCAAGTGCTCCATTGCTGAGCTCCATCTCTGGCTTATTTTATTTTTATTTTTTCTGCAATGCCAGGGAACCAAACCCATGTCTTATGTATGCAAGGCACGTGCTTTCCTGCTGTGCTATCCTTGCCAAAATTGAATATTTTTAATGTTAAAACTACCCTAGTATTAAATAAAAATTATGCAAGTCATAATCTATCTAGTTATATATTCATATATGGTATGTGAGCATATAATTAATATAGAATATATCAACATAGTTCAACTGTTGTCTCCTATCTGTTGCTTCAGTTTAAAACACCACCAAGAGTAAAGAATAATTTCATCATTTCTGTGCTAAGAATTAAACATGCAGAAGGTCTCAGAGGAACTGAGACAAAGTCATCTCTGAACTCCATACGAGAAGCATATTGAATTCAAATAGCTCATGTATTGCAGTTAGAAAGCTTGCCCAGACTATGTTTTGTGCAGGCATTAGGTTGCATATTTTATGTGCAGATTCTTGAAGAAAGGATCTCATATTCCACCCTCAGCAGCATTTGTTTGAATTTAGCATTCAGTAACTTGGTCTTTGGAAACCAGCTATTTGCTCAGAGGCTGGGCATAATGCCAGCATTTAGATTCCAAACCAGACTCAGATATCAGTTGATGGGTTTTTTCTCTTTGTATTATGGAAAAGATGCATGTGTGAATATTGAATTAAAGTCTGTGCTATAGTATAAAAATCAAGATCCAGATATAAGAGAGTTGACACCAAAATACAAGCTGGGCTGCTAAAAGAACATGACAAGTTGTGCATGTTTTTTGAAGATGGCTTAAAAAAAATCATTTCCCTTTCCGTTAGTGTTCTGTTTTCTCTAAAAAATGTTTTTGTTTTTGTTTCTTGTGCCATACCTTGAAGTACACAGGATTGTTTCTGACTTTCTATTCAGGAATGACCCCTGGGAGTACTCAGGGAAACAACTATATATATATGGTGCTGGGGATTCAAACTGGGATCATCAGTGCCTTCTTCTGTGCCCTATCTCTCCAACTCAACCCAGTTTCCACTGATGTATAATAAACATTAATTCCCAAACATGAAAGAGGGATGTATTTATTCAGTTGTTGAAAAGGTGGTGGAAAGAATAAAAACGTCGTCTGGGTGAAAAAAGCCATAGAAAGCTAGACTAGAGCAGGTTTCACCTTTATTTTTTTAATTTTTATTTATTTATTAATTTTGGGGGGGGGTTTGGGTCATACCCAGCAGCACTCAGGGGTTACTCCTGGCTCTATGCTTAGAAATTGCTCCTATGGGCCGGGTGGTGGCGCAAGAGGTAAGGTGCCTGCCTTGCCTGCGCTAGCCTTGGACGGACCGCGGTTCGATCCCCCGGTGTTCCATATGGTCCCCCAAGCCAGGAGCAACTTCTGAGCGCATAGCCAGGAGTAACCCCTGAGTGTTACCGGGTGTGGCCCAAAAACCAAAAAAAAAAAAAAAAAAAGAAATTGCTCCTGGCAGGTTCAGGGGACCATATGGGATGCCGGGATTCGAACCACCATCCTTCTGCATGCAAGGCAAATGCCTTACCTCCATGCTATCTCTCCGGCCCCCAGGTTTCACCTTTAACATAGGAGGAAACAGGGTGTTTGGGACTGGGTTAAGATACATTATAGATCTTCTCCCTCATCCAAATGCCTTATAAACTCCTGAATTTCTCCCCCACTCTGTCTCACTTGTCACTAGATACTTACTTTTCAGGTTGGCCCCAAGCCCTAGTCTCTCTAAGTTTTTTTCATCTAGCAATGGAATGAATATCTTTCACTAAGTAGTTCCATATGGAGCTGAAGCAGGAGGTAATGGGTAATTATTGTATTGCGCGCGCGCGCACACACACACACACACACACACACACACATATCCTGGAAACTGGTTTAGTTTTAAAATGCTATAGAAAAAATAGCTCTCTGACTGCCATTTTTTAGGAGGTCAAGGTCAGGACCATAGCAGGCTTCCCATCTCCTCCTCTGTCTCCTTAGGCTCAGATTCTCCTGTTTGGCTTCCTACAGACTTCATGTTATTTTTTTCCCCCAAGCATTTTTCATTGGTCATGGTTCTATAATTTACAATACTGTTAATATATTAATGTTGATTTCCCATGCACATAAATCTAGCATCATACCAGTCATACTTCTCCCCTATACACCCTAGTGTTTCTACCTTTCAATATCCACCTTCCCCTAACTCATTTGTGTGAATCAGTTCTCCAGTTATGTTGCCTTTGGGCCTTTTTGTGACCTAGGTGTGTTTTTAAATTTCACATATTAGAATCATTCTTTACTTATGCTTCTGATATTCTCTAGTTCAGTGTTGTGCAAATTGTATAATTTTGTTCTTTGATCAACTTTATTTTAGACTCTATTTCATTTTAGACTCCAGGGGTATCTGCTGGCTCTGTGCTCAGAATTAGCTCCTGGTAGGCTCAGGGGACCGTATGGGATGCTGGGAATCCAACTGGGGTCTGTCCACTGTTGGCTGTGTGCAAACACCCTACCACTGTGCTATCTCTTCGGCCCCTATTTTAGACTTCACTTTAATGTAGAGTCCTGCCTTTAAGAAATTGTTAAGTCAGACTCTACTCCAAAGAATTTCTTGGGTCAGACTCTGTTCCTTTCCTCTTTCACCCCTTTCCTCCAGTCCTCGTTTTAGAATTTGTCCCTATTTTCTCTTGTAAAAGCCTCCTCTTCTGCCAGGACACTCCTGTGCTCTCATACACATTCACAGAAATCAGTAGCCTTTCTTGCTATTTTTGATTTTACTTCCATTATTGTGATTATTATGTTTTTCAAATTAGTCCTTTTTTAGGGAGAAATTTGGGCTATAGGAATCTGCTCAGGAGTCACTCCAGGTAGTGGTCAGGGGACCATATATGGTGCTGCAGATCAAACCTAGGTGGTCAGTTGCAGTATTATCTCTCAGTCTGAAATCATTTTAAAGAAAAAAAAATAGGGCCGGAGAGATAGCACAGCGGTGTTTGCTTTGCAAGCAGCCGATGCAGGACTCAAGGTGGTCGGTTCAAATCCCAGCGTCCCTTATGGTCCCCCGTGCCTGCTAGGAGCTATTTCTGAGCAGATAGCCAGGAGTAACCTCTGAGCACAGCTGGGTGTGGCCCCAAAACAAAAAAAAACAAAACAAAAAAAAGAAAGAAAGAAAAAATTACTTAGAAGGCAAGACTAGAACTCATATTTTCCCTTTACAAATCAGTAAATTTCAAGTCCTAGTAGTGTGTTGAGAAATGGGAGTAACCTAGTTCACAGGAAAGGAACCAGTTGATATGTAGACACACTCTAAGATATTCAGGGAGAGGGAAATTTTTGGAAAGAGGATCACTTCTTGGCCCACCATTTATTTCTGAATACCCCGCCCTTGTTCCCCATCCCCACACCACTAATGTTGGTAAGCCAGAAAGATTGGAAGCAGCCCAATTGACAAACCCTTCTCTTTGTTTTCATTGGAATCACCACCAGTATCTGTTGCTTACTTAAAACCTTCCTCTTACCTACTCACAGACTGATATAGATAAAATTATTAAAGAGCATTCTCACTTAAAACCTATTGATGACTCTTAAGTGGACTCAAAGTAAACCCAAATTCTCTAAATTGTTGCTCATTTCTCCAATCTTCTACTTAGGCTCCCAATATCCCTCGAGCTTCAGCAGTACCCAACTGTGTGTATTTCCCCTACATGTCCCCTGAGTGAAATTTTATGTCTGGTGCAAAGGGGTCCACTGCCTCTTCTTTCTTGTCTCATTAAGTTTCAACTCATTGCTCTCTCTGAGCTGCTCTAGCCCAACGTTCTCTGAGCTGCTCTGGCTCAATCTCTTGTTCTCTGCACTTGCCCCCAAATCTGGTCTCTTTTCTATAATATAATTACCAGTGCCCATCATACCCACTTGACTTCAAGTCCTTGAAGCCAAGTTACTAGCTTATTCAAAGCTTTCTGCTAGATTCTGAAAGCATAGATTTGATTCATTATTTCATAGAATTACATGTTGAACTATAGTGAAGTGATTGGAAAAAAAAACCTCAGCAGTTTTCTTGTCCATGGATAAGCCTTAACCCAATCTTGCCTTTGTATCAGCATCTAGCATGGAATCCACCACCTCTAATAACCAGTATGGACTTATTACTCAGCTTGTTCTGTTTCTCCCTTGCCTCTTAAAGGCCAATTACTTGACAGGCAAGAGTTGCTGAGAGATAGGACTTGCCTTGCAAACAGCTGACTTCATTTCTGGCATCACATATGGTCCCCATAGCACATCTAGGAGTAATTTCTCAGTGCAGAATTAGAAGTAACCCCTGAGCATCTCTGGGTTTTATGAAAAAACTACAAAGTTGCTGGAAAAAATCATATTTATTTAGGAACTATTATACTAAGGAGTTGGTAGACTCATGTCCCTCAATACTCTATTTTACTTGCAAACTAGGCATAAGGAGTAACCTAGGGCTGGTTGAGAAAATAGGTTAAAAGAGACATAGCATAACTAACAATATGGTTGTCTTATACCAGTAAACTCAGGTTTGATCCCCAGCAATGTATCTAATCCCCTGAGCACTGCCAGGAATGATTCCTGAGCACAGAGCCAAGATCAAGTACTGAGCACAGCTGGGTGTGGCTTCAAAACAAAACCAAGAATAAAAAATAATGGTAAAAGAAAATTCAAAGTAGGAGGGATTCTATTCCTGTCATTCAAACAGGCATCAGAAACAAGAACAAAATCCAGAATAGCAAAATCAGCATTAAAAAAACAAAACAAAACAAAACAAAAAAAAAAAAAAACAAGGTTCCTGAGCAGTCAGTCTTGGTTTATCCCAGACTTTGTCATCAGTAACCAGGTGACCTGCTGTTTCCTCTCCTGCAAAATGAAGATTATAAAACTACTTGCAGAGTTAAGGAAGGTATAAATTAAACCATATTTTAAAGTGATTTGCACTATGCCTAACATGTATAGGGGTTCAGTAAGCAGGAGCTGCCTGTGTTGAACTAATACCTCTATCTCATATCAGAATCCTCCCCTCTACCCTTGTAACTCCCACTAAAATTAGATTGCCTGGCTACCAATTGTCATGATATTACCTTGTGTGATATGCCCACTGCTCTTCATAATATGCCTCACAAAATAGAAATTAACTATGCAGTGTTTTTGAGCTTGTACAAAATAGAGTATAGCCACTGACTCTTACTTTCCTTTATATCTCTATCTAACCCAATGTCTTGACTTTGTATTTGGACAATAGGACTGACTTGTTAGTGACCTTAAGTTGGTTGTGTGGGTTGGTTAGAATAGGACATGAGCTTCAGGATTTCAGCATTTATGTCGACCATGGTAGCCTTCAGTTGGCCTGAAGATTAACTCAATGGATGAGAAGGTGCTACCTCTCTCTTTCAGATTCTATGACAAGGTACTTTCTCTGCATGAGGACTCAGCCATGCCTGTGTCTAACCCTCTACTTGCATATACTCTCATCAAGCGCCTGCAGTCTGACTGGAGGAATGTGGTGCATAGCCTGGAGGCCAGTGAAAACATCCAAGGTAATGAAGAGGAGGGCCAGCGAGGTATAAGAGGTGAAGAAAGTAGTCTGTCTCCAGACCCAGTGACAAGAAGAGAGATTGTTGTGAAATGTCATGAAACCTTAAAGACTTACCTTAGGTCTGATATTATTAATATTCATTGTAATATGGTTATTATCAATTACTATGAGGCTGGAGATATAGTACAAGGGGTACTTGCCTTACACGCCGTCAACCCCAGTTCAATCCTGAGTACCACTTAATGGTCTCTTGAGCCAAGAATAGTCTTTGAACACCCTGAGTATGATACAAATTATTCCCTCCAATAACATATTTTGTATGTGACTGTGTTAATATGTTATAATTAGAAAGCATTTTTGTTCTTTCTAATGTACAATGTGTTATCCTATTTGGACTGTCACTATAAACTTGAGAACTATAGCTTACATGATTCCATTTGCCTAAACATAGAAAGTAATATCTTCCCATAATTTATATTTTATGAAGTCAAGACACTAGTGTCATGGGTAACAAAGCCAGTTTCCTAATTTATCCACTTTGTACTGTAAGATGTTTGTTAGCTCTGGAGGAGTTCAGAAATAGAAGAGAACTATCTTCTTCCAAAGGGCATGATTCCTTAAAACATACAGGATAGAGCTGATACCTCATGCCTCAGGACTTGCCTTGAACTGCAGAGAACTTATTCCTGAGTCAGAAGATGGTATTAAGCATCTACTATGTTCCAGGGACTGTAACTTTATTCAAACTGGGAACAAACTAAACCCTAGTTTTGCTCATGAAAGGTTGAGGCAGATGCTCATCCCTGCAGGGACTCAACACATGTCCTGTTGTGTAAATGGAGAAAATGACTTTGGATCTTTCCAGCTCTGAAGGATGGCTATGAGAAGGTGGAACAAGACCTTCCAGCTTTTGAGGACCTTGAGGGTGCTGCAAGGGCCCTGATGCGGTTGCAGGACGTCTATCTACTCAGTGTGAAGAGTCTTGCCCAAGGTCTCTTTCAGAGAGTCACCGGCTCTGCTGTCACCAATCTGTACAGTCCCACGCAGTTGTTCTCCCTCAGTGCAGATGACTGCTTCCAGGTCGGCAAGGTAAACAACACACAGAGTGAGGGCGGCTTGTTGAAGTTTGGATGAAATAACTCTATGGATGTATCCTCAATCCTGACATCAAGTTTGGGAATGTAATCTTAGCCTTTATTTTAGAGAAAAACACTGAATTCCAGGAGAAATTAATTATTTTACCACCTTGTGCCTTTGGTTACCTAGTTTTAAGTAGTGAAAGTATTTTTATTTTTAATATTATTTATTGTTGTTATTGTTATTGTTGTGTTACAGAGTCAGGGGTATAAGAATACAGGGCTTCATGCTTCTGAGGCATGTACCCAATCATTGAGCCAACTCCCTAACCCAGAATTCTCAACCTGGGTTTTGTAAACAAAATAAAATTCAATGCTTTTCCACAGTGATTAAGGTGATCATTATCTATCCTTAGGATAATCTTGTGAATGAGGTGGCTGTTATTAAGCACCAGACTGAGGCTGTCCTTGGCAAATGGACCTTTGGTAGCCCAAACTCTAGCAACTGAAGGTAGAGAAAATGCAGGGTTGGAAGGAAAAGAAGTTTTCAAGGGTGTGAGGAAGATGTGAGGTGAATTCCCAGGAACTTGGCCTCCTGAGGTTTTCTAGAATCCCTTCTAACATTCTTACACACTTAGAAATACTAGATTAAAGTAGGGTTAAAAATTAGCCTTTAACTTTAATATTACTTTTGGGAATAGGCTTCAAGAACCTTCCAAATGAAATCCTTAATTGCTCTTTTTGTCTAGCTTCCAAGGCTATGGCTTGGTGCATGCTTCTGGGATTGCCTAGGGCTCCATTATGCAAAGCAAGTCTTATAGTTCTGTGGGCCATTTCTGCAGCCTCTTTAACCAATCTCTGAAAGTTGTAAGCAAACTTGAGGCCATTTTACAATATGCTCTTGGTTAACCTCTGCCTTCCTGAGGGAAAAGAAGCAAAGGACTAAATCTTGTTTTAATTATGACAGTGTTTATAATCAGAAAAGAAATTTTTCCAGCCCTCTTCAAAATGCATTCGATCTGAGAATGAGTCATATATATCCCACTTCAACTTAGGGGAATCTCTTTTCCCAATTAAATTAAGAGTGGGTTGCCTTAGTCACTTTTACTTTTTTGAGGTCCTGAATGGAATCATGTTCATAGCTAATTTCAATGTAACCCAGTTAAAAGAGTTCCATGCATGTACTATTACAAGCCTCATCAATGAAGCCTTTCTGAGACTAAAACATGTGCTGAACATTTAGGAAGACACTTCCTGAGTACCTCCTGGGTAATCATTTTTGGGATCTATTATTCTAAAAGTTAAAATAGCGGGATTAGAGGTATCACCCAAGTGGTGCTCAAGAAGCCACTCCCAGTAATTGCTGGCCAATTGGGTCTGTGGATCAGTGCAATGCTTAATTCCTGTGCTAGGGACCATCAGGTCTATCCCAGAAGTTCTGCTACCAGGAAAGGCTATGTGGTGCGGAGGATTGAACCCATGTTGGAAATATGCCAGACCTGCAACCTAATCCTGTCCTATCTCACTGGTCCTTGTTTTAAATATTTCTTTTTTCTTCCTGGGCCATACCCAATAGTGCTGAGGACTAACTCCTGCAGGACATAAAGGATTATAAAGGGTGCTGGGGATTCAACCATTGTCAGCCATACACTAGGCAAGTCCCCTCCCTGCTGTTTTGTCTCTGAAGCCCCTGTTTCAGTTTTTAAAGAAAAAAGGGGCTTCCATATGCCCCAATACAGCACCTTTGTTTCCAGCATGGGCTACTGGAAATAAAGTTGCTATTGACAAAGGGTCTGCACCTGAAAAGGAAATGGATGGGGTAAAGGGGACCACCAAGGATTCTGATTATGGCGTCGATTTATTTTTGAAATGCCATGACTTATATAGTTTTTACACAAAGAGAGGAGGGGACAGTGCAAACATTTATCAAGCATGTATTTGTCATCAAGCAGTTCAAAAGGTTTGGCATGTGCCTGTTAATTTAATACAAGTTTCCTGAGGAACATCCTAGTATCATACCAAATGCTCTATCTATAGGTCTGAGTTTCCTGAGCCACAAGAGTGTGAGCTTATGGTTCTTTTGATCTGCGTTAACTCATGACCAGTTGGCACGTACACAATGTATAGCTCAATTAAAGAACAGGCCTGTTAGAAAATGGCAGTTTGCTATAAGATGGCTGTGCTTATGCCAAGACTGTGCTTATGCCAAGATCTGGCTCTCTACAATAGTATGGAAGTAAGGCATTTGCCTTGCATGCAGAAGGACAGTGGTTCGAATCCCGGCAGCCCATAGGGTCCCCCAAGCCTGCCAGGAGTGATATCTGAGCGTAGAGCCAGGAGCAACCCCTGAGCGCTGCCAGGTGTGACCCCCCCAAAAAAAAACAAACAAACAAAGAGTATCCATCACCAATAAAGTAAAACAGACCAGCCTTTTTTCCCCACTGTGGTGTGGTTCCCAGGATTAAATGCATGTATTCAACCACTGTCCATGAAATTCCTATTTGTCTACCTCTATTACCCTACTATTTTTGAAGGGGGTTTGGGGAATCATTGTGTGTGTGTGTGTGTGTGTGTGTGTGTGTGTGTGTGTGTGTGTGTGTGTGTGTGCGCGCGCGCAGGGCTTATTTCTGATTCTATGCTCAGGAATCATTCCCGCAGTGCTCAGGGGAATTATATTTTGTACTAAGTATGGACTAGGGTCCATTCATTCAAGGCAAGTACTATAGTCCCCTGCACTTTCTCTCCAATCCTATTATTGCCATGCCAGAAACCAATCAAGGGCTTCCCACTGTCTAGGAAAGTGCTTTGTTACTGAGTTACATCCATGGTCCTATTATTATATCTGTTGACTTTTGTTCACAGTTGACTACTGTTGGCTCCTGATATGTCTACCTTCTTTTATTGTGAGTTTGTTTTAAGCAGGCTTATTTTTCTCTCAAGACAGTCTCTGTACCAAGACTTTTGGAAACATTCCTCAAAATCTTCTGGATTTTTTTTCTGGAACTCTATTGATATTGCTGGTCTTAAATTCAGTTTTTTTCTTTTCTTTTTTCTTTTAATCATAGTGGCTTACATATCGTTCTCAGTAATATTTTAGGCACATATTAACATTGAGTCAGGGGAATTCCCACCACCGAATTGTCCTCCCTTCACCCCCGTTCCTGTCCTGCCTCCCATAGCCTCCACCCTCACCCCCGGGGTTGCTAGATAAATTTAGTTTTTATATTGATTTTTTAGTTTGGATGTTTTGTTTATGTTTGTTTTGTTTTGGAGCCACATCCAGTGGTAAGAATTACTCCTAGCTCTACACTTAAGGATCACTCAAGATGGGCACAAATATCATTTGTGATGCTGCAGATTGAATTTGACCATATGCAAGACAAGTGCCCTACCCATTTTACAATCTCTCCAACTTCTGTTTCTTTCTTTCTTTTTTTTAAAGTGACTAATATGATACATCCAAAAGTAAAGCTCATGGAAAGAATGCTGTCAAATTAGTTAATGGTCTAAGAAGAAACTTTATTTTCCAAAGCAAAGCCCATGGGCTTTAGCGATAGTACTACAGATAGAGTGCTCACCTTGTACCTGACCAATTCAGGTTCAATCTCTGGCATCCCATATGGTTCCCAAACACTGCCAGGAGTGATCCCTGGGCATTGCCAAGAGTTTTCTAGGAAACAAAATATGTGACCTCCCCCAACCCAAACCAAAGGTTTTTTTGTTTTGTTTTGTATTTGTTTTTGTTTTTGTTTTTTTGGAGGGTGGCTCTCATTTGGGCTGCTTCAGGCTGTATGCTCAAGAGTTACTCCCAGACTTTGAGCTGGGCCAGCTGCATATAAGACAAGTACCTGATCCCTGTGCTATTTCTCCAGCCCTTGTGTTTCTTAACTCCACTTCCTAGATTTGAGGAAATAGAAGGAAAACTCATCTCCTTCTTTATTGGTCTGATTCAGACTACTTCTATTTTATTTTTTAAATTATAATTATTTTATTTAAGCACCATGGGTACAAAATTGTTCACGATTGAGTTTCAATCATAGAATGTACATAACCCTCCACTAGTGTACATTTCCTATCACCAATGTCCCCAGTTTCTTTCCCTCTCTGTACCTGTCTGCCTCTGGGGCAGGTATTTTACTTCTCTTTCTCTCTCTGTTTCTCTCTCCCCCCTTAATAGTTACCACATATATCACTTTATCCCCTTTTAGCACTCAGTTCTAGTTCAGAGTGATCAGTTCCAACTATCATTATGACAGTGGTCCCTTATTTGCCCTAACTACTGTGTTTACCACTCTTTGTGGCAAACTTCCTACCATGGATTGGTCATCCTGGCTCTCATCTTTATTTTTCTCTGGAAATTATTACCATTCTATCTTTTATTGAAAAACTCATCTTCTAACCTCACAAAGTTTACTGAGCTCAATACCAACCCCTCCTGCATACCTTCGGTGT
The DNA here is from genome assembly GCF_024139225.1 of Suncus etruscus. Classification (NCBI taxonomy): domain Eukaryota; kingdom Metazoa; phylum Chordata; class Mammalia; order Eulipotyphla; family Soricidae; genus Suncus; species Suncus etruscus. The sequence goes on from NC_064856.1 coordinate 49,688,235, forward strand.
CTGATCAGTTCTTAGAATCTCAGCTTCTTTTGCTATAATACATCATGTAAGGTACTTGTCTTGCACACAGCTGAAATGGGTTCAATCCCTGGCACCCCATATGGTTTGTTATGCATTGCCAGGAGTAATTTCTCAGTGCAAAGCCTGGAGTAACTCCTGAGCATTTCTGGATGTGGCCCCAAAACAAAACAAAATAATTTCAGCTTCTTTTGGGTTTATTTTTGATACCTAAATATTTGCCATTACTTTCTAATACGTATGCTTCTAGTATATTTGTATATGTTATATTTTATTCAAATATCCAATTCTTTGTGACTGGAAGGATTCTAGTCATCTCAGTCAACCATATTATTGGGACATGCAGTGTCTTGTTATAAATAGTTAACTTAGCAAAAAAAGTTTAGTCATTTTTTATTAATTTTTTTTTTTCGTTTTTGGGTCACAGCCAGCAGCGCTCAGGGGTTACTCCTGGCTCTACTCTCAGAAATCACTCCTGGCAGGCCTGGGGGATCATATGGGATGCGGGATTCGAACCACCATCCTTCTGCATGCAAGGCAAACACCCTACCTTCATGCTATCTCTCTGGCCCCATTTTTTATTAATATTTTATCATACTTTTTTTTTTTTTTTTGGTTTTTGGGCCACACCCGGCAATGCTCAGGGGTTACTCCTGGCTGTCTGCTCAGAAATAGCTCCTGGCAGGCACGGGGGACCATATAGGACACCGGGATTCGAGCCAACCAGCTTTGGTCCTGGATCGGCTGCTTGCAAGGCAAACGCCACTGTGTTATCTCTGTGGGCCCATCATACCCTTTTTTATAAGCAGAAACTTGAGGACCAACAAGATAACACAGCAAGCTATTTCAGATCTGGGACAATAAGTGATTTATTGCAGTACCTCTCAGTTCTGCCCGAGTTTTTCTGCCTGTATGAAAATTAGATCATTTTGTTAGAGTCCTTCCAACTCTATGACTTTACCATTCCATGATGACTCCAAACTCAATTTCCAGGAACTCCCATATGCAGTGCTGCTATTCTGGTTAGCTGTAAGTGGTTAGAAAGGAGTGATACATAGTATAAGTTGCCATATGCCCCAAATTCCAACATTTGATAAAGAACAAATTCATTGAGCTTTTATAGTATTCCCATGGGGGACCAAGGCTTTGGTTTGTGATAACTACCTTTATCATTATGTCCTCTTTGGATCATAAGATTTATTAAAGCAGGAATCACTAACTATATTGTAAATTCTAAGCAAATGTTAAATGAATAAATGCAATAAATGATACTGGCAATATCTTCCGTAAAATATAACGTTAAGGAGTAAGAGAAATAGTTCAGTCAGTAGGGTACTTACTTTGTAAATAGCTAACCTGGTACAATCCTCAGCATCCCTGAGGCTGTATGGTTCCCTGAGCACCACCAGGAATGATTACTGAGTGCAAAGTTAAGAGTCATTCCTGAGCACTGCTGGGTGTGGCCCAAAAATAAAAATAAAAATAAATCACATTCATTACTTTATAGTTTTAGCTTCATTTACTGCTTATCCTTGCCTCAGTTTATAACCACGATGTGCTATTTGAAGTAGTTGAACACATTTTTGCTTTAGTCTTCAGTTTTCTTTTATTTTCTTGGTTTTGGGTTTTGGGGCCACACCTGGCCACACTTGAGCACCTGGCAGTGCTCAGGGATTTCTCCAAGGGTTATTCCTGGTAGGCTTGGGGAACCATATGGGATGCTGCGGATCTAATCTGGGTCGGCCACATGTAAGACAAAGAGCCTTCCTGTTGTGCTCACTCCCCCCCCCCCAATCTTCAGCTTTCTTTTGTTGTTGTTCCTTAAAATTTTTTTTTAATTCTCTTATCTTAAAAATGGTTTCTTTCCAACTTCTGCTCAATCTTTTCCATTATTTAAGAAGATGCTTTTCAGATGCCAATTCTCTATATCTAGGGCAGTTTTTTTTTCATATAACAAATGCTTAATAAATTGAAGTTAATTGAAGTTGAGTTGAAAATGCACCTGCTTGGCTTCCAAAGGATCTCTCTCTCTCTCTCTCTCTCTCTCTCTCTCTCTCTCTCTCTCTCTCTCTCCCTCTGTCTCTCTCTGTCTCTCTCTCTGTCTCTCTCTCTGTCTCTCTCTCTCTCCCTCTTCCTCTCCTCTCTTTCAGTTAGCTCCTTCCCTCTACATATGCACTGTGGTTTTCATGGTTCCTCTCTTGTGACCTGTAGGTGGCCTATGACATGGGAGATTACTACCATGCTATCCCATGGCTGGAGGAGGCTGTCAGTCTTTTTCGAGGATCATATGGAGAATGGAAGACAGAAGATGAGGCAAGTCTAGAGGATGCCTTGGATCACTTGGCCTTTGCCTATTTCCAGGTAGGGGTGATGCTAAATGTTTCCATTACAATACATGCCATGCTTCCCACCTTCTTTATAGCTTTTTTTCTAATTATTCACATATCTTAATTTATTTCATCCTTCAGAGGGAGAAGAAAAGACACAGAATGATCTCACTCTTATGTGGGATATAAAGAAACATAGTAGGAAAATTATGATTGCTCAAAGGCAATAGAAGAGCTGGAGAACTGGTCCTTAGTAGGACACTAGCCACTGTGGGAGTAGGGGGTCAAGGAAGTGGTCACTACGACAATGATAGAAGGAAGTGATCACTGTGGAAAATGACTAGGTGCTGAAAGGAGGTAAAATAATATGCATAATACCCTTTCAGTAACAGTATTGTAAACTATAGTGCCTAAAAGGAAAAAAAGAAACTAGTGCCATCCATGGAGGCAGGCTAGGGGCAGGAGGGAAACTGGGGACATCTGTGGGACAATTGTGGAAATTGTACAAATTTCCAAGAATTTACATTATTGGAATAATGTTCACATGAAATCCTATTATAAATTACTTTGTAATTTAGTGATTCAATTTAAAAATTAAAAAATGTGTTAATATTATTATCATTAGGAATAATTTCATCTTCCCAAGAGAACTAATGGTGTGTGGGTGAATAAATCAAGTTTCCCAAGTGTTGCTAACTTGTTGAAGAGTTTTTCCATTTGGGATTTGAGCATATGTCTCTGCATCTTTGAAATCTTATCTCCCACTTTGATGCAGTCTTTCAGCCTAAGAGCTGCATCAATAAATGTGTGATGGGTTGCTAGTATAGTCTCTCTTCTGCATTCCTAGCAGCTCAAAACACATCACATATATTAGGACACATCACCAAGGCCTAAGGAAGATTTTAGATTGTTGCCTCCTTTCATCTTCAACTGAGTCCATCTGAAATTCTACCAGTGTCCAGCTCCAGAGCTGACATGATTGACCCATAGTCTCTGTGGCACTTCGGAGTATAGATTTTCCCTGGTACAGTTGATCTACAATCAGTTCTACCTGTATGAAACCTAATTTTCCTAAATAAAGGAGCTGCCATACTTTAAATAGTTAAATACTACCACTTCCCACCAAAGTTGAAATTGTTTCAAAATAAGCTGGAAAAAATTACTACATGCCAATATCCAGAGTTCCCAATGCTAATCAACCATTATGCACTCTGTACTACTTTTCCTTTCCCCCCTTTTATGAGAAAAGGGGGATGGAAGAGTATGGGTAGCCCAAACCCCATGTGTTGCTGCCAAAGCAGACTTTTTCTGGGTGTAGCAGATGGTCCTTGTTTTTCTTGGGGAAGTTCTTGGTAAGTGGATCTTTGTGTTAAAACCTTCTAGTCTGTTCTTTCTTACTCTGTCCAGTGACTACATAATAAAATGGAAATAGCATCCTTGTGACACAAAGGATAAGAAGTAATTGGATTTTAATAAAGGGAGAAAAAGGAACCTTGACATGGAGACTCAAAGAGAAACTACAGAAAAGGTGGTTTTAAATACAGACCCTGTGTTACTCTCAAGCTCTGGAGGTCTCTTTCCATAGTTGTGCTTTGTCTGGCAGATTTTACTCATCTTACAAGGCATAGCTCAGATGTCACTGATTTTGTGAAATTTCCAGTACTCAGACTTGACTTCTTTGTGCTCTTAAAACGTTGTGAAATATTTTAAATGCTATAGTAATAAGCTGAGGCATTATAGATGATTTCTAGTGCCCTTTGTATCCCCAGTCATTTAGTGATGACTATCCCTTTGTGTATCTGTAATCATCTTTCCCCTTGCTTGCTTGCTTTTTATTTTATCTTATTTGATTTTTTTTATTTTTGGGCAAATTCCATGCCCATTGTGCTATAATTTTTTGTTTTGTTTTGTTTTGTTTTTGGGCCACACCCGGCGATGCTCAGGGGTTACTCCTGGCTGTCTGCTCAGAAATAGCTCCTGGTAGGCACGGGGGACCATATGGGACACCGGGATTCGAACCAACCACCTTTGGTCCTGGATCAGCTGCTTGCAAGGCAAACACCACTGTGCTATCTCTCCGGCCAGTGCTATAAATTTTTATATTTATATTATGTATACTTAATAATGTTATATATATGTATATATATGTTATATATATGTTATATATATATATATATATGGTTTTTGGGCCACACTCGGCGGTGCTCAGGGGTTACTCCTGGCTGTCTGCTCAGAAATAGCTCCTGGCAGGCACGGGGGACCATATGGGACACCGGGATTCAAACCAACCACCTTTGGTCCTGGATCGGCTGCTTGCAAGGCAAATGCCGCTGTGCTATTTCTCTGGGCCCATTTTCACGACATTTTTTAAAATAAAGTTACTTCAGTATCTGTTCATAAGAGGCAGTATAGTACAGTCTTTAAACCTATGACTATAAAGTCATATTGGGAATTATAAAAATCATAAATAATTTAAATATTAGAATATTAAAATAAAATATTCTATTTAACATTAACCCTTTGGATAGTAATTTTCCTCAGGTGATTAATTTTATCAGTAGATAAGCAAAATGCATATTAAGTAGAATAATATTCAGACTTACAAAGGAAATTCTGTCCATGTTGCCTCATGAGGACACATTGAGGATGCTCTGTTAAGTGCAATAAGGCAATCACAAGATGTGTCTTGTCTCCTTCATGACAGGCTTTGAGAGTCAGATGAATGAGGGTTAAAATGCAAGCAAGGGGCCAGAGTGATAGCACAAGGGGTAAGGAGTTTGCCTTGAAGGTGGCTGATCCAGGTTTGATCCCCAGTGTCCTACATGGTCCCCTGAGCCTAGTAGGAGTAATTTCTGACCACAAAGCCAGGAGTAATCCTGTACAAGACACCAAAGAATGGCGGGTTTGGTTGGGGAAGAGCTCAAAAAGCAGGATGTGTGCTAAGCAGGCTCAAGAACCAGAGTTCAATTCCCAGTATTCCATGGATTCCTGCATAATACTGGGTAACTTTCAGTGTTTGTAAACTGCATCATGGTACCCAGGCACTGACCCATTAAGCTTGCTTTTATGATCAAGCTAAGTGTTACCTGGAGTAGCTTCTAGGTCTCAGAATAATTAAAGAAAGGTTGAATTTTTTGTTTTGGGTTTGGGACTGCCAAACTGCCAGTAACAAAGACTATACCAACCATAGCCCTCAGGTTCTCTCCTATGACATATGACATATGGTGCTGGGGATTAAAACATGCACATTAAGCACTTGGGGTATTCCTGGCTATGTGCTCAGAAATTACTTCTGGTAGCCTTGGGGGATGCTGGATGGGTTAAAAAGCACCATATGGGATGCCAGGGATCATATCTGGGCCAGTCACATGCAAGGAAAAATCCCTACCCCCTGTGCTATCACTCTGCCACTTTGCTTGCTTTTTTAAAGAAAAAAAGTTGTTTGGGGGGAAGGAGAAATAGTACACTGAGTAGGGTACTTGCTTTGCACAAAGCTGGTCTAGGTTTGATCCCTGACACTACATATGATCCCCTGAGCCATATCAGGGGTCAGAGAGATAGTATAGAGGGTAAAGTGCTTGTCTTGCATGCTGCCAACTCATGTTTGATTCCCAGGACCCCAGATGGTCCCCTGATCATCACTAGAATTGATTCCTGAGCATAGAATCAGGAAAAAATCCTGAGCACAGCTAGGTGTGGCCCCAAAACAAACAAACAAAAAGAATGATGGTTTTTCAGAGCTAGTCAAGGAGTTAAGAGAACTGAGTGCTGCTTAATAGGTGTTGTTGTATATACAAATTTGTTCTGTATTCTAATTTGGGGGGTTACGCCTGGCTCAAAATGCTATATATTTTAAAGGTGATTTTAGAATAATGTTTTTATTATTTTTTTTTCCTTCCTTCCCTAGAGATGGTGGTAATAGGTCACGCGTAATGGAGGAAACTGAGAATTGAATTGCATAGAGGTAGCTGATCCTTAGTTTAGACAAGAATCTCTCATTTCTAGGTTGTTAATATGGGAATGTATCATATTACCTATTTGGGACAAGACTTTTGTAGTTTTAAAAATCTGCTTAGTGGTTTGCCAGAGGAGGTATCCTCAGTAAAGTTAACTCTTTCTTTTCTTTTCTCTTTTTTCTTTTTTTCTAGGCAGGAAATGTTTCCTACGCTCTCAGCCTGTCTCAAGAGTTTCTCCTCTACAGTACGTGATGATAAGAGATAAGCTACGGGCTTGATTCACTGGGGAATCTCTTCTACTCAGGGGCCTCATCTCTGCAAGTGAAATACAGCTACTCAATTCAATTTTGCTTATTTCATAAGGCACATTTCCTTTTCTTTTGTTTCACTACTACCAGTTCTGTGTTTAGGGAGCCTTGTGGTCTGGGAATCAGACCCAGAGCTCTAGCATGCAAAGCATCCATGCACTCCTGTCGGTGGTGATAGAGATAAGGCATCTGCCTTGCAAGATCCAGCCTAAGACAGATAGCAGTTCGATCCCATATGGTCCCCCCCCCAAGTCGGAGCGATTTCTGAGCACTTAGCCAGGAGTAACCACTGAGCATCAACAGTGTGGGCCAAAAAAAAGGGGGGGAAATATCACTGTAACTTCATTACTAATTTTGCACTTAATCTTATTACTGACTAATCAGTGTAATGGGAGTAAAATTTAAGTTAGTATAAAAATACTTAGAGGAAGATATTACCTGTCTGCTTTCTCTTCCACGCCTATCCAGTAGGGAGTAAGTGCAAATGTCTGATTAGTTCAGACATTTAAAAACCCAGGTTGGGGGAGTAGACTAGAAATGGAGGCAGTCAGTGAGAGTTGTGTTGTGTAAGGAAAGAGAGACAGTGAGATTATTATCTTTGACTTATTAGTAACAGGTATCAATTCTTTTCTTGAACCCAGAGCTTACTCTGCAAGTATCCTACCCAGCTTGCCTCGATGGTCGACTTCAACTTATCAGACAGTGTCCTTGCTAGTTTGTTATGGAAAAAAGATTTCAATATGAGGTGCTCATCCTGATTCCACCAAGATTTAACACTTAACCAAACTAATGGTTTAGCCTCTCCAGAGCATGTCAGTACAACTGATTAGTGTGAATTGATCAGTGTGTGATCAGTGTAGTCAACAACCAATGCAGAATCTTTCCATTCTTTAAGGAAGGTGAGACAATCTTCCATGAGAACTTTTTCCATTCCCCATAGGTGCATTACCTAAATCTGAAATAATTTCCTCTTTCCTTTTCTTGTGCTCTTTCTGCTTAGATCTTTCATCTGGTACAGATGTTTGGCATTCTCTTCTAATACTAGATGGGATACTGCCCAATTCTCAAATGTACTTACTAAAATAAATTAGACCTTTAACAATAAGTTGTAGACAATGGATAAAGCACTTGCCCTGTACATGGCTGGCTCTGGTTCAATCCCTGACACACAGTTGGGCCCCAAAATGATACAAGATCCCCTCGGGGATAGGCTAAAATCAAAGTCAGGAAACCTGTTATTTGTACCACTCTGCCTCACGTCTTAGGAATGTTGAAGGATCCAGTAGATTTGAAAATGAATTCACTTAGAATTCTTCAATTAAGAGCAGACCAAGTCTCTGCTATTGGCTTTGGTTCTATACATTTTTTTTTACCCCAGAGCACTTACTTGATATGTTTTTTATGTAAGCAGTGCTGGGGTGGGGTTACTCCCTGTGGTGCTCAAGATCTAACCAGGGTTGGCCTTAAGCAAGGCAAGGGTCGTAGGCCATATATTATTTCTCTGCCCCCTTATATGGATTCTTAGTATATCTTTTCTCCTTTAGACTCCCAAGTTCCAGGTGATTAGTCTCTAGCACAGTGTCTAATACATAGAATATACATTTTGACATTTTATTGAAAAAAATTGGTAAATGAACACAGAAAACTGATCACCAGAGCACTGTCCTATAGCCACTATTCCTATGATCCTTTGGGGGGTAAGAGTCCATTTGCCACTCATAGACAACAATGAAACTAGAACAAGCCTTGGCATTACCTCTGGGGCTACAGTTCTTTCATCTATATTATCCCATGTTCTGGTTCCTTCCAGGCCCAGACAATAAGAGGATGGCCAGAAATATCTTGAAATATGAGAAGCTCTTGTCAGAGAACTCCAAAAAGATGGTAGCTGAGGCCATCATCCGGAGGCCCAATGTACCCCACCTGCAGACCAGAGATATCTATGAGGAACTGTGCCAAACCCTGGGTTCTCAGGTAAGATATTGGAAAAAGACATGGGATCAGAAAGGTAAAAAATTAAACTGGGGCAGTATGAGGTATATGGACTGTGGCATTAAAAAGTAGTGAGAGAAAGCTCATTTGGCTAGCGTGAGTGACCACATTCTGAATATCCTATTCTCATGGTTTGGGAAGTTTTGTGTGTGTGTGTGTGTGTGTATGTGTGTGACACTTGGTAGTGCTCAGACTTAATTCTAACTATGCTCAGAAATCACTTTTAGCGCTCAGGGTATCACATACTGTACAGGGGATTGAACCAGGGCTAGCTGCATATGTTAGGGAATGTCACAAAGATTGCTGTAAAATTGGGTGGAATAGATATGTTTATTCACATAAACCAAGAGTCCAAGTAGCTCTGACAACTCTCAATCCTGAAAAAAGAATCCACACTGTTTTTTCTAATAATCATACTGATAAACACACTGATTGTTCAAATAATCAAACAAGCAAACATTTTTACATAAACTGAGTTATAGCCAAAGCTGGTGTGGCCTTGAAGAACAAGAAACTTTTACACAAACTAAGTTACAGCCAAAGCTGGTGTGGCTGGCCTTGAGGAATAAAAAGCATCATATATACTTGAGTATAAGCTGACCCCCTAATTTTACCCTAAAAACTGGGAAAGTTTTCCCAGTGACTCGAGTATAAGCCAAGGTGAAAATGCAGCAGCCACTGGTAAATTTCAAAAATAAAAATATATACTCAGAACAATTACAATAAAGGAGGAATCCGTAGGTTAAATGTATTTCAATATTTATTGCTAAAGAAAAACTATAAACTAGCAACAATAACTTTAAAACTTTAAGGTACAGAAAACCATAGCTTAACAGGTAATCAAGCTTAATCACAAAGGTTAAAATCCTTTAAAACTGGATTCCTCCTCCTCCTCACCTGGATGTCCAAACAGAGCTTCAGCTGTATCAGATGGGAGGGTATCAGCATAGACATTGCCATCATCAATGAGTTCGCAGTTATCATCAACGCTGCTATCGGTCTCATACAAAGCGCAGAATATGGTGGGTTAACTAGTTCAGTGGCATTGGGGCTGGTGAGGTTGCACTAGAGGTATGGTGTCTGCCTTGCCAGCGCTAGCCAAGGAAGGACCGCGGTTCGATCCCCCGGCATCCCATATGGTCCCCCCAAGCCAGGGGCAGTTTCTGAGTGCTTAGTCGGGAGTGACCTCTGAGCAACAAACGGGTGTGGCCGAAAACAAACAAACAAACAAAAAAAATAGTTCAGTGGCATCTAGTTCAGTTCAGCCGCCATGACTTGTGGACTAAGCTGAAGCACCGCCCCCTCCAGCAGGTGGCAGAAAACGACTGGGAGACTACGTGCATTTGATTTGGTACACATGCACCAAATCAAATTACCTGTATGACTCGAGTATAAGCCGAGTTCGGGTTTTTTGGCACAAATTTTGTGCCGGAAAAACTCGGCTTATACCGAGTATAAACAGTATTCTGTGCTAATCTCTCTGGCTGCAGCTGCTGTGATCAAGTGACTCAGATACTCTCATGCTCATAAATCCTTGTCAGCTAGTTTTCACTGTGCAGTTTTTCCTCAATTTTTCTCACACATACAGGGCAAACACCTTAACCCTTATACTAACTTGTTTGGAGTGGTACTCAGAGGCTACTCCCCGTTTGGTTCTTTTTTGGGTTGAATTATAAAGTACCTAAAATTGATCCCAGGCCTCCTACATGTTAAATATGATCTCTAGCCTGTTGAGCTATCACTTTGGCCCCATACATTCAAGTATTTTTTCTACTGAGTTCCCCTATATTGTTTTCTGCTCCTAGCTCTTGTTCTCTTGATTAATTCTAGTCTTCCCTTGCAGCCCACTCACTACCAAATACCCAGTCTCTACTGCTCCTATGAGACCAATTCTAGCCCCTACCTGCTGCTCCAGCCTGTCCGGAAGGAGGTCGTACACCTGGAGCCCTACATTGTTCTCTTCCATGACTTTGTCAGTGACTCTGAGGCTCAGAAAATCAGAGGGTTTGCAGAACCGTGGGTGAGTATCCCCAAAGCCTGTCAGGAGTTTTCCTTTGTTTTTCTCCACCATTGTCTCAGGGTCCCCCCACAAACCATATTCCAGTCTCATCTCCCCGCCATGGTAAGCTTAGTACTGGAGGGAAATGAATACTCTGGTGTTAAAATTTGTAATTGTGAAACCCTATTAAAGCCTACATTATCAAATTATGAATCATAGTGATTCAAAGAAAAGGAAAATCAGAATTATTGTTAAATACATATTTTATTTGGCAGTGTTTGTCTAAGCAGAGAAAATGTGCCGTGGTTGACTCTGGAGAAAGGGGATTGTCTGGGAAAAATACAAGGGCATTTTTCTGGGATATTGAAAAATGCTCTCCATATATTGTTAGGGATGCATTTGTCAAAACTCAGCTCCTAGCCTAATGGAGTGGGAGTATGGCTTATTGGTAGAGAATGTGCCTTGCATATGTAAGGTCTTAGGTCTTATTTTTTGTTTTTTGTTTGTTTGATTTTTTTTCTTTTGGTTTTTGGGCCACACCCGGCGGTGCTCAGGGGTTACTCCTGGCTGTCTGCTCAGAAATAGCTCCTGGCAGGCACGGGGGACCATATGGGACACCGGGATTCAAACCAACCACCTTTGGTCCTGAATCGGCTGCTTGCAAGGCAAATGCCGCTGTGCTATCTCTCCGGGCCCAGGTCTTAGGTTTTTTATTTTACTCCAAATATTCCTTTAACACTAATATTTCATGGTGAATACACTGGTTTATTTTTTGTTTTTATTAAGACACTGTGGTTTACAAAGTTGTCCATAATAAGTTTGTTTTTGGTGTATAGTGTTCTAACACCAATTCTATTTCCATTGTCCCCTTCCCTCCACCAATGTCCCCAGATGGAACATTAATTCACACTTCCCATTCTGCCTCCTTGGAAAGCATATAACAAATATATTTAATATTACTTGCTCCAACAAAACTTAAAGAAATGGCAAACAGAATTATCAGAAAATAAATCAATAAAAGTGAGTTTCTAATGATTGATTGCCATGTTTATAATCTTTTTTAATCTAGTAGAGAGCAACCACATACACCATTAGGGACTGCCATACTCAATGCCACATATTAGGAAGTTTTTCCTGTCCCTCAGTGGGCATTTGAAATGCTTCTTATGAAACCATTTTCAAGGCCTTGTGTCCCTAGTCCAGCCCATTCCCTGTCCACGAACCTCTGTACTGTTCTTTCAAATCTAATAATGATTTAACTGGTGGAGGCAAACAGTAACTGGTAGAGGGTGAGGAGTAAAAATATTGCATGCATGTATGAGCATTATGAGCAATATTGTAAATCACATTGACTAAAATTAAATACATTTAAAAATAGATACAATTGTTGGGGGGGAACTAATCTAGTTTACATGATTATCTTGTTAATATTTAGAAACTGACATGCACCACCAGTGGCTTTACACTTAAATATGATTTAATTAACAAAAATTATAGCACCGGTGTCAACATGTTAAAGAGGAGACTGAAGCCAGAGAAGGGTCTGAATTAATTATTACATGCTGGGCCACGGAAAAAAATGAAAAAATCTTTTCCTATGAGAGTTCCAAGTTCAATGAAAAGAACAATAAAAATGACATGCATGTAGTTAGAGTCAGAAGTGGAACTGGGAGGAACATTAAATGCTGCTCCACTACTCTACCTTTTTGTACTAGCAAATTTAAGCCAAATGATGAGATGGACCAGATCTCAGGAACGCTAAGAATGAAGGCTTGTTTCTCACATTGTGAGTCTCATGGGAGAAGAATAAGAAAGAGATGGCAAACTTCTGCATGCAAGTACCTGGCATGATTTCATCCTTGTTTCTCTGGTCAGAGCAAACTGCCACGCTGACAGCCTGGAGTCTGTCTAGTTCTCTGGACAGGAAGGCAGTGCAAATCACTACACCAGGCTTGATGCCAATGGGAGGGGCTATATAATGCTCCTCATGAAATGTTGCTGCAAATATTTAGAAAAATATTATGCTATAGTTCACCACTGTGCTAGCATGTAGCTGCTTACCAATGACACATTAAGATTGAGAATCACCATAGTAGACCTGTCAAATGAGACCTACAAGCCAGAGAATGGTGGGATATAGTAAAAATTATCAACAAAATGAACTGCTCACCAAGAATACTCTAGCTAGGTTATTGTTCAGATTTGAAGTAATGACACAGAGCTTCATGGATATCTTACGGAATCCATAGCCTTAAAACTAGTTTTGCAAGAAGCACTAAAGGAGCTTTTGAAAGGATAGGGCAAACATCTCAGTACTTTGTCATTGATTGTGGCACTTATATATATACTTAGGTTTGCCCTCTACTAGATTAAGAAAGATTTGCTTATTCCTAGCTTGCTAAGGGTTTTATATTTTTCTAATAATGAATATTCCATTTGTATTGTATGTGCTTGCCTATTTAAGTGATTTAGTTACATCTACAGGGATTTTAATTGTAAACTATTATTTATTAATGCATATACTTAAGCACTATCTATAATATAATATTATCTAATGTAAATCCTTTTTAGGTAAAACACTTTTTTGGATTTTAAATTTTTATTAAAGCAGTTACATAAATGAAATATTGAGGACATCTATTATTATATGAGTCCCAGTTAATTCTTATTTTTTTCTGCATATAACCAGAACATTCACCAAGAAAGCCCTAACTTTAAATAAAGTCAAAATAGCCACTGGAAAGTAAACTGGCATTTTATCATCCCTACAGTAAAACTGCATGCTTCATCATGTGCATCAAAAAATCTACAGGGCTACTTAATCAACTTCTCTTTTATAGAATTTATTTTACATCTAATATACCAAACAGCATTTTAAATACAGACATATATCTTCCTAATAAGATAAAGATATCTCTCTATCATACTGGAAATCAGGTATACCCATCATGTAGTCTTCAAATATTTTTGTAATTAAGCCTTCATAATTTGACAATGCATTCAGGAAATAATCTTTGTACTCATTAACAAATTTAAGAACACTTAAAGCATATATGTCTATTCTAAGTAGTTTAACATTAGGTAAGAATTTTACAAATAATAAAAATGTATTACAAATGTTGGGGTCGGAGCAATAGCACAGCAGCAGGGCGTTTGCCTTGCATGCAGCCAACCCATGATGGACCTGGGTTTGATCCCTGGCATACTATATGGTCCCTCAAGCCTACCAGGAGCGATTTATGAGTGCAGAGCCAGGAGTAACCCCTGAGCACCACCAGGTGTGGCCCAAAAACTAAAGAAGAAGGAGGAGGAGGAGGAAGAAGAAGGAAGAAGAGAAGAGAAGAAGAAGAAGAAGAAGAAGAAGAAGAAGAAGAAGAAGAAGAAGAAGAAGAAGAAGAAGAAGAAGAAGAAGAAGAAGAAGAAGAAGGAGGAGGAGGAGGAGGAGGAGGAGGAGGAGGAAGAGGAGAAGAAGAAGAAGGAGAAGAAGAAGAAGAAGAAGAAGAAGAAGGAGGAGGAGGAGGAGGAGGAGAAGAAGAAGAAGAAGAAGGAAAAAGAAGAGAGAAGAAGAAAAGAAGAAAGAGAAGAATAGGAAGAAGAAAGAAGAAGAAGAAGGAAAAAGAAGAGAGAAGAAGAAAAGAAGAGAAGAAGAGGAAGAAGAAAGAAGAAGAAGAAGAAAAAAGAAGAAGAAGAAGAAGAAGAAGAAGAAGAAGAAGAAGAAGAAGGAAAAAGAAGAGAGAAGAAGAAATATTTCTACAAATGCTACTTATTAGAAGTAATAGAAGAGCTTGGAATATGTATTTTTTCTCCAAACCACACAGCAAAAGCCAAAAATAGTATGATGGAACTTCTGACACATCCCAAGGTTCAGATCTTGCAGCCTGCAAATGTCAGTCCTCACATCTCCCTGTGCTTGTGCACTGGTTTTGTGATCCACTGGGTATAAGGATTTCTTCTGATAACTTTAATGGAATAAATTAATGAGGATAATTTCAGAGAATCTGCACATGGACTCTTCCCCAACTCAGTAAGAATTCAAAAGCCCTGCAGTGGTGACCAACTTATTCCTCAGCCACAGACAGATGGATTAGGGCAAATTGGAGCTGTTAACATGGAGATTCACATATTTGCAGTAGATTGGTCTTTTTGGAAATAGACATTTGTGGTCATCATGGTGTAAGCAAATCCAGTAAATAACTTTACTTGGCCTTATAGTTCCAAGCTACACTTTTTCTGGCCCATATGTGTATATGTGCTTATGTATATATATTAACCCCCTACTTCCATTTCTTCCTTCAAAGCCAATATTTTCTTGATGGTTAATTATCAAGAGGTGATAGAGTGATGTTGTCCAATTGCTATTGTGTTGTTATTGATGTCTTTCTTCAGGTCTATTAACAGTTGTTTTAAGTATTTTGCTGGCCCCTCATTGAGTGAATATATATTTAGGAGTGTGATTTCTTTCTGAGGTACATATTCCTTGATTATTAACAAATGACCCTCTAAGTCTCTTATAACCCTTTTGAACCTGAAGGATATATTGTCAGATATTACTATAGCTACCCTTGCCTTTTTGAGGGAGTTGTTTGCTTAAAGTATTGTCTTCCAATCTTTGACTTTGAATCTGTGTTTGCTCTGACTATTCAAATATGTTTCTTTTTTGATTTTTTTTTTTTTTTTTTGGTTTTTGGGTCACACCCGGCAGTTCTCAAGGGTTACTCCTGGCTCCATGCTCAGAAATTGCCCCTGACAGGCACAGGGGACCATATGGGATGCCGGGATTCGAACCACCATCCTTCTGCATGAAAGGCAAACGCCTTACCTCCATGCTATCTCTCCGGCCCCTCAAAGGTGTTTCTTACAGCCAACAGTTTTCTTATCCAGTTTTATACTCTGTATCTCTTAATATGTTCATTTAGTCTACAACATTGAGAGAAATTATTATCATGGAATTTTGTACCATCTTTTTGTAGAAGTTTGGTATCTTTGTGTGTTTGTCTTCTCTTCAAGTACCCACTTTAGTTCTTCTTATAAAGTTGGTTTAATAAAAGTTGATTTTGAGTCTACAAAGTTCCTGGGCTGCTATTTGTCCATGAAACTGTGTATTATTCCTTCAAATCCAAATGAGAGTCTGACTGGGTAACGTATTTTTGGTGAAGCATTCATTTTACATCCCATCACTGTCTTCAGGCCTGGAGGATGGCCTTTGCTAAATTTGCTGCAAATTTTAAGGATGCTTCTTTATATGTAAAATCCTTCTTTATCTTACTGATTTCAACATTTTCTTTCTATCTATGGTTTTCATTATTCTGACTAACAAGTGTCTTTGAATATTTTTATTTGGATGTCTTTTCGCTGGTACCATTATGGCATCCAGGATATGGGTACATGCACTCTCATGCTTGCAGTGATATGCATCCATAGGCCCTTAGAAATATTCTCTATTTGAGATTGTGAAAGTACTTGTGTACTAGAAGCAGGAGTGATAGTATACTGGGGAGAGCACTTTCCTTGTCTATAGCCTACCTGCATTTGATATTAGAATCTCGGAATCCTATATGGTCCCCTGTGCCTTACTAGGAGTGATATCTGAACTCAGAGCTAGGTATAAGCCCTGAATATTGCTAGTATAGTTGAAAACACAAAAATAACAATAAATAAATAAGTAAATAGAGCATCCTAGGAAGAAAAGGCAGAGGGTCGAGAGAAGCCAGACAAGGTTTGTCTACACGTGGGCTCCATCCACAGGACAAGGTGATGATTGGGATTCCAGGAAGATGGAGGGAGCTTGTACATAGAGCTTCCTGGAAGTGTGTGCTGAGCATGGGGTAATTTCAAAGGGTAACTATCTAAGGGAAGGATGATAGGGGAGCAGAGATGACCCTAAACGTGAGACTCCTTTCATGTCCTATTGGGATTGTGTTTTCTCCTATGGACCATGGAACAGTGGTTTCCACACAGGTGCTAGGGGCTACTAGGTCTATACTAGGCAGTGCTTGATAGGTCATGAAGTACATGAAATTGATCAGGGGTTCCAGCCATTAGAGCTATTTCCCCTTCCCAGGTCTGTGGATTTCAAGGCAGATTGATAGTAGAGGAGGAAATGAGGAGCAAGAATCATTGTAGCTGAAAATCCCTCAATGGTAGGAAGAAGGTCCAAAAGGCTGGAAGACATGCTTCACTTGTAGGAAAGAGTCCTAGGTTCAATCCCTGACACCAAATAGGGGACCCCTTCCACAAATATCACTGGGAACAACCCTTCGCCCACAAGCACAGAGTAATTCCAGGTGTGCCCTCAAAACAAAAGTAGTAAGAGAAAATAAATGTTCCTCAGGTTAGTCTCTGATCTTTGAAAGTTCTGGAGACTATTGAGCTCCTCTGTTGAAGTCCTGCAGTGTCTTGTTAGTAGCATCTTTTCAATGAAGTGCAATTGACTCTGGGCCAACAGTTGCTTTTTCCTATAACTGTATGGTTTTAGGATAGGAAATACACCAAAGTTACTCGTTTAATTTGTGATGGTCTGTCATCTTAGGCATTCTCAAAACTTCCTGCAAAAACATCCTTCTGGGCTTTCTGATCTATCTGATCTTAGCTCATTCAGGCTAAAACTGAGCTTCTGCACATAGCTGTCCTATGGGAAGTGGTCATTGAAGTCCACTCTAGTTAGTGGCCTTGCTTTAGGGGAATCACTTGCTGATTCAGATGCAAAACGGGACACATTTCTCTTTCTGTACTGTACTTTTTTTGTTAGAAGCCACCTTTTTTTTTTAATTTGGGCCACACCCAGTGGCGCTCAGGGATTACTCCTGGCTATGTGCTCAGAAATCTCGCCTGTCTTAGGGAACCATATGAAACATCAGGGAATCGAACCTCGGTCCGTTCTGGGTCAGCTACATGCAAGGCAAACACCCTACTGCTGTGTCATCTCTTGGGCCCCAGAAGCCACCCACTGTCTTTAAAAAATAATTTCAAATGCATGTCCAGACTTTCAGAAAAGAATGAGACATTCAGTTGAATTAGTGACTTGAAAGATGCTTAAAAGTGTTTTTTATTCTAATAAAGGTTATCTCAGGTGAGCTAGTTTTGGTTCTCCATAGGAAGAGGTTTTGTTGGAGTTGTTCAGAAGGAGCAAACTAGCTTCTGCAAGAGATTTTGCTATTGTTGAAGGTGTTCATTTAATTTGACCAATGCTAAGTGCCTACTATAGGTCAAGATAAAGGAACAGTCTCTGTGCCATGAAAGTGAAGGAACAACAATCCTGTTCTGAGTCCTACTAGTGCAAATGGGGTTCATATGTCTCCCACTATTTAGTTTACAGTCTTTCATTTAGTGCTTCTGTCTACTGGATGTAAATAATACTAATGATTAATTTCAACTCAGGATTTTTTGGTCATAGATTATTTTCTAATTTTTAAGATGAATAATTAAATTAGTAGCATGAGCAAAATATATTTAAAGTATAAAACAGCATGGTAAGGGAATAACAAATAACCCAAAGCAACAAAATCTGTGAACTGAGCATACCATGGAGGGAATTTGGTATGAGAAGTTTTGACTGGGGTTCTTGAGAAAATTGTGGAGGAAAGCAAACACTCTGGTGGGAGGTTTGGAATTGGAATGTTGTATGACAGTATTGCAAATTATGGTGACTAAGAAAATTTAGAAAAAAAATACATATCCTTAAAGTAGAGAGAAATGGATGATTATTAGGTTTCCGAGATATATGCTTTACTTCACAATCTTACTTTTCCTTCATAACCTACCTTGAATAACTTTTATAACCTTTTTTTCATAACCTTAATACCCTCCTTTTATAACCTTCCCTTCATAACCTTCATAACCTTCATTCCCCTTACAACCGTCATAAGCCTTCATTTATAACACTTGTAACTTTCATAACCTTTTCTTCATAACCTTACCTCAAAACCTTCCCTTCATAACTTTGATAACCTTTCCTTTATAACCTTCATATCCTTCCCTCATAACTTTGATAACCTTCCCTTCATAACTTTCATAACATCCCCTTTTAACCTTCATAACCTTCTCTTCATAACTTTCATAACCTTCCCTCCACATCATAACTGCTTGTACTTTCTTGTCCATCTTTCACCACAGCTACAGAGATCCGTGGTGGCCTCAGGGGAAAAGCAGCTGCCAGTGGAGTACCGTATCAGCAAGAGGTAAGAGGACTCCTGATATGGTTCCTTGGCACACTAGGTACACACCCACAGGCCTGTGCAAAGCTGATTAACATCTGATTAACATCTGTAGTAGACATTTAGCTGCTAGCAGGGGTGCAATTCTATGAACTACTTCAACATTTCATCTCCAAGACACCATCTTAGTGAGTATCCCAGGGCAGAATGAACCTCTTTCTCTAGGCTCCCCAGAACCTTGAAACAAATTTAAAATCTGTTTCTCATTTTCACCCTGCCTTAACTGAGCTAAATTATATTTCTGTGTGTTCTTTCATGAGCTCTTGAACACTATAGCCTTCTTTTCTAGGGGGTCTCTGTAAACCTAATAGACATAGCACTTCATATATGCACATACAAGTGAATAAGTGAGTTGTTATTTCATTTGTGAAGTAAATCAGTGGTCTTCACTTCGTGTATCATGCTGAGCTCTTCTTTCAGAGCTCTAGTTTTCCCAGGAAGCTCACTGCCTTTCTTTGGTGAAAATAAATCCCCTTTCCATAGACTCTATTTCCAATTCTATAATCTTCCAATTCTATAATCTCTCTTAGGACCTCCCCCATAACATTCAGGAAAAGAGAGTGAGCTCAGCTCTTTGGCTTTTGATCCATGCTTATTTGTCAGAATTTTAGAGACTTGGATGGGTTTTATGGCAATTGATGACATATTGCTTACAAAGCATCTCCACAGGCATTCTGTCTCATGCTTTCCACAAATCTGTGAGGTAGTTATTGTTTTTTTTTTCCTTTTTATGGTTTTGGGGTCATATCTGGCGGTGCTCAGGGGTTACTCCTGTCTCTGTGCTCAGATGTCACTCCTGGCAGGCTCAGGGAACCACATGGGACACCAGGAATCGAACCAGAGTCCATCAAGGTTTGCCACGTGCAAAGCAAACGCCCTACCTCTGTGCTATCGCTCCAGCCTCTGGTAGTTATTGTTGTTGTCTGCATTTTATAGATAAACACAGTAAATCTGTGAGATAAAGGTTTAGTCCTGTGATAGAATCATAGGATTGGGAATGGATCTTTTTATTCTTAATCTAAAGTGTTTCCCAATGCTCTCAACTTTCTTCAGTTGCAATATCTCTAAAATGAAACTTCTTTGAATTTCTCTCATTCCTTTATCTCTCAGTGCTTGATGTTGTAAGCCCTTTCTCTGTAGCACAGGACCTGGCTTTCAGTAGTTCTTTTTTTTTTTTTTTTTTTTTTTTTTTTTTTTGGTTTTTGGGTCACACCAGGCAGTGCTCAGGGGTTATTCCTGGCTCCAGGCTCAGAAATTGCTCCTGGCAGGCACGGGGGACCATATGGGACGCCGGGATTCGAACCGATGACCTCCTGCATGAAAGGCAAACACTTTACCTCCATGCTATCTCTCCGGCCCCGGCTTTCAGTAGTTCTTGAGACTATTGAATAAATGAACATGAGGATGAATGAACATGAGAAAGAGGAAAAATACAGGGCAAATTTGACCTGAGAAACAAAGAGATCAAAGAACATTCATGTTTATCTTCTTGTCAACTCTCCCTTATTCCTCTTGCATTTTTCCTCCCTTACTCCATTCCTCTCTCCCTCCCTCCTTCCCTTCCTTCCTTCCTACCTTCCTTCCTACTTTCCCTCCTTCCTTCCTTCTTCCCTCCCTACTTTCCTTCCTCCCTCATTTCCTTCCTTCCTACTTTCCTTCCTTCCTTCCTCTCTCCCTTCTTTCCTACTTTCTTCCTTCCTACTTTCTTCTTACTTTCCCTCCTTCCTTCCTTTCTTCCTCCCTTACATCTATCTACAGCTAATATCATTAATTTATTCACATGCATAAGTCACTTCTGGCCTCAGATTACTGACACTGCACTCTGTGATGTTTCAGTGCCTGGTTGAAAGACACCGTTGACCCAGTGCTGGTGACTCTGGACCACCGCATTGCTGCCCTCACAGGCCTTGATGTGCAGCCTCCCTATGCAGAGTATCTCCAGGTTGTCAACTATGGGATCGGGGGACACTATGAGCCTCACTTCGACCATGCAACGGTAATGATGGGACCCTGGCTTCTCCTCAGGAGGGAACCAGGACATTATGTACTTTTCTGAGGCAGAGCTCTTTCCACATGAAATCTTAAAAAGAAGTTTATTGTTTCAGAAAGTAATAACATGAAAGCTTTGATTTGAAGTCAGTTGTCCACACATCCTCTCCTGTGCCATCATCCCCCTCTCAAAAATAACTAGTAAGAAGATTGTGAGTATTCTATCCAGCTGTCCAGCTGTGTGTAGGGAACTCCCAAGGACAATTGCACTTTCTCCAAATTCTCTTCTTTCCTCATGAGTTAAATAATTTCTAATGGCTACTCAAAAAATACTTAGTTTGTTTTGGAATTATACCTGGTTTTGCTCTGGGCTTTCTCCTGGCTCTGTGCTCAAGAATCAATCCTGGCAGAACTCAAGGAAACATATATAGAGCCAGGGATTGAACTGTAGTCAGCCAAATATAAGGTAAGCACCTTTCTCACAGTATTAAATCTTCAGTCCTTACAAATACTTTTTGAGGATTAAAAAGGATAATTTTCAGCCAGAGCAATAATACAGCAGGGAGGGCAATTGCCTTACATGTAGTCAGCACAGGTTTGATCCCTGGCATCCAAGATAGTCCCCCCAAATCACCAAGAGTGATTTCTGAATTCAGGGCCAAGTGTAACCCCTAAGTATCACCAGGAGCTCAGGGTCAAAGGTAAATGCATGTCTACCATATGCAAAGTCCTGAGTTCCATCACCAGCACCACCTGGCTTCCCCTTTGCCCAACTTGCATAGGAATAGCCCAAGACCCCAAATACTGCTGAGTATAAAGAGATCCTATAAAATCTTTTTTAATAAAATTTAAAATATTTCCTCAAATTCAGCTCAAACTTTATTAAAATTATAGACTTGTGGGGTTTTGTTTGTAAAAATTAATGGTTAACCCTAAAATATAGATGAAATGGATATAGAACAAAGATCAAAAAGGCTATTGAACAGCCAAAAGAGCTTGGAAAAAGAACAAAGTCAGAGGACACATTTTTTGATTCCAAGTAGAGTACAGAGCTACTGTAATCAGGGTGTTGTTATCATTGTGAAGACAAACACATAGGTCAAAGAGGCAGAAATGAGTGCAAAAAAAAAACAAAAACAAAAACCCACACATGTGTACATGTATGAGTAATTGGTTTTTGAAAAGAAATGAGAAAAGAAATCAGACTTTTATGCAAATAGTGCTAATATTTTTAGATGCAATTTTATATTTGTATGTTAAAAAAAATTGATATCCTTACCTCACAGCATATAAAAACTAACTGAAGATGGGGGCTGGAGAGATAGCATGGAGGTAAGGTGTTTGCCTTGCATGCAGAAGGACAGCGGTTTGAATCCTGGCATCCCATATGGTCCCCCGAGCCTGCCAGGAGCGATATCTGAGCGTAGAGTCAGGAGTAACCCCTGAGTGATGCCAGGTGTAACCCAAAAAACAAACAAACAAACAAAAAACTACATAAACCTACATATCAAACACAAGACTATAAAACTTTTAGAAAAAAATATAAAATCTTGGTGACCACAAATATTTCTTAGTAAACCTAAGTATGACTCATTAATTTATTAGTTAATTAATTAAATAAATAAAAGTGAGAAATCATTCCTCATCAAAATTAAAATCAGGACTGGGGAGATAGTTCCAGAGAATAGAGTGCATGCTTTTCATACAGGAGGCCCAGGTTCCAACCTTGGCTCTAGAACACCAGGAATAGTCCTAAAACACTATTCTAGGAGTAGCTCCCAAGCACCACTGAATGTGGCCCCCAAATAAAAAAAAGTTTAAAATAAGGGCCAAGGAACACGCCTCGAAAGGAGTGCCTATCTTGCATGCATCAGGCTACAGGTCCCTTAGTACCTCCCATACCACCAGCTATAAGTCAGAGCAGTAACATTACAGCAGGTAGGGTACTTCCTTGTGTGAGGCCTACCAGGGTTTGATCCCTAGCATCTCATATGGTCCCCCAAGCATTGCCAGTACCTCTGAGAATCACAGGTTTGATGGGTGTGATCTCCCCTCAAAAATAAAATAAAATAAAATAAAATAAAATAAACCCACTACCATCTGTGATTCCAACACTCCTTCTGTGTGATTCCTGATAGCACAAGTGTTACCAGTGCACTGCAACTTATTGTACAACCCCTGGACAGCGCAATTTGACTGCCACCACCTCAACCACAACACAGTGGAGGGAAGGGAAAGATGAAAATTATTTGCTTTTCAGAAGGACTGTCACAGAGTGAGGAGACAGGCCACCAGCAGGAAACATTTACAATCATTTGTCTACTAAAGAACTTAGATTCAAAATATAGAGAGAATGTATCATAATAAGGTAGCTCAATAATAAGATAGCTTAACTTTTAAGAATGAACTTACTTTGAATGAATTACTACTTTGAATAGGTTACTCATCAAATAAATTATTTGAATGGGCATTTCACTAATGAACAGAAATAACTAGCTAATAAGATTCTAAGCATCGGGGCCGGGCGGTGGCGCTAAAGGTAAGGTGCCTGCCTTGCCTGCGCTAGCCTTGGACAGACCGCGGTTCGATCCCCCGGTGTTCCATATGGTCCCCCAAGCCAGGAGCAACTTCTGAGCACATAGCCAGGAGTAACCCCTGAGCGTTACTGGGTGTGGCCCAAAAACAAAAAAAAAAAAGATTCTAAGCATCATTAGGAAAAGGAAAAGGAAGTACATAATGGGGCAGCACTGCCCTCCTTATAGCATATCAAGATACACATGTATTATGGGATACATTTTATAATGTATAATATATAAATTCTGTTAGTGCATATGTGAAGAAATTGGAACTCTCAGATACTGTAGTTAGGAATAAAAAATGGGAACCCGTTTAGAAAACAATTTTGCAATTTCTTAAAGTTAAACATATGCTTACATGTGATCCTGTTATTTCACTTCAGGATGAAGGAAAAATATGTCCATTCTATAAAAATGGTTATATGGTTTCATATTTAATAGCTAAGAATGAGAAACAAGCCTAATGTTTTTTAACAGCTACAAAACATCACATTTTTTTCTTCTCTTTACAATGTACAATAGACAGTAGGGACCAGACAGTTGTACTCAGACAACCAGAAGTACCAACACTGATTTATCATCAGAACCAGCTCTGTGGAAGAAAAGGGAAAAAAAAAAGCTAACACAAAATGCTACAGACCTTATAATCTTATTTGTATGAAATTTTCAGAAAAAGCAAAACTACAGAAATAGAAATACAGCGAATGATTGTTCATGGTTAGAAAGGAAGTAGGAATTACCTAAAAATAAACAGAGAAGAACTTCTTCAATGTATTGTTAAAATGCAGTTTCTTGGGCAAGAGGGATAGTCAGAGGTTACGGTGCTTCCCATGCCATCAATCACATCATGGCACCATCTGAGTACTGCCAGCAATGATCCCTGAGCAATGCAGGGTGTGACCCCCAAACAAACCTCTCATAAAAAAAATGACTAACACATACTGAAAAGTACACTTGAAGACAGGTATGTTTTATGGTATATAATATATTTCACAAACTATTCTGTATTGAGAGTCTTTAGGAAATAATTGGGAGCCTTAGGAGTTGGTATTCCTACAGAACAATTATCTATAATAGTTTGAATGTTAAATTCCTTATTTTACTGAAAAGTTTAAGGTACAAATTAGTCCTTCATAGAGCATGTTCACTACTAATAAGCATTTCTGTCTGATGAATATATAATTCACTTATATGGGTATCTAATACAAATATTAATGGGTAAGAAGTGGAAGACACATACTTGGGTTAGATCCCTGGCACCTCCCATACACAACCTTCCATCAAAATAGCTTCCATCAAAGTCTAGTACATATTCAATTAGGTATAGATTAAAATTAGCTGACATCTGAAACACCCATTTCCTCTTCTCTGTAGTATGGTGGAATTCTGGCTGTCAGATTGGTGCTATTAACATAAAATGGTGATCTGTTTTGTTTCTAATCTCAGTCACCAACCAGCCCGCTGTATAGAATGAAGTCTGGAAACCGAGTCGCAACATTTATGATCTATGTAAGTCTTGCTCTGGACAAATCAGGCATCTTACTAAGTGCATGTATCTTTACTTATTTTATGGCTGTCAAAGCAGGTTTAAATATGGACTTTATTATCTACAGCCCAGGAATCCCAGGAACATTTTAAATTTTAGGACAAAGTGGTTAAACCCTGCAGGATTTCCAAAAGAAGGTCAGAATACCTGCCTTCAAGGCACACAAGGTCCATGGAGCTGTGATTATAGCCTTCCTGTCAGCAGAGTTTAGGGCAGGAAATGGGGTTACATCAAAGGCACTAGGGATGTGGGCTAGGAGAGTAAAGGAAGAGGAACCTCTGAGATCTTCTCTGAGCACAGACTGTGAGCTCTTGGGTAGAATCCCTCCTCTCCCAGACTGCACATGCCACCAAGTCTCCCTCCTAGAAGAGAAATGGGGAAATACAAGAAGGAATTAGGGTGCTGCTGTCTATTTCATTTTTTCCTCCTCTGGCAGCTGAGCTCGGTGGAAGCTGGAGGAGCCACAGCCTTCATCTATGCCAACTTGAGTGTGCCTGTGGTGAAGGTGAGTGGATCTGATCCCCACTGTGACTGTACCTTTCAGGACAAACCCTCTGGCAGTCTCATTCCAGAGGGAAGATGAAGCATTCAAAACAAATCTCCTTTTCCAACATAAAACACTTAATCTACTTAACCATGCACATTACTTGGAGTCTTGGAGCCATGAAGGCCTGCAGTTATTAAAACTTCCAGTAGGAGTTCTCATGAAAACTTCCCTATTGGAAGAAAGTACTGGAGTCTCTACAGTCACTGGCCTCCAGTTGTCCCTACTCTATAATGGTTGGAGTCTGGCTGGGGCTTCTGGGAACCAAAGTTCCTGCTCTCCCAATGTTCACAAGGAAATAAACTCACATCCCAGTTATTTTATTAATATTAATTTATTGAATTTGGGGCCATACTTGGAAGTGTTCAGGACTGTCTCCTGGCTCTGTGCTCAAGAATAACTCCTGGTGGTGCCTGGGGATCATATGGAATGCTGGAGATTGAGCCTAGGTTAGCTGCCTACAAGGCAAACATGCTATTCACAGTACTATCGCTCCAGCCCCTCATTTCCTTCATAATTTTTATATGCAAGTGGCATGATATCAAGTCAGGCATAGAGGAAAAACTGGTGGAAAGAAATGTTTAATGAGATTGTCTCCCCTTCTTCACACCCCAAGCTTCAAATCAGTCTTACAGTTGAGTGCTTTTCTGATTTGGAATGTACAGAGATAAAGAAAGCAATGAACTCATACCTAGTAAGTATCAGTGCAGTGCTGACACATCCCCAGTATTCATTGCATGGGTGCCATGAACACTTGGCTGGTTGGCATTTCTTCTTATTGCAAGTCTGTCTAGGAGGTTCTACCTTACCATGGGCTTTATCCACCTTTTATGTCCCAGTTCTATAGGGGGAAAACTATGTATAGGGGGGGAAAGGAACATACAGGATTTGGAATCCAAGCTTATGAGCTTTAGTCTTCTCTTTGGTCCTTCTTAGTCATGCCATTTAAAGCTCCCAGCCTGGCCTGAGAGGGATTCAGGAGACAAAGTGTTTTCCTTGCATGCAGCTGGCCTAGATTTGACCCCTAATATAGCATACATTTTCAGTGTGATCTCTGAGCACAGAGCCAGGAGTAAGCCCTGAGCACATTTTATGTGTGGACTCCAAACCAAAAATAAATAAATCCCCCAGCCTCAACTTCTCTTATGGAAAAGCATGGTATAGGGTAATGTCTGCTTCCTGAGGGTGAAAGGGGTGGGTCCTGATGAAATGTAAACACCTGAATGAAATAAATTCTCTTTCTAGAAGAGTATTTTGCCCACCAAGTAGTTTTAGTTAAGTGTTTTAGTTTTACTGGGGTGTTTCTCCTCAGGGATCGATCCTGTGATCCTGTCCTGTCTCCTTGTACTTGATCTGGTTGGTTTTTATGATTCTCTTCCACAAGACCATGAACTCTTGGCAATCAAAATTAGAATAGTTTGTTTCTATATCCTTGGAACCTAGAGCAGAGGAAGTCCTAATAAATGACTATGAGGGGGTCAGAGAGATAGTGCAAAAGGGAAGGCCTTGTATGTATAGTGTTAGGAGCGCATAAAGTTGGGATGTGGCCACAAATAAATTAATCAAATAAAAAATATCCAGGACACATGCATGAACTACCAAGTAAATAGCAACTTACACAATTCCTGCCATGCATGCTTGCCTTGTCCACAGTCTGTTTTGTTTAATCACAAGCCTGCTTTTGTTCTTAGTGCTTATGCATCTGTGCTCAAGTAGCTGAGATTTGGGACTAACTCTCCTGGGGCGGGGTCCTTTTGTTTGTAGAATGCAGCATTATTCTGGTGGAACCTGCACAGCAGTGGTGAAGGGGATGGAGACACTCTCCATGCTGGCTGTCCTGTCCTGGTGGGAGACAAGTGGGGTAAGACCTGACTTTCTGATTGTGCGTGGGGGCAGGGGGTGTCCATAGTGTAAGAGAAGGTGGATGGAAACTAAAACAGGCCTTTCAATCTCAAAGCCTCACTTGGCACCTCATTCTATTGAGATAGAAAACCTTGTTAGTGCCCCCAGCTCATTGAGGGGTCCATAAAGGGCAAAGATCCTCTGACAGAACAGCTGTTCTCAAAGTGTTCTATCTAGACACACCTGGATTCCTAAACTCAACTATGGGAAAGAGAATGCTTAATTCCAGCCCTCTGGCCCAAGGGAGATCCAATTGGTGTCATTAGGTAGAACCATGCCCCCCCTTTCTCTCTCTCTTAAAGATAATATCTCTATTAAAGATAGATTAATATCTCTATTAAAGATAATAACAAGCAGTAAACATGTTCATGGCAGGCATATGGCACTTAGCTCTGAAGACAATAAAAGATAAAAAAAAAAAAAGAACCCATTTTTAGGGGCTAGAGAGATAGCACAGAGAGGTAAGCCACTTTTATCTTGAATGTGGCTGAACCCATTCAGTCCCTGGCACTGGGTATGATCTCCTGAACACAGCCAGGAGTGATCCCTGAGCACTGCTGTGTGTGGACCCAAACACAAAAATAAGAAGAGGAGCTTCCATGCTGACATTTGTCAGGTGAAGCCAGCTCTGCCTGCTCTCACTTCTCTGAAATGGCAGCAGGGTGTGGGTGGACTGTCCAGAGTCACCTGAATGAAGGGGACAAGGAACCGTAGTATTTTCTGGTTTGAATAGGAGAAAAGAGTGTTAGAGAACTTTCCCCAGGGAACAGTGTCCCTCTGCCGGAATTGAGCTGGGCCAGGGCTGAGGCACAGGGGGGAGCATTCAGGGAAGCCCTGTCTGCACTGCTGACCAACTCTGTCTCCTCTCATCCTCTCCCAGTGGCCAACAAATGGATACACGAGCATGGACAAGAATTCCGCAGACCCTGCAAAGCACATACCTAACAGCAAAATGTTGGCAGGGAGACACTGGCGCCCTCCTGTGGTTCTCTGGAGAAGCCAAAGCCTGACGGTAGGATAAAGGAGCAGGGAAAGCAACCAGGGGAAGAGACCTGTCAGCACTGCCGGTCCCCTGAAGCTCAGAGCCAAAGATCTGCTCTTCGGCAGGAAACATAGCAGAATTTTATTTCCTAGACTCAGGCCACGAGAATCTGAGTAGAACTGGGCAGTATAATTAAATGGACATTACAAAAGCCCCTCAGGGCCAGAAGGAGAAGTTTCTGGAGTTCAGATACTCCTGTAGGAATAGGACCTGGTTTTGGCCAATTTAAGTCTTGACCCTAGGTCCAGAAGACACACATCAAGGATGTCTGTTGCACGGGACAGCCTCATGTCTTTAAAGCTCTTCTCCACTTGGAATCCTGAAGACTGAACAGGGATTGTCTTGTTTAGAAGATACCTCAGATGATTTTTTTTTAAGCAGAAGGCAACTTATATATTTTTAATTCAGTCTTTAATTATGCTTAGGGATCACTTTCTACAATCAAGAATATTATTACAGGGACCATAGAAAAATGAGACAGTACAGTGTACAGGGCTCTCTGATTTGCCTATGGTTCACCTCTGGTTTGATCCCCCGGTACCCCATATGGTCCCCTGAGCCCCACCAGAAGTGACTCCTGAGCACTGCTGGTTATGGCTCCCCAAACAAAAAAACATTAAATTAAAACATTGACTTCAAGAAGCTAACTCTAACTTTTATTTAAGCTCTCATCTCAGTCTGACTCATTCACCACCAATCCCCTTGCTTCATTCCAGACACAAAATTCCTAGGGTTCTTCACACACATGGTATGATTCTGGATCTTCAGACACATGATATTCTTACTGTTCCAGAAACATTTGTCATTCTTGTGGCTCCTCAGATACATGTCATTCTTTTTTGGTTTTGTTTTGGGGTCATACCAAGCAGTACTTGGTACAGGGCTTACTCCTAGCTCTGCATTTAGAGATCTCTCCTGGAAGACTCAGGGTTTGAACCCAGGTCTACTGCGTGCAAGGCAAGCTCTTTAACCACAGTATTATCTCTCCAGTCAGACACATGCCATTCTTACTTTTCTTCAAAGCCAAGGAACTCAGTGTCAGCAGCCTCAGCTCAGGAAATGAGCCTTTGACTCTGCTGCTCTCAAATTCTGGTGGTGCTTATGCTCTCTTCGTCATCCTATCATGAATCAGTGTCACTACCTGAGCGATCCCCCATCCCCACCTCTAGCCACTTTCTCTCATAATAACCAGCTTTATCTCCATTGTGATTTTCTCACATTGAAATGGCTTTATTCCTATTATTAGTATACCAATTGCCTGCCCTATAGGTTGAGTACCTTGTCCCCAGTATGGCACAGATGCCAGTGCTCCTAGCTTGGCACCATGACACCATTGTTTGTATTTGTGGATCTGCCTCAGGCCCTCCCTAGATATTGTATGCACTATTTCTCTTGGTACCCACAGCAGGAAGTCTGATTCAAAGATGGAGACATTTAGCAGATATTTTTGGATAAATTATTAAGAAGGCATCCTTCGAGTATCCTTTAGAGGACAGGTCAGATTTTTGTTTTGTTTTGTTTTTGGGTACCCTACCCCAGCAGCGCTCAGGTTACTCCTGGTTCTGCATTCAGAGATCATTTCTGGAAGGGCTCAGGAAACCATATGGGGCACCAGGGCTCAAACCTGTTCAGTGTGCAAAGCAGTCACCCTACCCATTATAGTATTTCTAGCACCAGTTTATTATAGTCAGGGATTGTGAGAAATATTCGTCCTTATAGCAGTTTGGCTGGATGACTTTAATGTCTGACACAGTGCAAAGAGAACATTCCTGGAGACTTGGCTCAGGCTTTTCAGCATGGCAGGGCTGTGCCTCTTTCACAAAGAATCCACAGTTCCAGGGAAAGTGCTACTGGGCTGCCCCACTTCATTTCCAACCTGCCAACAGCTGTTTCTGCTGCAGAGATTTGAAACCCCCAAGGAAAGGGTCTCAATGCAATGTGCTGACACCCAGCTTCCCCCAGTGGAGTCTGTGTCAAATCCCCAATGTTTCTGTTGAGTAACCCAAGATTCCAGAATGTTCTTAATTGTTGTTCTATAAGAGAGAAAGTATGATTTTCTCTTGGAATTCTCAGCTGAAGCTCTGGTAATGAGAACAGAAGTAGCCATTTATCAACATGTGCCTCGCATGCATACACAGCAGCTACTCCCAGGGAAATGAATAATAGCCTGAGGTGCTGAGAATTGAGGAATAAATTCCATCATGCTGAAGAAAGGGGAGCAGCATTTGGACCTCCTGGGAAGAGTCTGCTATCTCGGGAAAGTGAAGGGGTCCTGAGGGTAGTGTGTGAACAGTACAAACCTGCCTGTTTGTGGTGTTCGCCACAAGAGTTCTTTTTTCTCAGCAAAACTCCCAGAGAGCAGGTTTATGATAAAGGATTCCCTTTTAGAGAATCTGACTTTAGGCATAGAGGGGCAGTTCAGAGACAGTCTCTCCTTGCATTTGCTTTTTTTCTGCAAGTACCTACTGTTTACAACCATCTATAAAGCAGTGTATCTGGGGATAGGAGAAAGCCCTGAGAAGGTGCTGCTCTGGGGACGCCATCCAGCTGCACAAGCTGCCCTTTCACAGAGCCCCTCAAAGA
The DNA here is from genome assembly GCF_024139225.1 of Suncus etruscus. Lineage (NCBI taxonomy): Eukaryota > Metazoa > Chordata > Mammalia > Eulipotyphla > Soricidae > Suncus > Suncus etruscus. The sequence goes on from NC_064856.1 coordinate 49,719,230, forward strand.
GCCCCTGTTTGGGGCTTTGGCTGCTCAAATTAGGAGGAGGGAGTGAGGTGGGGGTGGGGTTAGTGGTCTGCAGGCTACTGTTCATTCAGCAAAATGAGGCAGTCAGCTCCAGGCTGGGGAAGAAAACCCACATGTGTACCCAAATTTTGCCAGCTGTTTTGTGTCCCTTATTGTCTTCAAAATCAAGTTTCATCCCTTTGGTGAAAGAGGAAAAGGGCACTCCCAGGAAAACAACAAAAACATGTGCCTGGGCTGGCAGCTAGATGCAGAGGCAGGATGAGGGTTGTCTCCCCACTCCACTGCTTCCAGATGTTCTATCCTTCAGACTTTTTCTGGCATAGGATGGCACCTCCTGACATGGAAGGACTTCCTAGCAGTTTGACACTTACAGTCAAATAGGGCCACCCTTGGTTACTCCTAGGCTTCTTCCCTTGTAGCTGGAGCCAATCACCATCAAGTTACTGACCTTCAATCGCACATAACGGATTCAACATAGAAGGAAGGCTGCCTCAGCCCTCAGCACATGGATAGGAGGCCTGAGGTGAGTCCCTGTGGCCTCCGTGATTATGAATCAGCACATAGTCCAGGAAGACTTCACTGAGTTCATGTGGCTTTATCCAGAGTGGAATTCCAAACCTAAATGGGTCAGAACCCCCTCTGGGTGTTCCAAGGAGATCAGAGGGGGACATCGTATAGTGACCCATGGCATGAGAATAGGGGACCAGGTTGGGACTGGGGTTAGGAAGGAAACCAGGTTGGAATGGAATCACCACAGCAGAGAAAGGTCTAGGAACATTGGTCTTGGGTTCTATTTGGTGACACTGGGAGGAAAATATGTGATCCCTAAGGTCAGTGGTATTTACCTCAACTTCCTCTGTGTTGGAGTTCCCATGCAGGATGAATCCATCCCTCTGTCTCCTCAGTCAGCACCAAGGTTTTGGCAACTTTTTACATCTGCCAAGGCCCATATTTATTTAGGGCTTATTGAACCCTTATACATCTGGGGAGTAAAGAATTATCAAACCATTTGGGTTTTTGTTTGATTTTTGTTTTGGTTTGGATTAGTTGGTTGGTTGGTTGGTTGGTTGGTTGGTTGGTTTGTTGTTTGGTTGTGGAGCTTGAAGTTCATAATGAAAAATTAATAAAAGTGACCCAGCTGCACTGAGTTACTATAACAAAACATCTGAAGGAGCTTGGAGCTGCTGTCACAACCTCAAAGATGACCTTTGACTTTCATCAAGACCAGTGCCACTTATCTCTTTTCACAGACCTGGAAGTCAGATGGCTTGTGTTACAGCATCACCTGGACAAACCATTTTCCTTTTCAGCTTCACTTTCCTCATCTGTCTTCCCTTCTTCACAAAGGCATGATGACGCCTCAGAATGATGTGCTGATGTGCTTTAGATACAGGTACAGATGCAAAGTGACACTTATTCTAAACTTCAGTACCACCAGTTATCCAGTGGCATCAACATTGGTCAGTTGGGAGAAGCTTTCTGCCCACAAGTCAACTGTTCTCTCCACCCACCTGTCTGTGGCCAGCTCATGACTGGACAAGTTCTGACCTTACCCCTGGCAATAGGCTGGAACTTTCTAGCAAAATGCTGCAAGAGGAAGGCAGCTCTAAGAATAAGAGCCTCTTGCATTTACTTAACTGCCTGAGCCCTGGACGCTCAGCTGAGAATGTGTTGATTCTGGCTGCTGGCTGGGTGGCAGTTTGGGGCAGAAATGCTGGCTCAAAGAAAACCAAAGAGCACTGCTCCTGCAGTATCTCTGTCTTTTCTTTTGCTATTGACTCTCATTGCACCTTTCCGAGGTCAGGTCTCCATGAACTCCCTGCCTCCAGTCCTAAAGACAGGTCCTTGAATCCAGCTGAAGAGTCCTGGACCTTCACAAACGCAAACAGATTCATTTGTCATATTGATTTAATCTCTACAATATTAATTCTGCCCCCTTATGACATCCCCGCAGCCCCTGTTCTAGCAAAGCTGACCTTTGACTTTCATCAAGACCAGTATTTTTTTTTATCTCCCTACAGAACATCAAGGGGGCCTTACTATTTAAGGTGGGAGGAAACAGTAGTGGGGGCTAAACCCAGCATCTCACATCAATGAGGTATGTGCTTTGCCACTGAGTCATATCCGGGACCTCCAGAGTAACTATTTTTGGGGAGGGCACTCAGTAGTGCTCAGAGGTCACTCCTGGTAGTGCTCAAAGGATTATATATGACACTGGGGTCAGCTGAAAACAAAGCAGAGTGATGGGGAAAAGTGTGTGTCTGTGTCTCTCTGTCTCTTTCTCTCTCTGAACTTCTAGTCTTTCTCAGAAACATTTATTTGCTGATTAAGCAAACCCGAACACCAACTCTGCCAAGTTTCTAATGGACTGAGACAGACAGAAATAATAAGTCCCTTAAAATGATCTCATAGTCTAGAGAAAGAGAAAGAGAGAGCAAGACCAAAATGTAGAAAGAGAAAGAGGACGACTAAACTGATTTGGAAAGAGATCAAGGAAGATTTCACAAAAGAGGTAGCATTTTGGCAGGGAAGTGGTGAAAAATAATTAAGTTCACTGTTGATGACAAACAGTATGACGACTTCTCAATCATATGAAACAGTGACTCCAATCCTTGGTATCTATTCCAAGAACATAAAAATACTAATTCATAAACATATGCACAACTGTGTTCATTGTAGCATTACTTACAATAGTCAAGATCTGGAAACAACCCTAGTACCCAATAACAGGTTAGTAGGGAAAGAAATTGGTTTATATACATGAGACACTCCTGGGTATGAGAAAAAAATGAAGTCTTGCATTTTGCCAAAACTTGGTTGGCATTAAGAGTGCCAAGCTAAGTGAACCTCACTCCTATGTGGACCATAAAGAGAAAAGGGGAGTAGACAATGACCAATGAAAATAAACCGAGACATTGAATACAGAACTGAGCTGAGGCTGCCAAATGCTGAAGGGGCAAGAACTCTTGCAACAGCAGTCTCCTGTTGAGTCACGTTTACTCCTAGACAGGTTATCAATGGATCCTCAAAGAGCTCCAGAATGAGAAATTGATTCCCATTCCCCTACCCCCTAGGATGGGGAAGAGATCCTGGTAATATTTATCCATGGCAAATAATTCACACAGACAGGAGGGTAAAAGGCGAGAAGGTCAGACGCAGAATCCTTTGTCAGCCTGCTAGCAGCTCCAAAAGCTCAGAGCCTGCCAGCTAGCTGCTCAAAAGACCCTGAGCACCTCGCTCCACAATTAGTTATTAGGTTCTCAAAAGCGCCCCCACCTGGAAGGTCTTAGGGGGTGGGACAACAGGCAGAGATAAGGATATTATAAAGGCCTCCATATATAACAGTCTCCCAAGATTGCCAGGAGTGATTCCACAAAACAGAGCCAGGAGTAACTCCCAAATACCCCAGAATATGGCCCAGAAACAAAACAAATGGATATAAAAAGCATAAATGGAGTAGAAAACAATCCTATTTTGTCAAGAGCTGATATATGTCTATCTTCATCCAAATTCTTTATCTTTTGTATCTGCCTTTCCTCCATATGATGAGCCTATAATACATAGTATTTTTCTGCATTTTGCAGGTAAGAAAATGTGGTTGACTGAAATTAAGTGATCCAGAAGCAAAGTGGTACATTCTGAAAGTGAATCCAAAGTCTCCGGCTTTCTCCCTCATGTATCACTTCCACATTTCCTGTGTATAGTCCTGGCAGAATTCTTACTACATCTGGGGAAAAAGTCTGGGAGCATTACTAACCTTCACATCACAGTTTTCTCTTCCATAAAACTAATGAGTCACTATTTCTGAAAGAAAGATCTACAGTCCTGTGTCAGCTTCAACACAAAGTGAGAGAGTGCACTTAAGAAAAATCCAGATTCCAGAAATCCTCTCAGACTCATTGAATCAGAATACTGGGAAAAGGGAATCAATGTCTGGAAAGTTAATTTGTAGAAGACAGTGAGAGATGAGGTCTGACACATCTCAGTTTGATTCCTTTTATAGATGATTTCCAGTATTGTCTTCTTTTGATTGTTTATTTATTAGTTTTTATGACAACATAAAGTGATCTGGGCTTACTCCTGTAAATACTTACTCTGAGCACCTCAGTGTTCAGATCTTGGTGGTGCACAGAGATCATATGTGCTGGGAATTAGAGTTGCCGTGTGCAAGGAAGCATTTTAATCTCCATACTATCTCTCCTTTGCAACTTCTCTAGTTATAATCATGAAGAAAAAATAAATAACATTATCTTAATCTGGTTTCCAGCTGTTAACATGAACTATAAGTAATTCATGTTTTAGAAAACTTGTAATAAATGCAAGTTGAAAAACCCTGCACAAATAAGCCCAACATGTTTACTTCTTTCAGTTCACTCATAAAGCCATCCCTCCTGAGGAAGGAATTTATTAAAATATATAAAATAAAAGTCATCACCTCCTTTAAAAAAATCACATTTTAATTCAAAGTAAGTAGGGTCTTTCCTAGTTAAAGTGCTTTTATGGAAGCCATCTGAAATATTCCCATAGTGCCCCCTAGTGGAACTCTGAAGCCAACTCAAACTCACCAAATTCATTACGTAGCTCTCTCTCTCTCTCTCTCTCTCTCTCTCTCTCTCTCTCTCTCTCTCTCTCTCTCTCTCTCTCTCTCTCTCTCTCTCTCTCTCTCTCTCTCTCTCTCTCTCTCTCTCTCCCCCCTCTCTCTCCTCTCTCTCTCTCTCTCTCTCTCTCTCTCTCTCTCTCTCTCTCTCTCTCTCTCTCTCTCTCTCTCTCTCTCTCTTTCCACCATATAGACAACACGCTTTAGTAAACCTTTTTCTAAAAGCTCTAAATTCATTTATGTTTCCCTACAAGAGTTACTGACATTTGTTGCTGCCAGCTTCAGTGCGTCACTGGAGGTATACAGTAGAACAGCAGGATGGGCTCCCTCCCTCTGAACTCTGTTGCCATAGAGACAAGACAGATGAGCAAATAGCCAATAGCAATAGTGATAGATACCATGTGAGAGAAGGTGCAGAAAATGATGTAAGCTTCTACTTAGAATGAAACACAATGACCAATTTTGAAGAAAAAAAGTACATTGAGGAACACTGTATGGCCAAAAATGCTGTTCGTAGTGTAAACTGAAGCCATAGTATTCCATAGGGCTGATCTAACACAGTTTCTTTAGCTACTCATTTGATCTTGGGCACTTGGGTTGTTTCCAGATTCTTGCTACTGTAAATAGTGCTGTGATGAACATAGGAATGCAGAGTGCTTTTCTGGTGTTTTTGGGTTCCTAGAGTATATACCTAGGAATGGTATTTCTGGATCATATTTAGCTCAGTTTAGGAGACCTGTTTCAATCCTCATCACCATATGTCTCCTGAGCACAGCCAGGACAGACTCAGAACACTATGCTCAGAGTAATATTTGCCACTGCTAGGATTCTAGCCTCAAATACAAGTTTAAAAAGTCAACCTCTTGGCTTTTTTCCCCCCAGTGGGTGGCAGTTCCTCAGCATTACTCCAGGATCTGCAGGCCACCACAGATAATACTCAGCCTGGCCATGCTGAGGGTCATAATAAGTGGGTCAATATCTGTGCAGCCAATACAGTCCATGGATGCTGAAGGCTAGGTAGTGCTGTGCAGGAGTTCATGGAGTACTGGGAATTGAACTTAAATTCTTAAGTCAGCTTGACATACATCCTGTTCCTTTGAGCACTCTCCCAGTCTAAACCTCCATGCTCTTCATGCATCGGATTATTCTAGGCCCCTTTCATACATAACTTATTCCTGACTACCTTATTTCCTTAATGGAACACCCTCAATGTGCCCTCCTTGGGCAATATCTTCCAAATTCATTTCTTTCTCTTTTTTTACTTCCTTCCTTCTTCCTTCCTCCCTTTCTTCTTTCCTTTTTTTTTTTTTTTTTTTTTTTTGTTTTTGTTTTTTGGGGCCACACCTGGTGACACTCAAGAGTTATTCCCAGCTATGCGCTCAGAAATTGCTCCTGGGGGACCATATGGAACACCAGGGATAGAACCGTGGTCCTTCCTAGGCTAGTACATGCAAGGCAGATGCCTTACCGCTAGGTGCCACCGCTCTGACCCCCTCTCTCTTTCTTTCTTTCTTTCTTTCTTTCTTTCTTTCTTTCTTTCTTTCTTTCTTTCTTTCTTTCTTTCTTTCTTTCTTTCTTTCTTTCTTTCTTTCTTTCTTTCTTCTTTCTTTCTTTCTTTCTCTTTCTTTCTTTCTTTCTTTCTTCTTTCTTTCTTTCTCTCTCTTTCTCCTTTCTTTCTCTTTCTCTCTCTCTTTCTTTCTTTCTTCTTTCTTTCTTTCTCTCTTTCTTTCTTTCTTCTTTCTTTCTTTTGTTCTTTCGTTCTTTCTTTCTTACTTTCTTTCTGTCGTTCGTTCTTTCTCTTCTTTCTTTCTTTCTCTCTTTCTTTCTTTCTTCTTTCTTTCTTTTGTTCTTTCTTTCTTTCTTTCTTTCTTTTTCTTTCTTTCTTCCATCATTTCTTTCAGAAACTGGGCCGAAGAGATAGCATGGAGGTAAGGTGTTTGCCTTGCATGCAGAAGGACAGTGTTTCGAATCCTGGCATCCCATATAGTCCCCCTTGCCTGCCAGGGGCGATTTCTGAGCGTAGAGCCAGTAGTTACCCCTGAGCGCTGCCAGGTGTGACCCCCCCCCCCCAAAAAAAAAGAACAACAACAAAACCTATCAGAAACCTAGAAACTGAACCAAGATCCTCCAGGTAAATATCCAAACTACTTTAATCTTGCTTCAGTCCTAGAATATTGTTTTAAAGGTCAAATATTATCCTAACTGATACAGTGTATATCCATTGATAAAATTAATCATTTGAGAAGAATTTATTGCTGAAGAATTAATGTAGAGTAGAATATGAAAGTTATTTCTTTTGAAATATTATACAGGTCAGTTTGACTTCAGAGCCTATGGTTTTAAAGATTAGAATGCATTATTTTATATACTGAATAAATTGTTCACTTAAAGTATGTTTAAAGTTATATTCTATATGGGCAATGGAGCTAATGGCCAATGGGTAAGACATTTGTCTTGCAGGGAACTGACTCCGGTTTGATCCTCAAAATCCCCTTTGACCCTCAGAATTAACCAGGATAATTTCAGAGTTCAAGCCCAGGAGCATCTTCTGGGAACCGCTGGATGAGACCTCAAAAATAATAGAAGAGGGGGCCAGAGCGATAGCACAGCAGTAAGGTGGTTGTCTTGCACGTGGCCAACACTGGACAGACCCTGGTTTGAATCCGAGCATCCCATATAGTCCCCTGATCCTGCCAAGAGCAACTTCTGAGTGCAGAGCCAGTAGTAACTCCTGAGGACCACCGGGTGGGTGTGACCCAAAAACTAAAAAAGAAAAAGAAAAAATAATACAAGAACAAAACATAGTAAATAACTTTTCCAAATTATAAGTTTACATAATTAAGATATAAAATTTTGCATTATTTACTTTATTATTAAAATTCAAAACAAAACTCTAAACACCTTTGAGCAGGGGTCTTCAAACTACGGCCCGGGGGCCACATGCGTCCCACAGAGGAGTCTGATCCGGCTGGCCAGCAGTGAGCGCTGTTTGGTTGCCAAGATACCTGCCAGCATATACACTCAGTGTATATCCAAATATCAGGAACCATGCACTCAAAATGGTAACCATCTTTGGTAGCACTTATGCCTGTGAACAGACTTTTTCAAGAATGAAACATCTGAAATCTCCAACCAGATCAACTGATGCCCACTTGCATCACTTGTTACGGCTGGCAGTGACAAATATGGAACCGGACATTGACCATCTCTTTAGCCAAAAGCAGGCCCACAGTTCCCATTGAAATATTGGTGCGTGATCTGTTTATAAATGGTTTTCATTTTATTTATATAAGATATGTGCAGTGTGAGTAGGAATTAGTAGCTCATATAGTCCGGCCCTCCAGCTCTCTAAGGGACTGTAATCCGGCCCCCACTTTAAAAAGTTTGAAGACCCCTGCCTTTGAGAATCACTTTTTCAACAAAAGGAAGTAGGGGCTTTCCTAGTTAATGGGCTTTGGGAGCAATCTGAAGCATTCCCATATCGCCCCCTAGTGGAACTGTGAAGCTAACGCTCATGCACCATCTTCACTATATGTGTGTGTATATATGTATGTGTGTAGATCGATGTATTCATCCATCCATCTAAATGTCTATCTCTCCCTTCCCCTGTCTTTCTCTCTCAGCTCCTTTCTCTTTTTATCTCTCCTACAACTACACGACAAGTTTTGTAGGCCATCTCTTTGGCTTAAGAGTACAACATTATTCATGCTTCTCTGAATATGTACTGACATGTGTTGGTTCCAGGTGCAGTGCATAGCAGGAGGTATGCCGCATAGCAGGAGGTATGCCGCAGAGCAGCAGGATGACTTCCTGCCTCTGGGACCTTCTGTCAGAGTCAAGACAGACACCAAAAACAGCCAAAAGCAACCGTAATGTGTGCTATGTGAAAGCAGGTGCAAGAAATGATGGAAGCCTCTATTCAGGCCGAAACCCAAGGACCAACCAATTTTGGGAACAATCACAATGCACCAAGGGAGACTATGTGGCCTATAAGCAAGGATGAAGTGGAATCAGAAGCAGGCTAGAATTTTGATTTGATACAGAGCCAGTAAGAGTAAACTAAGGAGAGGAGTGAAAGGATTCAAGTTTTGTTTTTCATTAAATTAAACCATGTGGATCTTAAAATCATAACAATAGAGTCAGCAATTGAGATAGACCAAGTGATTTATAGATACCAGGTGAGTCACCACACAGCTGATTAAGCTGAATAGAAATTAAAGTGAATGACCAGAGGGCTGGCTGAAAGATAGAGCACTTGTCTCACATTTGTGAGGCCCAGTACTGCATAAAACCAACAACAAAAGCTGCAATGGTTTCTGTGACTGGGAAGATAACTCACAGAGAACAGGCACATGACTTGTATATGGGACTGATCACCAGCACTACCTGGTCTGAGAGCTGCATGCAATAACATAGTCCAAACAACAACCCCAGATGGGGTTTTAGGGATCAGATAGCAGAAGGCTTGCTAACACTGTATATAATCCTCAGTGTACCACCAGGGGTTGCTCTGAGCACAAAGTCAGTCCCTGAGCCGTGCTGGGTGTCTGGCTTTTGGGCTTGTTTAGTTTTGTTTACTTTTGTGGTTGCTTAGAGATTACTCCTGGCTTCATATATGGGGGTCACTCTTTGAAATGTTCAAGTAAATGTGAGATAAGGGAGGGGCTAGAGCCTGGCCACTGGTGTACACACTTGCCATTGGAGATATCTCTCATTGACCCTTACATAGGATTTCATGTGCTTTAATAAATTAATCTTGAAGGAAACTAAAACACTGGACCCTCATCAGGGAATCTTATTTTATTCCCAGCTATCTCCCACCTTCAACCCCCACAGACCATATCACTTGGTTCATCCAGGACTGTGGGTGCTGCTGGGGTTCCGAGCAGAGTGTGTCCATGGTAACTTGGTGGTGCCTGTGGTAGTTGAGACCCCACAGAGGACTGTGAATCTAGACTTTTTCTCAGAAATCTGGTGGCAGTGCTGTCCCCAGGTGACATCAGTTTCCAGTTCTCTCTTCATGTGTGTGCCTGTCTTCAGCCTCTTGGCACTGCTATTCCTCTTTAGGCTGGCCCATTACCACAGAAGGAAGAAGCAAGTGGAGGGAATAATGGTTGAGCTAATTCAGGAAAAATGCCACCTCATTGATCACCTGTACACTGTGAAGCAAGAGTACTTGAGGATGCAGACTGGCCTAGAAGAGCCCCAGCAGCAGTGATGGGGACATCAACATCACCCTGACATGCAAAAATCAATGTTCTGGTTTGAGAACTGGATGAAGAGAGATGCTGCACCTGTGGCGAGTAGATGGCTGGTATGCAACAGGATCTCAAGACCCTGGAAGTAATGATGAGCAAGGCCTTTGCCAACTGCATGAATGCGCAGAGCCCATTCCTCAAGGATCATTCACCAGGATCTGCCTTGGGTTTTAAAGCAGCTCAGTTCTCTCTCCTTCAGTGAGGCTGAACTTGCAGTTTGTGTTTGGCCCCCTTTGTCATCACTTGATAACCAGAAGTCAGTTGGTGGTTAAAGAGTACCCCCTCCAACCCTGAGACTGCAACTCTTCCAACTTCATGTGCTGGACAAAATATTCATCTAACTCATCTATAAAATATTGTGTTGGAACCTACTTGTGGGGGAGTAGGGATTGTGCCATCGTTCTATTTCTGTGCCTGGGTCTTTATGAGCTCCCAAGTATCTCCAGGTGTTGTCCTAGTGGCCTATCTGCACACTTAGGGCTGAAATACTAATATCATGGGGCCAAAGCAAGAACGAATTCTGCCTAATTTGCTCATCACTTGGGGTGTTCCTAGGATCTTTTTTGCATGACTCAGGAGCCCCCCCATACCTTCTGAAGGACAAAATGTAGTTAATTGCTGGAACACTCTGCGGATTGTAGGACTAGATTATTCATAGAGCAATTTCTGAGCAAAGAACCAGGAGTAACCCAAGTGCCACTGAATGTGGCCCAAAAAAACAAATAAAATAAATAAATATAAATATATTATTGTCTAGATTAAACCATATAGTACTGTTACTAAGCTGGTCATGGGGAAAAGTACAAACATACATACATACAAACATACATTTTCATTTATTTGGAAAATGTAAAAAGTTTTGTACTAATATATCATTCTTCACTTTCTCTGTTCTACAAATTAACAGACTATCAAGTAATTTTCATGCACATAATTTGTTCAGAATTTAATTGACAAAGAAAATAAACGAAATAAACCCTATTAAGAATGTAAAATTAATATCCTTAGAGGTTTCTATTCTTTAACAAAAATCTTCGATGATTTCAAAATTTGCAGTTTCAGATCATTTATCATCAACTCTAACGTCTGTCTTGCCTCCCATTCCTGTCTGAGTTCATCTTGGAGTTCTTGCCTATCAGCCTCAGCATGGTCCAATCTCTGTCTCAGTTCAGCCCACTGTGATGCATATTCAGCCTCTTTTTTCTACATTGAGTCACGGGTACATTGTTTACTTCACAACCTGCTCTAATTTTTCTCTAGATCTTTCTGTTCACCATAAAATGCTTCCATTCTTTAAGTTCATCTTACAAAGGTTCAAACTTTCTATAAATTCTGCTGTTACTTGTTGAGTTCCTTCATAGATTTAGAGCTACTCAACAATTCAACTTCCATATGAAGTTGTTTCTTCTGCAAAATAGAGTTCAGTTTTTCCTGTTGTTTTACATAAGTTTTCATTTCTTTTTTATGATTTTTCTTTTATCATTCTCACAAATAATATCTTTGACAAGATGTAAATCTGAAGCATCATGGTTACTCTCTGTCTTACCTGAATCTCTGACTAAGCTGCAACTGGTAGACTCCAATTTCTTGTTACCAGCAGAATTATTTGAGCTGAATGAATCTTTTAAAAGACTACAAGTTTCTGTACTTGGTTTTAAATCCATTTTTTTTTCTGTTCCTTAAGTGAAACATCTAAGTAAGACACTTTTTTCCTGATGTTTCCCACTACTGTGAGGTTTTTCTTAGCATCTTTTTTGTTTTGTTTTGTTTTTTGTTTTTGGACCACACCCAGCGGTGCTAAGGGTTACTCCTGGCTGTCTGCTCAGAAATAGCTCCTGGCAGGCACGGGGGACCATATGGGACACCGGGATTCGAACCAACCACCTTTTGGATCGGCTGCTTGCAAGGCAAACGCCGCTGTGCTATCTCTCCGGGCTCCTTTCTTAGCATCTTGATATAGATCTACTTGCTTCTGATTTTGCAACTTCTTTAGACTGAGATACAGCAGACGTGAGTGACACATTTGGGGGCAATTACTTTATCACACACACACACACACACACACACACACACACACACACACACACAGCTGGGGTGTAAAAATGAATGTGCCTGAGAAATCTGAATTCCAATCCTAGCAGTGTATCTATCTTAGATTGAGTTCTCTTTCTGTTTTTATGCTGAATTTCTTCATTTCTTCTAAAAAATATCTTCAGTTTCTTAACGTCAGGGGTCTTAAGTATTTTTGGTTCACATGAAGATAACAATGCCATTTGGCTGATTCAAAGCCCCAGTGACAAGTCCTTTTGTCAGATGATCTGTAGAAATGCATCACAAATGTCTGGGGTGCATACATTGCACTATATTCCAAACACTAAATACATGGAGTATCAGGTTAAACATAAAACTAAGGTAAAAATCGACCCTGACATCTGCCAAGGCATTCATATTCCACTTCAAAGGTACTGCCAGTTTCCTTTGACTGGACCAATGAGCTATTAGTAGGAAGTATACTACCATTTGGGGAGAAAGTGCATGGTCTTTATAAAGCATTACAAAGTCGTCGTGCATAAGTTAATGTGATCAGCCCACAGGATGGGGCATTAAGTGAAAATATTTCCAGGACCTTTAAGATATGAATGAATTTGGTCGAAGAACACCTTGAACAATAAATGCACAATTCATCACACACTGTATTTGCTCGAGTGAAAATTCTCGGAGAAAAGAGTTTAAGACTTGAGGGCCCAGAGAGATAGCACAGTGGCGTTTGCCTTGCAAGGCAGCCGATCCAGGACCAAAGGTGGTTGGTTCGAATTCCAGCATCCCATATGGTCCCCCGTGCCTGCCAGGAGCTATTTCTGAGCAGACAGCCAGGAGTAATCCCTAAGCACCGCCGGGTGTGGCCCAAAAACCAAAAAAAAAAAAAAAAAAAAAGAGTTTAAGACTTGGGACAAAGTCTCTCTTCTCCTCGAACCTGAAAACAAGAATTCGGTTCTCCTTTCAACACAGTCTGTGTGAGTTTATGAAGCAATCGTAATTGATAAGTAGTGGACCAAGAACCTGAGGAGATGGAAGAGGCAGAAATATCATATGGGACACTTTTGTTTTGGAATATCGAGCTGAAAATGCTGCTGGTCCACCCAAGGAGCTCTGGCTACTTAAGAGAAATTGTGCCAAAATGTGCTTCTAACTGGGATATAAATGCAAAGGTTCAGGCACAGAGACACAGGTTCGCTTGATATGCTCTCTTTTCCTCTCAATTGGCAACTTCCCATGGTCATCCAAGTGTTCTTTCTTTACTGTTGGCATTGTGTTTATCATCATTTTTTACTTGCATCAATGTCTGTCATCATTTTTATTCCACCTGCGGCGGGCCACCATCATCTTCCATCCCAGTATTTTATTTGAGTACTAAACCAAGGAGAACCTTGTCTGTAAGGTTTTCCATTACTAACATGTACTGTGTTAATTAAGAAAGTCTCAGATATGCATATTTACTTAGCTGTTAATTAAAAAAAAGAGCAACATATAACAATATTTATGGTAATTCAATTAGCATGGGGAAAAAATTCAATTTCAAAAAAAATTGCCAAATTTCCCTGAACTATTCGATAGATGTTGCAACTGTTATTTGTTTGATCTCAAAATTTCAGTTCCGCTGCTAATGCTTTGAAAGTTCCTCCTTGCCCCTAACAAGAAAGAATATAATTTTAACATTCAGCCTTTGGAGACAGTCTTTCTTCTATTAATTTTCTGAATTCCAGATGTCTAGTGAAGTGTGATCATTTTGTCCTGTTCGAAGGAAGATTCATAAATTAGACATAATCAAGTCAATATGCTGCAGCCAAAACTAATTTTTGGTACCGAAAAACCCAAAATATAAGAGGGTAGGGAAAATGAAGTATCGTCTCTAAAAATGGTATGTTGGTTTAGCGATAAAATCAATACTTGTAAGTCCTCGAGCCAATAATAAAACTGACTCCATTTGAGTTGAAAAATGAAAGAATAAGTGCTATCTTCAAGAATCACTGTTTCCTCTTCTTTCATCAGTGCTCGCCGCCATCGCCAGCGCAGCTCCGAACCCCACACATAACGGTTCACAAGCCTTTGACGTCACAGAGGCCTCGGCCCGTCCACATCACTGCGGAGGCCCTCGGTGAACTGCAGACACCGTTGACGTCCGGCGAGAGGAAGAGGGAGGGTGGCAGAGGAGAAGGGATGGGGCTCGAGGCCTCGAGGCTTATGGTGGCTCCTGAGTACTCAGCCACCCGCCGCGGGCACTATATGTGAATGTGAAAGATTTTCCTTAGCTGTCTGGCAATTAACTGGTTAAGTTATTCACCACAGGAACAAGGTTTCAATTCATATGAGACCCTAAGAAGGCACTGAAAAATTGGACAAGAACAAATCCACTTGGGGTGGGGGTAGAGTGGTAGCATTGCCACTACTGTTTTATGTTCAGAAAACATCAGAATTCTAAATGCAAACATCTGAAAGTTAACTACATACGATACATTTACACTAAACCAAGAACACCTGCGAGAAGTGTTAGAACCACTTACTATATAACATGTGTTCTAAGCTAGAAATGCTAACTAGCCTAAATACTGCAATCCCCAACATCCCATATGGTCCCCCCAGCCTGCCAGGAGTGATTTCTGAGCATAGAGCCAGAGTGCTGCCAGGTGTGACCCAAAAACAAAAAACAAAAACAACAGCAACAAAAAATCAGATCAGGGGCTAGAACTTGAAGAAGCCAATGTTTAAGCCACCTACACTTGGTGGAGGGAAAGTGCTTCCAAACAGTGCTCAGAGGGCCAGGGGTGGGGGGGCTACACCTCCATCAAGACCACAGTCTCGGCTGGAGCAATAGCACAGCAGTAGGGCGTTTGCCTTGCATGTGGCCAACCCAGGACAGTCCTGGGTTTGATCCCCAGCATTCCATATGGTCTCTCGAGCCTGCAAAGAGTGACTTCTGAGCACAGAGCCAGGAGTAACCCCTGAGTGCTACTGAGTGTGGCCCCAAAACAAAACAAAGACCACTGTCTCATTAGCTCTTCAGCCTTGTCTAGTTCTTTCAAGACAGTTATCAGAGGCTGCAGAGAGAACAAAGGTTAAGGTAATGGTATTGAAGAATTTGGCTGACCCTGATTTGTATCAGGTCAAATATAGTCCCCAGAGCACTCATGGGGTCATTCTTGAGCAGAGAGCCAGCAAGTCCCTAAGAACCAGTGGGTATGAACAACAAAAACAAAAAAATGAGTTCTTCCCAGAGTATACTGAATCCCCTAGTAGGCAGTATGAAGCAGAAACACAGGTTTGTTTTCTACACTATTTCTGGGCTGTACGAATTTGATAACTGTCTACCTACCACTTAAAAAAATCCTGCTTGACATCTGGCTTCTGGTTTCCTCCTTGATTTTGGAGACCAGCTCTTGCCAGGTATGGGGTTTGAGGAGGCCCCATATAGGAGCCCTTCTCCCTGACCTGGGGAGTGCTGGGAGGCTTGGCAGGCCCCCAGCCGTCCTTGTCTTTTTCCCCTGTCTCCACGCCTTCCCTGGGTGCCAGCTCAAATGACCAGAACTGGGTTCAGGTGGACTCTTAGTGGTCCTCAGGCTTCCCCCCTACCTTTCCCTACACTAATGAGAATGCGCTTTGGGAGGAGGGTGGGCCGTTCTAGCACTGGTTTATGTTGGGAAAGTCAGTGGAATTTTTTTCTCCTTGTTTTCCTATTGATAGTATTGTATGCATATATTTTATATATCCATAACATCCATCTTGTATTGTGACCTTGATACTGCCTACAAATCTCATTTCTAATATTTTACTGCCTCAGTCCCAACCCTTATTTCCCCCCATCTTCCCATGTAGGTGCGGCTCATGACATGAAGCTCACCACATAGAGTGATAAGTGCAGTTAGAGAAATAACTACACTGAAAACTATCGTAACAATGTGAATGAATGAAAGAAAAAGAAAGCCTGTCTCGAGTACAGGTGTGAGTGGGGTGGGGAGGAGGTAGATCTGGGAAATTGGTGGTGGGAATCCTGCACTGGTGAAGGGAGGTGTTCTTTACATGACTGTAATCATACAACTACAATTATATTTGTAATCACGGTGTTTAAATAAAGATAATTTATAATAAAAAAAAGAATCCTGCTTATGAGGATTAAATGAAGTGTGTAAAGTGAATTAGAGATACTCAACACTTGTAAATAATTGGTAAACAAGAGGGTGGCGTTCCTGCAAACTATGCTTATGATCATGCTGCCCTCCTGTGGCGAGTAAGCAGCACAAGCAAAGATGCTCCCAAATGAGCCTGGTCAGAGAAATCAATCTATATGGGTATCTGAAGTTATGGACACACTGCACTAGGTGCCTTTTTTTTTTCCCCCTAACCTTGAGTGAGCTTCTTTTATCCTTGAAATACTCAACCAATACTTCTCAATAAGTGTACTTATTGGAATGCATATATTAAGTCCCTGAGTGTCATCATGAGTGATCTCTGAGTGCACAGCCAGGATTTACTGAGCTTACAAAAATTCTTAAAAATGAAGAAAAAGGTGAAATTGGAGCAATAGAACAGTGGAGTGGGTAGGGTAGTGCTCGGGGGACAGTATGGGAATGTGGTTGGCTATATGTAAGGCAAGTGCCCTCTCCCCACTGTACTATTGCTCTGGTCCCTCATCCCCCCAATCTATAGATACTGGCTTCCAGCCCAGTATCTATGCTTCTGGCCAACTAGCTAAAAGGCTGGAAGACAATCCAGGAATTAACTGGAGTTAATTAACGAAAGTCAAGTCAGGAAACTATTCATCTAATCACTGATTACAAAGGACGTTATTCAGAAACAGCCAAATGGAAAAGATGTGCAGAGGCCAAGGTATGAGGAAAGGGTGTGGAGCTTCATGTTCCCTTGAGGTGCACCATTTTGCCCATCTCCATGTGGTCACCAATCTAGAAGCTCTCATGTCCTAGAATTGGTTGAATTGCTGAATATTAGCACTGGATGCAATTGTTATATATGGAAGCCTTTAGAATATTTCTGTATAATATCCTTATCTCTGCCTGTTGTCCCACCTACAACCTTCTAGGTAGGACACTATTGAGAGCCTAATAGTGTTCGAGCGAGGTGCTCAGGGTCTTTTGGGGCAGCTAACCAGATAGCTCCAGGTTTTTGGAGCTGGTGGTAGGCTGACAAAGGATTCTGTATCCAACCTTCTTGCATTTTTACCCTCCGGTCTGTGTGGATTATTTGCCACAGATAAATATTACCAAGATCTCTTCCCCCTCCAAGGGGATAGGGGAATGGGAATCAATTTCTCATTCTGGGAACTTTTTGAGAATCCATCAATAACAAGTCAAGGAGTAAATCTGACACAGCAATTAATCACTATCTTTTCTCTTTCTAAGAGCTCTGGGGGTGGGTGAAACCATGAGTCCTCATTGGTTCTCCAGAAAAGTTTTCTTAGAAAAAAACTTCAATACATAAAACATTTATTTATCATTCTCAACATTTAGGAAACTCCAAGTGTTTGGGGAGAGTCAGGAACTATAATTGATAAATATGTAATATATATATTTGGTCATGTGAAATACAGTATGTTGGTTTGGGCACAACCAATAGTACTCAGGTCTTATTCCTGGTTGAGCAGTCAGGAATCATTCTTGGTGGGGATCAGGAAGGGAGCCAGGGATTGAACTGGGGTTTACTGCAGGGAGGACAAGCACCCTGTTGTACTTTCTTATTAGGCCCTTATCTACCCATATTTCTTTACAAATCACGGTATTTGGAGCCATTCAGATGAGAATCTGGCTACCTAGCTTGAAGTGTAATGGTATGCCATGTATTAAGCTAAGAGACACGGAAGAGTGAATTGTGGAGTAAGGTCCATTCATGGTTTTAAATTTTTGAGTTTGGGAGCCATGCCTGGTGGTGCTCATACTCTGCACTCATGGAACACTATTAAATCACTTGGGAGACTATATATGATGCTAGGGATCAAACCCAGCAATATATATCAGTGGTACACTATCCACTGTACTATTGCTCTACTCCTAACTTTGGAAATGACTAGTGTGAGTTTTAATCATATGCTAGAGGACTGAAGTGCCAGATGGAGTAAAGTATCTAGATTCAGGAGCTGATTTGGGCATTAACTTTGGGCGTTAACTTTGGGCGAAAATATGTGAAACTATGAGTGTCAGATCATACAGACAGTGCTGTTCTTGGATCAATCTAGTAAATAATTGTTAGAAATGGGAGTAGAAGACAGCTCTCCCTGACTCTATTCCACCAAATGTATTTGGGTCTGTGGGAGAGGCAGAATATAAGATGCTGATGAGACACAGGAATGGGAATGAGACTCTGGAACTCTATGGTGGCCAGATCCAAAGAACTGCTTCCTGCTCCTGGATCAGCAGAAAACAAGACAACATCACAGAGACAGTTCAGACCAATAAAGGTTGAGAGATATTTATTTTCTTTAAACAAGGTCATAAATAACAAATAAAGTAGGTCCCAGACTCCAGACCGTGCAGCAGGACAGGGAGAGGAGATTGTTGGGTGACAGTGGACAGCATGTCTTTTGCAGCACACAGGAATGATGGGTCTTCAGAGCTTCCCTCCTGCCTGGAAAGTGGTGCTGGGGGGGGGGGGGGTTGCACTGCTGTGATGAAGCAGTTGAAAAAAAGGCAAAGATTGAGGATGCTGGGCTGTTCTATGAAGAGTGACATGGATTTCACAAGTGAAGATAAGCTATGGGTCTAGAAGAGGCAAGTGGGCACTCTGCATACCTCCAGGGACCAATGATGAAAAACAATGGCACAGCTTTAGGCTGTGGCTTTGTGCATGGGCTATACTTAACCCAGATTGCACTGTGGCAGGTGAGGGGGCCCTGGAGCAATCTGGCCTCAGCCCAGGCAGATGCCCAGTGGGATGGGATAGGGGATGCTCCCACATGGGAGGCCGTGTGCTTCAACTGGCTGGACCCGATTTTCAGCTGGTTTTTTGTGATGCTCTCCACCCCCCCCCCCCCCGTAAAAATAAAAAAGAGAGAGAGAGAGAGGGATTTGGGCCTCTCTGGAAGAGTAAGACTAGGATAAAAATTTACCTGACTGGTATTGTTTAAAAGAAAAAAAAATAACCAACCCGTTCATGGTCTATCCTGTAAGGCAGGGCAGGGCCATGGTAAGAACAATTCCAAGGAATGGAGGTCCCTGAGTCTGGGGAGACATGTGGACCCAGGTGCATTGACCAGTGCCAGGAAAAGAGGCCCAGGGTAGCAGTTCTGACAGTGGCTTCACCCTTGGCAAGGCAGGGAGAACAGGCAGGAGCTCCCACTCAGGGCCAGAGTTGGAGCTGGGGACCTTGGCTGGGGAGGCCAGCGACGGTCAAGGACCCTGAAAAACAATGCATTTGGCAGGAACACACACAAGGATTCATATATCTGGGGATGCCCATCTACAGGGAGCCGGTGTCACGTGGCTGGGCAGGGTGGTAAGGAGACAGCGGCATCACAGTGGCCTCTGGTGCAATGTATTTATAACAGCTCAATGTTGAAGGAGGGAAGGATGGACAGCAAGTCACTAACAGCCAGGAAACACACTGTGAAAAATGAAAGAAAGAAATAAAACCAAAGTGACAATCACTTACTTTCCTCCCACTTCCCCTACCTCCTCCAAGGCGTCCTCCCTTCTGACCACCATGGCCCACTTTTCCCCACAGTCCTACTCAGAGTAAGACAGGGTCTGCTCACTCTGTACTGATGATTGGTCCAAGGCTCCAAATGATCCAGGGGCCCATCAATCACTGTTTGTTAAGAGAAATGAAATCTTTACTGATCTCAAGAGTCTCTCAATGGTCAGTTGCTGGAGAGACATCGTCTTCCCAATGAGCACTCTACTCTGTCACCTTCATCTCCCTCCAACACTATAAGTTCTTTGCAGAACTCTTCCACCTTTTCAAACTTCCTAAAGGTGGGTGGGGTGGGGTCAATTTCCCCAATGTCCTCACCAAAATCTGGTAAGGGACTTCCTAAGGGGCAGGCAGGCTCTTCCTCAAGCTTGGGGGTCCCCTGAGAATCAGGGTCCTCTACAAGAAAAGACTAGCAACGAAGTAGGACCAGGAATACATGATCTGGGTCACTGTGCTTCTCTGCCTCCTCATGCAAGAGCCCAGCTCTGTGTCCCCCAACTAGACAAAGAGCTTTCAAGGATAAGGGGCATCCTTCTTTCTTTGGTCCAGTATTTCGAAAGCAAATTAGGCAGACTGGGTATTGGGAGTGATTTGGGGGTAGTGGTGGTGATGGTAGCAGGCTTGGGTACAATTTGGGGAACAATTTTTAATTGCTAAACTAAGGCAAATTTCCAGAATGCTAAGCTCAGTTGTAGGCCAAATAAGCATGGGAAATTATTGGTCAAATAAGTTGGTCAAATTGTTTCTGAGACATTTGGTAAAACTAAAAGACAATTTTATCACTGTGTGTGAAGTGCTATTAGCCAGGGATGTTCTTAAAACATTCCACAATACACAGAAGATTTTCCACCACAAAAATTTTTACCTGCCAACAAATGCCACTAGTGCTAAGGTAAAAACCCTGCTCTGGACTTCTTCACAACATCCACAGCCTGCTTAGCTTTCTGAGCAGAAAGACAGAAGGCATACAAAACTTCTCTAAGATCCTAGGAGAGAACGGATTCCCAGCCTTCACAAAAAAGACACCTCTATATGTGTTCCTCACGTGGAAGATTAGGTACACTTTATTATTAGTTTTCATTTTGTTTTGTTTTGGGGCCATATCCTGGCTCTGTGCTCAGGGATCTCATTCCTTGTATGGGCTGGGGAGTGCCATATGTGGTACCAGGATTAAAGCCCAGTCCAAACATGTTTAAGGCAGTGGCACACTATCTTTTCAGCCACCAGGCACACTTTAATCTCAAATCTACAGCAAAGGCCCATTGGGCCAGAGCCATAAAAACAAAGTTCCATGTAGCAGTACACATGCTGGGCTGTCTGTTGAGCCGAGACCCCAAACCATTCAGGGATAAGGCAAAGATATTTGGATTTTTTTTGGGGGGGGGGCACACCCAATAACACTCAGGGGTTACTCCTGGCTATGCACTCAGAAGTTGCTCCTGGCTTGGGGGACTATATGGGATGCCAGGGGATTGAACAGCAGTCTGTCCTAGGCTAGCGCTGGCAAGGCAGACACCTTGCCTCTAGCGCCACCATGCTGACCCCGATATTTGGAATAGTTTGCAAAAGATTTGCAAAGTCTTTTCTTTTCTTGATGTCAGTGGAGGTGGGGAATAGAATTTGTCAGCACCAATAGGTTTCTTAAGCTTTTTCATTTCCTTACCACTGAAATCCACCGATAGGCTCTGCAAACCTGTGCCGAATCAGGAAAGCAGCAACAGCTTCAGCTACCTGGGAAAGAGACATCCAGACCAGGAAGGTGAGGAAATTTGAATCAAAAGGACCAGTAGTTCTGGCGAGGCTAGAAAACTTCCCTCAAGATCCTTGCTTGGGATGGCTCCAGAGAAATTAAGAGCGATGATGTAGCCATGTCCCAGAGGGATAGTATAGTGGATTCTCTCGTGAGGCTGAATCAGGGTTAATCCCTAATACCAGTACAATGCCCCAAGAACCACCAGGGGAGGGGAGGGAAGGGGAGGAGGAGAGGAGAGAATGTAAAGAGCTTATTTATCTTAGAATTACAAAGCACTTTTCACCTATATGTGGACCCATAATAATTCCTTTGACTATTGTCTAGAGTCATTTCTAGCTAAATCATTTCTTTATCTGTCTGACTTTTGGGGTAATGAAAACCTAAGCTTACAATTTGGTCTCTAAAGTCTGAAAGAGCAGGATGCTGGTAGTTCTGCGGCCCATACACAGCCAGCCAAGATGACAGCAGCTGGCAGAAGAGCCCTGGGGAACTGGTGCTATCCAATAGCAGCTGCTGCAGCCTGACTAGTTTTATGTTCTGTGAAGTCCTTTTTATTTTATTCTCTATTCATTTATTTGGTTTAGGGGCCACATCTGGCAGTGCATAGGACTTACTCCTGGTTCTGTGCTCAGGAGATCAGGGGATCTGGGCAACATTAGGTGTCCAGGGATTGAACGTGGGTCAGCCATGTGCAAGGCAAATGCCCTACATGCTGTACCACCTCTGGCCCCTGTGAAGTTCTTTTAAGTCATTAGGCACTGGACTCACCTTGTCTGGGGCATCTTCATGGACTGCATGACCACACTGGGGTAGGACCTGCATCTGAAACTTCCCTAGAGAGGAAACAAATCCAGCCATCCTCAGGGACTGAAATGCCAATTCTTAATTACAATGCAGTCTCTAGACCCTCTTCAGGAATCCAAGACCTCCCCTACGCCCCAACCTTCCCTGCCCACACCCAAGTATCCTAATTATGACAACTTTGAACCAATCATTTCATTTTACCCTTTTTTTTTAATATGGAACACTTCACGAACTTGCGTGTCATCCTTGCGCAGGGTCCATGCTAATCTTCTCTGTATTGTTCCAATTTTAGTATATGTGCTGCCTAAGCAAGCACCATTTTACTCTTTCTTTTTGCATTTATTTAATGTGTATGTACTTTGGGCAAGGCTAAAGAAATAGCTCATGTCCTCAGAAAGCAAATTTAAATGCAGCAAATGTTCCTATGATAAAAATGAGCCTATGGAAAAGAGCACAGGGAATCAAGGAAAGTTTCCTGCACAGAAAAACAGCCTCTTCAAAGAAAATAGGCAAGAAGTGGTACCTGTCCTGGAAATAAGAAGTGTGACATATACTTGGAAAAGTGTCAACAATGAAGCTGGAAAGGTAAGCAGGGGCCATAACTGTAAGGGTTTTTAAGCTATGTTAAAATTCTGTAGTTTATTATTATAGTAAGTCATATTCTGAGTGTTTTAACAATGTGTCAGACACTACTAAATAAACACCTTTTCACAGATCTTAATAAAACACTGTAAGCTTGCAATTACTATGACAACTATTAAGTATAAAGAAAGATGATTAGTAAAGCAAGGTTCTTAATAAAAGGATCTGGGGAGCAGGAACTCCCATAGCTAAAAAGCAAACTCTTAAAATCTCTACTCTATTTACAAACACAGGCTTAAGTACTATGGTCTTTCTGGTCCTTGATTCAGAGTTCAGTTAACACAGTGCTTTGCAAAGTTTCAAAATATTCTTTTATCTGTATTTTTTGTTTCTGGGGCACACCTGGTGTTGCTCAGAGGTTACTCTTGGATCTGTACTTGAAAATTACTCTTGGCAGTGATCTAGTAACCATATAGAATGCTAAGGATTGAATCTATGTCTGCATCAAAGGCAAGTGTCCCACCCGCTCTATTATCTCTCTGGCCCCATTATCTGCACACACTCCTAACAGGAGCCATAATTGACAGTGTTGGGAGGAAAGGTTTCACGTGATTCTTGCTAATGCTCTACTACTTTGAACTCTCTTCTTTTCTCACAGGTGAGAAATATCTAGTCTGATTCAAGGAAATTGAACCAAGGCTTCAATACATACCACTGGATCACCTCCCTGGCTATCCATTTTGGGGTAGGGAAGTGAGCAACAAGAAGCATACCCAATGGTACTTGAGAGACCATATGATACTAGGATTAAATTTGATACTCCTACAAAATATGAACTGCTGCCCTTTGAGCACTCTTCCCACACCCCCAGTATCTAATTTTTAAATTGATTCTCAAATCCACTCTAAAATGCAAGGCAAACATTGATGCCTCCCCCACACCTTTGGGGCTTTTACTTTTTTACTCTTGTGTGTGAAATTCTTCTTGTGAGATGAAGAAACTAAAAACATTCATTTTAGTAAATTAACATGAATGAT
The DNA here is from genome assembly GCF_024139225.1 of Suncus etruscus. NCBI lineage: Eukaryota > Metazoa > Chordata > Mammalia > Eulipotyphla > Soricidae > Suncus > Suncus etruscus. The sequence continues at coordinate 49,742,975 of NC_064856.1, forward strand.
CCAACTTTACCCTCTCTTCTATGTTCAAATGCACTATCTTTCATGCATTAATATCCAAACACAGAGCAGCCTGTGCTTAACTAAGTCTTGTATTAATAAATGACAGAACAAGAAGATTCCAAACCTAGAATTTGACTGGCTCTATTAGGCAAGTTTCAGAAAAGGGATGCATTTTTAATATTTCACTGGAAGAAATCAGGTATGCATACATTAATATAGGTAATTCTCACAATTCTTCTGTGAGGTGATAATATTTCTAAACCAATTCTCCCATCATACCGATGAAGAACCTTTATGATCAGTTATTCGTGAAAACTGCACCATGAGTAAGTAGGAGGTTTCTAGGATTCTGTAATTAATGCAGCAGGTTTAAACACAGTACTGAGAAGGCTATAGTTTATCATCTATGTCAATCTAGCCATATTGTTTTCAGAGATATCCTTCCTCCATGCCATTTATTCTCTATATCCATGACACACTTTGAAAGGGAAGATGGTCTCGGCATAATCCTACTAGAGGAAATGATGGTATCTATTAAAGAATCACGAATGTTTCCTGAATATGAAGAAGCCATCTCTTTTCAGATACTTCACCCACATTTTGTCACTTAAAATTTACACAATTACACTAAAATCCATCATTTCTATTCTGCAAGGATAAATTCAGATTAAAAAAGTTAGCAATTTACTCATTCTACAAAAACCTTTAACAATAATATAAGCCAGGACTGCCTGATTCTACACTATGCTATCCCAGGGCACTCCAGTATTTCTGACAGTATATGGGTAGGTCTAGTTAAAACTTCCAAGTGCTCTGCATCAGTCAGGTGACTTGTGCAGAAAAGGTGCTTAGGAAAGACCTGCTTGAAATGAATTCAAAAAAGGGAATGGAAGCTCAGAATAACCAACACCAGTGCCATAAAATCATACAACCCCAGCTTAAGACTATGCTCCAAACCTCAGGGTACTATGTTACTGAAGAAAGAGAAAGGTCTGAGGGGCTGGCATTTTTTCAGGAAATTTGAATTAAAAAGAGAGAGGAATATTGTTCCCTTTTCCATAGAGCTTGAGGACATCAAAGGAACAGTTTGAGGGATCAGGAGTTGAAACAGATGACAGTTAGGCCTGACCCTAAAGCCCACACCCTCTTCACAGCTTCAGACTCTCATCTTAGAACATTAATTTCCACAAGATTTGTTCCTCCTCTGACCTCATTGAAGGACTCATGACAATTTCTTGATGACTTACCTTGCATTTGACCAATAGTCAGATCTTTATCCAATCTATCAACACCTAGAACAAGAGAATTCTTAAGTAGCTTGTTAGAAAATATGTGAAGTAGATCTCTGTTATTTAAGTAAAAATCTCTGCTATTAAATTAAAACTTAGAAAGTTGTATACAAGATAACATTCTAGAATTATGTTAAGGTTGAGTCTACTCCCTGAGTAAAAACAAACAAAAAAACTCCCAAAACTTTCTAGGTTCCCCTGCAATCATTTGTTAATTTAAAACAGCTTGCTTTTTTTGTTTGTTTTGTTTTGTTTTTTTGGGCCACACCTGGTGATGCTCAGGGGTTACTCCTGGCTGTCTGCTCAGAAATAGCTCCTGGCAGGCACGGGGGACCACATGGGACACTGGGATTCGAACCAATCACCTTTGGTCCTGGATCGGCTGCTTGCAAGGCAAACGCCGCTGTGCTATCTCTCCGGGCCCAAACAGCTTGCTTTTTCCCTTAATAGAGAGCATAACCACTGGGTCCCTAGTGCTGGTGGGGGGGGGGGGGAAAGGGGGAGACGCTCAGCAGGTAGCCATATGGTATGAGAAATTTAACTCAGAGTTTGTACATGATAGGTAAGTACTCTACTACCTGAACTATTTTCTTTATAATCTAAATATCCTTATAGCACTGAGAGAGAGCTGGGATGACTAGACAAAGAAGTCAAATTAAAAATCAGACTATCAGGGGCCAGAGAGATAGCACAACGGTAAGGTGTTTGCCTTAGAAGTAGAGGGACGGTGGTTCGAATCCCGGCATCCCATATAGTCCACCTAGCCTGCCAGGAGCGATTTCTGAGCATAGAGCCAGGAGTAACCCCTGAGCACTGCTGGGTGTGACCCAAAAACCAAAAAAAGGAATCAGACTATCCTAAATATATGCAGCATGGGGGAGGAAAGAAAGCACTGACAAGGAGTTACTTAGGTGACACCAGAACTGCATTACTATAGACAGAGTTGTGGTCTTCAAAATTCATATGCTGAAGCCCCAATCTATAATATGGAATTAGGGATAAAGAATTAAGATTTGAGGTGCTAGGAACCCCAGACCTCTATTTTCCTTTTTCCTCTGCCACGTAAGGACACAATAAGGCAGCCACCTGAAAGCCCATAAGAAACTGCTCATCAGAACTCAACCATGCTGGAGCCCTAATCTGAGACTCCCAACTCCTGAACTAAGATTAATTTGTTGTTTAAGCCACCCACCCTATGGCACTTTGTTGTTAAAGTCAAAAATAATTAAATCATTTATATGTATAATCACAGATATGTAAAGACTTACCAGCCAAGAGCAGCAATTTAGGAATAGGACAACTAAGAAAGAGATTGGATAAGCCTCGGAACCAGCCATCCCAGTATTTTTCTGTTTTTGCCAGTTCAATTCTCCAAGTATATGGATGATCTTTCTTGGTCTAGAGGAATAAGAGCAAGTTTTGAGATTAAGAACCCCTAAGGGAAAAAAATAAAAACTAGTCCCTGGGTAAAAGGAGAGGGAAGAAAAGTAGCACTTGTTAATTATTATTATGTCTCAGACATTCAAAAAAAATTTTAATTAAAGAACCGCCATGATTCACAAAGTAACAATATCTTTTTGTTTGGTTTGGTTTGGTTTTGGTTTTGGGGCCACACCTGGCAGTGCTCAGGGGTTACACCTGGCTCTCTGCTCAGAAATAACTCCTGGCAGGCTCTGGGGATCATATGAAATGCCAGGGATTCGAACCACTATTGGTCTTGGGTCAGCAGCTTGCAAGGCAAATGTCCTACTTCCTGTGCTATCTCTCTGGCCCAGTAACAATATTTTAATACCCATCACATTAGCTCTCTTCTTCCCACTACCTGACACCTTGGCACAGTTCAAAACTCTGTGGTTGTAATTTAGACACATGTTTTCAAGGGAGGTCTAGACATCCTCCTTTACTAAAGTATATTTCTTCATTCATTGATAAGATCATCCTATGTTTGACTTTCTTCTAGCTTACTTCACTCAACATGGTATCTTCTGGTTCCAAACATTGTAATATATATTTAATCCTTAAAGCTTGTGATACAAGTTAATGTTATAAGTGTACTATGTACTTCTATTAGAGCACATAGGAAATTTTCTTAAAATTACACAGCTATCCAGTGGAAGAGCTCTTATATCCAACTAGAAAAATAATACATTATCAAAACAATAGTTTAAAAAAATGACACTACAAGTGCTGGGGGTGTAGTTCATTGGAAATGTATTTTGCCTGTGTGAGGACCTAAGTTTCTGGAACTGAAAATAAAAAACAGTAACAAAAAAAAAAAAATACACTGCAGGTTGGAGAGATAGCATGGAAGTAAGCGTTTGCCTTTCATGCATTAGGTCGGTGGTTCGAATCCTGGCATCCCATATGGTCCCCGAGCCTGCCAGGAGCGATTTCTGAGTGTGGAGCCAGGAGTAACCCTTGAGCACTGCTGGGTATGACTCAAAAACAAAACAAAACAAAACAAAAATACATTGCACATGAAAAAAAGGTTTCACTATAATATTAAATAAAAGCAGTAAGATTACTACTGGAAACTGCGATGTGATTTAGGAAAGAACTAAAAAATAAAGCTGATTATAGGTTGATATGCTGGTAAATAATTTTGATTTAGATAATATAAAGTTTCTGTAATAGTTATTACAAAAAGAAAATCTAAAAATCTAAGAAATTGCCAGTATCTGCTAAATCTCAATAATTAGAAGACAGACAAGTACTGATTATGCAATTATCAAATAGAAACTGAAGAAATAAATGATCTCTATTCTTTTCTAAATCACTCAAATATTTAAAAAATTATAATGGAATAGGGACACTATAGTATTTAACCACAACACAAAAATCTAAAGGATCACAAGATGGTTTAACTGCCCAAAGCAATCTTCAGAATCAACACAATCTCTGTCAAAATTTCAGTGACATTGTTCTCCCCAAATGCACATAGATTCTCTAAGACCAGGTCTATAAGCAAGGCTGGCAAAAGTTGGGAATGCCTGGCACAGTACAGAAAGGAAGATTTTAATGATGGAGTAGTACGAGGACAGGGTACAATACAGCAAGCCTTATGTACCAATTTTGTTCTCTATTTTGTCCTCTAAAGTATTTAATAATGGATAAAAATGACAATATTATTTCCCCTACTCCATCTCTACATACTCTGAACCACCTTCCCTACCCCACTGCTTCACCCACCTCAATGTCATCTTCCTTTTTCCTCTTGTTTACTGATTCACTTCCTTCCTCATCCTCTTCTTCTTCCTCTATAATTCCTTCCACTATAGATTTTGAGCATTCTGGACTTGTAATTCCTTCACACCTAAGTTTAAAAAAAAGTACTATCACTTACCTCTCTTCTATATACAAATTACTTCAAGATATTGATACATAGTGGCTTTTTGAAAATTAGTTAGGATAATGCATTAATATTCACAAGTGATTTCTAATCAAATACTTACCAATACTCCTAGAAGGAATGTAAAAAGAAAATGTGTCTATTAAATGTATCAGATAGGTCATGGTCAACGGTAGACTTCAAAGACTGGTTCCCAGTAATGTTAATAATAACCCACGTAGATAAACCAGTAATAGCCCACACAGACAGAATAACCATTTACTGAGGCCTGGTGACACATTTTACTGGCATTATCTTTTATAATTATTAATTCTATTAAGTATCCCTGAAGAGTTCATAAATTAACTATAATCTCATTGCTCATGAAAGAATGGGATTAGGAGATAGATCAAAGCTTAATTAATTTCAAAGCATGGTGTTTTTCTAGAGTATCCTGCTGACAGTGAAAAAAAGATTCAAACAAAATAGAAATAGATCCTTGCTTTTCAATTTGATCCAAACTATCACTGTCCTTTTTCTTCCAAAAATGCTCTTATTATTGCTTAATTAGGTAGAACTGTTATGTGAAAAGTTAGTATCATAACTTCTTTTAGAGACCACTCATTGTAAAAGATACACTGATAAGTACTGAAATCTCAAGTGTCTAGGTGGCTGCTCGTGCCAGTCTTTGTACCAAACCCTAAAAATAAAACAAAACCATATTAGTTATTTTATTATACTTTATATAACATGGCTACAGAAGTGATATTTATGGTTTTGATGTACAAATTTACCACCACTGTGCCTAAGACAGTCCACAATTGTGGAATTTTTAAGGACAGAAACACATTTTCTGTTTTCTCTACCAAACCTTCAGAATGTTCACAGATACTTGTAAGTGGGATTTTCTTTGTTTTAGATTTCTGGGGTCACAACTGTTATGCTCAGGGAAGCATGCAGTGCTCAGTCTCAGGTATCCTGAGTACAAATCATGAGTTCAAACCACTGAGTAATCTCCAGTTTTTTGTGGGATTGTTCTATAGAACCTGAGATGTTGTTTTACTTTTAAGTTGCAGTCGTTAGACAAAGAAGCAAATGCTTTTGATTTCTACAGCTTTGGTTATGGAAATTCAAGAGAACTTCAAAAAGCAGGAAGGCTTCAGCTGATAATTAAGTGATTAGCACCACTTATACAGAGGCAAATTTATGAAATTCTGAGCAACTACCAGCAGTTCAGGTAAAAATATTAAATCATGGAACTACTTTCTTATTAGTCATGTAATTTCCTTATAAAAAGCTGTATCACCACTTAAATTTTTTATTGTAACACCATGATTTATCAAGTTGTTTATAATACAGGCATTAAATGTTCAAACACCAATCCCACCAATGTAACCTTCTCTCCTACACTCTGTCCCATTTCCCATCCACCACCCAAGCTTGCCCCCTTGCAGGCACAAACAAATTTACTTTGTATTTTGTTTACAATATAAAGGCAAATGAAATGATCAAAACTTAGATCAACAAAGGTCAATTTGGGATATCTCTCAATATTGTGACTAAAGTCATTGTCTAAGTATTGGCTGGGCCTTTTGTGTTGTTTAGGCTCAGTGAGGTTGGTGGTCTTCTATGAAATTTCCCCAGAAGATTAACTGTGATCATCATGGGATGACACTACTATGAAATTTGCTGTGCCATCAGCCATTCAATTCAGGAACTATAAATCTGGTGGTTTGGCAGTTTGATAAGGTTGAGTTCTGGAGCTTGGAATGTTTTTGTCTGAGTTTTTGGGTGTGGCTGTGGGTTGCTGTGCTTTCTGGCAGAAAGGGGAATCTGCCTGCACCCAATCTGAGAAGGCTCCAGAGTTCTTGGTCTAGACCAGTCTAAGAGGAAAGAATCAGTAGCCATGCTTTTCTTTAACAAATTAGTTTATCACTATTTTCAGACAAGCCAAGTCCAAAATTATCTAAGTACTAAAACTAGCAGGCTCATACTAAAAAGTATTTACATTGTATCTTCATGATTTACCAGTCAAATAATTCTTGTGTTTCTATAATAGACATTAAAGTTAAATACATAAGATATTTATTTATTTATTTATTTATTTATTTATTTATTTATATTTGGTTTTTGGGCCACAACTGGCGGTGCTCAGGGGTTACTCTTGGCTGTCTGCTCAGAAATAGCTCCTGGCAGGCACGGGGGACCATATGGGACACCAGGATTCGAACCAACCACCTTTGGTGCTGGATCGGCTGCTTGCAAGGCAAACGCCGCTGTGCTATCTCTCCGGGCCCAAATACATAAGATCTTAAAAAAAATAAAAATACGGGGCCGGAGAGATAGCATGGAGGTAAGGCGCTTGCTTTTCATGCAGGAGGCCATCGGTTCAAATCCCAGCGTCCCATATGGTCCCCCGTGCCTGCCAGGAGCAATTTCTGAGCCTGGAGCCAGGAATAACTCCTGAGCACTGCCGGGTGTGACCAAAAAACCACACACACACACACACACACACACACAAAAATAAAAATAAAAATAAAAATACATAAGATCTATCATCAATGATCAATCTATCATATATCATCAATTATCTGTGTCATTTTTGAAGTCACCTTACTTTCTTGAACTTTGATTTTCTCATCTATAAAGTAGTACTTGGCCATTATAAATATTACATGAAATTATACAGGTGAATGGATGAATATAGGTAATGAACAATGACTACTAACATTGTTTTAAAAAGAAGTACTCATATTTGATCCTGACATCCCATATGATTCCTAGTGTACCACCAGGAGTAATTCCTGACTACAGAGCTACAAAGTAAACCTGAGCACTGACAGGTATAGCCAGAATTTTTAAATTGCATGATATAATACACCTTACAGAAAGCTTGCCAAATAGCTTGCATTCATTAATGGCATTATTATTTTCTTGTTGTTGTTTTTTGTTTTTCAGGCCACAACCGTTTGATGCTCAGGGTTTACTCCTGGCTAAGCGGTCAGAAATTGCTCCTGGCTTGGGGGGACCATATGGGACACTGGGGGATCGAACTGCGGTCCTTTCCTTGGCTAGCACTTGCAAGGCAGACACCTTACTTCTAGCGCCACCTCGCCGGCCCCTTATTATTATTATCATTTATATAATATTTTATTTAAACACCTTGATTACAAACCTGATTGTGGTTGGGTTTCAGTCATGTAAAGAACAACCCCCCCATCACCAATATCACCAATGTCCCAAATCTCCCTCCTCCCCACCCCATCCTGGACAGGCTTTCTGTTTCCCGCATATATTCTCATAGGATAGTTCTCAATGTAGTTATTTCTCTAACTAAGCTCATCACTCTTTGTGGTGAGCTTCATGAGGTGAGGTGGAACTTCCAGCCCTCCTCTCTTTTGTCTCTGAAAATTATTGCAACAATGTCTTTCATTTTTCTTAAAACCCATAGATGAGTGAGAATATTCTGCATCTATCTCTCTACCTCTGACTTATTTCACTCAGCATACTAGATTCCATATACATCCATGTATAGGAAAATTTCATGACTTCATCTCTCCTGACGGCTGCATAATATTCCATTGTGTATATATACCACTGTTCCTATAGCCATTCATCTGTTGAAGGGCATCTTGGTTGTTTCCAGAGTCTTGCTATGGTAAATAGTGCTGCAATGAATATAGGTGGAAGGAAGGGGTTTTTGTATTGTATTTTTGTGTACCTAGGGTATATTCCTAAGAGTGGTATAGCTGATTGTATGGGAGCTCAATTTCCAGTTTTTGGAGAAATCTCCATATCGCTTTCCATAAAGTTTGAACTGGACGGCATTCCCACCAGCAGTGGATAAGAGTTCCTTTCTCTCCACATCCCCACCAAAACTGCTTGTTCTCATTCTTTGTGATATGTGCCAATCTCTGTGGTGTGAGGTGGTACCTCATAGTTATTTTGATTTGCATCTCCCTGATAATTAGTGATGTGGAGCATTTTTTGATGTGCCTTTTGGCCATTTGTATTTCTTCTTTATCAAATTGTCCATTTCTTCTCCGCATTTTTTTTTATGGGATTAGATGTTTTTTTCTTGTAAATTTCTGTCAGTGCCTTGTATATTTTGGAGATTAGCCCCTTATCTGATGGGTATTGGGTGAATAGTTTCTCCCAGTGGGTAGTTCTTGTATACTGGGCACCATGTCCTTTGAGGTACAGAAGCTTCTCAGCTTAATATATTCCCATCTGTTAATCTCTGCTTTCACTTGTTTGGAGTGTGCAGTTTAGTTCTTGAAGATGCCTTTAGTCTCAATGTCATGGAGTGTTTCACCTACGTGTTGTTCTATATACCTTGCAGGGGTCTTCAAACTACAGCCCACAGGCCACATATTGTATTTATTCCCATTTTGTTTCTTCACTTCTAAATAAGATATATGCAGTGTGCACAGAAATTTGTTCATAATTTTTGTTTTTACTATAATCTGGCCCTCCAACAGTCTGAAGGACAGTGAACTGGCCCCCTGTTTAAAAAGTTTGAGGACCCCTGCCTTATAGTATCAGGTCTGATATCAAGGTCTTTAATCCATTTGGATTTTACCTTTGTATATGATGTTAGCTGGGGGTCTAAGTTCAATTTTTTGCAAGTGGCTAGCCAGTTGTGCCAACACCACTTGTTGAAGAGACTTTCTTTACTCCATTTAGGATTTCTTGTTCCTTTATCAAAAATTAGGTGATTGTATGTCTGGGGAACATTCTCTGAGTATTCAATACTATTCCACTGATCTGAGGGCCTGTCTTTATTCCAATACCATGCTGTTTTGATAACTATTGCTTTGTTGTACAGTTTAAAGTTGGGGAAAGTAATTCCTCCAATATTCTTTTTCCCAATGATTGTTTTAGCTATTCTAGGATATTTATTGTTCCAAATGAATTTCAAAAGTGCCTGATCCACTTCTTTAAAGAATGTCATGGGTATCTTTAGAGGGATCGCATTAAATCTGTACAATGCTTTGGGGAGTATTGCCATTTTAATGATGTTAATCCTGCCAATCCATGAGCAGGGTATGTGCTTCCATTTCCGCGTGTCCTCTCTTATTTCTTGGAGCAGAGTTTTATAGTTTTCTTTGTATAGGTCCTTCACATTTTTACTCAAGTTGATTCCAAGATATTTGAATTTGTGTGGCATTATTGTGAATGGGGTTGTTTTCTTAATGTTCATTTCTTCCTTATTACTATTGGTGTACAGAAAGGCCATTGATTTCTGTGTGTTAATTTTGTAGCCTGCCACCTTGCTATATGAGTCTATTGTTTCTAGAAGCTTTTTCATAGAGACTTTAGGGTTTTCTAGGTAGAGTATCATGTCATCTGCAAACAGCGAGAGCTTGAATTCTTCCTTTCCTATCTGGATTCCCTTGATATCTTTTTCTTGCCTAACCGCTATAGCAAGTACTTCCAGTGCTATGTTGAATAGGAGTGGTCAGAGAGGACAGCCTTGTCTTGTGCCAAAATTTAGAGGGAAGGCTTTTAGTTTTTCTCCATTGAGGATAATATTTGCTACTGGCTTGTGGTAGATGGCCTTAACTATATTGAGAAAGGTTCCTTCCATTCCCATCTTGCTGAGAGTTTTGATCAAGAATGGGTGTTGGACCTTATCAAATGCTTTCTCTGTGTCTATTGATATGATCATGTGATTTCTATTTTTCTTGTTGTTGATGTTGTGTATGATGTTGATAGATTTATGGATGTTAAAACATCCTTGCATTCCTGGGATGAAACCTACTTGATCGTAGTGGATGATCTTTTTAATGAGACATTGAATCCTATTTGCCAGGATTTTGTCGAGGATCTTTGCATCTGCATTCATCAGCGATATTGGTCTGTAATTTTCTTTTTTGGTAGCATCTCTGTCTGGTTTAGGTATCAAGGTGATGCTGGCTTCATAAAAGCTATTTGGAAGTGTTCCTGTTTTTTCGATTTCATGAAAGAGTCTTGCCAGCATTGGTAGAAGTTCCTCTTGAAAGGTTTGAAAGAATTCATTGAAAGAATTTGAATTGAAAATTCATTTGAAAGAATTCATTGAAAGAATTCATCCATCTGGGCCTGGACTTTTAATTTTGGGCAGACATTTGATTACTATCTTAATTTCCTCAATAGTGATGGGTTTGTTTAGATATGCTACATCCTCTTCATTCAACCGTGGAAGATTATAAGAGTCCAAAAATGTATCCATTTATTCCAGGTTTTCATTTTTAGTGGCATAGTTCCTCAAAGTAGTTTCTGATTACCCTTTGGATCTCTACCATATCAGTAGTGATCTCTCCTTTTTCATTCCTAATACAAGTTATCAAGTTTCTCACTTTGTTAGTTTTGCCAGTGGTCTATCAATCTTGTTTATTTTTTCAAAGAACCAACTTCTGCTTTAGTTGATCTTTTGGATTGCTTTTCGGGTTTCCACTTCATTGATTTCTGTTCTTAGCTTTATTTCCTTCTGTCTCCCTATTTTTGGGTCCTTTTGTTGAGTACTTTCTAATTCTATGAGCTGCGTCATTAAGCTATTCAGGTATGCCCCTTCTTCTTTCCTGATGTGTGCTTGCAAAGCTAAAATATTCCTCTTAGTACCGCTTTTGCTGTGTCCCATAGGTTCTGATAGTTTGTGTCTCCACTGTCATTTGTTTCTAGGAAGGTTTTGATTTCCTCTTTGATTTCATCTCGGACCCACTGATTATTCAGTATTAGGCTGTTTAACTTCCAGGTATTAAAGTTTTCCTTCTGTGTCCCTTTGTAGTTCACATATAATTTCAGGGCCTTGTGGTCAGTGAAGGTAGCCTGCAAAATTTCTATCCTCTTGATATTATGGAGGTATGTTTTATGTGCTAGCATGTAGTCTATCCTGGAGAATGTCTCATGTACATTAGAGAAGAATGTGTATCCAGGTTTCTGGGGGTGGAGTGTCCTGTATATATCTACTAGGCCTCTTTCTTCCATTTCTCTTTTTAGGTCTAGTATATTCTTGTTGGCTTTCAGTCTGGTTGACCTGTCAAGTGTTGACAATGCCGTGTTGAGGTCTCCCACAATTATTGTGTTGTTATAATGATATTATTTTTCAGATTTGTCAACAATTGTATTAAATATTTTGCTGGCCCCTCATTTGGTGCATATATGTTTAGGAGAGTGATTTCTTCCTGTTGTACATATCCCTTGATTAGTAAAAAATGTCCATCTTTGTCCCTTACAACTTTCCTAAGTATAAAGTTTGCATTATCTGATATTAGTATGGCCACTCCAACTTTTTTTTTTTATTTTGGTTTTTGGGTCACACCCGGCGTTGCTCAGGGGTTACTCCTGGCTGTCTGCTCAGAAATAGCTCCTGGCAGGCACGGGGACCATATGGGACACCGGGATTCGAACCAACCACCTTTGGTCCTGGATCGGCTGCTTGCAAGGCAAACGCCGCTGTGCTATCTCTCCGGGCCCCACTCCAACTTTTTTATGGGTGTTGTTTGCTTAGATGATTTTCCTCCAGCCTTTTATTTTGAGTCTATGTTTGTTCTGACTATTCAGGTGCATTTCTTGTAGGCAGCAGAAGGTTGGATTGAGTTTTTGGATCCATTTAGCCACTCTGTGTCTCTTAACGGGTGCATTTAGTCCATTGACATTGAGAGAAAGAATTGTCCTGGGAGTTAGTGCATCTTTATATCGAAGTTTGGTGTGTCTGTTGGTCAGTCTTGTCTTAAAGTAGGCTGTTCAGTTTTTCTTTTAAGAATGGTTTTGAGTCTGTAAAGTTTTTGAGCTTTTGTTTGTCTGTGAAACCATGTATTGTTCCTTTAAACCTGAAAGTGAGTTTTGCTGGGTGCAGTATTCTAGGCGAAGCATTTATTTCATTGAGTTTTGTCACTATGTTCCACCACTGCCTTCCGGTCTTGAGTGTTTCCGGTGACAGGTCTGCAGTAAATCTCAAGGATGTTCCCTTGAATGTAATTTCTCTTTTCGATCTTGCTGCTTTCAGAATTCTGTCTCTATCAGTGGGATTTGTCATTGTGACTAGGATGTGTCTTGGGCTGTTTTTTTTTTCTGGGGTCTCTTTCAGTTGGCACTCTTCGGGCATGCAGGATTTGATCGCATGTATTCATTAGCTCTGGTAGTTTCTCTTTAATGATATTCTTTTTTTTTTTTTTTTTTTTGGTTTTTGGGCCATACCCAAAATGCTCAGAGGTTACTTCTGGCTGTCTGCTCAGAAATAGCTCCTGGCAGGCACGGGGGACCATATGGGACATCGGGATTCGAACCAACCACCTTTGGTCCTGGATCAGCTACTTGCAAGGCAAATGCCACCATGCTATCTCTCCGGGGTTTAATGATATTCTTGACCGTTGAGATTCTTCCTGGAGATTTTCTTCCTGGGTCTCTGAGACTCCAATGATTCTTAAGTTGTTTCTGTTGAACTTAATCATTGACTTCTATTTTCATCTATTCCCATTCTTTGAGTAATTTTTCCATTGCCTGATCATTTGCTTTAAGGCTTTTTTCCAATTTCTTCTGCTGTATGGAATTGTTATTCATCACATCTTCCAGTGTACTAATTCTATCCTCAGCTGCTGTTAACCCGTGGGAAAGCTCAACCATGTTTTTCTTCAATTCATCTACTGAGTTTTTCAGACCTGATATTTGACCTGAAATTTCAGTTTGGAGTTTTCTGATTTCTATCTACATAGTCTCTTGATTCTTATTAGTGTTCTCTTCTATACTTTCTTTGAGTTCTTTGAACATCTTCCATATTGTGACTCTAAACTCCTTATCTGAGAGACTGACTGCTTGGTTGGTCATGTTCAAGTCATCAGAGTTGCCATCATCATTCTCTATGTCTGGCGCTGGCCTGTGTTGTTTCCCCATTGTCACACTTGTATTGTGGGTTTTTCTATGTGTTGTGGTTGTATTCATTGGCTAAATGATGTGCACGGCCCGGAAGCAAAGTGGAGCGGCTGTACTCCTCTGGCTCCACCCTTTCTGGGCTTGTAAACTCACCTCCAGGGAAGGCTCCAGGGAAGGCGAGCCGTCCACAGATGAGCCACACATAGATGAGCCACACACAGGATGAAATCAGGCCGAAAATGGAGCACAGTACAGAAGACAGGCAGATAAGGGTTCTGGCATCTGAGTTCCAGCAGAGTTCAGCGGCTTCTCCTTTCTGGGCTTGTAAACTCGCCTCCAGGGAAGGCTCCAGGGAAGGCGAGCCATCTGCAGATGAGCCACACACAGGATGAAATCAGGCCGAAAATGGAGTACAGCACAGAAGACAGGCAGATAGGGGTGCTGGCATCTGAGTTCCAGCAGAGTTCAGCGGCTTCCCCTTTCTGGGCTTGTAAGCTCACCTCCAGGTAAGGCTCTAGGGAAAGCGAGCCATCCTCAGATGTGCCACACACAGGATAAAATCAGGCCAAAAATGGAGCACAGCAAAGAAGACAGGCAGATCAAGTTTCTTTCTCTTTCTTTGTGAGTTCTGCCAATGGTTTATCAATCTTTTTTATTTTTTTGAAGAACCAACTTCTGCTTTTGTTGATCTTTTAGATTGCTTTTTGCATTTCTACTTCATTGATTTCTGCTCTCAGCTTTGTTATTTCCTTCTGTCTCCCTATTTTTGGTTCCTTTGTTGAACACTTTCTAATTCTATGAGCTGTGTCATTAAGCTATTCGGGTATGCCCCCTTCTTCCTTCCTGATGTGTACTTGCAAAGCTATAAATTTTCCTCTCAGTAACGCTCTTGTTGTGTCCCATAGGTTGTAGTTTGTGTCTTTATTGTCATTTGTTTCCAGGAAAATTTTGATTTCCTCTTGGACCCACTGGTTGTTCAATATTATTATTGTTCAATATTTAATTTCCAGGCATTAAAGTTTTTCTTCTGTGTCCCTTTGTAGTTCACATATAATTTTAGAACCTTGTGGTCAGCGAAGGTAGCCTGCAAAATTTCTATCCTCTTGATATTATGGAGGTATGTTTTATGTATTAGCATGTATTCTATCCTGGAGAATGACCCATGTACATTGGAGAAGAATGTGTATCCAGGTTTCCGGGGGTGGAGTTTCCTATATATATCTACTAGGCCTCTTTCTTCCATTTCTCTTTACAGGACTAATATATTTTTGTTGGGTTTCAATCTGGTTGACCTATCAAATGTTGACAAAGCTATGTTGTGTTTCCCACAATTACTGTGTTGTTATTGATATTCTTTTTCAAATTTGTCAACAATTGTATTAAATATTTTGCTGGCCCCTCATTTGGTGCATATATGTTTAGGAGAGTGATTTCTTCCTGTTGTACATATCCCTTGATTAGTAAAAAATGTCCATCTTTGTCCCTTACAACTTTTCTGAGTATAAAGTTTGCGTCATCTGGGCCTGGAGAGATAGCACAGTGGCGTTTGCCTTGCAAGCAGCTGATCCAGGACCAAAGGTGGTTGGTTCGAATCCCGGTGTCCCATATGGTTCCCCCGTGCCTGCCAGGAGCTATTTCTGAGAAGACAGCCAGGAGTAACTCATGAGCACTGCCGGGTGTGGCCCAAAATCCAAAAAATAAATAAATAAAAAAGTTTGCGTCATCTGATATTGGTAATGGCCACTCCAACTTTTTTATGGGTGTTGTTTGCTTGGATGATTTTCCTCCAGCCTTTTATTTTGAGTCTGTTTGTTCTGACTATTCGGGTATGTTTCTTGTAGACAGCAAAAGGTTGGATTGAGTTTTTTGATCCATTTAGCCACTCTGTGTCTCTTAACGGGTGCATTTAGTTCGTTGACATTGAGAGAAAGAATTGTCATGGGATTTAGTGCCATCTTTGTGTAGAAGTTTGGTGTGTCTGTTGGTCAGTCTTGTCTTAAAGTAGGCCATTCAGTTTTTCTTTTAAGGTTGTTTTTGAGTCTGTAAAGTTTCTGAGCTGTTGTTTGTCTGTGACACCATGTATTGTTCCTTCAAACCTGAAAGTGGGTTTTGCTGGGTGCAGTATTCTAGGTGAAGCATTTATTTCATTGAGTTTTGTCACTATGTTCCACCACTGCCTTCTGGCCTTGAGTGTTTCTTGTGACAGGTCTGCTTTAAATCTCAAGGATGCTCCCTTGAATGTAATTTCCCTTTCTGATCTTGCTGCTTTCAGTATTCTGTCTCTATCTGTGGGATTCGTCATTGTGACTCGGATGTGTCTTGGGGTCTCTTTTAGTTGGTACTCTTTGGGCATGCAGGATTTGGTTGCATGTATTCTTTAGCTCTGGTAGTTTCTCTTTAATGATGTTCTTGACCGTTGATTCTTCCTGGAGATTTTCTTCCTGGGTCTCTGGGACTCCAATGATTCTTAAGCTGTTTCTGTTGAGCTTATCAAAGACTTCTATTTTCATCTATTCCTATTCTTTGAGTAATTTTTCCATTGCCTGATCATTTGCTTTAAGGCTTTTTTCCAATCTCTTCTGCTGTATGGAGTTGTTATGCATCGCATCTTCCAGCTCACTAATTCTATCCTAAGCTGCTGTTACCCTGTTGGAGAGCTTTTCCATTGAGTCTTTCAATTTGTCTACTAAGCTTTTCAGACCTGTTATTTAACCTAATATTTCAGTTTGGAGTTTTCTGATTTCTATCTTCATATTCTCTTGATTCTTATTAGTGTTCTGTTCAACTCAATCTATGCTTTCTTTGAGTTCTGTGAACATCCTCCATATTTCTTCTCTAAACTCCATATCCGAGAGACTAACTAGGTGGTTGGCTGTTTTCGGGCCATCAGAATTGCCATCTTCATTCTCATTGCCTGGTGCTGGCCTGCGTTGTTTTCCCACTGTCACACTGTATTGTGGGTTTTTCTACGTGTTGTGGTGGTATTCATTGGCTAAATGATGTGTGTGGCTATATATCGAAGCGGATTGGCTGCGCTTCTCTGGCGCCACCCTTTGTGGGTGGGTCCGCTCACCTCCAAGGAAGGGGAGCCCTCTGGCGATGAAGCCATACTGGATCAAGTCTTAGGCCCAAGCAGGCAAAGCAGGCAGAGAGGACAGTCGAAAGAGGTCTCCTGAGCTTCAGAGACCCAGCATAGTTCAGCTGGCTCCACTCTTTGTGGGCCGGTTGACTCACCTCCAAAGAAGGGGAGCCCTCCGGCGATGAAGTCACACCGAATCAAGTCTTAGGCCCAAGCAGGCAGAGCAGGCAGAGAGGACAGTCGAAAGAGCACTTTAGTCTCTCTCTCTCTTTTTTTTTTAATAATTATCTTTATTTAAACACCATGATTACAAACATGATTATAGTTGTATGATTACAGTCATGTAAAGAACACCCCCCTTCACCAGTGCAACATTCCTACCACCAATTTCCCAGATCTCCTTTCTCCCCACCTCCCCACACCTGTACTCGAGACAGGCTTTCTACTTCCCTCATTCATTCACATTGTTATGATAGTTTTCAGTGTAGTCATCTCTCCAACTGCACTCATCACTCTATGTGATGAGCTTCATGTCATGAGCTGCACCTACCAGCCCTCATCTCTCTTGTCTCTGAGATACTGTTAAAAATGTCTTTCATTTTTCTTAAAGCCCATAGATGAGTGAAACCATTCTGCGTCTTTCTCTCTCCCTCTGACTTACTTCACTCAACATAAGAGACTCCATGTACATCCATGTATAGGAAAATTTCATGACTTCATCTCTCCTAACGGCTGCGTAGTATTCCATTGTGTACATGTATCACAGTTTCTTTAGCCATCATCTGTTGAAGGGCATCTTGGTTGTTTCCAGAGTCTGGCTAGTGTAAATAGCGCTGCAATGAATATAGGAGTAAGGAAGAGATTTTTGTATTGTATTTTGTGTTCCTCGGGTATATTCCTAGGAGTGGTATAGCAGGATCGTATGAAGCTCAATTTCCAGTTTGTGAAGGAATCTCCATATCGCTTTCCATAAAGGTTGTACTAGACGGCATTCCCACCAGCAGTGAAAAAAGTTCCTTTCTCTCCACATCCCCGCCAGTACTGCTTGTTTTCCTTTTTTGTGATGTGTGCCAATCTCAATGGCGTGAGATGGTATCTCATAGTAGTTTTGATTTGCATCTCCCTGACGATTAGTGATGTTGAGCATCTTTTCATGTGCCTTTTGGCCATTTGCCTTTCTTCTTTTTCAAAGTGTCTATTCATTTCTTCTCCCCATTTTTTGATGGGGTTGTTTTTTTCTTGTATAGTTCTGTCAGTACCTTGTAAATTTTGGATATTAGCCCTTTATCTGATGAGTATTGGGTGAATAATTTCTCCCACTCAGTGGGTGGCCTTTGTATTCTGGGCACTATTTCCTTTGAGATGCAGAAGCTTCTCAGCTTAATATAGTCCCATCTGTTTATCTCTGCTTCCACTTGTTTGGAAAGTGCTGTCTCCTCCTTAAAGATGCCTTTAGTCTCAATGTCCTGGAGTGTTTCACCTACATGTTGTTCTATATACCTTATAGTTTCAGATCTGATATCAAGGTCTTTAATTCATTTGGATTTTACCTTTGTACATGGTGTTAGCTGGGGGTTTGAGTTCGCTTTTTTGCAAGTGGCTAACCAGTTGTGCCAACACCACTTGTTGAATAGGCTTTCCTTGCTCCAGTTAGGATTTCTTGCTCCTTTATCAAAAACTAGGTGGTTATATGTCTGAGGAACCTTCTCTGAGTACTCAAGCCTATTCCACTGATCTGAGGTTCTGTCTTTATTCCAATACCATGCTGTTTTTATAACTATTGCTTTGTAATACAGCTTAAAATTGGGGAAAGTAATGCCTCCCATATTCCTTTTCCCAAGGAGTGCTTTAGCTATTCGAGGTTGTTTATTGTTCCAGATGAATTTCAGAAGTATTTGATCCACTTCTTTGAAGAATGTCATGGGTATCTTCAGTCTTTAGTCTCTCTTGATCTCCCCCTCCTGGTTAATTGGGAATGGGTTAATAAAGAGCAGTTCGGGCTTTTGGTTCAGGCAGAGAGAACGCAAGGAAAAGCCAATGACTCCATAATTCTTTCCTCCATTCATAAGACTAATTCAGTCCAAAAATATTGGTTCAACACAAATTATATACCAAGCACTGATCAGAGTCCTTGCATGCGCTGACCCAGGACGAACCTTGGTCCAATCCCCAGCATCCTATATGGTCCTCCAACCCAGGAATGATTTCTAAGCGCATATCCAGGAGTAATCTGAAGCAGGCAAGTCTGCCGGTAGGAATGCTGAAGAAATCCAATCTCAAGCCGCTGAAGCAGGCAAGTCCGCCAGTAGGAATGCTGAAGAAATCCAATCTCAGGCCGCTGGGAACAGCAAGGCCCAAGATGACTGCCGCGCTTCTGACACCCAGCAGAAATCAGCAGGAATCAGTCTGAGGACGGTTCGACTCACCTGAAGCAGCGGCATTATTATTTTGATCAACTTATTGGTGAGGCCACATCTATCAATGCAGAGGTTATGTCCAAGCTCTGCACTCAGGAATTAATCCTGGGAATTTTGGGGGGATCATATGGAATGTTGGGTATTAGGCACATGGTATGCAAGCGCTCTATTCACTATACAATCATATTTTCCTCACAACTATGGTTAGCTGTTTACAAGAAAACTTTTGAGTCACACCAATTATACTATCGCTCCAGCCCCTATACACCATTAAAAGAATGAAACCAGAGCTGTCAGCACAATAGTACATGTTTTTTTGGGAGGGGGGTAATGCTGGTCTCAAAAACTCAGGACAACTCTACAGCTGAGCCATACTCCTAGCCCCTGGACACTTAATGTTAACATTTTGTTTTTCTTAGAGTTATATATAAGGTAATTTAGTTTTTGTTTTGGGGCCACATCCAATGATAAACAGGGATTACTCCTGGCTCTGCACCCAGAGGCTACTCCTAGAGATCACAAGGAACAATATCGGATGTCAGGGATCATACCTGGTCATCAGTGTGCAAGGCAAGCAATTTACCAGGTGAACTCTCTCTCAAGCCCTGGTAACTCAATTTTATATAGAAGACTTTGGGGGCCAGAGCGTTAGCACAGAGGTAGGTTGTTTGCCTTTCATGCAGCTGAAACAGGATGGACCAAGGTTTGATTCTCGGCATCCCATATGGTCCCCTAGCCTGCCAGGAGTGATTTCTGAACACAGAGCCATGAGTAACTCCAGAGTGGCATTGGGTGTGATCCAAAAAAAGTCTAGAAGACTTCAAGATTGACTTTGAGTTTGGGAGGGAGGGAGGAAAGAAAGGAGGGAGGGAAGAAGGAAAGGAGGGAGGGAGGGAGGGAGGGAGGAAAGAAGGAAAGGAGGGAGGGAAGGAGAGAGGGAGAGAGAGAGAGAGAGAGAGAGAGAGAGAGAGAGAGAGAGAGAGAGAGAGAGAGAGAGAGAGAGAAGAAAATCTAGTATAACTATAGTGCTCAACTAAGCTGCTGTAAAAACCACCCAAATTAATGAAAACAGGAGGACAGGTATAAAGGTATATGACAATGTAATCCGTTACTCTCACCATGTTTTAGTCTTGAACCAGCCCAAGGGGTTACTTACTGTTTAACTTGGCCAACCATTGATACACGGGCAGACTCCAAATTTCGAATCTGGCCACTCTTCACACTAGAAAAGAAAGGAAAAAAAGAGGTTAGTTAGCACCTATTTTATCAGTTCACAAAGTGTCAAATGATAGTTTAATAACTAGTTGGGTTACCTACCTCAGATTCTAAACTGAGTAAATCAAAAGTAAGTAAAGACACTCAAGTCATTTCAGTTATACATATATTTACTAAGAGTATACTATGTACCAGGCCTGTGTTAAAAAACATAGCTAAATAATTTTAACATAGTAAGGCAAAGTTCAAAGTAATCATTTTATTCTGAATACAAAGGTTGGGGTGTAGAAAAATGACAACAGATAAGATGCTTGACATACAGAGCCAGGAATAGACCCTGAGCACAGTTGGTGTGAGCGAAAACCACTGCTCCCTCCACAAAAAAGAAAGAATTAAAGAAAAACTAAAAAGAGTGTTGGGGCCAGAGAGATAGTACAGCAGCGCTTGCCTTGCAAGCAGCCGACCCAGGACCTAAGGTCGTTGGTTCGAATCCGGGTGTCCCATATGGTCCCCTGTGCCTGCCGGGAGCTATTTCTGAGCAGATAGCCAGGAATAACCCCTAAGCACTGCCGGGTGTGGCCCAAAAACCAAAAAAAAAAAAAAAAGAACAACCCCCCCCCAAAAAAAACAACCTAAAAAGAGTGGTTAGAGCATTATAGGTGATATAAAATTGAAGATAATGATTTTTTGAGGACAGAGTACAAGAAGCAATAGTGGGGAGCAGAAGAACAGTGTAACAGAATAGGATAAGAAGACAGGAGCAGGAGCTAGCTCCTAAACTGTGCATGCCATAATAAAGCTACAATAGAATAATCTCACAGCTGTTCAATTAAAGATGCCTAAGGGGCAAAGATTATGTTCAAAATGAATTAGAACACAAATGAAGAGAGGAAACCAAAAAAGGGCATGCCTTTAAATCTCATTTTTTAAGCTTAAATATTTAAAATACACCCTTTCTAGAGTTAGAGAGATAGCATAGCTGGCCAGGATTGATTCCTAAGTGCAGAGCCAGGAGCAACCCCCTGTTGCTGGATATGCCTCCCAAAAACCCAACCAAAATATAACCCTTAAATAAAAATATTTTATCTGAGTTTAGGAAAACAGGAAAATAGGAATTCAGAATTACTACCTGAATTAATTGAAAAACATTTTTTCTTTTAGTTTATGGGCCATACCCAGCAGCAGTTACTCCTGTTTTGTGCTCAAAAATCACTCCCTGCAGGCGTGGGGACCATATGGAATGCTGAGATTTGAACCCAACTCAGTCCCAGGTCAGCCACGTAGAAGGTAATTGCTCTACCCACTGAGCTATCACTCTGGTCCAGTTAGTTGAATTTTTATGACAATTTATCCATAAAGTTTTTAATTTATCCAAAATCTAAATAAAAACTAGAAAAGACATGGGGCTGAAGCTGTGGTGCTAGAGATAAGGTGACTGCCTTGCAAGTGCTAGGCTAGGACGGACCTCAGTTCGATCCCTCAGCGTCCCATATGGTCCACCAAGCTAGGAGCGATTTCTGAGTATATAGCCAGGAGGAATAAACCCTGAGTGTCAATGGGTGTGGCCAAAAACCAAACCAAAACAAATAAACTGGGAAAGACTTACACTAACCCTCTCTATTCCTTTCTTTACTAGAATACAAAATTGTGAGTTTAATCAGAGATGTAAAAGACATTAAAGTCTCAATTTGTCTAAGCTCTCATTTTATAGGTGGGAACCGCTAGATAACAGACTAATATAATTCTAAATGATTCTAGGTATACTGGAAAAAGGATTGGTTCTAAACAACTCAGCCTGATGTAAAATATTTTTTTGAATTTATTTTTATTAAATGTGTCTACTTGTGGTATTCCAATAAAAGTAGGATTAGAGATAGAGTTTCTATGCCTCTGAAAATAGTATTTGGGCTGATGAAGAAAGCAAGCTACAATCTAATGTTTAAAATAGAGCTAGTGGAGGCCAGAGCAATAGGACAGCATGTAAGGCACTTACTTGTCTTACATGTGGCCAACCTGAGACTGACTAGGGTTTGATCCCTTGCATCCCAGGTGTTCCCAAGCTTTCCAGAAGTTATTTCTGAATGCAGAGCCAGGAGTAAACCCTGAGCACTGCTGGATGTGATCGAAAAGCAAACAAAAAAATAAAATAGAGCCAATACAGATTTATGGGTTACCTCCACTCAATGGCATTCTCTAGAGACGTGAAGGTTTTAGGACGACCACGTAAGAAGTTCTGCATGCTATTGAGTGCATCCATGGCTGTACCTAGAAATTAAAATAAAAAAATTCATAGTTGTATACAAAATTGTATACAATAGTCCTCAATAAGAGCAGGATTAAGTAAAACCTAGAAAGGAAGCATGCAGTTTATTAACTACTTTTTGGGCTAGTACAATGTTGGGAGACAGTACAGAGATTAAAGTGCATGCCTGGCATGTGTTAGATCCCAGTTCATCATATGTGCATTTGATGTGGACCTCAAGGCCTCCAACACTGCTAGGATCTAGCCTTGCCTTGGAGGCCCCTGAACACCACCCAACTAGTCCTGGAGTTCCCACCACTGCAGATCCTGAACAGTATCAGATTCTGGGATCCTAGCATCAATTAACATGCCTAGAATTATAGATGATTAAGAATCACTGAGAGAGGCTAGGCCCTTTGAAAACTGCTTAGGAGGCCCCTCCATAAATAATATAAATGCATAAATACAAAAATTGTAAAAGATAGTAAAAAGAAATATAACAGAAACAACAACAATTTTTCTCAAGCAGTGCTTAGCAGATTCAGGGGCCATTCTTGGCATTACTTGGTCTGGTGCTGCCATGGCTTCTGAGAGCAATCCCAGGGGTTCCTAAGATAATATGAGTGTTCGAATCCTGGTGTCCCATGTGGTCCCCCGTGCCTGCCAGGAGCTATTTCTGAGCAGACAGCCAGGAGTAACCCCTGAGCACCACCGGGTATGGCCCAAAAACAAAACAAACAAAAACAAACAAACAAACAAAAACAAAAAGATAATACGAGTGGTGCTCTAGAATTCTGTGGTACTGGGGATCAAACCCAGGACCTCTCTATGACAGGCATGTGTCCCAGTGCTTCCTAACCCTTAGAAAATTCTTGCTGTGGTAGCTTCCAGAAGGCATTCAATGAGTTTTCCCTCTGGATATTCACTTCCTTGTGTAGTTTCTTTATTTGTCACTTCCTCCAGTATTTTGTCTTAAGTCTGCCCTTTGGAGGCTTGTTTTGAATAATCCCTTTTACTGAGAGTAATCACATTAGTGGCCTACAGAAATGTTCTGCTTATGCCAGGGGTGGCGAACAAGTTCAACACAAAGAGCCAAAATTTTAAACTGTGGGAGTCAGAGAGCCACACCACGCAGTGACTTGCCAAAACAGACAAACACGCACACAAAAGCACATAATTTTAACAATAATATATTAAACACATATTGCATTTTGCCATTTTGAGTGAGGGTAAAAAATCCTGCAGTGATGGTGAGGGTGTGTTGTGTCCTCCACACTAAGAACTAACTGCAAGATGTGACCCCAACATGTGACACATGGGTCCCCCGCTCGCTGGCCCGTGCAGCTGTTTCTGAGGGATGGGAAATGGGATGACGCAGCATGGGGGCAGGACTTCACGCTTGGAGATCTCTCCTCAGAGGTCCCTCCTCAGAAGCAGCAGAACAAAATACAAACTTGGCAAAGAGACACAGTAGACAAAATAATAAGAGGCAAAGAGCCGCATTCATTTTGGCCGGGAGCCACATGTGGCTCTAGAGCCTTGTGTTCGCCATCCCTGGCTTATGCAATTGAATCACTTTTTTTATTTTCCTGTAGGTGGTGCTGTGACTTTAGAGTTATTGAAGATTTTCCCCACTCCTCACTCCACCCCAGCAAGTTCTCTTTTTGTATGGTGATGGGGAGAAGAGTGAAAGCTACTGGAATGATTTTATTTTGAAAAAATTTCAGTAAGGGGCCAAAGTGATCCCAGTGGGTAGGGTCTTGTATGTGGTTGACCTTGGTTCAACCTAGCACCCCATATGGTCCCCTGAACCTGGCAGGACTAATTTCTGAGCTCAGAGCCAGAAGTCAACTCTGAACACCACCTGGTGTGGCCCAGATCCCCTCTCCCCAAAATCAATGAATTAATTATAGTGTTACCCATGGAGTGGGAGAGGCATAGAGAAACAGTCCAGAGAAAGTGTTAAATATGTCTCTATTTCTATATTCACTCCTGTCTTCTAATCCTGATATACTTACAGTCTTCTAGGCCCCTATTGGCTATATTATTCCTTTCACATGTGCCTTGGAAAACCAAGCTGCACAAGATAAATAAATAAGTCTTTTTTGGTAGTATGTAGCAGATTTTCAAATGTATTTTATTTTGGGGGAGGGGGTCACACCCGGCAGTGCTCAGGGATCACTCCTGGCTCTATACTCAGAAATCGCTCCTGGCAGTCTCAGGGGATCATATGGGATGCTGGGATTTGAACCACCGTCCTTCAGCATACAAGGCAAACAAACGCCTTACCTCCATGCTATCTCTCCAGCCCCTCAAATGTATTTTAGCCGGAACCTTGGCTTGTAAACTCTATTACATCTTCTGGAAGACCGTGAGTTGTTTTTTTTTTTTTTTTTTTTTTTTTGTTTTTGGTTTTTCAGGCCACATCCGTTTGATGCTCAGGGGTTACTCCTGGCTAAGTGCTCAGAAATTGCCCCTGGCTTGGGGGGGGGGGGGAACGACCATATGGGACGCCGGGGGATGGAACCGCAGTCCTTCTTGGCTAGCGCTTGCAAGGCAGCCACTTTACCTCTAGCACCACCTCACTGGCCCCAGAGGTTTTTTTTTTTTTTTTTTTTTTTTTTAAGACCATGAGTTTCTAATAATATAGAAAATTATATAGTGTAGGAAATTAGTAAATGGGGGAAGGTGGCCAAAAGTCAGAAACTTTTGTGATATAAATCTTGGGGATGTGATGTGTATTATGGTGAGAGAGTGGATCAAAACACTTTTCACCAGAGAAAAATTATTTTAATTATGTGGGGTGATGGCTTTCAAAATGACATTGTGATCATATACATATGCTGAATTATTACGCTGTGTACCTGAAACAAATTATATATCAATCATAGTTCCATTCAAAAATAAAGCTCTTGAACTGCTATTAGCACAAACTAGCACTAACTGAAAAGATAAAATATATTCAAGATGAGTGAAATCAATCAATTAAAACAAGATAACAATCTGTCATGATATCTCTAAGACATTAAATTTTTTATTTGGTGAAAAATAAGATTTACCTTCTACCACATCAATCATACACAAACCCAGAAGGCTTGGCACTAGATTGGATGATGCTGTGTGAACGGCAATAGCGCCACCCATGCTATGTCCAATCAACATAATTGGAGGAGGGAGGTCCCCATACATGGCTTCAACCACATTGCAAACATCTCTGCAAAGAGAAGAGGAAAAGCTGAGAAAGTTACCTGGCAACGCTTTAAAAATGATTTCTTTACCTAAAATCTTCATTTGATCTCTTAATTATAAGACCTAATATGATGGTCTACTAAATCATCTTGCAAATCTACCTCTAGTCCCTATACATGTAACTATACATTGTCCTCTCCTGATAACTGGCAATTTCAATACTATAAACCCAAAATCTTTGGTTTTCCTTTACACTTTCACTATTATACAAATTAAATACAATTACATCAATTACACAAATACTTACATTTTTGTTAGTTTTTTTGTTTTTTTTGGGGGGCCACACCCGTTTGATGCTCAGGGGTTACCCCTGGCTAAGCGCTCAGAAATTGCCCCTGGCTTGGGGGGACCATATGGGACACCGGGGGATCGAACCGAGGTCCGTTCCTTGGCTAGCGCTTGCAAGGCAGACACCTTACCTCTAGCGCCACCTCGCCAGCCCCGGCACAAATACTTATATTTTAACTAGAAATTTAAACTAGAAATTTTGAACAAATCAATAAAAGATTTTATGTCTTAGTTTTCCCATCTATAAAACAGAAAAACTGATTAATAAGCATTACAATGTATTGACGTTTGTGTCAAAGATAAACTGTAAATTACTTTTTACTAAGTGCACTTGTATTAATTATTTATACAGTTTCAATCTGAATAAAATAAAGACTATCCACTTATTCTGTGGATTGCTTGAAGGATTGAGGCAGGGAACATAAAATTGCTTTGAAAGAAGTAAAGTACTATACAAATGCTAATTATTATTTACATTTTGTCACATAAAGCTATTTGATGTTTGAATATAAATTTAAGTATAGTGTTCTGAGAAACTAGAAAGATGTTCACACTAATTTTTATTGGCTTCTGGTCTACTCTTTATAAGCAGATATGTTAATATAGTAAACCATAAAGCTTTGAAAATGAGAACTGAAGTATCAATTTTGATTTTTATTTGCATGCATGCTTACTTTAGCAAGAATTAAGTATGTCTCAAGACTATTTTTCTTTTTGGAGTGAATCAGTAAACTTCAAAGGATAGCTCTGTTTGCTGTGTCAATATATATACCTGAAGCACTCAGTGCTATAATAGGCATGACCATACATACATAATCTTTTAAATATAGTTTCTACAGCATTCAAGATGGCAAAGTAAAAAAAAAAAAAAGATGGCAAAGTAAATGTCATTATTTCTGGAGTCATTACAAAATTTCATAGAACAATTATAGATTCCAATAAAGAATTGCAGCATCTGCTAAGAAACTAATGGGAGATAAAGAAGCCACCCAATTTTACAAATGAAAACAAATGATAGTTTAATATTCTTTTTGAGTTCAATTTAAGGGTAAGACTTTTGGTAGTAACATATAATGAGTAAAACAGAAGAACACTTCTGGAAATTTATCCAAGTTCAGATTTCTTAAAATACTTACGATCTGAGGAGGGTATGTATGTTTTTCAGACATAAAGGTGAACAGAGTAGGAAACAAACCAACTTAATAAGGTAGTTTAGGAAATATATATTCAGATAAAAGATGATTATTATCAATAATCCAAATATCTTCCACCTAGAGAATCAATATTATCCAAATATTCATTACCAAAATTATTGCTTTACTTGAAACATACCCTGATATTCTGTAGAAAAATTAGATTAAGATTTATCAAAGATTACCTACTTATCTACATCTTATAATTCTGGTGAATGTTTTCTAAATGGGAATCTAGTACATGTTTATACTAGATTTAAAATAAGAGTTTTTATTTCTTGAAAAGCAGCATAGCATATCACAGATATAATAGGAAAATAAATAATATTAAAATGACCTAAGCTCCAAATTGGAATTTTACTTTCAGTGTGGCTGCATCTTAAATATGGCTAGGTGCTAAGGTTATTTAAAACAAATTATACTGTCAGCACTCCTTTGTTTATTTTATTTTATTTTTTTTAAAGCTACATCTGGCAGTGCTCAGGGCTCTGCAATGAGGAATCATTCCCAGAGGTGCTCAGGAGCCACTTGGGGTGCCAGGGATCAAATCCAGGTCAGTCACATGCAACGCAAGTTGTACAATCTTTTCAACTCATGTTAACACTACTTTATTTTTTAAACCTGTTTTTGTTGGTGGTGGTGTTGTTTTGAGGCCACAACTGGCTGTATTCAGGGCTTATTCCTGGCTCTGAGCTCAGGGATCCTTCCTGATGGCTTGGAGAACCATTAGATCCCCAAGCCTGTGTTGGCTATGTACATGGCAAGCACCCTACCCACTGTACCACCTACCCAGCTTCTAGCAGCACTACTTTAAAGTCTTTTTTTTTTTTAACAGAATGAATTCAGAAATATCTATGTATTTTATTGCTTTATTTTAGGAAAGAAAAGAGCTCAACTTGTAATTATCTTCATCTACTGTATTTCAATCATTCATTTTTAAACTTCTGATGCCTGTTATCTTTGTCTTTTTTCTTTCTCTCAGCACCATTTCACCCTTCTTGTTCTGCAAAACATACCTAAGGCCTTTAAATATTTATACTTAAAAAAAGTTTGCTTAAAATGGAATAAGAACGTGGGTTTTAGACTTGAAACCATAAAGCTGTTGGAAGAAAGACACCATGATAGTGGTTTCAGTGATTCTTATGGGATTGGACTATACAGGTACACACACACACACACACACACACACACACACACACACACACACACACACGAGTAAAGTATAAAATTTAAAGGGTACTTTACAACAAAAAAAAACATAATTGAAACAAAAAGACAAATTACTGAATGGAAGAAAATATTCATACATCTGACAAAGGGCTAAAATCCAAAATATATAAATAGTTCACAAAACTCAACAACAGAAAAAAAAATCCCAATGAAATATGAGAAGAGCTTAAGAGATAGTTCATCAAGACATACAGCTAGCCAACAGGCACTTACATGTAAATGCTATTACTGATCAGGGATTTACAAATCAAAATGACAAATGAGGTATCAACTCGTACCTGAGAATGAATTAACAAAATGATCAGAAACAATATGTCTCTGAAAGGCAGAAAAAAGAAACCTCATTCACTGTTGGTGGGAATGTAAATTGACTCAGCTTCAACAGAAATAGTATGAAAATTCTTTAAAGCATCAAAAACAAGAGGTTTGACGAATAGTAAAGCTGGTACAGTGCTTGTCTTACATAATACCAATCTAGATTTGATCCCCATCCAATATGGTGCCCTGAGCACTATAACAGTGATTGCTGAGTGCAGAAGCAACTGCTAAAAATCACAATGTGGTCCCCTTCCAAAATAACTACTAAAGACAATCGCCATTTGAGAGACAAGAATGTAAAACAGTGATTGAGCACATGACTTGCATGTGTGAGGTTTTAGGTTCAATCCCTGACATTGAAAAAAATAAATGAATAAAAACATAACCACAATATTATCCAACAACTTCACTCCTAGATATCTATCCAAGGAGCACAAAAACGTTAATTAAAAAGTCATTTACATACCCATGTTCCCTACAGTATTATTTGCAAGAATCAATCTAGAAACAACTCAAGTGCCCAACAAAAGATGAATGGGTAAATAATATGTATCTTATGAAATAGTTTAGTGTGTGTGTGTGTGTGTGTGTGTGTGTGTGTGTGTGTGTGTGTGTGTGTGTGTATTTTGGTTTGTTAGGCCACACCGGTGGCGCTCAAGGGTTACTCTTGGCTCTGCACTCAGAAATCGCTCCTGGCTCAGGGGACCATATGGGATGCCAGGGATCAAACTTGCATCCATCTAGGGTCAGCTGCGTGCAAGCCAAATGCCCTACCACTGTGTTATCACTCCAGCCCCATTATGAAATAGTTTTAAGAAAAAAATAAGACCCTACCTTTGCTATAACATGAATAAAACATGCTATACAAAGTCCAAAGGAGAAATAAAATTCAAGATGATCTCTTGTTTATATGTAGAATGTAAGGAAACATATAACAAAGCAGATAATATCAAATGAAAGTAAACCCTTAGGGCTGAAGCGATAGTATAAAGGGTAGCTTATATGTATATAAGTATATGCCTAATCCTAGTTTGATCCTTAGCATTGCATAGTCCTCTAAGTACTGCCAGAAATACCTCCTGAGCATACACAGAATCAGCACTAGCCTTGAGATCTCCAGGAGTGACTCCAAACCAAAACAATCTTTTTTTTTTTTTTGACCAAAGTGGATTACAAATCTTTCACAGTAATTTTTTAGGTACATAGTGATATCGAATCAGGGGCACTCGCACCACCAATGTTGTCCTCCCTCCACCCCTGTTCCCAGCATGCATCCCACATCCCACATCCCCCTCCTTTACTACCCGGGTTGCTAGTATAACTGGTCCACTCTGTGTCTAGCATGTCTGATCATTTTTTATTTCTACTTAATGTTCATACGACTGTCTGGTCTTGGTACCCTCCATTATTTCCCCCTCAATTTGTGAGGCAAGATAAGACGGTTCAAATTATGTGGTTCTGTTTGAAGAAAAGAAAAAAGTGCTCAGCGATTACGCCTATTAGTGCTCAGTAGTACTGGGGACCAAACTGGGAGTGGCCTTACACAAAGTCTTTCTCTCTCTCTCTAGAAAAAGTATATTAAATCAGGGCAAATCACCTGTATTACAATCACTTAAGTGAGTCTGATGAATGACGAGGTTTGAGATCTACTGTATATGATGTTCTTTTTTTTTTTTTTAACTTTGAGGACTAGGGTCCACTTCACAGATTCTCTTACATACAAACACTTTTCTGAACACAGTTCTCATTATATATCCAAATCCTCAACAGAAGAAATGTTGACAATATTTTCAAAAGCTAATACAAGAAAAATTTACCTTGTGAGGATCATGACATTGAATATACCAAACAAAGTGAAAATTTCTTTCAAGATAAAACAGTAAGAAAACCCCCAAATTAGAAGAAAACAGAAAAAAAATTCTCTGTGCAAAATACTGTCTCACAATTTCCCCAGAACAATAAAGTTTACTATTACTATTAATGAAAGTCAGGCTGTGTTTTAACAATATTAGTTTACTTACTTTGCCATTGTTTCTGCAGATAGGTCTTCAGAGTTCTTTACTTTTGTTTCACCTAAAAATATTTCAAAAAAATCTTCAAGGACAGGAAGCAGAAAAGCAAAAGTATTCTCTGACAAGTATTTCACCTTTGAACAATGTAGTGAGTACATTATTATGTGATGGACTTCGAAATTTTTTGTTATAAACACATCTTTATAATCAATAACTCTAAGTGAATAATTATAGTAATCTAGCAAGAATTTATTCACACTTCTACATCATCAGCATCAGAATTTGGTTACATTAAAAGACATTTCCTTAGAACAATAAGTTAAAAAAATGTATGTGTATATTGACATAATATTTGTAGAAGTGAGATGCCTCAAAATACCCAGATGGAACAAACCAAGTTTATTTTATTGCCACAATACAAATTGTGATATTGAAAACTATTCAATGGGATTAGTCTAAGGCTAAGAATTCACTGGGAATATAGGTCAGTGGCAAAGCCCATGCCCAGCATGTTCAAAGTCCTGAGTCTAATTTCAGCACGGTAGAGTGGCCCATTGAAGCACTGCTAGGATTGCCCTTGTAGGAACTGAGAACTGTTGAACTCAGGCTCTCTGTATGAATGGATTGGAGAAATAGTAAAGGGCTTATGGCACTTGCCTTACTTGCAGCTAACCCTGGGTCCATCCTGGGCATCACAGATGGTCCCCCAAGATTCCCCAGGAGTGATACCTGAGCAGTCAAAAGTAAGCTAAGAGAAAGCACATCTTTTGGGTATACCTTCCCCAATAAGAAAAAGAGAAAGAAAGAAAACTTTACTCACCATGCCCTCGCAGATCCAAAGCCACAATTCTACACTGAACTCTACTAATGATTGCTGCCTACAAGGAAAAGAAAAAGTACTAAATTAACATGTTTGTTAGACAAATGTTTCTTTATTAATAACTGTTGAATGAGCTGCCAATAGAATTCAAGGAACTGAAGGAAACAAAACCAAAACATGTCACTAAATTTTTATAAATCATTTCCTTCATCTTAGTGTGTAGTTTGAATTAAAAGTTCCAACTTAAATTATGACCTTCCACACCTAAATCACTTCTTAAACCTTCATCTTTTAAAATAAAACACAATATATAAGCAACTTTAAGCAATGATCCTCTGAGCTCAGTAATTACTAATAATTTCTGGCCATATCCCTTGATTAACTTCTTTCCCTAGTTTGGAAGGGAATACCTAAATAAGGACCATAAATTCATTAATATCCTGGCCCAGGATACTATAGCAATGTCACAGTCAGATCCTGAAATAACTTTGCAGGCAGTATGATGAAATTAATCAAAAGTTCATGTAAGATGCATATGCAACAATAAAAAAATTACCACAGTTAAAAATATAAATAAAAAAATATATAAATTTAAAAAAATGATGTCAAGGAGAGGTAAAATTTAAGAGATTTAAACAAATCTAAAATAGTTCGGGCCTTTCTCAACCGAACCGGTTTTATTCTTTAATAAGCAATTAATAGTTAAGTACTGTTAGTAAATGTCCCCAGCATTTTTTAACTTTTATAAGAATATAGGAGTGCTCAGGGCTTATTCCTAACTTTGTTCTCAGGAATTACTCTTAGCAGTGCTTGGAGAACCATATGGGATACTGAGGATCAAACCTAGTATGCTACATGTAAGTCAAGTGTTCTTCCAGCTGTACTATCGCTCCAGTAGTAATGGATATATATTTGATCTAGTCCTCTCTAGGCATCAAGTGAGGTAAGAGGCTCATTGATAGATTTTCTAATGTTGAACCATTTTTGCTTTCCTGGGTAAAACCTAGCTTATCACAGGTTCAATCTGCTGTTCCTTTATTTAGGATTCTGGATCTATTTTGCAATTTAAAATTGGTGGAGTTTTCCTGCCACTGTCATAGCCTAGTTTTGGTATTAGATAAATTTTACTATTCTCATAAATTGGGTAACTTAAAATAGAATTATTCTAGGTATCGTTTCTACACAAAAAAATGTTAAAATAAACTTTCTTTTTAGGGTAAAATTTAATATCCCATACATTACAAATATTGAGAACTGAGTAACATGAAATTGTCTTTTATGATACAAGTCTTCCTGATCTTTATTTTATTGGGGGTGGGGTGGGACACACCCGGCAGTACTCAAAAGTTACTCCTGGCTCTGCACTCAGAATCGCTCCTGGCAGGTTCAGGAGACGATATGGGATGCCGGGGATCGATTCCAGGTTCAACCCAGATCAGCTGTGTGCAAGGTAAATGCCTTACCACTGTGCTACCAATCTGGCTCCCTAGTCCCTATTTATATTTTGTGTGCAAACTATCATTTGTAAAAGAGCTTAAATGTTTTCATTTGCAATCACTTCTGCCCATAAAATTTTTCCTTGTCCTCAAATAAACATAAAATATATATAAAATGTCTAGAATAAATCATAAAAAACATTATTTTTTAAGTTATGAGATCCCATATGGGGCTGTGACAGTTTAAGAAGCTAGAATTTGTATTAGTATCCTGACTGAACTAAAAGCTCTCCAAATGTTTTTCAGTGCCTAATATAGTGGTACAGAGGGACTGGAGCAATAGCATAGCATTAGGGCATTGGCCTTGCGAACGACCAACCCCAGACAGTCCCAGTTCGATTGAAATCCCATCCCATATGGTCCCCCAAGCCTTCCAGGAGCAAATTCTGAGCACAGAGCCAGGAGTAACCCCTAGGCGTTGCTGAGTGTAACCCCAAAACAAAACAAAAAGAACCCAAAATAAATAAAATAAAATGGTGGTACAAAGGGGCCAGAGCGGTGGTTCAAGTGTTAGGGTGTTTGCCTTGCAACGCGCTAGCCTAGGGATGGACCACAGTTCTATACCCCGGCATACCATATGGTCCCCCAAGCCACGAGCAATTTCTGAGCACATAGCCAGAAGTAAACCCTGAGCGTTGCCAGGTGTGCCCCCCCCCCAAAAAAAAAGTTGTGGTACATAAAAGCATTTACCAGCAAATTTGAGTTCCTGGGTTTAATCTCCAGAACCATATACATCAATAACAACAGAAAAACATCAAAATGTTCAAATTCCCAGAAACATTGAAAAACAGATGTTAAAAAAATAGATGTTTGGGCCGGAGAGATAGCATGGAGGTAAAGTGTTTGCCTTTCATGCAGAAGGATGGTGGTTCGAATCCTGGCATCCCATATGGTCCCCTGAGCCTGCCAGGAGCATTTTCTGAGCATGGAGCCAGGAGTACCACTGAGCGCTGCCAGGTGTGATGCAAACAACAACAACAACAACAAAATATACATATATATGTTTGCAACTGTTCCAAATAAAGCATTTCAAATAAAACATTGTCCCACCACATGACAACTCTAACATAAAAATGTAGGCTTATATGTGAGTGGATAAAGATATTAAACCTATCTCCCAAAATTTTTAATTTTAATTTTCTCAATAGTGATAGGTCTGGTTCAGATATGCCAGATCATCTTGGCTCAACCTGCAAGGTTTTAAGAATACAAGAATAGATCTATTTCTTCTATTCTTATTTTCTGACATAGTTTCTCAAAGTAATTTCTGACTTTCCTTTGAATTTCTATATTACCTATAGTAATCTCCCCCTTTTCATTTCTAATTCAGTTTAGTAAGCTCCTTTCTTTCTTGGGTCTGGAACGATGGCGCAGCAGTAAGGTGTTTGCCTTGCATGTGGTTGACCTAGGACAGACCATGGTTCAATCCCCTGGTGTCACATATAGCCCCCCAAGCAGGAGTGATTTCTGAGCACACAGATAGGAGTAACCTCTGAGCATCACAGGGTGTGGCCCAAAAAACAAAACAAAAAAAAGCTTCTCTCTCCTTTATGAGTCTTGCTAGTGGTTTATTTTTTTTCAAAGAACCTATTCCAGTGTTCATTGATCTTTTGAATTGTTTTTTGGGTTTCCAGTTCATTAATTTCTGCTTTGGGTTTAATTATTTCCTCCCATCAGCCTATTTTTGGTTCATTTTGTTGATAATTTTCCAATTTTTTAAATTGTTCTATTAAGTTATTTATTTCTTCCTTCCTGATTTTTTTTGCAAAGCTATAAACTTTCCTCTTAATACTGCTTTGGCTGTGCCTCACAAATTCTAATAATTCATATCTTCATTCTCATTTGTTTCCAGGAATCTTTTAATTGATTCTTTGATTTCACCTCTAACCTATTTGCTGTTTAGTTTCCAGATATTAACATTCTTTCTCTGTTGATTTGTCTTCTAATTTCATCGCATGATAATCTGAGAAAGCAGCTGATACAATTTCTAAACTCTTGATTTTAGGGATATATGATTTTATAGTATAGAATATGGTCTATATTGAAGAATTTCCCATGTGTATTGTAGAAGAATGTCTTTTCAGCTTTTTGGGGATGCAAAGCTTTTTATGTACCAAGTCATTCTCTTCTATGTCTTCCTTCAGAGCCAGTATACCCTTCTTGAATTTTAGCCTAGTTGACCTATTAAAAGGTGACAGGGTGGTGCTGAAGTCTCCAACTATTATTGTGCTGTTACTGATGTCTTCCTTCAAATCTATCAGCAATTCTTTTTAAATATTTTTCAGGCCCCTAAGTGGGTGCTTATATGTTTAGGTTTGTGATTTCTTTCTGTTGTATATATCTTTTGATTATTAAGAAATGTCCATCTTCATTCTTATCATTTTAAGTTTAAAGTCTGTGTTGATTGATAATAGTGTTGCCACCTTTTTAAGGGAGTTGTTTATTTGAATGATTGCCTCCAACCTTTGACTTTGAATATATTTGCTGATTATTCAGATGTGTTTCTTGCAGGCAGCAAATGTTGGACTCAGCATTTTGATTTATTTTCCCACTCTATGTCTCTTTATTGGTGTATTTAGTCCATTGACATTGAGAGAGATGACTGTCATGAGATTGTCATTTTATTGTAGGAATTTGGTTTTGTAGGATTTCTACTCTCATGTCCTCGCGAGTCTTCTGGGCTTTCCATTCCATCATTTCCTTAAGTTCTTTAAACATCGTTAACATTTACTTTCTAAAGTCCTGATCAGAGATGTTATCATGTGGCAAGCGTTGGTTGGGTCTCCAGAATGAACATCTTCAGTCACAAGGTTTAGTGGGGTTCTGCGTAGTTTTCCCATTGTGAACTCTGATGTATGGGACTTTTATTAAGAGTTGTAGTGCAGCTCCTTGACTGGAAGAAATGTGCAGCCATGGAGTGAAGCAGTCTAGCTGGTCTGACACAGTCAGCTGAGTTTAAACCTTTTTAATTGCCCCCACAAACTCCACCCATAATCAACAGGCATATGTATCTGGGTTAATGTACCAGACATCTGATTTCAGCTAGCACTATTTTAATCTAATCTCTGGTTATTGCTTACACCGCTCTTGCTGGTCTGACATGGTTAGCTGGGTTC
This sequence comes from Suncus etruscus, assembly GCF_024139225.1. NCBI lineage: Eukaryota > Metazoa > Chordata > Mammalia > Eulipotyphla > Soricidae > Suncus > Suncus etruscus. Next base: position 49,779,120 of record NC_064856.1, read on the forward strand.
AAACTGGGTTGGGTTTTTTCCCCAAAACTCGACCCACAAACTGACAGGCAGCTGCATCTGGGTCTGAATTGATGCAATGAAGGTTTGATTCCAGCTGGCATTTTTTGAACCGAATTTCTAGTAGCTGATTTTATTAATAGTGAACTCCGAGACTGGAAAGATATTACCACAGTGAAATGCTTAATATAAAATATACATGTTTCAAATAGTATCAATAATAATATGAAACATCTAAACTGGATTTTTTATAGCTTTCCTATTAATACTTTGGGTACAGTGAAGCAAATAAAATCTATTTTACCTGGTTTATTTTTTATTTTTTTATTTACTGCTAGAAAATTTTAAATCACAAATGTAGTTTATGTTTTTATCAGCTTTCTTCAACCTTTTCACACCTTTGGACTGACACCTGTCTCACATTCTGAACCATAAGCCTGCAGTTATATAACTGAAGAGACAAACCAGTGTATTTTCAACAGTTCTACAACTCCAGCTTAGCATCAGTTCAAAGACCACTGACTAAAGATTACTGGTTTGTAGTTCTACTGGACAACACTGGTCTAGAAACATGGAAGGGTCTGACACTTATGGGGAAATCATAGTCATGTCTTGAGAAAAGAAACAGCAAACGAAATGGGTAAAATAACTCAAGTAAGTATAAAAATACATAATGTGTAAAGATATTAGGGAAACAAAAGGAAATAAAATTATTTCTGTCCTCAAATAATTCATAGTAGTAGAAGAGCCAAGAGGATGCTTTTATATTTAATAATAATATCACTATCAAGAAAAACATAAACTAAAAAAAAAAAAAATCCTCCTGGGCCCGGAGAGATGGCACAGCGGCGTTTGCCTTGCAAGAGGCCGATCCAGGACCAAAGATGGTTGGTTCGAATCCTGGTGTCCCATATGGTCCCCCGTGCCTGCCAGGAGCTATTTCTGAGCAGACAGTCAGGAGTAACCCGAGCACCGCCGGGTGTGACCCAAAAACTAAAAAAAAAAAAAAAAAAAAAGAAAAACATATAGTTAGGGCTTTACTCAACTGTACAACATTGTACAGCCCTTCAGAACTATACTTTGGAAATACACAGATTCCATCACCTTTGTTCCAATACACATCTAACAGAAAATTTTCTGTTAGAACATTTCATAAAGAGCTTGAAGATTAATGCACTAAAGTCACCCCAGTTAAGAAGCTAGATAGCTCATATTCCTAACCTTCCAATATCAAGCCAATGTGAGTACAGAAAATAGTTAAGCTAGTCATAGTCATACAGAAGTAAACAATGATTATACAGACATCAACTTCTACCATCACCTTACCGTGAATACAGCCCAGGAAAGGGCAGAATGGCCTCCTCCATGCAGGAGTAGCAGCACTGGACCCTCTGAACCACTCTTATAAACTCGAAAAGTGTATGAATAGTTAAAGAGAATATCTAAACTTATAATCATTGAATTTCTGATTATTTAGTCATAATAATACTGATTAGAAAAATCAGGTATGGGGCCGGAGAGATAGCATGGAGGAAAGGAGTTTGTCTTGCATGTAGAAGGTCGGTGGTTTGAATCCCGGCATCCCATATGGTCCCCTGAGCCTGCCAGGAGTGATTTCTGATTGTAGAGCCAGGAGTAACCCCTGAGCACTGCCTGGTGTGACAACCCCCCCCCCCCCAAAAAAAAGAAAACTCAGGCAGCACCACTAAATTATTGGCCAACTTGAGATTTTTCAAATTTAAAGAGACAAACAGAAGTTTCTGAGCTACCAAAGCTGTTTTTGAGACATGGAGCAAGAATCACCATTTTTACCAGGGGGTAGAAAAATACCGTTGCCTTAATGAGAGAGATTACAGTTTCAAGATTATAGATCCTGAACCAATTCAATTCTCCCACTGTAAAAGTTTCCCTCTGGGAAACCCATAAAACCTTTTTGCTGGGCCATATAGAAATCCTTTCAGACATGAAGCTCACCACAAAGTGTGATGAGTGCAGTTAGAGAAATAACTACACTGAGAACTAGCATAACAATGTGAATGAATGAGGGAAGTGGAAAGCCTGTTTAGAGTACAGGTGGGGTTGGGGTAGGGTAGAGGGAGATTTGGGACATTGGTGGTGGGAATGTTGCACTGGTGAAGGGGGCTGTTCTTTACATGACTGAAACCCAACTACAATCAGATGTGTAATCAAGGTGTTTAAATAAAGATATTAAAAAAAAGAAATCCTTTCGCAATTTAAATCTTAATCCTTTTCCTAGGTATGAAAATTATATAGTCAAGTAAGAGAAAACACATACTTACAGGAATAAGCTATATTGTATATAGTAAAAGGGAGATAAAAATAAAATAAGCAAAGGAAATAACATTTTAGAAATTATACATCTTCTAAATTATAATTATTTTCTTACTAAAAGTAAGTCAATTTTGTAAAGGATATATCCTTTCCAGTTTCATTCTCTACTTCTACATCTTCCATGGACTCAAAGTACTGACTCCAAGAAACAGGAGAAAAGTCTCGCTTTCTTCCAGGGCTAAGGAAAAAGGAAAAAAAAGAAGATTTTAAGTAAAAATTATATGTGAAAAATAAAATCTTGATCAAAAAATTTAAATATAATTCTGAAACAAGGGTACTTTCTCTTAAAAATACATTTCATATAAAAAGTATCATAAAATGTTGCTACAAGTTCCAATATAAAAGTTTTAGGAAGTCCATTATTATATTGTAATTACAAGTGAATTCCATGCATAGATATTCCCCAAACCTATTAACTCTCATTCTTTGTTCTTAATTTTGAGGTGGGGAGCCACACTTGGCTGTGCTCAGAGGTTCTCCTGGCTCTGCATTTAGAGACCACGTCTAGCAGCCTCAGGGGACCATAAGGGATGCCAGGAATAAAATCTGGATTGGTCACATGCAAGGCAAATGCGTTACCCACTGTACTATCTCTCTGGTCCTTTCACTCTTTATGTTCTTATTTCACTTTATGTCACTTTATGTCACTTTAATATCATTTCTGTTGGGCTGGAGCGATAGCACAGCAAGTAGGGCATATGCCTTGCACACAGCAGATCTGGGTTTGATCCTCAGCATCCCAGATGGTCCCCGTACAAAGCAAGGAATGACCCTGAGCACAGAGCCAGGAGTAATCCCTGAGCATTGCTATGTGTGACCCCCCCCAAATATCATTACTGTTGTACTTTTGACAATAATGACTTCTATTAACCTACAAACAAGATAGTTTATATTTAACAATCAATATATAATCTTCGTTAGAAAATCAAATTGTAGGGCTGGGCGGTGGCGCTAAAGGTAAGGTGCCTGCCTTGCCTGCGCTAGCCTTGGACGGACCGCGGTTCGATCCCCCGGTGTCCCATATGGTCCCCCAAGCCAGGAGCAACTTCTGAGCGCATAGCCAGGAGTAACCCCTGAGCGTTACTGGGTGTGGCCCAAAAACCAAGAAAAAGAAAAAAAAAAAAAAAGAAAATCAAATTGTAGAAATCCTAAAGTAGAAATATCAATTGATTTTTTGTTTGTTGTTTGTTTTGGGGTCACCCAGTGGTGCTCAGGAAATACTCTTGGCTCTGTGCTCAGAAATTGCTCCCGGCAGGCATATGCAATGCCGAGATTCGAACCTCCGTCTGTCTGTCCTGGTAGCAGCATACAAGGCAAATGCCCTATGACTGTGCTATCTCTCCAGCCCCATATCAATTGATTTTAGAAAATAATATAAAGCTATATTCATACAGAAATAAAGTTAACTACCTATCAAATGTAGCATAATTTGTAAAAAGGGAAATAATGAAAATATCCAAATAACTGATTAAATATGGTACACAGAGCTATAATATTTAGTTAAAAATCCTGTGATATATAAAATTTGGTAGAATACATTAAGTGAATATTTATTGTAATATAACATAATGTTACACGTAATCTAACATCTAAGGGAAATATACATACATATAATTGCTTAGCTATTTACATATCTCTGGAAAGATACTGATAACATTAATAATATGTGAAGAGAGCTATAAACTGGACATATGAGAGTAATTATTTTTGTTTTTGATTTCTGGGTCACACCAGTGGTCTCAGCCATTATTCCTGGCTGTGCTCAGAAATGACTCATGGCAGGTTCGGGAGACCACATGGGGTACCAAAGATTGAACCCAGATTGTCCACATGCAAGATAAATACCCTACTTGCTGTGTTATTGCTCCAGCCCCAGTAAGAGCAATTTTTAATATATTTCACTTTTAATCTGATTATTAAAAATATAAAATTATTTTACTTTTAAGGAGGTGCCAGCGATTTGAACCTAAGGCTTTGTACATGTGAAACAGGTACTTTGTCACTTACAAAGTTACTCTAAGGCAAAAAGAAAATACAACAGATAAATGACTATTATAATTTCCTGTCTTTAATATTGAATGAAACACAAAAGAGAAACCCTGTCTTTCGCTATTTTTCACCTATTCTACAGAAGAAAAGCTCTACCCATGTCAGCAATTTCCTACTTATGCCCTAAGTCAAATGCAGAATACATATAAAAATTATGACAAAAAGCCCCTCTGAGGGCCAAAGAGATAGCATGGAGGTAGGGCATTTGCCTTGTATACAAAATGATGGTGGTCTTCGAATCCCGGCATTCATATGGATCCAGTTTCATAGACAAGAAAAACTGAAGCAGAAGTAAATGCATTGGATGACATTAAACTCGGGCTTCAGGAGCTGAAGGGATAGCACAGTGGGAAGGGCATTTGCTTTGCAAATGGACAACTGGGGTTCCATCTCAAACATACCTTAGGGTCCCCAAAGCCTGCCAGGAGTGATTTCTGAGCACAGAGCTAGGAGAAACCCCTTGAGCATACAAAGGTGTGGCCTAAAAACAAACAACCCCTCCAAATAACCTCCCCCCTGAGCCTGCCAGGAACGATTTCTGAGCGTAGAAGCAGGAGTAACCCGAGTGCCGCCAGGTGTAACCCAAAAACCAAAAACAAACAAACAAAAAAATAGCCCTTTGAAAGATTTAAGTTTGGAGATATATTTGGAGATACAGATATATGAACCATACTCACTGCACCTTTTTAATTTTTATATTTTAACAAGAGGTAAAAACAAAGAGTAAAGATGTGGCGTACATGAAAAATAAAAAGATAAAATTCTGCTAATTACAACTTGGATAGAGCTCAGGGATATCATACTTAAATCAAAAAGACACTATGATTTTGCTCATACTATATACAAAAAAAGGCAAATAAATAAAGTAAATAAAACAAAAACAACTTTAGGCCAGTTATTGGTTACCAAAGGGAAGCGGGAGTAAAAAGGAATAACTATGATAAAGGAAAGAAGTGCCTTTAGTGGAGAAATTAATGATCCATTTTTTATGATGCACATCTGAACATTACAATATAATTCTACTTCAATATTAGTAGTACAAATTTGGGCTAGAGAGCGGATAATATATTTGTCACATATACAGCTTACCTAGGTTTAATTCCTGGCACCATATATGGTCCCCAAATCCCTCCAGGAATGATCCCTGAGCAGTTAGGAGTTAGCCCTAAGCACCCTACAAAATCCAAAATTTCTCCTGGTTGATCATACTACTAAAAAGGACTATATAAAACAGATAATAGTCTTAAACAATTAAAACTAATTCATGTAAAAAAAATCACTTGAGAAAATTTTTTTTAATTAATGATGCTCATATTTTGAATTGCTCAAGCCAACCGACTGTATAGTGGGTAGGGCTAACTTTTTTTTTCTCCCACTATGCAGTCGGTTTTTCTCTGCTTCAATTCCCAGCATCCCATATGGTCCCTCAAGCCTAACAAGCGATTTCTGAGCAGAGCTAGGAGTAAACTCTGAGCACCACAGGGTAAGACTCCCCCCCCAACAAAAAAAAAAAAAAAAAAAAGAGGAAACAAAGAAGGAAAGGAAGGAAGAAACTCGACCAAAAAGCTTCTAGAAAAAAAATATATTTATATAGCAGTGACAGGCTACAAAATTAACACACAAAAATCAGTGGCCTTCTTATATACAAGTAATGATAGAGAAGACATAGACGTTAAAAAATCCCACTCGGGCCACAGAGGTAGCCTGGAGGTAGGGCATTTGCCTTACATCCAAAAGGATGGTGATTCAAATCCCAGCATCCCATATGGTGCCCCGTGCCTGCCACGGTTAATTTCTTAGCATAGAGCCAGCAGTAACCCCTGAGCGCTGCCAGGTGTGACGTCCCCCCAAAATCCCACTCTATCATTGTCATGGTAGTTATTGTAGTTAGTGTAGTTATTTCTCTACCTGCACTTACTACTCTTTGTGGTAAGCTTCATATTATGGGCTGTACAATGCCTGTCTCATATACAGGAAGGGGAAGGGGTAGGAAGTTAATGGTAACAAGTTTGGGGGACCATAGGAGATGCTGAGATCAAAGCCAGGTCTGTCCCAGGTCGGCCATGTGAAAAACAAATGCCCTACAACTATGCTATCACTCTGGTTGCTGATATTGCCTATTCTTGTTTTGTTTCATTTCAGTGAGATCATTACATATTTGCTGTTCTTCCTCCAATTTATCAAAAGAACTCTTAACTCTTCTTACTCATCAGTTACTCAAAAAACATCCATGCAGAAGGTAGGGCATTTGCCTTGCACCAAGGTATGTTTGAGATGGAACCCCAGTTGCCCATTTGCAAAGCAAATGCCCTCCCCACTGTGCTATCCCTTTAGCTCCTAAAGCCTATATGGTCCCCCAAGCCTGCCAGGAGCAATTTCTGAGCATAGAGCCAGGAGTAACCTGAGTGCTGCCGGGTGTGACCCAACTCCCCCACCAAAAAATCCAAGCATATACTAATCTGAGTCTAACAATCACAATCTGACATTCCAAGCCCCTGCTTGTATTTGAGACAGGAATTCTACTTCTCTCGCTCATTACTGTCATGGTAATTGTTAGTGTAGTTATTTTTCTAACTGCACTCACCACCACTCTTTTTGGTTAGCTTCATATCATGAGCCAGTCCTTCTGACTGGGCTTAGATCAGTGAGATTATTCTGTGTGTGTCTCTCTCCCTCTGGCTTATTTCACTCAACATAAAAGTTCCATGTACATCCATGTATAGTAAAATTTCATGATATGGTCTCTCCTGACAACTGTTTACTAGTCCATTGTGCATATGTGGCAGTTTCTTTAGTCACTCAGCTGTTGAAGGGCATCTTGGTTTTTTTTTCCAGAATCTGGCTATCGTAAATAGCGCTGCAATGAATACAGTTGTGAGGAAGGGATTTTTGTATTGCATTTTTGTGTTCCTAGAGTACATCCCTGGGAATGGTATAGCTGGATTCTATGGGAGCTCACTTTCCAGTTTTTTGAGGAATCTCCATATTGTTTTCCATAAAGGCTGGACTAGACAGCATTCCTACCAGCAATGAATGGAAGTTCCTTTCTCCCCACATCCCGCCAGCACTGACTGCTCTTGTTCCAGTGTGCCAGTCTCTGGGGTGTGAGATGGTACTTCATCGTTGTTTTAATTTTCATCTCCCTGATGATCAGTGACGTGGAACATTTTTTCATGTGCCTTTGGCCATTTGTATTTCTTCTTTGAGGAATTATCTGTTCATTCCCTCTCCCCATTTTTTAATGGGGTTAGATTTTTTTTTCTTGTTAAGTTCTGTCAGTACCTTGTATATCTTAGATATTAATATTAGCCCCTTGTCTAAGGGGTATTGGGCAAATAGTTTCTCCCACCTTGTGGGTGGCTTTTCTATCCTAGGCACTACTATTTCCTTGAGGTGCAGAAACTTTTCAGCTTAATATAGTCCCATCTGTTTATCTCTGCTTCCCCTTGTTTGGAGAGTGCTGTTTCCTCCTTAAAGATTCCTTTGTCTCAAGGGGAAAAAAAAAAGATTCCTTTAGTCTCAATGTCGTGGAGTGTTTTGTCTACATATTGCTCAATATACATTACGATTTTGGGTCTGATATCAAGATCTTTAATTCTTTTGGATTTGACCTTTGTGCATAGTTTTCGATGGAGGTCTGAGTTCACTTTTTTGCAAGTGGCTGACCAGCTGTCCCAGCACTACTTGAAGAGACTTTCCTTACTCCATTCTGCAGGTCTTGCACCTTTATCAAAGATTGATTGTATGTCTGAGGAACAGTGTCTGAATACTCAAGTCTATTCAAGTGATCTGAGGGTCTGTCTTTATTCCAATACCATGCTGTTTTAATGACTATAGCTTTGTAATATAATTTAAAGTTAGAGAAAGTGATGCCCCCCACATAGTCCTTTCCCCAATGGTTGCTCTAGCTATTCGCGGGTGTTTATTGTTCCAAATGAATTTCAGGAGTGCTTGATCCACTTATTTGAAAAACGTCATGTATTCTTAGAGAGACTGTATTAAATCTGTACAATGCTTTGGGGACTATTGACATTTTAATGATGTTAATATTCCTAATCCATGAGCAGGATATGTGTCTCCATTTCCTGTGTCCTCTTTTAATCCTTGAAGCAGGGTTTTATATCTTTCTTTGTATACGTTCTTCACTCTTTAGTTAAATTGATTCAAAGATATTTGAGTTTGTGTGACACTAATGTGAATGGGGCTTTTTTTTTTAATGTCCATTTCTTCTCTATTATTATTGGTATATAAGAAGGCCATTGAAATTTGCGTACTAATTTTGTAGCCTGCCACTTTACTTATGAATCTATTGTTTCTAGAAACTCTTTTGCAGAGTCTAGGGTTTTCTAAAACTGTATTTTTTTTCTTTTGAGTGAAACAATATTTTTATTAAATTTATTTTAGACACTGGTTTATAATGTTCATAATTCAGTTACTTTCTAAAATATAATTTACTTTATTTAAAGACCATGTATCACAGTTTATATAATTGATCATAATACATGTTTCCAGATGAGAGTAAAATTATTAAAAAAAGAAAAAGAGTATAGCAACAGAAAAATTTGTGAAAATTACTGTTGAGGTCACTAAGTCATTGTCAGAAGGTTTAGTGAACTCTTGTTGCTTGTTGATCATTCTGTACTTCTTTTGTTTCTGAACATTACGTGGCTTCAGATATAAATTGGTGTCTATTGCTGTGTTCCTATGGGGATGACAGTATTAAACAAGAAACAGAGTTGTCAAGTATTTGCGGGACATATTTTCAGCTGCCAGGGCTCCCAGAAGTACAAGACAGTAGGGATTAGGGGGCCCGCTCTCACTCCAATAACCCTGGTGATGTCATCCCTATTACTAGGATATCTGGAGTTTTAGTCAGAATGGTGTCTCTGCAGAGAGCTGTAGAAGAGTGGTGAAATAGGGCCACTGGCAAAGCTTGTGGGTGATAAGTGTAGTAGTGTGCAGGGTAGGGACTTGACCCACCTTCTCCCTCTGGAGACTGCCAACTTTCAGCTGTGTGGCCAGTGTACCTACAATTTTTCACAGCTTGCTTTAGATATCTTTCAAGAATAGAGTGACTCTATGGAGCCAGATGTTCCACCTCCTAATAGTGATTTCTTTATTTAATATTCCAACACTAATTCTACCACCAGTGAAATATTCCCTCACTCTTATCATCAGTTTCCCAACCTCTCTGAAGTCTGATCCTTGGCAGGTATAAAAAATTTACTTAATATTCCTTGGTACAATTAAATAGTAATGGAATTATTTAAAAAAAATAAACTTTTGGGGGCCAGAGAAGTAGTACAGCAGGTAGGGTGTTTGCTTTGAGTTCGGCCAACCAGGGTTCAATCCCCAGCATCTCATATGGTACCACTAGCCTGCCAAGAGCAATTTCTTTTTTTTTTTTTTTCCATTTTCAGGGCTAGTTGATTCGGCAGGTGAGTTGCCAAGAGCAATTTTTAAGTGCAGAGCCAGAAGTAACCCAAGACTGCTAGGTGTGGCCTGAAAACCAAAATTTTAAAAACTTTATTAAAATGAAAATTTGTTAAACTTATCATATCTTTCAGTGGATCCTATGTCATTTTCCAATGGTCTACTAAGCTATATTCTGCTAATTGAGCATTTTATTGTTGGTTTTATTTATGAAGCTTCTGTAGTTTCTATGAAAATTTTACAGCTAATTTGGTATATTCCTACTTGGAAATCAGTATTAAAATTATGTAGGTGTCACAGTCAAGCAGCCACACAATATACAACTTTGAGGATCTGTGGAACTGGACTACTGAGTTTATATGGCAACTGCAGTGGTTCATGGGGACCCTTTAAAGGTACCCATGGCAACTGCAGTGGTTCGTGGGGACCCTTTAAAGGTACCCAGTGCAATCAGAATAAGGTCAGTATGTCCACAAGTTTTTCCTGCTAGTTTTTCAAGAGTTAGATGATTCTATGATGTTGATCACTTGTGGAGACATGGCAGAAGGCTCTGGAATTTCACAAATTTTTTTAAATCTTGTTCGCCTTTGTTGTCTGAGGTTTTCTCTGAATATCTAAAGCTTTTTAAGTATGGAATGTGTTGACTACTTATAACTATCACTGTATCAAGCTGAATGTCATTTATTTTGTTGTTATAATATCACTTCCAGCAGTGTTCAGGGGCCACCAAAGCCACAAAGGAAGGTGCTGGGGCAGGAATCCACATGATACTGAAGATCAAACCAAAGGATTCAGATGCAAAACAGGCACTCTATCACTTGAACTATGCCATCTGCCCAAGTACCATCCTTTTAAATGGTTGTGCTCCCCCAGATGTTATTAATATATGCATGTCTTTTTTCAGGTCAGCATCTATTCATAGAAAACCCCTCCTAGAGCTTGCATAAGTATGTAAAATTAGATGCCAGTCTTCTATAAAAAGATCTAAATAGTCTCAGTGATTCACTCATGCAACAAATATTTATTAAACACCTATATTATTTTAGGCCCTAGAAATAGGAGAGTGAACAAACAACCCCAACTTTTTTTGAGGTATTTACACTCTGTAGAAAGCTAGGCCACAACAAAAGTCATGAAGAAAAGTTAAGACAAGAAAGGAGACAATGAGCATCAGGACAGTAGCATAAGAGGAGCCAGTGAAGGAACCCATTAGTAAAAGCCAGAAAAAGTGCAGGAGCAAACATACAAAAAATTCTAGAACACAGAAATGTATACCTTCATTTACTCCCTATTTTCCTTACTTTTTATTGTTGTTGACTTTTTTTTTTTTTTTTTTTTTTTAGTTTTTGGGCCACACCCGGCTGTGCTCAGGGGTTACTCCTGGCTGTCTGCTCAGAAATAGCTCCTGGCAGGCACAGGGGACCATATGGGACACCGGGATTCGAACCAACCACCTTAGGTCCTGGGTCGGCTGCTTGCAAGGCAAACGCCTCTATACTATCTCTCTGGCCCCGACAATGTTACCTAGGAAGAATGGGGGAGATGAGGCTTCATCTTTTTTAAATGTATGTTATGCATTTATGTTGTAGTACTTGTGTGTAGGAAAGGTTAATAGGAACAGAAAGTTCCCCCCAAATAGTTTAATAGGTATAGGAACATGAAAGTTTCAGGATAGTGCTTGGTAGAAAAGCATTAAGAAAATTTTAAGATACAGGTGTATAGTATATTTTGCAGAAATGTTATGTTTTTAAAAAGGGATCGTATGTTAATTTTCACTTTATTACGTTGTTGCATGAAAATATTAACCCGCCTTTGGCTAAAGGTGGAGTCAGGATTACAAAAGGTTCTTTTATATTTCAGAGAAGGGGGAGATGAAGCCTCATTCCCCCCACCCCCCATTCTTCCTAGGTAACTTGACCTTACCTGCAAGACCCCACCCATTTCCTGGGAGGGGTCTTGGAAAGGGTAGATAAGGCTTTGATCAGAGGGGATTAGGGCCCTTTTGGTCTTTTGCCAGCATGGAGGTCAAAGGGAAGATGGCTGAAAGGAGTTAAGATGCAGGGCTAGCTAAGAATGGCTGAATGCTTAAAAGGTTATGATATAGGCCACACATGTGGTGGATAGGGCATGAATAAAGTTGATGCTTCCTGATGCCTGTCTCTGGATGAGTCTGATTCCTCTGTTCACCTAAACCTGGGACCCGCCAGCTGAATGGGGATTGCGGAGCCACGTGGCCTGGGATGGCAGAGAAAGATCCCTCCATCCATCCACTTCAATCCAGCACCATTGTTAATTATTTAATTCTACACAGGAATCCTTCTTAACACCTTCTATAAAGCTACCATTACACTAATCCCTAAAACAGACATAAACACTTCCCAGAAAATTAATTTCTAACCAATCTCCCTGTTAAACATTAGGGCAAAAAAAAATCTGTAACAAAATCTTGGCTAACCAAAACCAACAACATATCAAAAAAAAAAAAAAAGTGACCTGATGAAGTGGGATTTATTTATCCCATGGCTATAAGGATATTTCAACAAACACAAATCATTAACATAAGACTATACTTTTTTGTTGTTGATGTTTTTGTTTTTGGGTCACACCCAGCCAGTGCTCCTGGCTCTATGCTCAGAAATCGCCCCCAACAGGCACAGAAGACCATATGGGATGCCGAGATTCGAACCACGGTCCTTCTGCATGAAAGGTAAACACCTTATCTCCATGCAATCTCTCCGGCCCCGTAAGACTATACTTTAAAGGGAAAATAAAAATCATATGATTATATCAATCAATGGAGAATCTTTGACAAGATTTAATATCCATTCATGTTTTTTCAAAAAAAAAAATCAATAAAACCAGGTGGAAAGAACCTTCCTCAAGATAATAGCCATCTATAAAAAGCTCATAACTTGTTTTGTTTTGGGGACACACTTAGATGCACTCAGGTCTTACTTCAGGCTCTATGTTCAAAGGGTTCAGATGGTTCAGAACAATAAAGCATCAGGCATCAAACTCCAGTTGCTGAGTGAAAGGCAAAGACCCTACCCTGCTATACTATACTATCATTCCAGCCCTATTTGGTTTTTGTTTTCCCCCTTTTTTGCTAGTTTTTTTCTCTTTAAAGTAAATCCTAGTTTTATTTGGAAATTCTGAGGATAAGAAAGTAAGTTATGAACTCAACACAGGCTTCTCCAAAGGCAGAGAGAGTCCCAATACATCCTAGTGTGAAAGTATGAAAGCATTAAAGTACACATCTCAAGAGAGGAGATGTATGCTTGGATGATGCATGCTTGGGCACCATGTACCCAGGCAATACATATGTGCCTCCAGTATCACTATTTTGTTTCTTGGGATTGTGGATTTTGAAGGGATTTTTTTGTTTGCTTGTTTGGTTGGGGTTTTTGTTTGTTTTTGTTTTGGGGCCACAACTGGTGATGCTCAGGGGTTACACCTGGCTATATGCTCAGAAATCGCTCCTGGTTTGGGGGACCATATGGCACGCCAGGGGATCGAACCACGATCAGTCCTAGGCTAGCAAGGACAAGGCAGATGCCTTAATGCTTGCAGATTTGGTTGGTTTTGGGGTCACACCCAGCATGCTCAGGGCTTACTCCAGGCTCTGCACTCAGGAATCTCTTCTGGCATATCAGGGAACCATATGAGATACAGGAGATTAAGTTCGGGTCAGGGAACCGTGGTTCGATCCCCCGGCGTTCCATATGGTCTCCCCAAGCCAGGGGGAATTTCTGAGCGCTTAGCCAGAAGTAACCCCTGAGCATCAAATTGATGTAGCCCGAAAAACCAAAAAAAAAAAAAAAAAGTTCGGGTCAGGGGATAACCAAGGCAAGTGCCCTGCCCACATTAGTACTGCTCTAGCCCCTTCAGGTATCATTCTTAATGGTGAAATATCAAGTATCTAGGAATCAACTTAATAAAAGTTGTGGAAAATATATATATTTTCCATGATAATTTTAAATCACTTAAGAGATAAAAAGAACTTAGTAGGCTGGAGCGATAACACAGCAGTAGGACATTTGCCTCCCACACAGCCAACCCAGAATGGACCCGGGTTTAATTCTCAGCATCCTATGGGATGAGCCTGCCATGAGCAATTTCTGAGCGCAGAGTCAAGAGTAACCTCCCCCCCCCCGAACAAAAAATACAGAAAAGCCTTCAGCTCTCCTATATTCACCGTAGACTACCGTATTTTCCGGTGTATAAGACAACTTTTGAAACAAAAAAAGTCAACCAAAAATTGGGGGTCGTCTTATATACCGAGTATATCCCGAAAAATATTTCGATGTGCTGCTACACAAAAATTGTCTGGATATTGCCACGAAACAAATTTTCCATCACTCAAGTCAATCCAAGCAGCTTTTTATGCATGCAAATTATACAATGTTCTATACTTGAATCTACACTGTAAAAAGCATGGTCACATTGGCCAGAGTCAGAGAGAAAGTCTAAACTTATGGGATTGTCTTATATGCCCAGTCGTCTTATACGCCGGAAAATACATTATTCACAATAGCCATAATCTGGAAACAAATGAGTGCTCAAGGACAAATGAGTAAAGAAACCATGATACATCTACACAATGGAATACTACACAGTGATTAAGAAAAATGAAGTCATGAAGTTTGCTCATACATGGATGGATGGATATGGAAGGTATCATGCTGAGCGAATTGAATTAGAGGGCTAGACATAGAATGACTACACTCATATGTAGGATATATATTAAAATAAAAATATAGTATAGTAATAATAGCCAAAACAAGAGATGAGGGTCTGGAGGACTAGTCCATGGTAGGAAGCTTGCCACAAACAGTGAAGGAGTACAGTTATGACAGAGAAGGGAGCACTATGACAATGATAGTTGAAAATGATCCACTCTGGACAAGAACTGGGTTATTGAAAGGAGATGAAGTGATGTGTATGATACCCCTTCAGTAAAAAACTGCAAGCCAAAGTGTCTGAAAGAGAAAAAACAGAGGAATTGTGAGTGAGTGAGAGATAGTGAGAGTAAGAGAGAAAAAAATGTCTGCCATAGAGAAAGGCTGAGGGGAGGGCAGAGGGAAATTGGAAACACTGGTGGTGGGAAATGTGGACTGGTGAAGAATGTTGTACATTGTGTGAATGAAACTCTATCATAAACAATTATGTAGCCATGTACCTCATGGTGATTTAAAGAATTTACTTATAAAAAAAAGAAAATTAAAGGTGGATCTGTATGTCACACCTTATCTAAAGTCAATTCAAAGTGGAGCAAAGACCTTGAGATTCAACCAAAAACTATAAATACATGGAGGAAAATAAAGACAGAACACTCCAAGATATAGACCTCAAATGATCTGATAATACTGGCAAAGGCAACAAAACTGACAGACAGCTCACTGAATTAAAATAAAAAAAATGTTTGCATTCATCACAGAAAAAAAGAGGTTTGCTATCCAGGATATATAAAGTACTCACGAAGATAAACCAAAACTTTTCTTCAAAAAGCCATCAAATAACAGAAAATGAAAGAGGAGAAACATGAATATGAAAGAATGGGGACCAGAGGCCAAGCAGTCTCAGGAGCACTGGTAGTGTTAAAAAAGGACAGAACTGGGGCCGGAGAGATAGCATGGAGGTAAGGCGTTTGCCTGTCCTGCAGGAGGTCATCGGTTTGAATTCCAGTGTCCCATATGGTCCTCCGTGCCTGCCAGGAGCAATTTCTGAGCCTGGAGCCAGGAATAACCCCTGAGCACTGCTGGGTGTGACCCACAAACCACAAAAAAAAAAAAAAAAAAAAAAAAAGACAGAACTAGGGCCTGGAGAGATAGCACAGCGGCGTTTGCCTTGCAAGCAGCCGATCCAGGACCAAAGGTGGTTGGTTCGAATTCCGGTGTCCCATATGGTCCCCCGTGCCTGCCAGGAGCTATTTCTGAGCAGACAGCCAGGAGTAAACCCTGAGCACCGCCAGGTGTGGGCCAAAAACAAAAACAAAACAAAACAAAAAAAGGACAGAACTAAATATCCAAGCAACAACAATTAAAAGATCCAAACTAACAATCTAAACTTAAAATGGGCCTGTCATACTGGCAGGCTGGGGGACTGAAGGGGTAAAGGGATAGTAGGGGATGCACTTGGGGAACATTGGTGAAAGGAGGTGTTCAATGGTGGTGGGATTAGCGCTGATTAATTATATATCTGAATCCCAACTATGAAAGACTTTAAATCACAATGGTTTCAATAAAAATTTTAAAAAAGAAAAAAATGGAGAAGAGAAAAAAGAATAGACCCTTTTCAGAGGAAGACAGCAGGATGACCAGTAGGCACGTGAAAAAATGAAAAGGATCACTTATCATTAGGGAAATCCAAATCAACAATGAAACAGCTCTCTCACACCAGACTGGTACATATCAAAAGTAGTGAGAACAATCTGTGTTGGCCTAGATATATTGACAAAAGGAACTTTCAATCACCACTGATGAAAATGTCTGGTTTAACCACTGTAGAAAACAAGAGAGTTTTCAATAAAATCAGAATTTGAGCTACCATATGACCCAGCAATTCCACTTTTGGGGATCTACCCCAGAACAAAAAAACCCTTATATTCAAAAGGACATATACACACCATTATTCACAGTTGTACTTAGTACAAAAGCTAAGGTATGATATCAAGCTAGGTGTTCAATGTCAAATGAATGGATTATGAAGAAGTGGTGAATATATACACAATGGAATACTAGACAGCTGCAAGGAATGATGAAAGCATGTAATTTACTGCCACCTGGTTGGAACTGGAAGATAAATTGGGTGAAGTAGGCCAGAAAAAGAAAGACAAATACAGACTGAGCTCATAACTGCACAAGGAACAAAGGGAGATACTGTATCACCCAGAGTTTAGGGAGCAGAATAAGGAGGAAGGGGGTATTGAAAATGAGAATAGGAATAATGGGTGAACAAGGGTCATATCTTTGGTTATACTAGTGATGTGGTAGATTGATATAGCCATATATCCACAGCACAGACTAAACAACATTTAAAATATGAGATCTAATCTAAAGCCACTGACCTATGTAATATGTCTGTCAAAGATGCCAGGTGGGGTATGAAGAGGTTGGAAGATGGAAACACTGACAGAAGGAAGTAGACATTGATGATGGAATTGGTGTTGAAATATTATGTACCTAAAATTCAATTATCAGTAACTTTGTAAATCATGGTTCTTTAAATAAAAAGTAATAAAAAAGGGGGACCGGAATTATAGTACTGTGGGTAGGGCTTTTGCCTTCCACATGGACGACCAAGTTTGATCCCAGCATCCCAAATGGTCCCCCTTGCACATCAGGAGTGATTCCGTGCACAGAGCCAGGAGTAACCCTTGAGCACAGCCGGATATAGCAATAAAAGTAAAATATAATACAGAATCTGTAATATATATGTATATATTACTGTATAACATACATATATTAAAGAAAATATAATAAAATGATCATTTATTCTAAATTGTGGTAATGATTATAGTATTTATTGTCTTCTATTTCCTAAGCTTTATGATCAATACTTGCAAGTATAAATTTGATTTTTATGAAAAAAAAACGAGAATTTAAAGTATTTGAAATTCAGTGAAAACTTATTCTTACATTAAAGTTTAATTCTTAATTAAATGTCAAGATATTTTAATATCAACAAATATTTCTACTTGATAGCTTATATAGAATTTTTAATAATTTGCTTTATTGTTGTTGTGCCACACTTGGCAGCACTCAGAGGTTACTCCTGGCTCTAGCTTAAGGGACCATAAAGGATGCCAGGGATCGAACTCAGGTAGGGTTCATGCAAGGCAAAAGTCCTACCTGCCATACTACCACTTTGGCCCTGCTTATGTGGAATTTTTATCTTTGAAATGTTTCATTCAACTCTAAAAAGCCAATTTCATTTTCTGAAACATCAGAGCTTCTACTTTCACTGTACTTTCACAGATACTTTTGAGTTCGCTTGTATTTGGTGGTGACTTCCTAAACTGTAAATGTGATCAAAATTTCTCTTTTACTTGTTTTGGTTTTATTTTTTTTTGCCAAATAAACTTACTGGATTAGAGGAGAAATTGGACATAAAGACATGAATTAATTCTTATAAAACTCTCCTGAATGGGGCCGGTGAGGTGGCACTTGAGGTAAGTACTAGCCAAGAAAGGTTCGATCCCCCTGCTGGGGCAATTTCTGAGCACTTAGCCAGAGTAACCCCTGAGCATCAAATGGGTATGGCTGAAAAACAAACAAACAAACAAAAAAACCTCTCCTGAATGAACCATTGTCCCTGTTTTACAAATGAGAAAAAAAAATTAAGTCAACCAAAGTTTAGTAACTTCCATAAAACATAGATGAGCTACTTTTATGTTAGTTTTTAATTCTACACTCAAAATAATACAGGGTCTCCAGTCTAGAAATCACACTGAAGCCAACAAACACCCAGGAAGATATAGAAAATTGGTTCCTGCTGTAGGGAAATTAACTGGTAAAGGATGCTTGAGGTCTGTATACAATAAACACTAAGAAAAGTCAAGGTTTAAAACTGTAAAGATGGGCCGGGAAGGTGGCGCTAGAGGTAAGGTGCCTGCCTTACAAGCGCTAGCCTTGGACGGACCACGGTTCGATCCCCCGGCGTCCCATATGGTCTCCCCAAGCCAGGAGCGACTTCTGAGCGCATAGCCAGGAGTAACCCCTGAGCGTCAAACGGGTGTGGCCCAAAAAAACAAAAAAAAAACAAAAAAAAAAAATAAAATAAAACTGTAAAGATAAATGTAGGATAGATCAAGAGAGTGATAAAGAATTAAAGACAAAATTCAAATTTTTTTCTTTTTATTCTTTTTTTTTTTTTTTTTGGTTTTTGGGCCACACCCTGTGACGCTCAGGGGTTACTCTTGGCTATGCGCTCAGAAGTTGCTCCTGGCTTCTTGGGGGGCCATATGGGACGCCGGGGGATCGAACCGCGGTCCGTCCTAGGCTAGCGCAGGCAAGGCAGGCACCTTACCTCCAGCGCCACCGCCCGGCCCCCTCTTTTTATTCTTTATTTTGGGGGGGCTTGGGGGCCACAACCAGCAGTGCTCAGGGGTTAGCTGCTTATGGCTTTTGCACTCAGAAATTACTCCTAATGGGCTCAGGGAACATGTGGGATGCCAGATATCAAGCTTGATCAGTCCCGGGTGTGCCGCATGCAAGGCAAACATCCTACCCACTATGCTATCACTCCAGCCCCAAAACTTAAGTTTTTCTGATTGCCTTCCACAGTCAGAGAAGAGAGACGGCCTTTCTGAAGTTACACTTACTAAATTCTGACTTATCATGTACTTAAAAAAAATACTAGTTCTTTTTCTTATTACTGTTTTTTGCTGTTGACTTTTGATTATAAGAAAGTTGTTAACCTTCTCAAAATGAATATCGTAATAAAAAATAAAAATTAGATAAAAAATAAAATATAGTAGTCCTATACACAGAGACAGGATACTGAAAGCACATTTATATGCTTCAAACTAATAAATGAAACCTTACCTCACATAAAAAACCCACTTTCAGATAAGAACCATGGGATCATTCAACTTGCTGAGTCAAATCACAGAAAAATATACTTTGTTTAAGTGGGTGAATAGACATGCTGATGCAGCAGCACAGGAAGAACTGTAATTATAAACCACTGATAAAGAATTCTGCTATATCCTATTCCACAATTCACCCAATATACCGATATAATAAGTTCTTTTTTCCAAAATCTTCTACGATTAAATAGAAAATAGATATAATGATAACTTCACTTAAATGATCTGGCCTCACGTATCAGTATGAAAGAAAGCTGACAGAATATAAGGGTTTATTGTATATTACAGTAGGTGGCCATACTCAGTAAAAAGAACTTAAAAGCAACAGAATGTCATAGTGAAATGTTTAAAAACATCCATAGCAGGGCCCGGAGAGATAGCACAGCGGTGTTTGCCTTGCAAGCAGCCGATCCAGGACCAAAGGCGGTTGGTTCGAATCCCGGTGTCCCATATGGTCCCCCGTGCCTGCCAGGAGCTATTTCTGAGCAGACAGCCAGGAGTAACCCCTGAGCACAGCCGGGTGTGGCCCAAAAACCAAAAAAAAAAAAAAAAAAAAACATCCATAGCAACTAGATGAGTCCCTTTCTAAGCACAATTTGTTTATATTAGCTCCTAATTTAATTACATTTCAATTAAAAAAAAATCTTTAAAAATAGCCTAAAAATAGCCTATATGGGGGCCGGAGATATAGCACAGAGGTGTTTGCCTTGTAAGCAGCCGATCCAGGACCTAAGGTGGTTGGTTCGAATCCCGGTGTCCCATATGGTCCCCCGTGCCTGCCAGGAGCTATTTCTGAGCAGACAGCCAGGAGTAACCCCTGTGCACCGCCGGGTGTGGCCCAAACCCCCCCCCCCCCAAATAGCCTATATGGGGGCTGGAGCGGTGGTGCAAGCTGTAGGGCATTTGCATTGCATGTACTAACCTAGGAAGGACTGCGGTTCAATCCCCCAGCAACTCATATGGTTCCCCAGGCGATTTCTGAGTGCAGAGCCAGGAGTAATCCCTGAGCATCACCAGGTTTGGCCCCAACCCGCCCCCCCCCAAACCAGCCTATATGAAAGGTCCCAAAACATTTTCTCAGCAAGTAGGGAAACCAGCAGGCCAGATATTCCCACTAATAAATAAAATTGGGCTCTTGCTAGAGAGCTCATGTCCAAGAGAAAATAGGCAAGTAAACTCAGTGTATACCATAGTTGTGACAAAACTAGACTCACATACCATATTAGTTCACATACGGGACATTCAATCTTGTTTAGGGCAATTATGATGAGTCAAATAAGGAAAAGATTCACAAAGATGATGTAAAGATTTTGTAAAAATCCAATGATACCAATTTAAATTATCTTTATTAAACAGTGACTCAGAGAAAATATAAAACCTCTAATGAAATATTGAAATGAGAAATTGTTAGTAAATATTCTCCAACTTAAAAGGACTTTATATAGTCATTTATAAAAAGTCATTGAAGAACTAACTATATGAATTACATAAAGTTGCTGAAAAACTGATGTCCATTTCTCCTTATTTAAAAGTATCACAAAATATGCTCTGGGTAGCATTACACTTCTGCCTACTTAGCAATCATATGCTGAAATATTTTTTCCAGCTGAAAATCAGCTAATAATGTCATTCAAGTGATTTTGATATATTTTTCTTTTAAAAAATATTGGGAGAATCTCTCAAGCAGTGCTCAGGGGCCAGCTAAGAGGCACTACTACCCAGGCCCAAGTATATGGGATATATATATATATATATATATATATATATATGTATATATATATTGGGCCTTATGCATAACAGACATACACAGTCTAGTCATTGACCTAACTCTCCAATCCCAAGTTTAAATATATAAAAAATTCCAGGTTGTTGGCTTTTTCAAATTTTCCCTTCCTTTCTCCCACAGCCTGCCCTACATCCTGGGGCTGCTATTGTGATAAGATTTACACACATACTTGATTATGGTAGACACACTTGGCTATAGACTCACTGGAGACACACACTGAGAGCTACGGTGCTAGCACACATGCTCACCAGGGGTTGTATGCTTTAGGATGTACAGCTTGTGCACTTTCTACAGTGCATGCAAGTGTTAAACAGTTATAGTGTGCATAGAGGTCACACTCCTAAACATAGTGCTCCTACATTTTTAGTTGCAATGTTCCCCATTGCATTATTCACCATGAAATGGTTCAGTCACACACCTAGCTGGCACATCTGCTGTAGATTCCAGACATAAGAACTGCTAGGATCTTACAAAGTGACTATGGAAATACTGGGGATCAAATTCAAGGCCCCAAACTAGCAAGTCAGATGCTTATGCCACAGACTCATCCCTACACCAGAGCTATGAAGCTTGTATTAAAGAAAAGATGACTTAACTAAAAGTCTGAAACAAAGTATTTGCTAGGCACTTTATAAGCATCGTCTTAATTTTAATCTTAACCCATAATTTTTTATTGTTTGGGGGCCACAACAGGGGTGCTCAAGGTTTACTCCTAACTCTGCATTATAGTATCACTCCTTGCCAGGCTTAGGTACCACAAACCAACCCAAACTGCCTCATGGAAGGCAGTAATCTACCCATTATACTCTCACTTGGCTTCTACAATATATTTTAATAGAATAAAGATAGAGGGGTATAAATTAGAGTCACAGGGGCCTGAGTGATAGTAAAGCAGGTCAGATTCTTGTGTTGCATAGAACCGAATTCATACTCCCATATGTTCTCCTGAGCACTGCTAGGATTGATACCTGAGTGCAAAGCCAGGAATAAGCCATTAGCAATGTCAAGTATGGCCCCCAAAACAATAATGAACAAATAGTCATAGAAGGATATAAGTAAGGTACAAACTCATTTCTGTATATTCTCAATATTCAGCTTAATTTTGTTACTATTGGTGCAAAAATTGAATATAGGGCCCCATATGCAGTTTAAAAATCTCAGGGGTCAGTGCGACAATATAATGTAAAGCATTTGTTTTGTGCTCAGACCTGGATTTGAACCCTGGTAGCCCATAT
Organism: Suncus etruscus; assembly: GCF_024139225.1. Lineage (NCBI taxonomy): Eukaryota > Metazoa > Chordata > Mammalia > Eulipotyphla > Soricidae > Suncus > Suncus etruscus. The sequence continues at coordinate 49,801,561 of NC_064856.1, forward strand.
GGTCCCCCAAGCCCATCAGGAATGATTCCTGAGCTCAGATCTAGGAGTAAGCTCTGACTGAGCTCCACAGGGTATGGCCCAAAAATTAAAATTAAAATCTCACTTCTAAACACTTACTAAAATCTGGGTGAACAATTCTGAACTGTTGAAATAAACTGCCATGTGTTCAATGTAACTCAGTAACACACATTCATCAAACGTTGGTTGACTTTCTGAGTTAGCCACCTCTGGTTAGGGTACTAGCAAAGAATGAAAAATAAAAAAAATAATTTAAGCTAGATAGTGAGGAAAGGCTGTAAGGTCTCATTTTCTTTTTTTTTTTTTTTTCCTTTTTTTTTTTTTGGGTCACACCCGGCAGTGCTCAGGGATTATTCCTGGCTCCAGGCTCAGAAATTGTTCCTGGCAGGCACGGGGGACCATATGGGACACCGGGATTCAAACCGATGACCTCCTGCATGAAAGGCAAACGCCTTACCTCCATGCTATCTCTCCGGCCCCTAAGATCTCATTTTCAATGAATTTGTGTGCCATATGTCTATTAGCTCAAATCTTTTCAAAACACGGACTGTGAACTAGAAAACATACAAATATTTTTAATGGTGCCTCCAATCCTAATGGAGAAACAAGAAAAATTACCATGAAATTTAATGATGTTAATTAATTATAATAATTACAATTTTCTATTAGCTTTGCTTGGGTGTCCTGGCTCTGCACTCCAAAATCACTGCTGGAAGGCTGAGGGGACCATATGGGATCCTGAGAATCAAACCTGGTCCATTCTGGTGGGCTGCATGCAAGGCAAACGCCCTACTGCTGTGCCATCACTAAGGTCCTTCTATTAGCATTTACCGTAAACTGACATAAATTTGAGAATTTGATGCAATTTAAAAATGCGAATCCAAATAATAAGACAGTAATTGGTGAGTGAAAATGACTGATGATCAAAGAGATAAAACAAACAAGACTTTAAAAAAGCTGAAAGAGGGCCAGAGTGGTGGCACAAGTGGTAAGGTGTTTGCCTTGCAGGCGACTTACCTAGGACTGACCATGGTTCGATCCCCAGAGACTCATATGGTCCCCCAAGCGAGGGGCGATTTCTGAGCACTTAGCCAAGAGTAACCCCTGAACATAACCATGTATGGCCCCAAAACAAAAAACAAAAAAGCTGAAAGAGTAAAAACAAAAAACATGGCTGAAAGAGCTTCATAAGTTAAAAAAGCTGGGGAGAGAGCAGGAAGATAGTTCAAGTGATAAAGCACATATGTGAGGCCCTGAATTTGATCTCATTTAGGCAAGCATCACCTCAATACCACTATAGACTGTATTAAAATATACTAACAACAGCATAAAAGGGTTTGTAGGACTTAAAAAGGTGAAATGGAAGGCATTGCAAGAAAATTAAGTTGGTATTTGCTAAGTGTAAGAAACATTAAGGGAGTTTACATTGCCTAGTAAGTGATTATGGAGAGCTAATTTTAATGGTAGATTGTATGCTCCATTTCCTCTTTTGGTAGATACTGAAGTATAGGTATGACCTTCTTAAAAACAGTGTCCACTCAAAAATAAAGTTGCTGGAGAGAGAGTACATTGGGTAAGGCACTTGCCTTGCAGGTGGTCTACCAAGCATCACAGATGATTGCCAAACACCATCAGGAGTGACTCCTCAGGGCAGAGCCAGAAGTAAGCCCTAAGCAACACTGAGTGTGGCCCCAAAAACATAAACATAAAAATAAATAAAAAAGTAAGAAATAAAATGACCAAGGGCAGGATAAAAAAACAATCCTACAAAATGCAGCTTGTCTGAAAATCACTGATAATTGTAATCAGTTCTGTCACTAATGAGCCTGCTTTTGGGTTTTATAGATTCAGAGAAGTCATGAACTGTCATACTTTGATAAAGCTAACACAGATATGAATCTTTATAGTTTCAGCATAAATTTCAACCAAGAGTATTTTAATTCACAAATTAAAACATTTGTAAACACTCAGAACATGTTACCTAAGTGCAGATGCTGAAATAAAGCAGAATTTATTATTATTTTAAGTAGAATAGCTTTAAGAAAAGGATATGACTTTATGCCATCTTAATAGAACCAAGGAAAAAATAAGAAATTCTTAGAATGGGACTAAGTATGATTTAGATTTTTCACTCAGTCAGAAGTTAGTTAAAAAGCCTGGCACGCTCCAAAGAAATTAAAGACAGGCACAATTCTTCTATTAAGAAGCTCATCAAGAGGGCTAGAGATAGCATGGGGAGGGTAGAACATTTGCTTTGCTCACAGCTGACCCAGGTTGGATCTCTGGTATCCTATATGATCCCCCAAGCCTGCAAGGAGTGATTCCTGAGTGCAGTCAGAGTTACCACAGTCACAGCCAGTTTGGCCAAAACAAACAAACAAGAAGAAAGAGAAGCAGCAGTTCAGCATGCCAGATAAATAGTATGGGGATAAGGCACTTTGCCTTGCTTGTGTTTTGAGCCAACCCTGGTTCAATCCCTAGACTGCATATGGTCTGCCATGTAAAGTCAGTGACTCCTGAGCACAGAGCTGTAAGTAGAGCACATACAGCCCAACCCTTTCAACCCCCCAAAAAGCAGCAGCTAAGATAAGGGAAGGCTCAGAGGCAGTGCACATATATTTCGTAAATGTGAGGCCTTGAATTTGATCCCTGATATCATACACAGATGAAAAAGCAGTAGGCCCCAGGGGGACTGATTACATTTACTCAATAATTACAAACTAGCGGGATAAGTGTTATACCTACAGAGCACTATCAGCTATAGAGGAGATATATAACACAGAATGGATGTACTGGTATTATCTATATAGAACAGAGATCAGAGATAACAACCAAAATCAACAAAATTATATATAATCACTGATAAAGAAAAGGGTGAGAATAACAATAAGAAAGAAAAAGATTACTGTTTCTTTCTGGTTTTGAGGCCACACCCTGTGGTGCTCAGGGTTATTTCTGGCTTTGTGCTCAGAAATTGCTCCTGGCAGGCAGGGGGACCAGGAATCAAACCCAGGTTGGTTGTGTGCAAGGCAAATGTCTTTACCCACTATGCTATCACTCTGGCTCCAGAATACTCTTTAGAGAACAAAGATAAAAAACAATCAGAAATGGAAGACACAGTACAATAAGATGCTTGCTTGCACATGGCTAACCACAGTTCCATCCCAGGCACAGCATATGGCGCCCTCTAAGCCCCAATAGGCATGATCTCTGAGCACAAGCAAATGTTACCAAAAAACAAAAGACAATTGAATTGTATGTTTTGAAGAAAATATCTCAAATCTAAATAGGTATACTTCAACATCTACAAGGCTCTTTAAGCCTATTTAAGAGTTACTGATGAGTCATGAGCAGCACAGTAGCAACGGCAGTTATAAAATCTCTAGAAGTCTTGCAGTGGAGACAAAATACTGACGTATAACTGTAACTAGCTATTTAAATCAAGGCACGACTGCTTTAAAAATAAAAAGAAGTCCTGCTATCAACACTTTTAAATCATAGGATGGCAACCAGATAGCTGTCTGGGGTCAAGGTACTCTGGAAATTTTATTATAATTACAAGATAACAGTAAAGCAACAGACAAAAGATTCTAAAAGCTAACTACTGGATCAGCAATCAGATATCATCTAGCCCAAATTTTATTTTATAAAAATCAAGACAACTGACTGTTGCATTTTTATAAAGGTTAATATTAACTGTCTATTAACATTTCAGTGTTCGGAATTCTGCAAGAAAATTATCCCTATTTTGAAAATGAGAAAATACAGTCCCAATGAGACAAAACATTAAATTTTTTTCTTTAATAAAAAATGTGAAACTTGAAACTTGATGAGAATCATTTTTGATAGTCCTGGAGCTTATAACCTCTGAGCACACCCAAGTGTGGCCCACAAACCACACACACACACACACACACACACACACACACACACACACACACACACACAAGTAAAATATTCTTTCTTCTATATCATAACATGATAGCACAGCCTAGAAAGGAAAAAATAATAACCACAGTCATATTATTTATTATTGACTGAAAGGATTTCCACTTATACCTAGAACTTGTCAGAATAACAATTATGAAATTAAAATTAAAAAAAAAAAACTAATGGGGCCAAGTGATAGCACAGAAGGTAGGGCATTTATTTGCCTTGCATGCAGCCAACCTGGGTTCAATGCCCGGCAACCCATAGGGTCTCCTGAGCCTGCCAGGAGTGATTTCTGATGCAGAGCCAGGAATAAACCCTGAGCGCTGCCTGGCTCTTAGAGACAAAAGGCCTGGCTCCAGGAGGCACTATCACTCAGCTTCTAGGCTGCCTTCAAAGTTCTCATTTCCAATGCATATATTGTCCTGCCTCACAGTTAACCTCACAGAATACAAAATTCTGAATCTGTATTCTTTAAGTATATAGGGAAAAGATGACATCATTCAAGGTCTCTTTCCAGCTTTATGATTCCAGGGGAAAATGAGTACTGCCTATGTCTTAATAATGGAATACAAATAAAAATAGAAAAATATAAAAAAGGGCCTGGAGAGATAGCACAGCGGTGTTTGCCTTGCAAGCAGTCGATCCAGGACCTAAGGTGGTTGGTTAGAATCCCGGTGTCCCATATGGTCCCCCATGCCTGCCAGGAGCTATTTCTGAGCAGACAGCCAGGAGTAACCCCTGAGCACCGCCAGGTGTGGCCCAAAAACCAAAAAAAAAAAAAAAAGAAAAAAGAAAAATATAGAAAAGTAAATCACTTCAAGACACAAAATTCACTAACATACTCTTCAATAACAAAACTATAAAAAACAATACCTTTCCAAAGAATTTTACTTTGAAGGTAAGCATTTAACCTAAATAAAGAAAACTAAAATACCTGGCTTTGGTATTTTGGGAAACAGAAGATAGTACAGAATTTGTAAGGCTAGCTCCAACTTGGGTCACCACACCTGATCCCCTGAACCATGTCAGGAGTGATCCCTGAGTATCTCCCTGTGTGCACCCCCAAAAAATAAATAAAAAGAAAGAAAAAAAAAAGAAAGAAAACCAAAATATCTAATTGAAGGTAAGTTATATACTTCTATGTATTTTCCTTTCCCTGGTATTTTTCCTCCAATTCTTCACCGTCAGAGAATTTGTTTCGACAAAGAGAAGATTGGCTCTAAATAAAATTATCTGAAGCAAATGCAATTACTTTAAAAACTAATATATTTACGTAGTTTTACAAGTGTGTTAGTATAAGGTAGATCAAGGTTTCAGGTAGCAACTAAGACCCATAATAATGTCAGTGGTCTCACAGCTAGATAATATTCCCAGATAATTTATGCTGTGTCTGCTTCCAATTCTCTTTATGAAAGCTGCTTACCCATGGTTCTACCTTTGTTTTTCAAAGTCAAAACTAGACTTTACCTACGGTGTTTCTACGCACCTTCTACCAGTAAGCTAACTAACTTTTCTTCTGTGATTTTCAGGTAGGTCTCCACTTCAATGCTTATGAGTTCCTTCCCTGGTTTTCAAGCATTCTCACGAACATTGAGAATCCTTCTTCCAACATTGCTTGAATTTCTAAAACTCTCCTTTCTCTTCACTCCTAGGACCCCTTTTCAAGATTCTGCATTCCCGCCCCACTCCTGGGAACAAGTTTTTGTACACAGCACCTCTTCAGAACCTAAGACTTTTCTTTTCTAAGCCTCATTCCAAGTATCGACCCATCTCTAAAGTCCTAAGCACACTCAAGACCACTTGGCACCCAAGTGCGCCCAAATCACTGGTCTCCAGAATTCTGCCTGCTAGTAATCTTACAAGTCAACATACAAACCCGACAGTTTCCTAGCACTTAGCTAGCAAGCCCATCTATTCCAGTCGCGCCTGTGTGTCTCAGTAGCCTGGCACTCGACCACTCACCAAGTCCCCAGCCTGTCTCTTCCCGAACCTCATTTTCCCAAGAAAATGGTTGGGTCCCCTTCCCAACCTGTTAAGCTTTGCTCAAAGCTTCGTTAATCCCGAGTCTTAACCACCAGAACGCTTCCCCTCACCCCACTTCACAACATCAGAAAGCGTCTGCTCCCAGCTTTCGGGGTGGAGCACCCCCCCAACAGCTCACCCAACTTGATCCGCCACCCCAGGTCCTCCCCGGGGGTCCCCCAGACGCTCCGCCCTCAACAACATCTCCTCCTCCGCAGCATCACTCATCCAGGCGGGGTGTCTGTCCCCCCTTCCCCAGAGCATCCCCAGAGAGATGGTCTTTCGGGGACACTCTCCCAGTCACCCCCTCATTCCCTGAATCTATTTTGGCTCCCTAGAAGGCGCTCCTGGAACCTTCGGGCCCTCGATTCTCTCTCCTCTCCCAACTTGGCCCGAGGAAAGCATCACGTTTTCCCTCGATTTTTTCCAGAGATGCAGTTGTTCTCCCCCCCCCCCAAGCTTGTTTCCCCTCCAGTCTCCCTCCAACTTCCATTCTAATCATTCCCCCCTATTTCCCCTCCATCCTCCCCAGCATTTTTCTTAACCACCACCCACTCACCCCCTTTCCTCGCACCCCGTCCATCCAGCCTCTGGGAAGAGGTCCCTCCCTCCATCCATGCATCCCTCCCTCCCACAGGGCCCTCCCGCCTCCTTCCCTTCACCCCTCATCCCCAGAGCCCCCAAAGTCCATTCAGTGGGCGCCTCCTCGGTGGCCCGATGTCTCGCCTCCGTCCAAGCGAACCAGGCCGCTCTCTCCTCGGCCAGTCTCCTCGGCTCGTCGCAGCAGGCCCAGAGCCACCATTCCATGCCGCCTCGGAGGCCGCGTCCTCATCCTGAGGGGATAAATCAGGGCGAGGAGGGAGAAGCGGGGCGACAGACATACCCCATTCGCATCTTGGCTCCGCTCTGGCCGCCGCCGCCGCCGGGGAGCGGAGGGCGCGAGGGCAGGCGGCCGAGGTGCATGCTCTTCTCGAGCGCCGACATGGAAGGCGGGTGGACGGCGAGCCACCGGAGATTTGGAGTCGCGAAGCCGACGGCGGCCCCACCAGTCCCACCACGACCCGCCGCCTCGGGACGACGGCAGCGGCGGCAGCAGCAGCAGTAGCACCTCGCGCAGCACAGCCACCGGCAAGCGCCGCCCTGCCTGCCGCCCACCCTACCGGCTCTTCCCGCCCGAAGCCCCGCCCCCTCCTCCGCCCGCGCCTTCCCCTTCCGCGCCGCCGCCGGAAGTGCGCAACAGTTCTGCACAAAGGGCCCCTTGGGTAACGGAGTCCTCGGAGGACACGGAGCTTTCGGCTCTGGCTCGGCGGAGAACCTTCTGCGGCGTCCTTTCCCTCCCACCCCGGAAGAGCTTGGAGAACGCATTCTGGGTAATGAAGTCCTCAGCGGGAGTCTCGCTCCGCGCCTGCGCACCTGGAGGCACTTCCGGGCAAAGCCGCCGAGGTATGTAGCAAAGCATTCTGGGCGTTGTGGTCTTTTTTGGGCGGGAAGGTTGCACACCCCACATCCTGCCCCGGGTGCCTCCTCCCCTTCTTCTCCCTCTGAGTCTGTTAGAGAAAAGAAGCGCTTTCTTCCTGCCTCCCAGGCTGCTCCGCGCCACCGGTTGCCGGGGAACACTGGTTGCCTTGGGGAGGGATGGCGGGAGGTTATGGAGGAGGAGGTGTTGGGAATCGTATTGAGTTGGAGAAGAGCTTGGGATCGCCATGAAACAACGAAAAGGCCCCGGAGCCGGGAGCGGCCGTGGCCGCAAGAAGAGAGGTAATTTCAATGACTACAAGGTTGAGGAAGTAGAGATTGGGGTTAGGGTTATTTATATACCAAAAGGTAAGTAAGGATTTCTAGGGAGACAGCCCCATCCAGCAACACACACCTAAGAGGAGGAAGGAAAGTAACCTGGAAACCCAAAGGTTGAAAAAGAGGGCTATGGGGGGCTTTCATTTGTAAGAAAGAAATTGGGGAGTGTGGGGTGCAAAGTAGATAAATAGTTTGGGATGAGTGAAAGGCTAAAAGGATATATAGTTGTGGCTAGTTGAGGGGGAACAGAAAATTTTCAGCAGTACATTGTGGTCATTTGATATGTGTGTATATTGCAAAATGCGAGCCCCATTAGCCCTCCTAGTTAGCTTCCTAGGAAGTTGATTTTTTTGTTTGTCATTTATAACGATGTGCTGTGTAGTTGAGACAGGAAGTGTTAAGAGCAGCAAGAACTTGATCAGTTCTAGAAGCCCAGGACAGAGAAAGCTGGAAATTTTATTTCTCTTTCCTCAAAAATATTTTAAAAATTAATAACTTTGACATTTTCATCTCAAGCAGGAAGTTATTAGGAATTGTGAGCCTCTGATCATGAATTTGAGGACTGAGGCCAGAGTCTGGTAATGAATGTTATAAAAGTGGTTTTAAGTAAGCCAAGGCAAGTATTCTGACAGTGAGACAGAGGCATGGAAGTACTAATGCTACCCAAAGTGTCAATCCAGTTGCACATAGTAGTTTGATAGGAAAATCAAAATAGACACTGGAAGGAGCATAGGGGTTGAGGCACTTGCCTTGCATGCAGCCAGCTTGGGTTCTATATTTTGCACACAGATGGTCCCTAAGTACCACCAGTAAAGACCCCTGAGCACAGAGCCAGGAATAAATCCTGAGCATCTTGTGGTATGGCCCAAAGCCACATAAATAAAATCCCTCATACAAACCCTCATAATCTAATATTGTCTTTCTTGACTACAATAAACATGCATACATACACGTGACTTTTATGCTAAAACTAGTATTCACTGAAATTCTGGTGGGGACTTTGTAATAATAAAGTGCAAAAAGGTTGTTCCATTTTTTAATTCAAAGATTATATTCCTGATCTGATAGATACGAGCTCTTATGTTTTCTTCTTTTGGGTTGTGACTGCTCTTCAAGAAGCTGATATGAATAGGCAGGTAACTAGTACAGGAGAATTTTCTTAAATACCTTTAAATCAAAGAAGAAATCATAGAAGAAAATACAGGTCATTAAATGAAAGCTTGTCAAAAGTTATGATTAATTGCCTCATTTTCATTTTATTATCCTTATAACCCAATAAAATGCAGGCAAGAAATATTTTGATTCCTGCCTGTAAAAAATTGTGCAGGAGGAGGGGCCAGAGCGGTGGCACAAAGGGTAAGGCGTCTGCCTTGCCATCACTAGCCTAGGGCAGACACGGTTCGATCTCCCGGTATCCCATGTGGTCCTCCTAGCCATGAGCGATTTCTGAGCGCATAGCCAGGTGTAGCTCCTGAGCGTCACCGGGTGTGGCCCAAAAACCAAAAAAAAGAAAAAGAAAACTTGTGCAGGAATACCGGAGACATACCGCTGATTTAGGGTCTATCCTCAGTAATGAATATGCCCCCCCCCAGTACCACCTGGAGTCGCTCATGAGCACAGCCATGAGTACTCCCTGAGCACCCATTGGATATGACCCAAAAACCAATTTTTAAAAAAAAGTGACAAAAATATGAAGATAATAGTTCTGTCTATATTATCTGTTGATTAGGAAAAACTTAAGTGTTGAAATATGATATGATAATACTTTGTTGAAATATGATATAGACTTAATTTGAGACAAGTTAATAAATTGGTGTTATAATAAAGTAAATCATCAAAGTTTTAAAATTAAAAAGAGAGAGGTAAAGAAAATGGATATTGAAGTATTAATGCTTTATATGCTCTGGGCTTCTCTTCCTGGCTCTGGGATCATTCTTTTTGTTTTGTTTTGTTTTTGTTTTTGTTTTTTTGGGCCACACCCGGTGGTGCTCAGGGGTTACTCCTGGCTGTCTGCTCAGAAATAGCTCCTGGCAGGCACGGGGGACCATATGGGACATGGGGATTCGAACCAACCACCTTTGGTCCTGGATCGGCTGCTTGCAAGGCAAAGGCCGTTGTGCTATCTCTCCGGGCCCCTCAGGGATCATTCTTGGCAGAGCTTGAGGGACCATCTCTGAGTTATTAGGCATCAATCTCATGCCAGCTACGTTCAAGACAACCACTTTACCTGCTGTACTATCTCTCCGACCTCAAAGTCTTAACATTTTTTAAAATCATCTGATATATTATTTCTTCAGTGGTGTCTTTCATTCACTAGTACTTAAATTAACATGTCCTAAACTAGTATGTTCTTTTCTCACAGTAACCTGAATAAAATCTTGAATGCTAATTAGTCATCTTCATGTGATAAGAAATTTATTCTCTGGTTTGGTTTTGGTCTTTGCTGGTTACTTCTCAAGTATTAGAATAGTGACTAAAATGTTTGGGTATATTTTTTGGGTTTTGGGCCATAGATGACAGTGCTTAGGACTTAGACCTGAGCCAGTGCTCAGGGATCACTCCTGGAGGTGCTCAGGGACTATATCGGTTGCTGGGATTGAATCCAGCTCAGCTGATTGCAATGCAAGAACCTTATTCACTGTGCTATCTCTCTGACCTTTTTTTGTGCATTTTAATTTAGAAATAATTTTATTAGGGCCAAAGCAATAGTACAGCAGTTATGGCATTTGCTTTACATGAGTCCAACCTAGATGTGATCCCAAATCCTATAATTTCCTCTGCACCATTAGGAGTGATCCCAGAGTGCTGAACCAGGAGTAACCCCTCAGCACCTTCAGATTTGATCCAAAATAAATAAATAAATAAATTTGAAAACCATTTTATTCACCTTAATCAAAACAGATCAACAGGTTTTTCAGCTGCACAAATTCCCTTCCATTTAGACATTTTTCTTTTTTCTTTTTTTTTTTGGGTTTTTGGTTCACACCCGGCAGTGCTCAGGGGTTACTCCTGGCTCTACACTCAGAAATCGCTCCTTGGGCGCTGGGCGGTGGCACTAGGTGCCTGCCTTGCCTGCGCTAGTCTTGGACGGACCGCAGTTCGATCCCCCAGCGTCCCATATGGTCCCCCAAACCAGGAGCGACTTCTGAGCGCATAGCCAGGAGTAACCCCTGAGCGTCACCGGGTGTGGCCCAAAACAAACAAAACAAACAAACAAACAGAAATCGCTCCTGGCAGACTTGGAGGACCATATGGGATGCCGGGATTGGAACCACCGTCCTTCTGCATGCAAGGCAAACACTCTACCTTCATGCTATCTCTCCGGCCCCCCGTTTAAATATTTTCCAATAAATATTATAGATGTATTTTTTTTATATCTTTCTTTGGTTTTCGTTACAGTTTCTGAACCACACCTAGCAGTGCTCAGGGCTTACAATTAGCAGTGCTCAGGGATTACTCAGAATCCCAGGGTTTATGGGATTCTGGGAATTGAACCTGACAGCACAGTGGTAGGGCATTTGCCTTGCACATGGCAACCCAGGACAGACCCAGGTTTAATATCCAGCATTTCATATGGTCCCCTAAGCCTGCCAGGGCCGATTTCTGAGCACAGAGCCAGGAGTAACCTCTGAGTGCCGCCAGGTGTGGCCCACAGATGGAGTTTTAAGTTAGATCTCTGGCAGCTGCTTCAGGTGTGTTCTTTGGGTTCTATCAGTGTGATCCCTGATGCTACAACCAAGTTTTTATGATCCTCAGCAGCCCACAACCACGACCAAGAAAATAACCCCCACTCATAGCCCAACATAAGAATAATAAAACTATGTGAGAGGCATTATACTCAGTTTCAACTGTATCAGGGTTCATTGCCCATAACCTCTGTATTGTTCAAGGGCCTACTGTATATTTCATTTTAATTTTAACTTATTATCCTTGATTTCCATGACAGGTTTGAGTGACATTTCTCCATCTACAAGCTTACCACCCCTGGTCGAAGGCCAACTACGCTGCTTTCTGAAACTTACTATTAATAGAGTCATATGGAAGATTGCAAAGCCTCCTGCTTGTGTACTCGTTCGAGTACGATGGTGGGGAGAAACAACAAATGGAACCCTCTTTTGTCCCAGGGATGCTCTGCAGACAGAGCCAAAAGTTGTGAGAACAACAACACGTTATGCTATTCGCTGTGGTCCAAAGCAATTTACCTCATACCTTACAGGTGTGTTTTTGTCTGTGTATTTCTCCTGTAGGCCTAATAAGAATCTTGAAGTATGTTGTTAGTAATAGGTGTTATTGTGGGTTTTTTGTTAATTGACATTGTTAATTGGTAAGGAGTGAATAGCCACTTTTTTTTTAATTTATACACCTTGGTTACAGGGTTGTTCATAATACAGGTTTTTTTTCTTTACAAATATAGTTGTTCATGATTGAGTGCAGGCATATAATGTACAACGCCTTCAGTGCACTTTTCCTACCCTGCCACCAGTGTCCCCAGTTTCCCTCTCACTCTCCCTGATGCCTTCTCTTTTACCTATTTTCCCCCCATACCCCTTCTTCTTCTGGAGCATGCATTTTACTTTTCTCTTTCTCATCTTTCTTGACACAGTGGTTTGCACTACTGTTAATGAAGGGGTACCCCTTTCAGCACCCAGTTCTTGTCCAGAAAGATCAGTTCCAACTATCACTTTTGTAGTAGACCCTTCTCTACTCTAACTGCATTCTGCTCTTTGTGACAAGCTTCCTACCATGGTCCTCCTAATTCTCTGGATATCATCCCACAGATGAGTGAGATTATTCTCATATTTATCCCTCTTTCTCTGACTCGTTTCACTCAGCATAATAATCTCTATGTTCATCCATGTATAAGCAAATTTCAAGACTTTATTTTTCCTAATAGTTGCACATATTCCCTTGTGTAGCTATACCACAGTTTCTTTTTCTTTTCTTTTCTTTTCTTTTTTTTTGTTTCATTTGGTTTTGGTTTTGGTTTTTGAGCCACATCCTGTTGTGCTTGGGTTACTCCTGGCTCTGCGCTCAAAAATAACTCCTGGTGGACTCGGGACCATATGGGATGCAGGAAATTGAACCCAGGTCTGTCCCAGGTTTGCCACATGCAAGGCAAATTCCCTACCACTGCTATTGCTCCAGCCCTGTACCACAGTTTCTTCAGTTTCTTTAGCTACTCATCTGTTGTCAGGCACCTGGATTGTTTCCAGATTCTGGCTATTGTAAAAGTGCTGCGACAAACATGGGACTGCAAAGTCCATTTTTGTATTGTTTTTGTATTTCTTTTTTTTTTTTTTTTGGTTTTTGGGTCACACCCTGTGACGCTCAGGGGTTACTCCTGGCTATGTGCTCAGAAGTTGCTCCTGGCTTCTTGGGGGACCATATGGGACGCCGGGGGATCGAACCGCGGTCCGTCCTAGGCTAGCGCAGGCAAGGCAGGCACCTTACCTCCAGCGCCACCGCCCGGCCCCCTGTTTTTGTATTTCTAAGGTAGATCTCTAGTAGTTGCCACTATTTATTGAGTGTATACTATACAGTACACTAACAATTGATATATGCTTTTTTTTTTTTTTTGGTTTTTTTGGGCCACACTCGTTTGATGCTCAGGGGTTATTCCTGGCTAAGCACTCAGAAATTGCCCCTGGCTTGGGGAGACCTTATGGGACGCCAGGGATCAAACCACGGTCCTATCCTTGGCTAGCGCTTGCAAGGCAAACACCTTACCTCTAGTGCCACCTCACCAGCCCCGATATATGCTATTTCTAATCATAATAATCCTGCAATCTTTTCTGTCTTTCTTTGGACAGTGGAATTAGAGTTTAGCAAAAGGAAATGAATACTATATTATGTTTTACAACAGGGATTTTAATTCCACAGTAAAAAAGGAGATTAGAAACCTTATTACATGTAGTAAGTTATTTGTTTGAAGAAGTAATGGTTGATGAAGCAACAGTGGTAGACTTTATAGTAGTTCCAACTTTTAGCCTAGTTTTTTTTTTGTTTTGTTTTTGTTGTTTGTTTTAGTTTTAAAGCTGAGAGTGCTTAGAAATGTTACATGAGTTCTCTTAGCCCCGTTGCTATACTTAAATTGGGCCAGAAATTACTGTGGTAGGATTATTAAGAGAATTAATGGGGCCAGAGAGATAGCACAGCGGCGTTTGCCTTGCAAGCAGCCAACCCAGAACCCAAGGTGGTTGGTTCGAATCCCAGCGTCCCATATTGTCCCCCATGCCTGCCAGGAGCTATTTCTGAGCAGATAGCCAGGAGTAACCCCTGAGCACCACCAGGTGTGGCCCATAAACCGAAAAAAAAAATAAAGAGAGAATTAATGGAACAAAAGAAAGAAGCTGTCAGATCAGAAAGATAATACAGTAATTAGAGCATTTGCCTTACTTGTGGCCCAGCCGGGTTCAATATCCAACACCCTATAGAATCCCCTGAGCATCTTTAGGAGTGGTCCTTGAGTGCAGAGTCAGGAGTAAACTCTGAGCACCACTGGGTTTGACCCAGAAATGAAAAGTAAAACAAAAAAAAAGATCCTAGCTGTTAGTCAATAGCTAACAGTTCATGTATGCAGGACATTTTATAGTTTTAAAAGGCACTAGTCCAGCCTATTCATTCATATGATTGCACATAATTTCCTTAAGTAGATGATACATCTGAAACTAGGAAGATTTCAAGTGATAGTATAGCATGTAAGGCTCTTGCTTTGCATTTGGCCAACCAAAGCTTCATTCTGGCAACCCATGTGGTTCGCAGAGCCTCGCCAAGAATGTTCCCTGAGTTCAGAGCCAGGAATAAGTCCCTGAGCACTACCGGATGTGGTAAACCCCCATAAAAGACATGATATGTTAAGTATGCTACCATCTTTAACAACCCTTAAGCTACTCATGAAAAAATCCTGTGCTATATGCTTTAAACATTTAGTACCTATCTTCCTCACACAACTCTGACATAGGAACTACTATGCCTGTTATGAAGACAACTGCAGCCTACCCATAAAGTATATGAAAATTGAAACCAGGATATAATCACATATCTTTTCATTCTAAATCCTATGCTCCCTTTACAGCAGAATTAAACAAAAGGTAAAAATGAGCCATTCTCTTAAGTTTGGTAAGAAAATAATCAGGGGGCCGGGCGGTGGCGCTGGAGGTAAGGTGCCTGCCTTGCCTGCGCTAGCCTAGGACGGACCGCGGTTCGATCCCCCGGCGTCCCATATGGCCCCCCAAGAAGCCAGGAGCAACTTCTGAGTGCATAGCCAGGAGTAACCCCTGAGCGTCACAGGGTGTGGCCCAAAAACCAAAAAAAAAAAAAAAAAAAAAAAAAAAAGAAAATAATCAAAGGTTATACTGTTCTGAAATAATTACGCTGAATATGCATGCAGTCGACTTTGCCTATCATTACGCCCATGGTGATACTAAAGGTAGATGACTATTGAAGACTGTGGTTGACATTTTTTCCATTCTTTTAAGTGCTCTTAGCATCTCCATTTGCCAAATACAATATAGGGGTATAGTTCCAGAAAGTAGGAACCAGTCCTTTATCTAATTCAAAATTTATAAAGATAAAAATAAAAGAAATCAGAGTTTTTACCAAACTAAAATAAAAATTAAAACTCTTTTTTTTTTTTTTTTTTTTTTTGGTTTTGGTTTTTGGGTCACACCCGGCGGTACTCAGGGGTACTCCTGGCTGTCTGCTCAGAAATTGCTCCTGGCAGGCACGGGGGACCATGTGGGACACCGGGATTCAAACCAATCACCTTTGGTCCTGGATCGGCTGCTTGCAAGGCAAACGCTGCTGTGCTATCTCTCCGGGCCCAAAATTAAAACTCTTAAGGTATTTGTTTGTTTGTGGCCACACCCAGTGACACTCAGGGGTTACTCCTGGCTAGGCGCTCAGAAATCACCCTCTGGCTCAGAGGACCATATGGGACGTTGGGGGTTCAAACCATGGTCTGTCCTAGGTTAGCGCATGCAAGGCAAACACCCGACTGCTTGCGCCATCCTTCCGGCTTCTCTTAAGGTATTATTTTTTATTAAATTCTTAGTATGCTAAATATTTCGATTCAGTACTCCATGCAAGGTATATAATTAGCAGAAACTTTTGATCTTGGGTTCATTCTCTCTCAACTCTAAAATGGTTGGTGAGCACATGATTTGCTGAAAATAAAATGACTTTTTAAGTGAAAGAGATTTTTAGGGGATTAAAGTTTTAGTACAGTGGGTATTGTGCTTCCCTGTATGCAACCCACCCAGATTCTATATCCAGCATTCCATATGTCTCCAAAGACCCACCAGTGTGATTTCTGATTGCAGAGCCAAAAATAAGCCCTTAGCACTGCTGAGTGTGGCCAAAACCAAAGTTTTTTAAATTAAAAAATTAGAAAGTTTTCTAGCATGTTGTCTTCTGCTCATTTCCAAGAAAATTAATTTAAAAGTCTATGTGTATTGTGATTTTTCTGATTAGATATGGCTGTGCTGGTGCTAGAAGTTATCACCAAGCATGATCATCTTCCAGTTGGTAGAGTTCATATCAGTGGACTAGCCCAGCTTTCTCCAACCCATCACATCAATGGACTTTTTACCATTATCTCACCAACATCTAAGAAACTTGGAGAACTCCAGGTAAAAGAATTTCAATTCTTTGCTACATAGAACAAAACCTTTAGGGCAGGACTAGTTCGTTTTTAGAGTAATAAGATACATGATTATTACATACCTTGCTAACTCTTACTTCTTTCCTTTGTTCATGTTTTTACAGAAAAATTTCGAATGCCCTTATTTTATGTATCTAAATCCTCTGAACATTTTCTCTTTCTGCTTTGGAAGGATGAGGGTGATTTGGGAGCCACATCTGGCAGTGCACAGGGCTGATTCCTAGCTCTGCTTTCAAGGACCACACCTACTGGGGCTCGAGGGGCCACATGGGGTACCAGGGATCAAATTTGGGTTGGCCATGTGCAAGGCAAGTTCTACTTGCTGTACTATTGCTCAAAACACTTTTTTGCTCAACTCAAGTCCCAGAAGTCAGTCACAGCTCCTATTGCATTTATCATTTGTGTTTCCCTATTCTCATTCTTTTTTTTTTTTTTTTTTTTTTTTTTTGATTTCTGGTTTTTGGGTTACACCCGGCAGCGCTCAGGAGTTACTCTTGTGTCTATGCTCAGACATCACTCCTGGCAGACTCAGGGAACCATATGGGATGCCGGGATTTGAACCACTGTCCTGCATGCAAGGAAAATGCTTTACGGCCCCCCAATTCTCATTCTTAAGTTCATAAGTAATACTACATACATATATAATCAGTATTCAATTATAATTCTGTATGGTGTCAAAAATTGTATTAGTGGTCTCCCTTCAATTGTTCCTGTTAGTTTCTAAATTCCTAAAGCTGAATAATGTTTTCTACTTTTTGGGTTTTCCCACAGTTTCCAATATAGTTCTAAGCAATAATAACCTGTTTTATTCTTTCTATTTTGTTTTATTTGGAATTACTCCTGCTCTGCCTTCAGGGATCACTCCTAGTTATGATTAGGGGGCAATATGTGATGCCAGGGATTAAATTCAGATTTAATCTTGCAAGGCAAGAATTCTACCCCCGCATTAACTATTTCCCTGGTAGATAGAAGAAACAAATGTAAAGCAGTGTCTTACCTAAGGGAGACTCTTTCAGGATACTTTCTATAGAATTCTAAATATTTATATCTCCTAGAAATTTTATTAGTTTTATACCTTTTATTCTAAAATATTTTTATTCAAAAAATTTATAGAGCCTTATATATATAAGAAAATCATTTGAAAAGCTGGAACAAAAAAACAATAGATAAAAGAACCTATTATAGTACCACAAGCATGTATTGAAGTAAAGAAGAGTTCAGAAAGAACTAATAATGCTTGATGAAAGAATTTAGCATTTTCTTTATTGTCATATATTGTATGTGTGTATATACATATATACATTGTATGTTCAATTGAATAGTCACACTGATTTCAGTGAAATGAGTCTGAAATGCTAAGAATTATTTCACAATTGTATACATTTGCATTAAACCTGACAAATCTGACATTGTTTCAAGTCATAAAAATTACATATAATTGAGGCTTAGAGAGATAGTACAGCAGGCAGAGCACAAAACCAACCCTATTCAATCCCTGACACCTCATATGCTTCTCTGGATTGGTAATTGAGAACAGAATTAAGAGTTAAGATATCTGGGCCTGGAGAGATAGCACAGCGGCGTTTGCCTTGCATGCAGCTGATCCAGGACCAAAGGTGGTTGGTTCGAATCCCAGTGTCCCATATGGTCCCTCGTGCCTGCCAGGAGCTATTTCTCTATTTCTTTTTTTTATTTTATTTTTTTTAATTTTTTTTTATATTTCTCTATTTCTGAGCAGACAGCCAGGAGTAACCCCTGAGCACCGCCGGGTGTGACCCAAAAAAACAAAACAAAACAAAAAAAGAGTTAAGATACCTTAGCACCTCCAGGTATGGCTCAGAAAACAAACAAAACTCTGGAAACACATTTTGAAAATTTTTTTTGGTGGGGAGCTTTTGGGCCACACCCAGCACTGCTCAGAGGTTACTCCTGACTTTGCACTTAGAAATCGCCCTGGCACACTCAAGGGACCATATGGGATCCCGGGAATTAAACCCGGTCTGTCAAGGTTGGCCCAGTACAAGGTGAACGTCCTATCACTGTGCTATTGTTCTGGCCCTCGTTAAACTTTATGTTATTCCATTCTTCCCTTACTTTTTTCCTGGTTGTAAGGATCAGAGGTTGCACAGACATGGTTGCAGTGCTGATATACATGTACTTGTTGGATATCACACTCTATTTGTGGTGCTTGCATACAATCTGGTTGCAGTGCTATCGGGGTCACTCATTTGTTTGTGGAGTCTGCATATGCTTTTTTGATGTACCAGAGATTACAGACTTCTGTGGAGGATGGTGGGGACTATTTCTGAGCACAGAGCTAGGAGTAACACCTAAGTGCTGCCGAGTGTGGCCCCAAAACAACAACAACAAAAAAATAGAAATCCTACAGAACTCCATGACAGGATTGGCACAAAAGTGAGCCCCATGAACTATGATTGGGGAGAAGCATGAGTTAGTTGGATGAGGATGAATGCTGGGGTATTTTGGGTTTCATATGTGCAATCATATATGGTTCCATATTTGGAGTGGATAGCCCATGGACTGGCAAAAATTGCTATAACAATATCCTGATTTTTTTTACCTCAGTTGCCTTCTGCCTGATCTGTCTTTTTCATATTTAAGATTTTAAAGTCAAATATTTGTATTTCACTTTTAACAAATATGACATTAATTAAACCTGACAAATCTGACATTGTTTCAAGTCATAAAAATTACATGTAATTGAGGCTTAAAGAGATAGTACAGCAGACAGAGCACAAGGCACTCCTTTCTTGCCTCTTTCCTAAGCTCAGACTGCTTTTTTTATTTTTCCCATAGCAACCATAATATATCTGGTATCTCAGAATTTACCATTTCATATTAAATTTCTTCAAGTTCTCAGGGCCAGAGCCATAGGTACAGAGCCATAGGTCAGGTGCATGCCTTGCATGCAGCCAACCCGGGTTTAATCTCTGGCATCACATATGGCCCCTGAACCCCACCAGGATGATCCCTGAGCACAGAGTGAGGAAGTAAATTCTGAGCACCTCAGGGTATGCTACCCCCCAATATTTTTTTTTTTTGCTTTTATTTTTGGGCCACACCCGGTGATGCTCTTCAAGGGCTGGAGCAGTGGCGTGGAGTGGTAAGACGTCTGCCTTGCCTGCATTAGCCTAGGACGGACTGCTGTTTGATGCCCCATATGGTCCCCCCAAGCCAGGAGCGATTTTTGAGCACATAGCCAGGAGTAACCCCTGAGTGTTACTGGGTGTGCCCCCCCCCAAAAAAAAAGAAAGAAAATTTCTTCGTGTTATATTTGCAATCCTTTGGGTCAGGTTCTATAGATCCTAGTACAGACCTATTATCAACAAATATTTGTATTTTGTCATTGTTGTTACTTGTGAGCCACAACTGGTATGTTTAAGGGCCACAATCACTCTAGGGAAGTCTTGGGACCATCAAGGCCACTATCTGTAATTCTAGGAGCAGTGTATGCAGGTCAGGAATTGAACTCAAATTCCTTGATTCAACAGAGGCATTAAATCCCCATCTGTATTTGGTTATGTGATGGGTGTGTACTAGGTTCCTGGACTTTCTCCTTTCTTCAGGGGTTACTGGTACTATGAGTTTCTTTGACCTTTGAATTCTATTGTGTCTAGTTTAAGTGTGTTTAAATAAAATAGAACTCAACATCTAGCCAGCAAATCACATTTGGTGGGGGAGCGCACACCCTGTGATGATCAGGGGTTATTCCTGGCTATGCGCTCAGAAATCGCTCCTGACTTGGGAGACCATATGGGACACCGGGGAATCAAACCTGGGTCAGTCCTAGGTTAGTGCATGTAAGGCAAATAACTTACCGCTTGCACCACTGCTCTGGCCCCAACCTTTGTGTGTGTGTGTGTGTGTGTGTGTGTGTGTGTGTGTGTGTGTGTGTGTGTGTTTTGGGTCACACCCGGCAGTGCTCAGGGGTTATTCCTAGCTCAGAAATTGCTCCTGGCAGGCACGGGGGACCATATGGGATGCCGGGATTTGAATCAATGATCTCCTGCATGAAAGGCAAACGCCTTACCGCCATGCTATCTCTTCGGCCCCGCCAACCTTTTTTTTTGAACAGGGAAATTGCCAATGTGGGTAGAGGTGAGGTCAGGGGCTGCTCCTGGTGATAGATGAGTAGCCCTGACAATATGGCCCTGATAAAGTTTGGTGCTCAGGTCCACTGATGACATGCTGGAGAGGATAACAGGAAGGCCACCAGGTACTACTCAGGAGGCTATGCAGTCAGTGCCAGTAGTTCATTTCCACACTTTTCACATGCTAAGCATGTGTTCTACCACTTGAATTGTGCCCCTGACCCCAGCAGGTCATTCTTTTTTGAGGAGACAGCTAGGGGCCATATCCAACAGTGCTCAGGGAGCCATGTGATTCTAAGATTGAAACCAGGGCCCCTGCACACAAAGCACATGTCCCAACTTTCAAGCCATTTCCCTGGCTCTCCTGTAAGTCATTCTGATGGAGA
Organism: Suncus etruscus; assembly: GCF_024139225.1. NCBI lineage: Eukaryota > Metazoa > Chordata > Mammalia > Eulipotyphla > Soricidae > Suncus > Suncus etruscus. Next base: position 49,822,488 of record NC_064856.1, read on the forward strand.
TCAAGGACATGGCTTTTATTCTTGATTGTTCCTTTGTTTCTAAACTGGTTGCAGTGTTTTGGGCAGGTGATGAATAGCAAGGGAATAGTTTCTGACATTTACATTTGGGCATCAGTGGTTTTATGTGATTGCTGCATAGAGTATTTATTCCACTGCATTCCTGTCATTTGTCTTTGTAGAAAATATTGATGATGAATACATTTAAGGGACTTTATAACATGGTTGAGGAACTAAATTTTCAAGATCCAAGTGTGTTTTATTGAAAGTGTGTCTTAACAGTTTTCTGCATGACTTATTCCATTGGCCTTCCCAGCGACAGCTTTAAAACATCCATCAAACTGCAATCTTCATTTTTTGGTATTAGGTCATTTATCATAATTTTAGTCTCTGTTGCTTACACAATTCCTTATGCTTTCTCTGTTGTTGAAACTGAACTTTTGACATTGCTTTTCTTCTAGTGTGTAATCTTAAATTTCTTTAATGTTGCTCCAGGTTTTATTTTATTCTTTTATTCCCTTCAAGAGGCCTGTTAGTGAATAGATATCTTTTTAATCAAGAAGCTGAGAATGAGGGGCCGGAGAGATAGCATGGAGGTAAGGCGTTTGCCTTTCACGCAGGAGGTCATCGGTTTGAATCCCGGCACCCCATATGGTCCGCTGTGCCTGCCAGGAGCAATTTCTGAGCCTGGAGCCAGGAATAACCCCTGAGCACTGCCGGGTGTGACCCAAAAACCAAAAAAAAAGAAGCTGAGAATGAGATGATAAACTTCAAGGGACACTTTTTCATCATGGTTTATCTCTGTCTTTATCCTATTCCATCTGCAGCCTAGAAATAGTGCTATTCTTCTCAAGTATCTAGCAATAAGGTGCTGTTTATTCTTTTTTTTTTTTTTTGTCCATTAGCATTATTACTCTATAATGCATACAGGTAGTGTGCTCATTAATCCATAGGAAAGAATATGATAGTTTATGCCTTCAAGAATTTCCTAATAAGCTGTGAGTTGCAAATATCTCCACTAAGCTTCTGATTTATTAATACTCAAATTAGAATAAAATACTTTCCTGACTGGGATGTAGAATCACATAACTTTCTTTTTGTTTGTTTGTTTGTTTTTGGTTTTTCGGGCCACACCCGTTTGATGCTCAGGGGTTACTCCTGGCTAAGCACTCAGAAATTGCCCCTGGCTTGGGGGGACCATATGGGACACCGGGGGATCTAACCGCGGTCCTTCCTTAGCTAGCGCTTGCAAGGCAGACACCTTACCTCTAGCGCCACCTTGCCGGCCCCCACATAACTTCTTTATGAAAACTTAGAACAGCTCTGGCCTGCAATAAAATTTTTAATAAATTTACTAGTTATATTTAGAGATACAAAGGAAGCAGAAAACTATAAAGAATATCCATGAACATAGTCGGGTAGACATCTACTTGGACACAAAGTAATTTTCACAGAAAAAATAGTACTAGAGGAAGCTGTGTATACAGAGGAAATGGACATACAGAACCCTGAGTAATTGGTAAATCTAGGAGAGGGATGAAGGAAGGGCACAGCTCAGAAGTATGATTTCTAAGATTTTATCTTATAAAAAATGGGATTCAGGGGCCGGGAAGGTGGCGCTCGAGGTAAGGTGTACCTTGCAAGCGCTAGCATAGGACGGACCGCGGTTCGATCCCCCGGTGTCCCATATGGTCCCCCCAAGCCAGGGGCGATTTCTGAGCTCATAGCCAGGAGTAACCCCTGAGCGTCAAATGGGTGTGGCCCAAAAACCAAAAAAAAAAAAAAAAAAAAAAAAATGGGATTCATTCAATTATATTAAGTAGGGAACTTCTTTTTTTTTTTTTTTGGTTTTTGAGTCACACCTGGCAGCGCTCAGGGGTTACTCCTGCCTCTACACTCAGAAATCACTCCTGCAGGCACGGGGCACTATATGGGATGCTGGGATTCAAACCGCTGTCTTTCTGCATGAAAGGCATGCGCCTTACCTCCATGCTATCTCTCTGGCCCCAAAGCATTTGGGTTTTTTGTTTGTTTGTTTTTTGGGTCACACTTGGCAGCGCTCAGGGGCTACTCCTGGCTCTATGCTTAGAAATCGCCCCTGGCAGGCTTGGGGCACCATATGGGATGCCGGGATTCGAACCATCGTCCTTCTGCATAGTAGGCTGTGCTATCTCTCCGGCCCCAAATAGGGAATCTTTTTTTTTTTTTTTTTTTTTTTTTTTGGTTTTTGGGTCACACCTGGCAGTGCTCAGGGGTTATTCCTGGCTCCAGGCTCAGAAATTGCTCCTGGCAGGCACAGGGGACCATATGGGGCGCCGGGATTCGAACCGATGACCTCCTGCATGAAAGGCAAATGCCTTACCTCCATGCTATCTCTCCGGCCCCCCAAATAGGGAATCTTAAGATGAGTTATATAAGACTAAAGAAAACTTCTGATATATTGCATATCTCTTCCAGGTCTCACTTGCCTTGGAACCTCTGTCAGAAACTTATGACAGCTACAATCCTCTTCCTACCACTGACTTGACAGAAAGTGTGCTTTTATCTGAGCAAGGATTCAGAGAAAATACTGAACCCAACAATATCCAGTGTCTGGTTCCATCAAAGCCTCAAAAGATACCTGGCAACAAAATTGATGGAAAAGAATTAACAGCCAGTAGTAGCCGATCAACTACTCCAAGGTAATTACCACACCTAATGCTAGTTGATCTGTTAGCTAAGTTTGTTTTTAATCATTTCTGTTTTTTATTTGTAGCTGGGTAGGAGACTTCAGTAAGTAAGTAGTAAGTACCTACTATGGTCAGAGTTCGATGATATGTGATAGGTTTAGAAATTAGTAAGAGAGTGACCAGAATGTTAGCACAACAGGTAGAGCATTTGCTTTGCACACAGCCAACCCAGCATCCAGCTGAGTGTGGCCCAAACATTAAAAATAAAATTAGTAAGAGAAATCTGCGTTTGAGTTGCTCACAGACCAGAGTTCAACAGAGACAAATAAATGTGATTAAATCATATCTAGACGCCATGGCAAAAAGGAGACTATTTATAATTAATTTATTTAAGCACTGTGGTTACAGAATTTTTTATAATTGTGTTTTGGTCAAAGAATGTACATAACCCTTCACCAGTATACATTTCCTGCCACCAAAGTCCCCAGTTTCCCTCCTACCCACCCATCTCTGGGGTAGGCATTTTGCTTCTCGCTCACTCGCTCACTCCTTTTGGACATTGTGGTTTGCACTATTGTTAATGAAGGGGTACCATGCATATCACTTTATCCTCTTTCAGCGCTCAATTCTTTTTTTCCCTTTTTTTTTATTTTTGGGGTTTTTTAGTTTTGGGATTACAATCAGTGATGCACAGGGATTACTTTGGCTCTGCGCTCAAAATCGCTCCTGGCAGGCTTGGGGGACCATATGGGATGCCGGGGATTGAACCCAGGTTGGCTGCATGTAAGGCAAATGCCCTACTTACTTGCTAGCACTCTAGCACCAGCACCCAGTTTTGTCCAGAGTGATCAATTACAATTGTCACCATCATAATGGACTCAGAGAAGAGTAGAGAAACTCTAACTGCACTCACCACTCTTTGTAGCAAGCTTCCTTCCTTCCATGGACTGGTCCTCCTGGCCCTCACTCATCTCTTTTGTCTCTAGATATTATTACCATACTGAGGATTATTTTGTGAAATAAAATGGAAAAAATAGGTTTTGATTTAAATTGTTATTTAGAAAGCATTCACTTTGTGTCAGACTCAGTTCAGAGCTCTTATTTCATTGTTTCTTTTTAACCTAAACCATACAACTTGGGTAAACTATTTTATTTGGGTGACAGTAGAGATGTAGCTCAGTGATGGAGCACTTGGCTTGCATATGTGAGATCCCAAGCATCATTTTAAAAAAAGATGTATTTTTGGAGGTGAAAAACAGATTTATAAAGCCTCTCCTACTCTGCTATAAGTCACTGATCCACTATCTTTCTCAGAAAAGCAGAATGTTACCATCATGTCTTATATGCTACTAAAATTCTCCCTTTCCTTAAAAACAGGGGAAAGGATCACTTGTACTTTGCAGAGAACTCTGATACAATAAAAGACTCTTCCTTTGGACTACAGCACCATCTTAATTCAGAAAAGAGCTTAGAGTCTATGATTCTAAAAGGCAAAGTCCCACAAAAGCAGATGTCCCTTCTCAACAGTCCTGAATTACAGCCTCAAATTAGTTCAGTCACCAAGAGCCACAGTGAATCATGTGTTCTTTCTTCAAACAATCCGCCTACTAAGGACCTGCTTTCAGGTATGTATACATTTGTGAATTCAGAGTGAGCTCTGTTGATTAGAATTACTCTGCTCATTAGCCAGTGTACAAAGAGACGAAAAACTACTGTTTAAATTAAATGACAAATAAAGTGAGTAATCTTAGAGTCCAGAGTCACCATTCTAAAGCAGCTTCTGATTAACTTTATGTGCTTTATTAGAAGTTCAAGGAAGAAAACAGTTAGAGCCTGGATATGGGATGAAAACTTGTACTGTAGATAGTTAATAGTGTTCTCCTTTCCCAAATAATTCAGGATCTCATCTTTTACATTATAAATGACATTTACTTTGCCACTGTGCACAGTTTACTGCCAAATCCATTCCTCATTCTGAAAACTATTGATTTCAGGTGAACATCCAATGCACAGCAATTACTGATCTTCATTTTGAAAATTAAATATGATCTTTGATCCAATTGTAATAGAAAGGAGTCAGTTTACCTATGTAAAGGATTAGACTGTGAAATTATGAAATTAAGAAGCAAATAAGGGTTGTGTGGAAGGCCTGGAGCAGTCGTAGGGCATTTTCTTGCACACAGCCAATCCATCTTTGATCCTCAAAATCCCATATAGTCCTCCAACACCATCAGCAGTGATCCCTGAGCACAAAGCTAGGAGTAGCCCCTGTGTACTGCCAGGTGTCACCCAAAAATAAACAAAAAGAAGCAAATAAAGGAGCTGAATAGACAGTACAGAAGGTATGGCCCAGTTATAGTCCCCCCACCCCATAGAAAAACAGCAACAAATAAAAACAGCAAGTAGAATCTGAAATTAACTTCCTCATATTAGAGTTGTATTATGGATGCACTTGAAGTGTCTTCCTGTGATTAATAACTCAGCCATATTGTGTTTATCCTCACAAGCAAAATTTCCAAAGTAGAATCTCTACAACATCATTAGAAAGTCTTTTAAAGGGGCCGGCGAGGTGGCGCTAGAGGTAAGGTGTCTGCCTTGCAAGCGCTAGCCAAGGAAGGATTGCGGTTAGATCCCCGGTGTCCCATATGATCGTCCCCCCCCCCAAGCCAGGGGCAATTTCTGAGCGCTTAGCCAGGAGTAACCCCTGAGCATCAAACGGGTGTGGCCCGAAAAAAAAAAAGATATTTGCGGCCGGAGAGATAGCATAGAGGTAAGGCATTTGCCTTTCATGCAGAAGGTCGGTGGTTTGAATTCTGGCTGGTCCCCTGAGCCTGCCAGGAGCGATTTGTGAGTGTAGAGCCAGGAGTAACCCCTGAGTGGTGCCAGGTGTGACCCATAAATCAAAAAAAAGAAAGAAAGGAGAGAGAGAGAGAGAGAGAGAGAGAGAGAGAGAGAGAGAGAGAGAGAGAGAGAGAGAGAGAGAGAGAGAGAGAGAGAGAGAGAGAGAGAGAGAGAGAGAGAGAGAGAGAAAGAAAGAAAGAAAGAAAGAAAGAAAGAAAGAAAGAAAGGAAAGAAAGAAAGAAAAGAAAGAAAGAAAGTCTTTTAAGTAACTATTCAGTTACATAATATACATTAGTAAGGATATTGTGTTTGTTGTGAAGCTCATCACTGTGCTCAGGATTGAAGCCTAGTTCTGTCTGTACTCAGAGATCACTCCTGGCTAGCCTCAGAGAACCTTATGTAGTGCCAGATATTAAACCCATGTTGGCATGTGCAAGGAAAGCACCCTATTCACTATACTCTCTCTGGCCTTCCATTTACGTATATATTTATTTTACTGTTAACAGTTGGTTGTGCTCTAGGCATATCCCAGACCCTGTGCTCAGGGATCATTCTTACAGGGTTCAGGGATATAGTATCAGGGTCACTGAACCCAAAACAACTTTCTGCATAAAAGGCAAATTGCCTTACCTTCTATACAAAGAATTTTTTTCAATGAAGAAAACATTGTTTATATTTTCCTTTTTTCATGATGTCTTATGATCTATTGTATAAAATTTACTCTACAATTTAACTTAAAGATTTTGGGGCGGGGGTTTTCCACATTTTTGCGGCCATGCCTAGCCATGCTATACACTTACTCCTGGTTTAGCTCAGGGATTACTTCTGGTGGGCTCTGAGAACCATATGGGCTACCAGGCATAAAACCTGGGTCAGATGTATTCAACTGCTAAAACTTTCATTTTAATCTATTAATTTTAAACTTTAATAAAATTTAAGACTATGTTAACAAGAAAGAAAATTATATTCCAAATCACACCTAGAATATTTGTGTATACCTAGGTTCCAGACTTTGAAAAATTCACTGATAAATTGCTCAATGCCTACAAAATATCTAAGTGCAAGGGGCACAGGTTTAAATTTTAAAAGCTAAAAATTCCTGATTTAAGAATCTTATTCCTGGGGTCAGAGAGATAGCTTGGAGGTAAGGCATTTGTCTTTCATGCAGAAGGTCATTGGTTCGAATCCCGGCATCCCATAGGGTCCCCGAGCTTGCCAAGAGCAATTTCTGAGCATAGAGCCTGGAGTAATCCCTGAGTGCTGCCGGGTGTGACCCAAAAAAAAAAGAGTGTGTTGGCCAGCTATTTGAAACTAAATATGCCAGGCCAAACCAAGAGGCTACCAATGTGAACTTCAAGTAAGACGAATTGAAATGTTTAAAGGTACACAAGACAGATTGTGGCTTGACCTGTGCAAAGAGAGAAAGAGCTGCCTTAGTAGGCAATAAATTCTACCATCATTCTTCATCACTAGAAATAGGCATGAACTAATAATCTTTTGATGGAACAATATAGACTACACTAAATATTGACAGTTGGCTCAGATCTTTAAATGTCTCTTCCAACTACAAGATTCTGGAGGACAAAGATTAAGTGAGCCTCTTTAGTAGGTCTAGAGCTGAGGCAATAGGTGGGAGGGATTTGGCAAATACATAAGCCTCAATAGCTTTCTGGCCCTATTTAGGGCAAGAAAATGGGGTTCAAAGCTAATTCAAATAACCAACTAGTATTTATAAAGTAATAACCACATACCCTGCTTCTAAAGGATGGAGGTATGGTATAGAGAACAGGGAATTGGGTCAAAAACCAGAATTTGTATTCTTCCCAGTGTTTAGCATGTTTTGAGCACAAGAGTAATACCTGAACACACACCCTGAAATAAGCCCTGAGCTCTGGTAGGTGTGGCCTCAAAAAAATAAAAACGGGCCAGAGCAATAGCACATTGGGGAGGACATTTGTCTTGCATGTGACCGACCCAGCTTCTAACTCCAGGATCCCAAATAGTCCTTGAGCCTGCAGGAGTGATTTTTGAGCACAGAGCCAGGAGTAACCCCTGAATGCTGCTGGATATGACCCAGAAACTAAATAAATAAAGAGTTGTCTATCACATGTATGATCTCGTTTCTTTGCGATTACTTGTATTCTCACGTGACTCCTTGAACATAGGGTATTTCAGGTGTTTTTGTTTGTTTGTTTTGATTTTTGGTTTTTGGGCCACATGTGGCAAGTGCTTGGGGGTTACTAATGGCTCTGTCCTCAGAAATCACTCCTGACTCTACACTCAGGAATCAATCCTGGCAGGCTTGCAGGACTACTTGGGGTGCTGTGGATCGAGCCCGGCTCAGCTATGTACAAGGCAAGCAAATGCACTACCTGCCCTACTTCAATGTGCTGTCACACCAGCCCCTAGTTTTTATAGCCTGTTTTGATCCCTTTATATTAACAAATGTCATATATTAACAAGGTATTTTTCCTTTAATTCTGATACTTTCTACGAGATAAATACTTGGTCTCATATTATTTAAGCAAATATAGAACCTCAAGAATAATGATCATTTTTAGTATTTCTTTGAATAATGCCATTGATCCTAAACTTTCAAAAAAGAATTCTAAAAACTAAAGTGAGGTTATATGTAGTATTGTAGTTTAAAATCCATGATGTGGAGTTATCCTGATTGTACAAGAAATCCAGCCATGACTTGAACTAGTTATAATTATCCTCTCTGCTTTAAGTTTTTTTTTGTTTTTTTGTTTTTTTTGTTTTTTTGTTTTTTGTTTTTGGATCACACCCAGCTGTGCTCAGGGGTTACTCCTGGCTCTACGCTCAGAAATCACTCCTGGCAGGCTCAGGGGACCGTGTGGGATGCCGGGATTTGAGCCACCAACCTTCTGCATGAAAGACAAATGCCTTACCTCCATGCTATCTCTCTGGTCCCTGCTTTAAGTTTTAATAGCTGGGAAATGAAGAAATTCATCCTATATTAGAGTATTATTGGGAGGGTTTAATATTAATAGATCTACTTGATAAATCTATTTAGAGTAGTGTCTAGCACATGGTAAATGAGCAGTAACTGTTACTTGCTATAATTGTTACTACATTGTGGAATATAGGGTAATTTTTACTTAGTAGAAAATTGGAAGATTTTATCTGACCTTCCTCTTAATTTGCTATGTGATCTTAGACAAGTCATGGAAGTACTAAATACTTCCTTTTCTTTATCCACAAAAGTGTAAATTTAGGATTGATTTTTCACTCTGGCTTCTAAAAATTTAGCAGGTATAAGATTTTAATGTTTCTTGATAAGAATGACATTAGGGACTAGAGAGATAGTACAGAAGGTAGGGTGCGGGCCCGGAGAGATAGCACAGCGGCGTTTGCCTTGCAAGCAGCCGATCCAGGACCAAAGGTGGTTGGTTCGAATCCCGGTGTCCCATATGGTCCCCCGTGCCTGCCAGGAGCTATTTCTGAGCAGACAGCCAGGAGTAACCCCTGAGCACCGCCGGGTGTGAACCCCCCTCCAAAAAAAAGAAGGTAGGGTGCTTGCCTTACAGGTAGGTGACCAAAGTCATTATATCATTATATATCATTATATATGGTCCCCTGAGCACCTCAGGAGTAATTCCTGAGAGCAGAACCAGGTGTAACCCTGAGCATCATGGGGAGTGGCCCCAAACCCCTCCCCCCCTCAAATGTGAATAACATTAAGGGACCAGGGAGATAACACCCAGAGTAGTAAGAGCTTGCTTTATATGTAAGAGGCCCGGTTTTCAGTTTTCATCCCTGGCTCTGCATGTACTAAGTACTATTACATGCAACAATGAACACTGAGCCAAGAACAGTCCCTAAAAAATGGGAGTTATGGACCCAAAATCTAATGACATTTTTTACTTCAATATGGTTTCTGGGTTAAAAATAATATTTGGAGCTGGAGAAGTAATACAGCTTGCCTTGCTTCTTTGCTTGCTTGCAGCCTACCCAGATTTGATCCCAGGCATCCCATATAGTCTGCTAGAAGTGATTCCTGGGGTGGAGAGAGAGCACAATAGTAGGGTGTTTGCCTTGCACGCAGCTGAATCTGGACTGACCTGGGTTCAATTCCCAGCATCGGCATCCCATCTGGTCCCCCGAGCCTGCCAAGAGCAATTTCTGAGCTCAGAGACAGAAGTAACCCTTGAGTGCAGCCAGGTGTGGCCAAAAAAAAAAAAAAACTGATTCTTGAATGCAGAGCCAGGATGTAAATTCTTATGCACAGCCAGTTATGGTCCCACTGCCCCAGAAAAATACAAACAAATATATATCTATGTATGTGTGTATGTCAATATATAGGTTGGAGAGAAAACACAGGTGTTAAGATGTTTGCTTTATGTGCAATTACCCCTGGTTAAGTCTTAGCACTACACAGCCCATGGGCATAGAAGCAAGAGTAATTTCTAAACTTGGCCAAATATGACTCAAAATTGCCCCCTAATGGGCCCGGAGAGATAGCACAGCGGCGTTTGCCTTGCAAGCAGCCGATCCAGGACCAAAGGTGATTGGTTCGAATCCCAGTGTCCCATATGGTCCCCCGTGCCTGCCTGCCAGGAGCTATTTCTGAGCAGACAGCCAGGAGTAACCCCTGAACAACGCCGGGTGTGGCCCAAAAACCAAAAAAAAAAATTTGTCCCCTAACCTCCCACCCAAATAAATAGAAAATGGCATATAGACATTACTAACATTAAATATAAACACCAATTAGAAGGGTCAAAGTGTACATATAATTCCCATAAGGAGGTCAGTTGCTCTAAATCAGTGCTTCTCAATTATTTTCTGTCCTGCCTCCCTAAGATAAAGAAAACATTTTTTGCGCCCCCACACAACTGTAAATACTATCTTTATTAAAAAAAAAAACTTTATTTAACCTGCAAAACAAAAATATGTAAAATAATTTGAGCTGATTTTTTAATCAGTGGTGACATCTGGATTAATGGCTACAATGGGCACATTTTGCAGTGCATAGCTTTTCGAAACCAGGTTTGAAGCAGGACACAACAACTCTGAGCTCCAGAGACATACAGAGGCATAAACACGGGGCTTAGCTTGTTATGACAGTGTTTGCTGAGGTCAAACGCGCCCCCCTTTATGGAGCCTCGCATCCTCCCTGGGGGGGGTCGCGCTCCACTATTTGAGAACCATTGCTCTAAATATTTAATGTTTAATTTATTGCTAAAAAATGTAAACATTTATTGTAAAGTATCTCAAGGAATTCTTATAAAGTGGGGAAGACAAGTCATTATAATATACTGTTACTAGTAAGTCCTGTAATGAAGGAAAGTTGCAAAATATTAGAAGTTATTTTCTGTTGCATTTTAAATTTGCTATATTGTTTTTTCCCTTTTCAGCTTTGTTAGAACAAGGAAATAAACTGCGTAATGCCATGGTGATTTCTACAATGAAATCAACTCCTGAAACTAGTATGCTTTTAGATGAAGTTGATCCTTCTATAAAGAAAGAATATCTTACAGCATCAACACAGTAAGTTACAGAATAAACATAGATTCTAATAGTTTATTTTTTATAGTTATTCATATTTTTTATCAAATTTAGGGAATTACTTGAAAATATTTGGCACTTTTTGTTTTGTTTTTGTTTCGGGGCCACACCCAGCGGCTGCGCTCAGGACTTATTCCTGGCTCTGTGCTCAGAAATTGCTTCTGGCATGCTTAGGGACCATATGGGATTCCAGGAATTGAACCCCCAGTCCTTCCCAGGTTCACTGCATGCAAGGCAAATGCCCTACCACTGTGCTGTCTCTCAGCCCAATTGAGATATAGTTAGCATATAACCTTGTAGTTTTAGGTTATACACATAATAATGTCATATGTATACATATATATAAATAAATGCTCATATTGGTCTAGTCAACGTACATAGCTACAACAAAAATTTTTTTCTCTTGTGTCATTTTTGTTTCATTTTGGGACCATATTAACAGGCTTGGAGGATCATATGGCGATCGAACTAAGGTCCGTTACATACAAGGCAAGCAGCCTACCCTCTTTAGAATATCTCTATAGAACCAAATCTTGTGAGATAATTCTTAAAGTGATGGAAAAGAAGTCTAAATTAGGTGCTTAGACACTCCGTCTAATACTGGAGCCTAGGGATGTGAATCAATTGTTGAATCTCATGCCCCCTCCATTGTTCCACAAATACTGCCAAGTGTAACTCTGGTGACCCTTTAGCACCACCAGAAGTAGGCTTGAGCTAAAAAGCAAACTCAGACCTTCATCTAATACCATGCACAAAGGTCAAATACAAATGGATTAAAGACCTTGATATCAGACCTGGAACCATAAGGTATATAGGAGAACACATAGGTAAAACACTCCATGACTTTGAGACCAAAGGCATCTTCAAGGAGGAAACACCACTATCCAAACAAGTCAAAGGGGAAATGAACAGATAGGACTATATTAAGCTGAGAAGCTTCTGCACTTCAAAGGAAACTTTGACTACCATACAAAGGCCACCCATGGAATGGAGAAACTATTCATCCAATACCCATTATATGATATACAAGATACTGACAGAACTTAACCAAAAAAAAAAAATCTAACCCCATCAAAAATGGGGAGATGAAATGAACAGACATTGCCTCAAAGAAGAGATACAGATGGCCCAAAGGCACAAGAAAAAATGCTCCACATCACTAATCATCAGGGAAATGCAAATCAAAACAATAATGAGATACTATCTCATGCCACAGAGACTGGCACTCATCACAAAGAACAAGAACAACCATTGCTGGCATAGATGTGTGGAGAAAAATCTCTTATTCACTGCTGTTGGGAATGTCATCTAGTTCAGTCTTACCTCATAAAAACTGGAAATTGAGCTCCTATATGATTCAGCAATACCACTCCTAGGGATATATATACCCTATTAACACAAAAATACAATACAGAAATGCCCTCTGCATGCCTATGTTCATTGCAGCTCTATTTACAATAGCCAGTATCTGGAAACAAGCCAGATGCCCAACAACAGATGAATGACTAAAGAAACTGGCACAGATACATAATGGAATATTATGCAGTCATCAGGAAAAATGAAGTCCTGAACTTTTTCTATACATGGATGGACATGGAAACTATTATACTGAGTGAAAGAGACAGGGAGAGAGATAGTCGCAGAATAGTCTCATCTGTGGGATTTAAAAATAAAAGACAGTATGGTAATAATACCCAGAGATAGAGTTGAGGGCTGGAAGGACCATCTCATGATATGAAGCTTACCACAAAGATTGGTAAGTACATTTAGAGAAATAACTACACCAACAACTATCATGATAATGGTAGTGAATGGGAGATATACAGTGCCTGTCTAGAATACAGGCAGGGCGTGGGGGAGGAGAAGATTGGTAGACATTGGTGGTAGGAATGTTGCACTGGTGAAGGAGAGTGCACTTTTTATGACTGAAGACCAACTACAAACATGTTTGTAACCATGATGCTTAAATAAAGATATTAAAAATAAAATTTTTTAAAAAGTAGGTTTGAGGGGTCAGAGAGATAGCACAGCAGTAAAGCATTTGCCTTAGATGCAGAAGGGCAGTGGTTCGAATCCCGGCATCCCATATGGTCCCCCGAGCCTGCCAGGAACAATTTCTGAGCGTAGTAGAGCCAGGAGTTAGCCCTGAGTGTTGCTGGGTGTGACCCAAAAACAAAAAACAAAAAGAATGTTTGAGCTCTAGACCACCTTCTCCCACCTTCCAAAATTGCTGGTACTTGCTAAATATGTCAATGACTAAATTCTTTGCTCTCTCTGAACCAAATGTTTTCATGTGTAAATTAAGGATATTCTCTCTCCCATTCTCATAGACATATAATGAGACTCTAATGCAGGAAACTGTATATATGTATAACAAACCGTGTATGTATATTAATGTAGTTGAATCTAAAATGTCAAATTTTCTGTGTTAAAAAAAAAAAAAAAAAAAAAACCATCCCTTCACTAACCCTTCACTTAATTTATGATTTAGATCTTTTTCATATTCTAACACTAAGAAAATATTTTTCTACACTTTAGAATCAAAGCCTTACCTGAGAATCAACTTAGAGACTACACTGAAGAACATCTTCCTCCATCTGATAATGCATTTTGGAAACATGATACAAAAACTGAGACTGGAGCCATACAGCTACTATTAGACAGGTAAGAATTTTTAACTGAGAATGGTCTCACTCATCTATGGGTTTTAAGAAAAATGGAAGACATTCTTGCAATAATAATTTTCAGACACAAAAGAGAAAAGAGCTGGAAGTTCCAGCTCACCTCAGGAAGCTCACCACAAAGAGGGATGAGTTTAGTTAGAGAAATAACTACATTTTGAACTGTCCTAATATTGAAAATGTATGAGGGAAATGGAGAACCTGTTTAGAGTACAGGTGGGGGTCGGGTGGGGAGGAGGGAGATTTGGGACATTGGTGATAGGAATGTTGCACTGGTGATGGGTGGTGTTCTTTACATGACTGAAACCCAAACACAATCATGTATGTAATCAAGGTGTTCAAATAAAAAAAAAAAGAAAGAATTTTTAACTGGAGGCTAGAGAGATAGTACAGGGGGTAGAGCACTTGCCTTGGAAGTACCCCAGATAGTCCCCAGAGCTAGCCAGGTGTGATTTCTGAACACAGAGCCAAGAGCAACCCCTGAGCCATCATCTAGTGTGGCCCATAAACAGTTTAAAAATATTTTAATAGCTTTCTTTGTTTTAAATTCTCTCTCCTATCCTTCATACATACTGTTAACAAATTCTTCCTTAGCAGCACTTTCTTATAATAGCCAAGCCATTCCCTTGGTTACTCATTACATACACCCAATGTTTTTTTATTTTTAGTTTTGTTTACAGAATTGTCTCCAACCCACCTTTTCATTCTTTTGTTTTTCTGTTGAACTCGCAGTAAAATTCAGCGTGCATTCAAGGCATGTGCATTGCCACTAAGCCACATTCCTGAGCCCACCTTTCTATATATCTCTCAAGATTTTTTCCACAAAACCTGTGTTAGCATACTATAATAAAAATGAGCATAGATTTTTTTTTTAACAGATGGAAGTAGAAAGTCAGGATCTGTCTTTTAAACAGGAAAGGAAAATAGATTTCCAAATTGGTAAGTAAAAGTAAAATAGCAGTCACAGACTGACATGATTTGGTCTGTAAAATATTTTACAGAATCTATTAAAAGATTACAACAAATGTATCTAACAAAATGAGTACATAAGATCAAAATAAAAAATCAATTATAGTTTATATATGTAATAAACAATCCAAAAGTGAGGTTAAGAAAACAATTCCTTTTATAATAGCATTGATAAGAATAAAAATAATTAGGAATATGTTCAACAAATCAATTACAAAATAAGAATTCTAAACACCTCAAAACATTGTTAAAGAGGCTGGAGTGATAGCACAGCTATAGGGCATTTGCCTTGCATTCGGCTGATCCAGACAGACCCGGGTTCGATCCCAGCATCCCATATGGTCCCCCAAGCCTGCCAGGAGTAATTTCTGAGCGAAGAGCCAGGAGTAACCCCTGAGTGCTGCTAAATGTGGCTCAAAAAACAAACAAACAAAAATATTGTTAAAATAAATTCTAATAAAGAAATCAATGAAGAGCCAGGACAAAAGTACAGTGGGTAGGGCATTTGCAGGTAGCCCTGGTTCAATCCTTGGTATTCCATTTGGTCCCCTGAGCCTGCCAAGAGTAATATCTGAGCACTGAGCCAGGAGTAGCCCCTGAGCACCGCCAGGTGTGGCCCAAACAGCAAAAAAAAAAAATGTAATGGGAAAAAAATACATGCTCATGAATCACTGTAATCCCTAACAGAATTCTAGGTAGGTTGGTAGAAATTGACCAGCTGTTTCAAAATTCATTTGAAATTTTCAAGGGATGCTGAATAGCTAATGACACTTCCTTGCTTTATGTACTTCTGAAAATGTATTTGTTTTTTTTTCCCTATCTTTACCTTTGTTTTTATTGTTTTTATTGTGATCATTAGTGATTACATACCCTTGGTTACAGTATTTGGGCCCTTTTTTGATATTGTTTGTGGTCTTTTTTTTGGGGGGGAGGGGTGACGCTCAGGGGTTACTCCTGACTATGCACTCAGAAGTCGTTCCTGGTTTGGGGGACCATGTGGGACACCAGGGGATCAAACCGCAGTCAGTCCTAGGCTAGCGCTGGCAAGGTAGACACCTTACCTCTAGCACCATCATGCCGGCCCCTTATTTGTGGTCTTATCACAATTTAGTTGCAGTGCTCACACACACCTGGTTGTGGTGCCCTGGATATTACACACTTCACTGTGATACTGGATATTACAGAGTAGTGCCATTAATACTAATGACTTGTTGGGCAACCCAGGGAACCAATTCTTGGCTTCATGCTGATAAGATTGGTATTCTATAACTAAACTATACCTAGGTCACCACACTTCCCTATTTCTAAATTTTCTGTAGGAGAACTTAGTCCTATGCTAAGCAAAGTTCAGTATCAGAGGTTGCACTGCTGAATTCTATCAAAAAAAAATTTTTTTGTGGTTTTTGGGTCACACCCGGCAGTGCTCAGGGGTTATTCCTGGCTCCAGGCTCAGAAATTGCTCCTGGCAGGTTCAGGGGACCATATGGGACGTCGGGATTCGAACCGATGACCTCCTACATGAAACGCAAATGCTTTACCTCCATGCTATCTCTCCGGCCCCTAAAATTTTAAGTAACTCAACCTCAAAATTTTCCAAAAATAGCTTTCCTGATACTAAAAGCAGACAAGGATATCATAAGAAATTTAGAGGCCTACTTTCCTGGTGCACAAAAAAATGTAAAAACCTCAAAAATCTTAGCAAACCAGATTAAATAAATCAAGAAGAAATGTTTATGAATTAATCATTCTTCACCAAAACAACATAAAACATTTGACTTAGTGAATTATAGTTGTTTACCTTTTTTCAATTTCAGTCAGACCATAAGCAGCTCAAGAAGGAGCAAATTAGTTTAGCCATCCTCTGTACCATTCAAGACTTGGCACCATGCACATAATAGGTACCTGGTAAAATATTTGTTGAATTAATGAATGATATCACAATCATTGTTAGTGTATTTGTTTGTTAGTAGTAATATCTCAGGAGTAGATAGGAAAAAATTTTAAAATATTAGTCTTCTCAGGGGCCGGAGAGATAGCATGGAGGTAAGGCGTTTGCCTTTCATGCAGAAGGTCATCAGTTCAAATCCCCGTGTCCCATATGGTCCCCTGTGCCTGCCAGGAGCAATTTCTGAGCATGGAGCCAGGAATAACCCCTGAGCGCTGCAGGGTGTGACCCAAAAACCAAAAAAAAAAAAAAATATATTAGTCTTCTGTTCCATGTGAGTCTTTTTTCTTTTTTTTATTTTTGGTTTTTGGGCCACACCTCAAGAGGGGTTACTCCTGGCTATGCGCTCAGAAATTGCTCCTGGCTTGGGGGGATCATATGTGATGCCAGGGAATCAAACTGTGGTCCGTCCTAGGCTAGTTCGGGCAAGACAGAAGCCTTAATACTTGTGCCACTCACTGCTCCGACCCCTGAGTCTTCTTTTTAACCTAACTTCCTCCATGTTTAGTACTCTAGAAATTTCTCACTGAAGAAAGACTAGCTCAGCAGAAACTTTACTTTTAAAGTCTTTCTGCCTTGTTTTTCTTTTTCCTGCAGTGTGGAATTATGCCAAGGTAATATCTGGAATGGACTCGGCTCTCCTCCAGATTCCCCATCTCCTGGGAGTGAAATATACTGCAGCAGTGAACTCAATGACCCTCAATATGACCAAAGTCTCCTAGAGAACTTATTTTACACAGTACCTGTAAGTCCTCGAATCTGAATCTTTAGGAATCTAGAATCTTGAATCTTGAATCCGGAATCTGAATCTTGAATCTTTAGGAACCAGAAAACGAGTATTAAATAGAGTCTGCAGATGAGTTGCTCAGGATCTTTACTGGGGTTAAAGGATGTCTGAATATGTTTACCAAGCTCTGCTTCCCCTCCATTCCTTAAGCTTATTCAGTTTCTTCTCTTCAAGCTTTCTTTCTTTTTTTTTTTTTTTTTTTTTTTTTGGTGTTTGGGCCACACCCAGCGTTGCTCAGGGGTTACTCCTGGCTGTCTGCTCAGAAATAGCTCCTGGCAGGCACGGGGGACCATATGGGACACCGGGATTCGAACCAACCACCTTCGGTCCTGGATCGGCTGCTTGCAAGGCAAACGCCGCTGTGCTATCTCTCCAGGCCCCTCTTTAAGCTTATTAAAAACATAAATAACTTAAAAACATTTGTGTGGAAAATCAATGTATTCAGTAACAACTAATATTACTTATCAAACCCTTATTTTCCCTTCTGAAGAAATCTTAATGTGTAAACTATGTTTGAATGAAATATTGTGGATTTTTTTTGCTTGATGACCCACACCTACCATTGTTCAGGGGATTCTACTGGCTCTGCACTCAGGAATTACTTCTGCCAGTGCTCAGTGGACCATATGGGATTCCAGAGATCAAACCCAGGTTGGCTGCATATAAGGCAAGCACCCTACCTGCTGTACTTTTGTTCTAGCCCCAGTATTTTGGGAATTATTTTAATGTTTATCAAATAAAATTGATCACAAATGATCTCTTTTAGGAAGGGAGGAAAAGTGTATTTTATATACCTTATCTAATTTCTTTCTTTTTTTTTTTTTTTTTTTTTTTGGATTTTGGGTCACACCCAAAATTCAGGGGTTACTCCTGGCTCTGTGCTCAGAAGTTGCTCGTGGCAGGCTCGGGGGGACCATATGGGATGCTGGGATTCGAACCACCATCCTTCTGCATGCAAGGCAAATGTCCTACCTCCATGCTATCTTTCTGGCCCTCTAATTTATTTCTATTAAAACCTGAAGAGGAGGGCCTGGAGAGATAGCACAGCGGCATTTGCCTTGCAAGCAGCTGATCCAGGACCTAAGGTGGTTGGTTCAAATCCTGGTGTCCCATATGGTCCCCCGTGCCTGCCAGGAGCTATTTCTGAGCAGACAGCCAGGTGTAACCCCTGAGCACCGCCGGGTGTGGCCCAAAAACCAAAAAAAAAAAAAAAAAAAAAAAACCTGAAGAGGAATTTATTTTCTAATTTCACAATGAGCAGAGAGAACTAATAAAATTAGTATGTTGTTAAATACATACTACACATACATCGTAAATATTAGAGCCAGGAGTCAAAATTCACATTTAGGGCCCGGAGGATAGCATAGCGGCGTTTGCCTTGCAAGGAGTCGATCCAGGACCAAAGGTGGTTGGTTCGAATCCCCATGTCCCATATGGTCCCCCGTGCCTGCCAGGAGCTATTTCTGAGCAGACAGCCAGGAGTAACCCCTGAGCACAGCCAGGTGTGGCCCAAAAACAAAACAAAACAAAACAAAAAAAAAACAAAATTCACATTTACCTGAGTCCAATACCCATAGTTAAAATTTATATCTATGGCTTTCTTAGAGCTTTTCTAAGTAACATTTAATACAAATATATACTTAGAAACATCTCTAATCTCTTTTTTTTTTTTCTTCAGGTGTTTTTTTTTTTGTTTTTTTTTTGTTTTTTTTTTTTTTTTGGTGCCTGGGAAGGGTTTGCTCCTGGCTCTGTGCTCAAAGATCATACTGGTGAACTTGGGGGACCATAAAGGATGCTAAGGGTTGAATCCTGGTCATTCATGTACAAAGCAAGCATGTTACCTGCTGTACTTTCTGATCCTCTCTAATCAGTTGTATCTTTTTAAAATATTCTATAAGCCAGAGAGATAGCCCAGAGAATTAGAATACAAGCTTGAATTCAGGAGCCCCAGATTTGATATCTAGCATAAGATATATCCCAAGCAATGCTTAGTGTGGCTCAAAAAACCATAAAGAAAAATATGTATTCCAGAAACGTTTCTATTTGATGACAAATACCTATATTGAACCTTTAGAACCTTTTTTTTTAATTTGAACATTGTGGTTACAAGGTTGTTCATAATACAGTTGTTTGATTTTCACAGATAAAATTGTTCCTGATTGAGTTATAGTCATACAATGTACAACAACCTTTACCAGTGCACCTTTCCTGCCTGTCCCCAATTTCTCTCTCTCCCTCCCCAATGCCCACTTCCCTTCCTATCTGGGGGCATATATTTTTCTTCTCTCTCTTTCTATTTCTCTGTTCCCATTTTTTTTTTCTTTTAGACACTTTGATTTTCAATACAGAGCACATTTCTCACCACCAGTTTCCCTCCCACCCATCCTTCCCTGCCTGCCTCTGGGACAGGCTTTTTATCTCTCTCTCTCTCTCTCTCTCTCTCTCTCTCTCTCTCTCTCTCTCTCTCTCTCTCTCTCTCTCTCTCTCTCTCTCTCTTTTTCTCTCTTCTTTTTTGACACTGTGATTTGCACTATTGCTAATTTAAGGATACTGTGCTGTAGCAGTGGCGCAAGCAGTAGGGCGTCTGCCTTACACGCACTAACCTAGGACGGACCACAGTTCAATCCTCCAGCGTCCATTATAGTCCCCCAAGCCTGGAACGATGTTTGCGCCCATAGCCAGAATTAACCCCTGAGCATCATTGGGTGTGGTCCAAAAACAAACAAACAAAAAAATTAAAAGGTACCATACAGATCACTTTATCCCC
Organism: Suncus etruscus; assembly: GCF_024139225.1. Taxonomy (NCBI): domain Eukaryota; kingdom Metazoa; phylum Chordata; class Mammalia; order Eulipotyphla; family Soricidae; genus Suncus; species Suncus etruscus. The sequence continues at coordinate 49,842,673 of NC_064856.1, forward strand.
TTTCAGAACCCAGTTTTAAGAACGCTTTTTTTAAGTCAGAATACTTTTTAAATAATTTTAATTTCAGAGCATTCAGGCACTGGTTCTTTTATTAAGAAAATTTGTGAAAAACAATAAATGGTCCATCTTAATGTGGACTAAGATACAGGGGTTAAGGTCCTTGCCTTGCATACAACCTAGCCTGATTTAATCCCCAGTACCACCAACAGTGTCCCAGGCACCACCAACCTGACACAGAGCCAGAAGTAGCTCCTGAGAACTGCTACATGTGCCCCAAAACCCTCTAGGAATAGGGAGTGGAGGACAGACAGTTTGTCTTAGCATGTTTGATAGTAGATCAATTCATTTGTGATATGAAATGGTTTAAAAAATAAATAAGCCACAGATTTTGCATCTATATAGTTAAATGTCATTATACCAGTAATTTTGTGGCAAACTGGTAGAAACCCATGGTACCAAGAACTTGCTTAAATTGGGGTGGGAATAATACAACAGCAGGTAGGGGTTTGCCTTGAATGTGGCCAATTCAGTTTCAATTTCTGGCATCCCATATGGTCCCTCCCAAACCTGCCAGGAATGATTCCTGAGCACAAAGCCAGAAGTAACTGCTAAGCACTGCCAGGTGTGGCCCCAAGACAAAAAAAAAAAAAATCTGACATAGTACCAATTATATAAGTAGACAGTAAATAGTGGCTAATAGTATTGAGAATTTCAAAGAATACTACTCTAATTGCTAATTGTAATTTTTATTATTTTTGTTTTGGGGCCACAGTCCCAAGATGCTTAGGGAATACTCGTCTCTCTGTGCTCAGATAGCACTCCTGGTAGGTTTGGAGGGCCATAAGGGATGATGGAGATTGAACCCAGGTTGGCATTGTGCAAGGCAAATGCCCTACCTGCTGTGTTGTGTGGCTCTGGCCCAACTTTAATTTGTTTGTTTTTGTTTTTGTTTTTGGGCCACACCCAGCGATGCTCAGGAGTTACTCCTGGCTGTCTACTCAGAAATAGCTCCTGGCAGGCACGGGGGACCATATGGGACACCGGGATTCAAACCAACCACTTTAGGCCCTGGATCGGCTGCTTGCAAGGCAAATGCCACTGTGCTATCTCTCCGGGCCCCAAATTTAATTTTTTGTAACTGAACTTATTTTTGTGAACTTCAGGGTTTTTGCTATAACGAAGAGAACATGGGGTTATCTCAGTTGTCATTGAGTTCCCTTTAAGAGAATGAAATATGAATGTGCAGAAGAGAATTTGATTACTTTTAGAGAAATGTTGCATTACCACTATCCTTACAGCAGTTACCTTTTTGTGTCTCTTTTTATTTCTTTACCCCTTAGAAATCTGATACAACCATCAGTGATTTCTGCAGTGAAGAGGATGATAATGTCACTTCTAAAAAACTGAGTCAGTCAAGTACTTATGCCAACAATTCGAAGGTTCTGGAATCAAATGACCACAAGCTGAAGAAGAGAGCTGGCAAGAAAAATAGGTGAACCTCTTTTAATGCTTGTTTAGAGCCAGGGGAAATTATTTTCAGAAGCTTTCCTTAAGTGAAATGATCTGAATCTTCCTGACTCTATCAAACTGGTTAAGTAAGTTACAATAAATCATAGGTATTGCAATCCTCAAAATATAATAAGAGTAGATCAATACAGTGATTAAAGGAAGAAGGCAAATGAAAAGGAACACACAAAAGTGATAATGGAAACTAAAACATAAAATCTGTGTACCCCTTGTAGAAAATCTAATTCTTTGACTCACTTGCTCTGCTTGTATGTTAAATGAACCTTTAGATAATAAGAGTATTTTTACCCTTTTTGATATTTCTTTCCATGTAAACTGGGGTCATAAATATGATCATTAAAGCCATTCTGAAAATTGGTACCTTGTGATTTAAGACACATACTGCCTTTTCAAAACTCTTTTCTTCACTTTCTTGTATAAAACTGATCATTTTGCTTCTACCTCTGACCATCTCTTCCATTGTCTGAATTGCTTTCAGAAATTTAGTTGAACAACAAATGCAGTCAGCAACTCCAGAAGAAATTCAAGTGATGACACTAAGCACAGATAGACTGGCACTCCTAGGTAGGACACATTCAGTCAGAATCATCATTGAAACTATGGGAGTTCCTCCAGAGAGGCCTCAAGTGACCTTGGGCAAAAAAAACTTTTCTGCAAGACCACCTAAGCTAACACCAACAAAAAAGCGGTATGTACTTGACTTGAGAAAGCTAAGTTTAACATTTCTAGAAAGTGTCCGATAATAATTACTATATAAAATTTTAGAATTTGTAAAATGTTTTTGTATGTTTCATTCGGTCAGCAAATAAGTGTTGAATCACCTTCTGGGTCCCAATTACTAAGCTTGGTAAGTGTGTAAATAACAAAAATTAATACCCTTACTTTCTTCTTGCACACCTTACAGTCAGCAGAAAAGAAAAACATTTAAATGACTGTCTACAGTATCAGGCTCTCAAAGCTATAAAACGCTGCTTTATATAAAAAGTGGGACCAGAGTGATAGCACGAACAAACCCAGATTTGATCTAACATGATCTAACATCCTGCACCATGTTTGTTTCCCTGATCCCCACCAGTAGTGATGTCCACCTCTAGTGATCTCTGGTTACAGCCAAGTGTGGTCACAAAACAAAACAAAGTGAAACACAAAAATAGAAGTCTTTAATTCAGCCTGATTCGACTGGCTGAAAGATTTAAAAAGAAAAGATGGGTTCTCTCAGACCTAGAGTTCTGACAGTAAATTCTTGAAAGCTGGCAGGATTTATCAGACAAAAAAAAATGTTGGTTAATTTAATTTGCTTTTAAATCACTTTGTGTATATGTATCTTGCTTTTTTTTTTTTTTAGCACCTTCTTTGTGAAATACCATTTTCCTGTGGGCTTTTCCAAAAGTGGAGTGGAAAAGACAGGTTTGATCACTGAGGTCGTTCAACTTGCCTCCAGTAAAATTACAGATGGAAGTAAGAATGATACTGGTTTTCTATTCTTTGCATATTTTAACTCTGGAAGACTTTCATATGTCAAAAAATTCTAGAAAAATTTTGAAGTAAATCTAGTCTTAATCCCTTCTTTATGTGAGAAAACTTACTGAGAATTTTTGGCAAGGCCTGTTCTTTCAACTATTTCCATTTTCTCCTTAAAAACAAATAGCTTTCAAGATATAGTTCATAAAAGGTGTATTTTACACATTTGTAATATATAACTTAGTGGGCTTGTGTTTTTTATTTTATTTATACACAGCATTATGTAACCACCTCCATAATCTACGTTTAGAGCATTTGATTCCCCCAAAAGAAATTCTGAACCTCCTATTGATCAATATATTTAAATTGTTTTCAATATTTTATTGTATTAATAAAATCAATCATCTTTTTTTTTTTTTTTTTTTCAGTTTTTCGGGCCACACCAGTTTGATGCTCAGGGTTTACTCCTGGCTAAGCGCTCAGAAATTGCCCCTGGCTTAGGGGGACCAAATGGGATGCCGGGGTGGTCCTTCTTGGCTAGTGCTTGCAAGGCAGACACCTTATCTAGCGCCACCTCGCCGGCCCCTACAATCAATCATCTTAAACATCATTTCTCACATTATGTATATACATATAACAGACATTAAAAATACCTTTAGGGGCCATATTGGTAGAACAGCTGGATAGGACTTTATGATTTGCTAACCAGGTACCATTCCCAGAATCCCATATGGTGCTCTAAACACACCAAGATTAATTCCTGAGTACAAGGCAAGAAGTAACCCCTGAGCATCATCAGTTGTGATCCAAAAATACACAAACAACAACAACAACAAAAAAAAAAACCCTGAAAAACAGCACTTTGTATACTTAATACTCTCATACTAAATTCATTGTTTAAGTTTCCCATAATCTAAAGTAGCATTTAAGATTTTTCTTGTATTTATGTTTTGGTTGTATGCTTACATTATCAGCAATAGCAAAAACTGCGGTGAAGAAATGTAATTGATTCTATTGGTTGAAAAGAAATTTTTCAGGGCCAGAGAGATAGCATAGGTAGGGCATTTGCCTTGCATGCAGAAGGATGGTGGTTCGAATCCCAGCATTCCATATGGTCCCTCGAGCCTGCCAGGAGTGATTTCTGAGCGTAGAGCCAGAAGTAACCCCTCAGCGCTGCCAGGTGTGACCCAAAAACCAAAAAAAAAAAGAAAAAGGAAAAGTGAAAAGAAACGTTTCCATAAAACTTTAATATGGTTAAAATATTTTTTATCAAATCCCATATGTAGAAAAAATAATTTTTGGATGGACCAGAGATATAGTACAGGGATTAAGGAGCTTGCTGTGCATACAACTGACCCTGATTTATCCCTGGCACTGCGTATGGCCCCTGAGTACCAGAAATGATCCCTGAACCCAAATCCATAAATAATTTTTGAGTCTAGTCAGGAGTGGCCAAAACAAAAAAAATACTCATTTTTTGGCTTATTCTTTATCTTAAGTTTCACCCTTCAACCTCCTTCTACATATGTACCATATGATGAGTTTCTTGAGCTTTAGTTTCCAGATCTATAAAATTGAGACAGCAATTAAGTACATTTTTTTTTTTTTGGTTTTTTGGCCACACCCGGCGATGCTCAAGGGGTTACTCCTGGCTGTCTGCTCAGAATTAGCTCCTGGCAGGCACGGGGGACCATATGGGACACCGGGATTTGAACCAACCACCTTTGGTCCTGGATTGGCTGCTTGCAAGGCAAACGCCGCTGTGCTATCTCTCTGGGCTCAAGTACATTAATTTTAAGACCAGAGAGATAGTACATTTGCCTTTTATGTGGCCAACCAAGATTTGATCCCCAGCACCAAAGTCATCATGGAGTGATCCTTGAACACAGAGATAGGATTAAGCCCTGAACACACAGCCGGGAAGGTGGCGCTAGAAGTAAGGTATCTGCCTTGCTAGCGCTAGCGTAGGATGGACCGGACCGCGGTTTGATACCCCGGTGTCCCATATGGTCCCTCCAAGCCAGGGGCGATTTCTGAGCTCATAGCCAGGAGAGTAACCCCTGAGCGTCAAACGGGTGTGGCCCAAAAACCAAAAAAAAAAAAAGAAAACAATCAAAGCCCTGAACACAGCCAAATGTGGCCACAAAAGCAAAAGAAAAAAACAATAATGAGCTCTGCCCTCACTGAAATTTTTTATTAAAAAAATTTTTTTTTTATTGTGGCCAGAGAGATAGCATGGAAAGGCGTTTGCCTTTCATGCAGAAGGTAATCGGTTCAAATCCCGGCGTCCCATATGGTCCCCCGTACCTGCCAGGAGCAATTTCTGGCATGGAGCACTGCCGGGTATGACCCAAAAACCACACAAAAAAAATTTTTTTAATTGAATTCTTCCATTGTTATTCCTCATTATTCCATTTTCAACCAAACCCTTTTTCTCATATACATCTACCAACTTACCTTTTAAAAACTAGACTAGAGAGGGGCTGAAGTGTTAGCACAGTTGGTAGGGCATTTGCCTTTCACATGTTTCATACACACACACACACTCACACACATACACACGCGCGTGCTAGCTCAGTGGGATGAACACATGTTTATTTTGCAAGAAGCCCAGGTTTATTTGATTCCCAGCACCTCATGGTTTAACCAACCAGAGCAACTTCTGAATGCAAAACTGAAAGTAACCATGAGCACCATCAATGTGACCCCAAAACAAAAACAATAAAATAAAAAGTCCTTATTTTATATCCAATGTGATATACCAAATCATGTCATGCACTCATGTTTGACATTTTTTTCTCAAAGCAGAACACCATAACCCTGCTTATTGTTCATGTACTATATACAGGGTTTCTTCTTCATCCCTTCTTATTACCAACTGTAATACTTTCTTTTTTTTTCTTTTTTTTTTTTTTTTTGGTTTTTGGGCCACACCCGTTTGACGCTCAGGGGTTACTCCTGGCTATGTGCTCAGAAATCGCCCCTGGCTTGGGGGGACCATATGGGACGCCGGGGGATCGAACCGCGGTCCTTCCTTGGCTAGCGCTTGCAAGGCAGACACCTTACCTCCAGCGCCACCTACCCGGCCCCTGTAATACTTTCTATGAAAGTATACTCACTAGATTCCTGAGAGAATTTTTCATTAAGATTTGAAATGGAAGTGGGTAGTGTCAGACCTGACTTATAATGCTTCTCATTGGGGGGGCTTGACCAATATTTATGTATCTGATTCTCTTTACAGTGGTGAGATTCCAGCAGCGATTTGTGTTTCCAATTCAGTTTGATGGCCCGATGATAGAACATTGGTGGAATTCTAGCCTCATTTTCCAAATATATGCAAAGAACATCTCACAGAAAAAGGTGCATCAAGTGATTTTGACCTTTGCCCCTTACCACTGTACCAGGGTTTTGGAGCATACTTAAAATTATATTCATGTCTCAATTAGGATCTCTAAGTCAAACAACACTAGTGCTTATGATTGCTATTTCTTGTCACTTAAAATTTGGTTTCTTATCTGTCATGGTATGCTAAAAGGTTCAACACATAATCATTACAACAACTCTGCATTAGGTGACCTGTAAACTTTATTGATAGATGAAGAAAATGAGATGAAGTTAAGATCATTCAAGTTCACCCAAGGTGGGGCTGGAAAGATAACATGGAGGTAAGGCATTTGCCTTGCATGCAGAAAGTCGGTGCTTCGAATCCCGGCATCCTATATGGTCCCCTGAGCCTGCCAGGAGCGATTTCTGAGTGTAGAGCCAGGAGTAACCCCTGCCAGGTGTGACCCAAAAACAAAAAACAAACAAACAAAAAGATCACCCCAGGTAATAAAAGGCAAAGCTAGAACTGTATTACAAGTCCTTAGTCTCTTAGATCCTGAGTTAATAGCTTTATGATGTTTTCTTTTACACAAGAGAATTAACAGCTAACTAATAGCTTAGGTTATTACCCTTAATATGAAACTACTACCTGTGTTCATGAGACATGGTATCCAGCTCAGGTCCAAAGTAATAATAATTATTAGCAATTTTGTTTTATGTGTGCATATTTTTTATACAGGCCACATCCAGTACTGGGGAACATGCTGAGGGATGGAAGACATGCTGTCCCTTGTATGGAAATCAGGACAGGCTTTACTACATGAACATCTCCTCAGTCCTTAAAATAGTAATTTTGATCAACTAATTCCAGGTTTATGAAATCCACCTTATACAACTGCCATGAGCATTTTTCTTCCTTTATAATATTCATCTTTCTTTCTGGTATGGATAGCATTATGAATATAATATAAATATTAAAAGCTCGTTTTTTGTTTGTTTTGTTTTGGGGCCACATCTGAAGCTCATGGGTAACTACTGAGTTCTGCACTCAGAAATTACTCGTGGCGGGCTAGAGACCATATGAGGTGCTGGGTTGGGTTGCCTGGATTGGCAAGGAAATGCTTTGCCTGCTGTACTATCTCCCACCCCGACTATTATAAGTTTTTTATTGACAAAATGAAAATTAGGATGAAGGGGGAACCTGATAATTCTATAACCTCAAGATAAGCTTATGACAGCTTCAAATTATTTCAATTATTAGCATTGAATTACTTATTTTAAATTAAATTACTTTATTTTGTAAAAGGGTTATATATTTTTTTATTCTAAAATTGAAAAAATATTTTAGTGAGTGACTTGCCTTGAGCATTGCCTCGCTGCTACTCCTGGTACATGGTTGGAGTTTGTTCCCTATGGTAGATTCTGACTCAAGGGACCATTACCAAGGATGGAACTTGTGGCTCCCACATCAAAGCATGTTCTGCAATCCTAAGAGCCATCTCCTCAGTCCTGAAAAATACTTTAAAAAGCAAAACTTTCTGGGGGCCTGAATGATAGTACACGGTGTAAGGTCTTGCTCACGATCAACCCAGGTTTAATCCCCAGCAGCCCACATCGTCCTTTGATCTATCAGGAGTGATCCTTGAGTATAACCAGGTATAGGTACTCCCCCAGAAGGACAAGCAAAACTTTCCAGTAGTCCTTAACCAAGAAATAGTATTTATGTATATCTTTGTTTATTTAATGTAATGTATTTTATACATAAATATTTTTAAAAATTATGCTTTTTTTCCCATTAAAACAGCAGCAAGCTATTTATGACATTTCAGATGTGCATCCTTATATAATCAGATTTTATCTTGTTTTTTAATTTACTTTTATTTATTTTTTGTTTGTTTTTTGTTTTGTTTTAGGGTCATACCCAGCAGTGCTCAGGATTTAGTACTTCTTTTTTTTTTTTTTTTTTTGGTTTTTGGGCCATACCCAGTAACGCTCAGGGGTTACTCCTGGCTATGTGCTCAGAAGTTGCTCCTGGCTTGGGGGACCATATGGGACACCGGGGGATCGAACCGCGGTCCGTCCAAGGTTAGCGCAGGCAAGGCAGGCACCTTACCTTTAGCGCCACCACCCGGCCCCAGGATTTAGTACTTCTGACTCTGCACTCAGGGATCACTCCTGGCATCATATGGGGAATCGTATAGGGTACCAGAGGACCAAACCTAATTCACCCACATTTTGGTGTCCTACCAGCTGTACTCTCTACCCTTTTTAAATTTCTTTTACTTGAAAGTTTTCCAACCTCCTCATTCCCTCCCTTGGGCTTGGTCCTCTCCTTTGAGAGGCAGCCCTGGCTAGTCAGTTTGGGTCTTGTAGCTGATGGAATAAAGTTTTCTTTTGCTTTAAAAAAAAAAAGAAAGAAAAAAGAAAGTTTTCCATTTTTTCAAAAATGTGTTTACTCTTTCCCATATGAATTATAAACCATATATATAACATAATACATAATATATTATAGAAAATATGCTGTAATTTCATCTGACAAACAATATTCATCTTATTTCAGCTTTTTAATAAATAGCATCTTAGGAGCCCAAGTGGTAATAAATGAGTTGGGCATTTGCCTTGCTTGCAGCTGTCCCTGATTTGATCCTTTACATCTCATGTGGTCCCTGAAGCCCACCAGGAATGATTCCTAAGAACTGGTGTATGTATATCATTTTATGGCTGTATATTAACCTGCATATTATAAGAATATGCTATATAATCTCCAGTTGGGTAGCTAGTTTTGCATATTGCTAATGTTTTAAATATATGCAATTATATATCATCTTCTTTTTGGGGGGTCACACCCGGCAATTCTCAGGGGTTACTCCTGGCTCTAATCTCAGAAATCGCTCCTGGCAGGCTCGGGGGGACCATATGCCAGGATTCGAACCACTGACCTTCGGCATGAAAGGCAAACTCCTTACCTCCATGCTATCTCTCTGGCCCCTATATATCAACTTTTATACATTGTTCCTATAGTATCAATTTCTAGAAGGTTTTTTGGTATTTTTTAAATTTTTTTGTTTTTGGGCCACATCTGGTGACGCGCAGGGTTTACTCCTGGCTATGCACTCAGAAATCGCTCCTGGCTTGGTAGACCATATGGGACGCCAGGGATTGAACCAAGGTCCATCCTGAGTCAGCCACATGCAAGTCAAATGCTCCACTGCTGTGCTATCACTTCAGCCCTAGGAGAATTATTATAGTGAAGAATATATTTGGGACTGGAGCAAAAGCACAGCTGGTAGGATGTTTGCCTTGCATACTTCAGACCCAGTTTTGATCCCCGGTATCTCATATGGTCCCCTAAGCCTGCCAGAAGCAATTTCTTAGTGCAGAGTCAAGAGTAACCCCTGAGTGCCGATAGATATGGCCCAGAAACAAAAAATAACAACAAAAAGAATATTTAAGTCATTTGTACTTATTGACAAGTTTATTGTCCAAAATTATGTTGCTGGTTTATAACTCCTTTACATGGATGATAGTACTTCTCTAGGAATTTTATATCAGGTATATTCTTTTGTATGTTTGCTAGCTATAACAACAAAATTGTGTTATAATATATAATAATTATAGCAATATCTAAATTTCATCTTTTAACAATTGAGTTGAATTTTTTTTTCTTTTTGATCACTCTTGACAGGCTCAGGGGACTAGATGGGATGCTGGGAATCGAACCGTGTCTGTCCAGGGTTGGCCACATGCAAGACAAACACCCTACCACTATACTATCACTCTGGCCCGAGTTGAACATTTTTTGTTTTGTTTTTATCTTTTGGTTGTTTGGGGCCACACCCTGTGATGCTCAGGGGTTACTCCTTGCTATGTGCTCAGAAAATCGCTCCTGGCTTGAGAGAACCATATAGGACGCTGGGGGTCGAACCACAGTCCGTCCTAGGTTAACGTGTGCAAGGCAAACACCCTACCACTTGCACCACTACTCTGGCCCCTGAGTTGAAGATTTTTTGTAAAAAATTCTTTTTGTTTTCATTTTATTTTGGGGGGTTACATCCAGCAGTGCTCAGGGCTTCTTCCTGCCAGAGATTAATCCTGGCAATGCTCAAAGTACAGTATAGATTGCCGACCATTGAACCCGAGTCTGCCACACTTAAGGCAAGCATTTAACCCACTATACTTTCTCTTCAGCTCCTATAATATACTCTTAAAATAGGAAAGGGCGCTGGAGAGACAGCTCAGTGAACTGGATTACAAACTTTGCAGGAGACCCAGGTTTGAGCTCTGAGCACCAAGAGTATGTGTTAGAGCACCATTAGGTATAACCTCAACATAAGCAACAGTAACAACAAAAAATAGAAAGAGCACAAGAAATAACTCAAAGGATAAGCACATGTTTTATATGCTAGATGCATGGTTCCCTTGACTAAAACCCTTCATGAAACATAGAACTAGAAGAAACCCTCCCCTCCAAAAAAATTTTTCTCTTTCAAACTTCAGTTGTTCATGAAACTTTCAAATATATTTTCTAGAGAAAAGTAGTGAAACCCATGATGGGGACCAAATATGATCTAACATCATGTCACAATTTATCAAATAATTAAGCTATACTTCATTCATATACTTCATAATGGACTCATTTACAAAGCCATTATGTGTTATTGCATCAGTTAGAAACCCCTTTGAATTCTCTAATTTTTGTTTGTTTGTTTCTGGGTCATATCCAGCGGTGGTCAGGGGTTACTGCTGGCTTTGTGCTCAGAAATTGCTCCTGGCAGGCTACGGGACCATATGGGATGCTGGGATTCAAACCACTGTTCATCCTGGATTGACTGTGTGCAAGGCAAACACTCTACCGCTGTGTTATCTCTCTGGCCCCTGGATTCTCTAATTTAACTAAAATTTTTCTTTTCTTCTCTCAGCCAGAAGTTATTGGATCTGCGTCATTACCTTTGCGTGTTGTCATTCAGTCTGAGCTACTTTCTTTTACTAAGCAGCTTCCCGTGCAACAGGAAGATGGTCAGAGCTCACTTGGCCCACTCAAGGTATGTAGAGGTATATGCAACTAGTCAAGTATTTGCAGTTATGTAATAACTGGGTGGCAGTAAGTTTATAGCAATGTAAAAGGAAATTTGGATCTCTGCACTTGAATTCCTTTTTATATGGGTTTGTTTTGGATTTTTTTTTCTGAAGAGGAGCCACATCCATTGGTGCTCAGGGCCTATCCCTGGCTCAGCACTCCAGAGACCCTATATGAGATGCTGGGGATCAAACCCTGTTTGAATACATGCAAAGCACCTTGTCTGCGATATTATTTCCAGCTCTTCCTTTATTTTTTTCTCCCACCCCGCTCATAACCCTTTATATTAAAACATGGAAACAGCAGTGATTTTGTATATTAAAAACTATCAATGGAAACACTATTGTAACTATGGGCCTAAACTATAGTAAGTAAATTAAAATTTAAGCATAAGAAATAATAAATTAGGGCAACAGAAATGTCCTGTAAAAGAAAAAAGAGTAACATTGTAATAGTACGTGGAAGAAAGCAAGAGATGCTGATCAAGAAAGAGATATCAAGGAGGTGACCTATAAGATGATATTAAAGTCTAGGGCCCGGAGAGATAGCACAGCGGCGTTTGCCTTGCAAGCAGCCAATCCAGGACCAAAGGTGGTTGGTTTGAATCCCGGTGTCCCATATGGTCCCCCGTGCCTGCCAGGGCTATTTCTGAGCAGACAGCCAGGAGTAACCCCTGAGCACCGCCAGGTGTGACCCAAAAGCAAAAAAAAAAAAAAAAAAAAAAGATGATATTAAAGTCTAATATGATCATCATGGCAAAAAATACATAATACCACATTAGTCTCTTACTAGCAGTTTTATTTCTAAGTCAATTTTTTTCTGTATATGGTCCAAAGATTGAACTCCAGGCTTCACATGTTGAGCAAGAGCTCTACCACAGAACTGCATCCCTTGTCCCTGAAGTTTTATTTTTGTTTTCCTAATTCATTCTGGCCCATGTAATTTAATACCAACAGGTAAAAATAATTAGAATTGATGAACTTGAAATTATTGTTACTATGTGGAGAATATGCATCTAGAAACATTGTCTATTCTTAGTAGAATAAAAGAACTTTGCTAGGGGCTTAAGGAAAAGGAACTGCAAATCCCCTTTATTTCTAGTAATTCAGTCTCATAATCACTGTTTCCATTCTTTTTTTTTTTTTTTTTGGTTTTTGGGCCACACCCAGCGTTGCTCAGGGGTTACTCCTGGCTGTCTGCTCAGAAATAGCTCCTGGCAGGCATGGGGACCATATGGGACACCGGGATTCGAACCAACCACCTTTGGTCCTGGATCGGCTGCTTGCAAGGCAAACGTCGCTGTGCTATCTCTCCGGGCCCTGTGTCCATTCTTATATATCTTGCATCCATACCCTTTACCTCCATTTATCATACTAACAGTTGTCACATTGATTACTATTGATCTAGTCTCCTTTTCATTCTTTCTTTCACTCCCACTATAAATAAGCATTTGTAGTTATTTGAGAATTACAAATATTATTCCTCTTTTCCATAAAATTCCTGCTATATTATCTGTTTTCTGTGAAGTTTCTGAGCTGTTTTTTGTCTGTGAAGCCATGTATTCCGTCAAACCGGAAAGTGAGTTTTGCTGGGTATAGTATTCTGGGTGAAGCATTCATTTCATTCAGTCTTGTCACAATATCCCACCACTGCTTTCTGGCATTGAGTGTTTCTGGTGACAGGTCTGCTGTAAATCTCAGGGAAGCTTGCTTGAACGTGATTTCCCCTTTTGATCTTGCTGTTTTCAGAATTCTGTCTCTATCTGTGGGATTTGTCATTGTGACTAGGATGTGTCTTGGGTGGTTTTTCTGGGGTCTCTTTTGGTTGGTACTCTTCGGGCATGCAGGATTTGATCACATATATTCTTTAGCTCTGGAAGTTTCTCTTTAATGATGTTCTTGACCATTGATTCTTCCTGGAAATTTTCTTCCTGGGTCTCTGGGACTCCAATGATTCTTAAGTTGTTTCTGTTGATCTTATCATAGACTTCTATTTTCATCTGTTCCCATTCTTTGACTAATTTTTCCATTGTCTGCTCATTTGCTTTAAGTTTTTTGTCCAATCTCTCCTGCTGTATGGAATTGTTATGTATCTCATCTTCCACAGCACCAAGTCTATTCTCAGCTTCTGATACCCTGTCCCAGAGCTTATCCATTTTGTCATTCACTTCGTTTACTGACTTTTTTAGTCCTGTTAGTTGACATGTTATTTCAGTTTGGAGTTTTGTGATTTCTGTCTTCATATTTTCTTGGTTCTTATTAGTGTTCTGTTCAACTCGATCCATGGTTTCTTGGAGTCCATTGAGCATCTTCCATATTGCTAGTCTAAAGTCCTTATCTGAGAGGTTGATTAGTTGGTTGGTCATTATCTGGTCCTCAGAATTGTCATCTTCATTCTCTATGTCTGATGCTGGCCTGCGTTGTTTCCCCATTGTCACACTTGTATTGTGGGTTTTTCTACGTGTTGTGGTGGTATTCATTGTCTATATGATGCAGGGAGCACACTCCTCTGACTCCTCCCTTTCTGGATGGGCTGACTTGCCTCTAAGGGAGGGGAGTCCTCCGTGGATGAAGCCTCACACTGGGTCAAATCTTAGGCCCGAGCATGCAACAGAGAAGACAGTCCGGAGAGAAATGTTTGCTTTTGTGATATAGCGCCGTTCTTAGTGTGATTTTTCCTTCTTGTTGCAATGGAGTTCTTTCCCTAGAAAGAGTGCACGGCCGCGTAGCGAAGCGGAGCGGCCGTGCTCCGCTGGAGCCTCTTTTTGCCCCACTCACAAGAGTTTCACGCAAGAGGACAGTAGACAGACATAGACAGGTCACACTCACAGTTTTTCACAGTTGGGCCCCCCTGGGCTGGTGTACTTTCACAGATTTTCCCCGCCTGGTGTCACACACAGGGAGCCGGCTTTTGCAAAGCTTAGCCGGTTTTCATGCTCTGTAGTCCCTCCCTGAAAATGGCGTCTGGGCGAGCGAGGTTTCTGGAGCCTCTTTTTGCCCCACTCGCAAGAGTTTCACGCAAGAGGACAGTAGACAGACATAGACAGATCACACTCACAGTTTTTCACAGTTGGGCCCCCCTGGGCCGGTGTACTTTCGCGGATTTTCCCCGCCTGGTGTCACACACAGGGAGCCGGCTTTTGCAAAGCTTAGCCGGTTTTCATGCTCTGTAGTCCCTCCCTGAAAATGGCGTCTGGGCGAGCGAGGTTTCTGGAGCCTCTTTTTGCCCCACTCGCAAGAGTTTCACGCAAGAGGACAGTAGACAGACATAGACAGATCACACTCACAGTTTTTCACAGTTGGGCCCCCCTGGGCCGGTGTACTTTCGTGGATTTTCCCCGCCTGGTGTCACACACAGGGAGCCGGCTTTTGCAAAGCTTAGCCGGTTTTCATGCTCTGTAGTCCCTCCCTGAAAATGGCGTCTGGGCGAGCGAGGTTTCTGGAGCCTCTTTTTGCCCCACTCGCAAGAGTTTCACGCAAGAGGACAGTAGACAGACATAGACAGGTCACACTCACAGTTTTTCACAGTTGGGCCGGCATTTGAGACAGGCATTCTATTTCTCTCACTATCATTGTCATAATAGATGTTAGTGTAGTTAATTCTCTAACAGCACTCACCCCTCTGTGGTAAGCTTTATATCATGGGTATCTCTGGATATTATTACAATACTGTCTTTTATTTTTTTGTAAATCCCCACAGATTAGTGAGATACTATTCTGTCTCTCTCCTTCTGACTTATTTCACTCAGCATAATAGTTTCCATGTTCATCCAGTTATATCTCTCCTAGGGATATACTCTAGAAACACAAAAACATAATACAAAAATGCCTTCTGCATGCCTATATTCATCGTAACGCTATTTACAATAGCTAGAATCTGGAAAACACTCCAGATGCCTGACAACAGATGAGTGGTTAAAGAGACTGTGGTACATATACACAATGGAATACTATGTGAAAAATGAAGTTATTTTTATTTATTTTTAAGTAAAGACCATTTATTCTGGTGAAAGTCCTTCAGTAAGATCTATCTAAAGGGGCCAGGGAGATAGCATGGAGGTAAGGTGTTTGCCTTGCATACAGAAGGTTGGTGGTTCAAATCTCGGCATCCCATATGGTCCCCTGAGCCTGCCAGAAGCGATTCCTGAGCATAGAGTCAGGAGTAACCCCTGAGCACTGCTGGGTGTGACCCAAAAAAAAAAAAAGATCTATCTAAGTGACTGATTTTTTTTTTGTAATTATTATTAATATGTTTTTCAGGAGCCAAGAGATAGCATGGAGGTAGGGCATTTGCCTTGCATGCAGAAGGATGGTGGTTTGAATCCCGGCATCCCATGTGGTCCCCGAGCTTGCCAGGAGCGATTTCTGAGCATAGAGCCAGGAGTATCCCCTAAGCACTGCAGGGTGTGACCCAAAAACCAAAAAAAAGTGTTTTTCAATCCCTGTGCATTTATTAATATTATGTTGTATTGAAGAGTTGATCCTTTCCTCATATGTATTTATATTGGTATGGACTTAGATTCTTATATTATTCAATCGTCTATAACCTATCACTAGTATTACTCATCATGATGTTCAGCTTGTCTCAGGTCAAATTTGCTATCTTACTAGTATTCTTACTATTAAAGCATTTGAAGATAAGATAATCATAACAGTTTATTCTGCTTCTAGCTCCAGAATTCTGAGTCTCATTCTAGAAGATATTCTTAGTCTCTTTTTTCTGTTTTATAGGTAACTGCGGAACTTGTTCTAGATCACAAAGATGTTGCTGGTGTTGCTACTAAATGCATTGGTAACACCCAACGTACTCCACTTTGTGCTCTTACAAGTCCCAAAAAGATGCTACCAGAACCTAACCACCTAGCTGCCTGTATCAAAAATCCACAGAACCTAAATGAAATTCATGAAGAAACTGCAACTAATGTTCAGAATTTGATACTAACCAACCCAAAGTCACCTGGCCCTGTTGTGCCAAATCCTTCAACAGACTTCATAAATGTGCCATCCTCTCATAATTTCATAAATCAAACAAATGGGTTATCAAAAGATAGTGCTTTGTTGCTGCATGTGCTGTTGATGGTACCAGATGGGAAAGATTTCATTACAGGAGAATCCGAGAAGCAACCACAATGTAATATTTATTTAACGTGCAAACTCTTCAGCACAGAAGAAGTCACCAAATCTGTCATTGCCTGGGGCACAACACAACCAGTCTTTAACTTTACTCAGGTAACTGTACATTGTAATGTTCTATATCCAGAGGGTGGTGTATATGGTGGTAGGTTAGTATGTTTCTTATGTCATAATTCTATTATAAAGTAAATCTTTAATGTTCAGCTGAGAGGGACTTTTATAATTATCTTATATGCAGACAAATCCAATTAGTGGATGAAAAGAGGAAAAAACATTACCAGCATTTAAATTTATTTCATCTTATTTTTGTTCTGATTCAGTTCATATAGTTTCCCACTTTATTTTGCCTTAGTCTAAGTTCTGTTCCTCTGTTTCCTTTAGGACAGGGGTCTCAAACTCAGTTTACCTGAGGGCCGCAAATTTACCTGAGGCAAAGTCGGGAGGAGGCAGGGCCGCATAAGGGATTTCGCTTACCAAATATTCGCAATAAAAAATTGCATTAGTAAGAAAAAAATTGCAAAAAATCGCATTAAACATTTGCATACCCCAATGGAACTGCGAATGTTTAATGCGATTTTTTTTCTTACTAATGCGATTTTTATTGCGATTATTTGGTAAGCGAATAATCGCGAATACTGCGATATTTGAAGGCCGGCCACAGGCCACAAAATGTTATATGGAGGGCCGCAAACGGCCCGTGGGCCACGAGTTTGAGACCCCTGCTTTTGGACATTGATCAGTGGTACAACTTCCTTTTTCTATCTCCCAATCTCTTTTTTTATTTTTATATGTGTTCTCCTTATTTATTGCCACTTATTTCAGTATACATCTCACTAATTTTTCTGTAGCAACTTGATATCATTGCTTAAGTTATTTGTCTTTTTGATATTTTTATAACTCTCCCCTTCTTCCTGGCTCAACAACTGACCTTTTGGGCCAGAGAGATTGTACAGTGGACAGAGTGCTTGCCTTGAAAGCAGCCAGCCAAAGTTCTATTGCCAGCAGCCCATATGGTCCCCCAAGCACTGCTAGGAGTGATCCCTGAGCATTGAGCCAAGAGTAAGCTCTGAACACGCCAGGTGTGGCCCCAAAATTTTTGGGGGGAGTTGGTTTTTGGACCACACCCAGCATTGCTCAGGGGTTACTCCTGGCTCTGCTCAGGAGTGTGCTGGGGGAACCATACGATGCTGGAGATCAAACCTGGGTCAGCTGCATGCTAGGCAAATGCCCTCCCTGCTATCCTCTCTCTCTGGCCCTGTCACCCAAATATTTAAAAAGAAAAAAAAAATTTAACTGTGCTTTTTGGTACTTAGAACACACATTAAGTAGGAAGAATGATAACCTGGACACTTTCTCTTTCTTTTATCAGTATTCCTGCATTACTCTATCCTTGACACTCTTCTTTTTCACATGGTTGCCACATTTATTTTCAGAGCTTCAGTTATTACATTTTTGAAGATAAGCTTGAAACTCCTAGTTCTATGTAGGTCAGTCATTCCCTCAAATTTTATACCTCTATATCTAACTGCCTTTTTTTTTGTCCCTGGACTAAATATCCACAAAGCACCTTATACTAACCTAACACATTACTTGATATATCAGAGAAATTCGGTAAAGATGTATGGATTTAAAAAAAGGAATCCAGATGGGTCCAAATCTTTACAGTTCCTTTGAAATCAGTTCCTCTTTCTTCAATCTATTCCAATTCATATTATAATTACTCAGATATTCAGCCCGAACCTAAAAATAGGGCTTAATCTGTCTTGTGTAATTATGGAATAATGAATGCTGCCTATTGAATTCTCTCTGGACTGAGTACACTTAGCTCCACTCCACTGCCATTGCTTTTATTTGTGCCCCTCATTCTTATTGCATACAACCTTTGATTGATCTACTTGTCTTCTATCTCTACCTTTGCAATTCTTCCTCTGTGCATCAACAAGATGATCTTTCTCAAATACTAATCTGAATATTTCCCTCAACCCCCCACCCCATGTAAAACCTTTCAGTGAATTTCTGTGGCCTTTAAGATAGACTCCAAATCATCAGTTTAACTTCTGCATGGCCCTTTAAGAACTTGGGGCCAGAGAAATAGCATGAAGATAGGGCATTTGCCTTGCATGCAGAAGGACGGTGGTTCGAATCCCGGCATCCCATATAGTCCCCTGAGCCTGCCAGGAGCGATTTCTGAGTGTAGAGCCAGTGTGAGAGCTGCCGGTGTGACCCAAAACACAAAACAAAAAAAAAATTAGATGTCCTGGGAGACATCTTGGGTTAGGGAGCGCTCTGAGAGTACCTGGTGTACCTTCTTAGTGAGAGCCCCAGGTTTATACCTAATACTACATTTCTCCCCCACCCCTGCCCCAAACTGCTGAGTAGCCCCTGAGCACTACTAGCTGTCTCTACCCCCAAAGAATTTTTTTTTGTGGATTTTGGTTTTGATTTTGGGCCACACTTGGTGGCATTCATGGATTACTCCTGGCTCTGCACTCAGAAATCACTCCTGGCAGGCTCAGGGATCATATAGAATGCCTAGGATCGAACCCTCTGTATCCACTGTGCTATTGCTCCAGCCCACAATGTATACTTCTCTAGTCTCAATTCCTGCCATCCTTCACTTTATACTAAATAATCCAACTCAATGCTCAGTTAGAATTTCTTGGGGCCGTAGAGGTGGCGCAAGAGATAAGGTGTCTGCCTTGCCCGCATTAGCCAAGGACAGACCGCAGTTCGATCCCCTGGCGTCCCATATGGTTTCCCAAGCCAGGAGCAATTTCTGAGTGCATAGCCAGGAGTAACCCCTGTCACCCGGTGTGGCAAAAAAAAAAAAAAAAAAGAATTTCTTAAAAGTTCCCTTTACTTCTGCCTTTTTGGTTTGGTCTTGGTTTCTGAGCCACAACTAACAGTGTTCAAGAGGATATTAAGTTCAGAGGTCACTTCTGGAAGTGCTTGGAGACCATGTGGGGCCAAGGACCAAACCAAGGCCTAGGAGTGAACTGAGGCCCCCATCATGCAAAGCATGCATTCCACTCCTTTTGAGATAGTGGACCATGGAGTGCAATGATCACACCCAGCTTAGTTTATCTTTGCATGTGCTATTCTGCCTTGAATATTCTTTCAACCTTCATTACTCCTCTTGGGCAAAATTTTTTTTGTTTTGGTTTATCCTGGTTTGTCCTTAAGATTAAGGGCTCCTTTATTCTGAAAACTCTCGGCATCTTCCTAATTGTAGGTTAGGTTTCCATGTGATGCCATTTTTATTTTTTGGCTTCAATAAACAAATGTGTTCAATCTATCTTTTATAATGAGACTGTTAGATGGATAGAAATGTACTCTGTTCTGGTTGTCTGTTTCTTGTCTTCCTCTCATCATCATGTCTTTTATCATTTCTGGTTTTATTTATTTATTTGCTTCTCATATTTTCTATTGAATTTATCAGTGAAGTTATCCTTACTCTTACATTGCAGTTGTTTTACAATTGACTTTCTTCAGACTGGTAGATCCTTGATTCTGCCATTAGTTTGACTGGATTGTTTTTGCATCTGGATCTCTGGTTGTCTTTGTATCTTCATTTTCTTTCCATCTACCACCTGACTAATTCTGTAATAACTTTACATGGAAAATCAGTTAACCTGGTTGTTTGCCATGCCACCTGCTGGACAGTTTTTAGGTCTAGATTGTTCTATCCTTATCTGTAGGATCCTTATCAGTAGGTACCTTTGTTTCAGAAGCATCTGTCTCTCATCAGGGGTTTATAAATAGGTCACTTTGTCTTGGATTGGATGAGCGTAGCAGATACCATAACTGACATGTCTGACAGTTCTTTGAAGCTCCCAGAAACACATATATGTAAGCTTTGTCATTAAAGAGTTCATGCCACTCTGTATTTGGCCTTATATGCTGGTCTCTACCAACATATGGTGGCTGTTTGCTTGTTCAATAAAATGTAAATTAATCCTATGTCTTAGTTATTTGATTTTGTGATTGTTTTTGTATTTTCTTTTTTGGTTGTTCCTCCTCCAGATGATTCCTGTCTCTCTCTCTTCCAAATATCTGGAAAGGCTTAAGAACAATGTGATGATAATTGAAACTTGGAACAAAGTGCGGCACCCAGGACAAGACAAGCTGCTTGGGCTGGTGAAGCTCCCTCTCCATCAGTTTTACATGTCATTCAAGTAAATGGATCTTTATCTCTTTGAAATGAAAAGAAACATTTTTGGTTTCCAAACATGACTAGCCCAACAGTTCCTTATTGAGCTTTTTTTTTTTTTTTTGGTTTTTGGTTTTTGGGCCACACCCGGCATTGCTCAGGGGTTATTCCTGGTTGTCTGCTCAGAAATAGCTCCTGGCTGGCACGGGGGACCATATGGGACACCGGGATTTGAACCAACCACCTTAGGTCCTGGATCGGCTGCTTGCAAGGCAAACACCGCTGTTCTATCTCTCCGGGCCCCCTTATAGAGCTTTTTAATATCAACAGTTACTGCTATTTCTCTTATGGTAAAGCAATCTTACAAATACTGTGTAGATATCATTTGTCAGATCCTAGACTAAGAATCCTATGTCAATCAGTGTATTTAATCTATTTCCATAGCTCTCAGAGGCAGGTAACTTTTACTTCTATTTTACAGATACATTAAGAGAGACACAGAGCAGTTTAGTAGTTTGTCACATATAAGTAGTAGAACAATAGAGCTCACAATTCTCATCACAAAGTTTTTTGCCTATGGGTATCACTTCATAGTACTGGTGGTTTTCAGTCACAACATTTTGGCGTTTACATCATCTGTTAGCTAACAGATGGTTATTTATCTAGATGGTTATTTATCTAGACTTCTGTAATCACTATAGACTTCTTTTTAAAGTCAAGATGTTTAATTTTAATTATTTTACCATTGACCTCTTTCCCAGTTGCTTTCTACATCTTAAATATAAACTTATTGGGGGCAGAGAGAATGATACAAGGTAAACTGCTTATGTTATATGCAGCCAGCTTGATTCCCAGCACCACCTATTGTCCTTTAAGCACCAGCAGGAGTGATTCCTGAGCACAGAGTCAAGAATAAGTTCTGAGCACAACCTTCCCCGTCCCCTCCCAAATGTAAGAACATTTTTGTTAGCACTATCATGTGAAATAACTCCATAAAATATTTTTCATTCACCTCATTTTACAAATAACCTTTTGACTTGGAGATGTCAACCTCTCTGACTTTCTGTCCATTGTCTGTAATATGAGAGTGATGATCCCCTCTCCTCCTTGTGGCACAAGTGTATAATGTTCCACTGAGAAGATACAATGGGAAGTTAAGTACTTATGATGGAATCTTTAATAATGTAATGTAATGACAGAGTATGTTCTGGCTAAGGAATGATCCTGGAATCACAGGTAGCACCATTGAATGGTAAGCTTTTGGCTTTTCTTCATTGTAGCTGTGATGTTAATTAGTCTGGTCTTCTTCCCTTTTCATTTAGTTACAACTCATTCTTTCATGAGAGAGCATAGATTATTTATTAAGCAACTAGTAACAAAACTTGATTATTTGTTTTTTGGGGGGGTTTTGTTTGTTTATTTTTGTTTTGGGGCCACACCCGGTAGTGCTCAGGGGTTACTCCTGGCTATCTGCTCAGAAATAGCTCCTGGCAGGCACGGGGGACCATATGGGATGCCGGGATTCGAATCAACCACTTAGGTCCTGGATCGGCTGCTTGCAAAGCAAACGCCACTGTACTCTCTCTCTGGCCCTGATATTTTTTTTTTTTAATCAGTTTGATTAGTAGGGCATTTGCCTTGCAACAGCCAACCCGGGTTTGATCCTTGCCATCCCAAATGGTCCCCAAGCCTGCAAGAACAATTTTTGAGTGCGGAGCTAGAAATAAACCCTAAGAGCTACTGGGTATAGCCTAAAAACAAATACAAAAAAAATATATCAATGGCCCTTTGATGGAAGTTGTATTACCTACAGTTTGCATTTGAGGAAATAGATTGAGAAGGGTTAAGCAGTTATTAAATAAGCAGCTAAATTATTGAACATGGTATAATAAAGAGTAGCTGGACTCTTTCTATTTGGACTCACTAGTTGACAAAATTAGATAATATTAGCTTATACCGGGCTAGAATTATCGCTACTATAATATATCACATAGTGAACACTCAGTAGATAGAAGATAATATTGATACCCAAATCTAATCTACCAGGCCCCAAAGTTCATACATTTTCTATTTGAACACATTGTCTGTAAAATAATGCAATTAGTCTCAATTTATTTAATGCTCAATCTTAAACACTGGACATGGTGGCATTATAATACAGACATAAATCAGGTATGGCCCAAAATGACTTTCTGCACTGAAATTATGCTTTATTGCAGCATTACAATTTGTATTTGATAGATTACACTTTTTTTCCCTTTGGTTTTGGGCCACACCTGGTGACGCTCAGGGGTTACTCCTGGCTATGCACTCAGAAATTGCTCCTGGCTTGGGGGACCATATGGGATGCAGGGGATCGAACCCAGGTCTGTCCTGGGTCAGCCACATGCAAGGCAAATGCCCTACCATTGTGCAATTGCTCAGCCCTAGCTTGCACATATTTATAGTGTATAAACTTATCTATTTTTAAACCAATGTTTTTCTAGTAGTAGATCCCATTTTTAACAAATAGAGAAAATAAGGAAATGAAGCAAATATATGACATGATTTATTATCAGTTCTTCATCTACAATTTCTCTTCTTTAGAGACTCCAAGATTTCTCAATTGCTGCTTGATGCACAGTATCCAGTTGTTGCTGTTGACAGCTACATGCCTGTGATTGATGTGTTCTCAGGCCAGCAGAATGGGAGCCTGCGAGTCATTTTAGCCATGGGTTCTTCAGATCAGATAACGGCACTACAAAGATTAAAGAGTGAAGAGGAAACATGTTCTCCCTTCAACCAGAGTTCAACTCATTTCTTGGACCCATCATCATCTATTGCTATGGTAGTAATTAAGTCTTAATAACTTACAGAAACCATAATCTCATTTTAAGGTGTTCACTAAGATGTTTCGATATACATTTTTGTTGTAAAATGATGACCATGATCAAGTTTAACATATCCATCACTTCAACTAGATATCCCCTCCTTTTCTTAGGTGGTGGTGAAAACAATGTCAACATTTACGGAAAATTTCCAGCATCATAATCTTTTTTGGGGCGGGGGTAGTGAGCTGGGTCACACCCAGCAGTGCTCAGGGGCTACTCCATGCTCTATGCTCAGAAATTGCTCCTGGCAGGCTGGGGGACCATATGGGATGCCGGGATTTGAACCACTGTCCTTCTGCATGCAAGGCAAACACCTTACCTCCATGTTACCTCTCTGGCTCCCATAATCTCCTTTTATCTTGAATGTTTTAATGAAACCATTGCCCCAAATCTTTGTCTTAATAGTGAAATATTCAACAAAATAAATTTTTGGAGTCGTAGTACAGTGGGTCAGTGGCCAACTAGTTTTGATCCTCAGCATCTTGTCTGGTCCCCTGAGTAAGACCAATAGTAATTCCTACTGAGTGCAGAGCCAGGTATAGTAATCCTTAAGCATCACCAGGTGTAGCCCACCCCCCCCCAACAAAAAATAGAAGCAAAAGAAAAAATATTTGTAAACCAAGGTTTGATATAAGTCAGAGGGAATTAATAATACTATATCTGGTGAAGAATATGCAGCCTGCAGGCTATAAGCAAACCTGTGAAATCATGGCTTTGGCCATGGTTCATGAGGGGACAAACACAGATGCTTCTCATCTCTCATTGTAGTCTCTTTGCCTATATTGTTAAATGTTAAAAATATCCAAATATGGGGCCGGGCGGTGGCGCTGGAGGTAAGGTGCCTGCCTTGCCTGCGCTAGTCTAGGACGGACCGCGGTTCGATCCCCCGGCATCCCATATGGTCCCCCAAGAAGCCAGGAGCAACTTCTGAGCGCATAGCCAGGAGTAACCCCTGAGCGTCACAGGGTGTGGCCCAAAAAACAAACAAAAAAAAAATATCCAAATAGGGGACCAGGCAGTGGCACTAGAGGTAAGGTGCCTGCCTTGCCTGCGCTAGCCTTGGATGGACCGCGGTTCGATCCCCCGGCGTCCCATCTGGTCCCCCAAGCCAGGAGTGATTTCTGAGCTCATAGCCAGGAGTAACCCCTGAGCGTCACCGGGTGTGGCCGAAAAACCAAAAAAAAAAAAAATCCAAATAGGGCCGGAAAGATAGCATGGAGATAAGGCATTTGCCTTGCATGCAGAAGGTCAGTGGTTCAAATCCTGGCATCCCATGTGGTTCCCCAAGCCTGCCAGGAGCGATTTCTGAGCATAGAGCCAGGAATAACTCCTGAGCACTGCAGAGTATAACCCCAAAAACCAAAAAAAAAAAAAAAAAATTTTAAATAGCCCTTGGCAAAAAAAAAAGTTCCCCACCCCAGGCTTAATTGCATACTTGTGTCACTTCAGAGCTCCTGAATTTATAAAGAAAATATAGTTGAGCAACCAGATTATAATCTTCTAATTAATTTATTTAGTTGCTTTATTGAAAGTGATTGTAATGAACCCAAAATTCCTCCTAAAAGCAGTCTTCTTTTTTTTTGGTTTTTGGGTCACACCCAGCAGCACTCAGGGGTTACTCCTGGCTCTACGCCCATAAATCACTCAGAAATCACTCCTAGCAGGCGCTCTCAAAAATCACTCCTAGCAGGCATGGGTGAAACACTCCTGGCAGGTGTGGGGGACCATATGGATGCTGGGATTTGAACCTATGACCTGCATGAAAGGCAAACGCCTTACCTCCATGCTATCTCTCTGGCCCCTAAAAGCAGTCTTAATTGAGATAAGATAACCCTTGGGGAATAAGGAGTTAGATGAGGAGTTGGAGGATCAAGTGAGCCAAAATTAAGGCAGTAAAAATTTACTGGGCTTGGGGCCAGAGACATAGCATGAGGGAGGGTGTTTGTCTTGCATGCAGAAGGACAGTGGTTCAAATCCCAGCATCCCATATGGTCCCTAGAGCCTGCTAGGGGCGATTTCTGAGCATAGAGTCAGGAGTAACCCCTGAGTGCTGCTGAGTGTGACCCAAAAACCAAAAAAAAAAAAAAAAAAATTTACAGGGCTTGGTTTGGTTGTGGGTTTTGTGTTAATTTGAGAAGTAGGGAGGTGTTTATTTTATTTTATTTTTTCTTAAACAGGGTTTTAAAGAGCCCCTCTGGCATTTTTTTCCTTCTTTGTAACTGATTTATCATTTATTTACAGTATTATGTAATTTCAAAGATATAGCTTAATACCTCTATCCATGAATAGAATTTATTAATTATCAACTCCTATTGTTGTCCTGTCACCAAAAAAGACCTCTCTGCCCATTCTTCTCAACACTACCCTTTTCCTCTGAAACTGCCATAGGTTTTACTAAGTTTAGGATTGTTTTGGTTTTATTATTTATTGCTACTTGTTTATTTATATTTCACATATTAATTAAACTATCTGGTAATTTTATATTCATAGTTTACTTACCATAATTATCTTAAATTCCATACATTTTGTCCCAGAAGGCAACAATTTAATCTTTTTTTGACAGTTTTTCACTGAGTATATTACAGCTTCTTTATCCAGTCTCCTGTCATTAGACATTTAGGTTGTTTCATGTTTTGGCTATTGTGAATAATGCTGCTCTGAACATAAACTTGCATATATCTTCCCAAATTATTATTTGTTAACCAAATCTATGTTGAAAGTCATAGTGAAAGAAGTTATTTTGCTTTTCAGTTAATAACATAAAAATAGTTTTGTAGGAGCCGGGCGGTGGCGCTAGAGGTAAGGTGCCTGCCTTGCCTGCGCTAGCCTTGGACGGACCGCGGTTCGATCCCCCGGTGTCCCATATGGTCCCCCAAGCCAGGAGCGACTTCTGAGCACATAGCCAGGAGTAACCCCTGAGCGTCACCGGGTGTGGCCCAAAAACCAAAAAAAAAAAAAAAATAGTTTTGTATGGATGAAAATATAATTGAGAAAATACTTGACCAGAGCGATTGCACAGTGGAACCTGAGCAATAGCACAGTGGTAGGGCATTTGTCCTGCACCTGGCCAATCCAGGATGGACCTGGGTTCAATTCCCAGCATCCAATATGGTCCCCTGAGCCTACCAGGGAGCTATTTCCGAGCACAGAGACAGGAGTAACCCCTGAGCACCGCTGGTGTGGCCCAAAAACAAAAACAAAAAAGATAGAAAGCACATTGACATTCTTTATATTCTTTATTTTTTTCACAACTAGATAAGTAATAGGTCATTGCCATTCTTTTTTTGTGATAAAGAAGTTATTTACTTTTCTAGGTTACATAGCTAAAAAGGGAAACATGAAATACAAATACAGTTCTTTTGACAAATTCTATTCCCCTATATCATATCCTACGACATCTTATATTTGGTATCTTAATTAGTGTTGCCAAATGTCACTTTGTACACCATTTAAGAATGTTATTTTTTTAATACGAATACCTTATGATCAAATTAAGCAGCCACTGTGATTCTAAAAGTATTCTGCTTCATCCCTCCCCAAATATTTTTCTTCTCTAGGGAATCAAATTGCTAGTTTGCTCATCTTCAGGAAGATTATTGAGTAGATATTAATGATATGTCTTTATATTTCGAAACAAGAGCCTAATACAGCCTTTTGGGTGGGGGAGGGCACACCCAGCTGCACTCAGGGGTTACTCCTGGCTCTACGCTCAGAAATCGCTCCTGGCAGGCTTGGGGGACCATATGGAATGCTGGGATTTGAACCATCGTCCTTCTGCATGCAAGGCAAATGCCCCATCTCCATGCTATCTTTCCAGTCCATACAGTCATTTTTCAAATTTATTATTAGACTACTAAAAATATATAAATCTTACAGTCTTACTCTTATCTGAATCGCGAATTTCCCCTAATTAGTCAAGTAGTTGTAGTTGTTCTAATGTCTACTGACTTTGTGTAGACTAGCTTAGCTTCCTGCTTAGCTTCCGAGATCAGACAAGATTGGGCACATTGCAGTAGTGGGTTTGCCTTGCACACGGCTGACCCAGTATGGACCAAGGTTCAATCCCTGGCTTCCCATAAGGTCCCCCAAGTCAGAAGCAATTTCTGAGCGTATAGCCAGGAGTAACCCCTGAGCATAACCGGGTATGGCCCCCAAAAAATAAAAAAATAAACAAGATTGACTCTGAATCATGTTACCTGAGTTCCAATCCTGGTTCCACTGTGGGGCTTTCTTTGTTTCTTTTATTCTACTATTTTTAACTATTTTAATGTTAAATTAGCTAATATAAGCAAAAAGTTTACTTAGTACAGTGCATGACTTAAAGTAAAAATATTAGGGCTCGGAGAGATAGCACAGCGGCGTTTTTCTTGCAAGCAGCCAATCCAGGACCAAAGGTGGTTGGTTCGAATCCTGGTGTCCATATGGTTCCCCATGCCTGCCAGGAGCTATTTCTGAGCAGACAGCCAGGAGTAACCCCTGAGCACCATTGGGTGTGGCCCAAACCCCCCCCAAAAAAGTAATTATATTAATTTTCTAATATTAAATTGCTTTAGTTGGAGTACCTTTTTTTGGGGGGTCACACCCGGAAGCACTCAGGGGCCACTCCTGGCTCTACGCTCAGAAATTGCGCCCGGCAGGCTCGGGGGACCATATGGGATGCCGGGATTCGAACCACCATCCTTCTGCATGCAAGGCAAACGCCTTACCTCCATGCTACCTTTTTTTGTTTGTTTGTTTTTGGGTCACACCCGCCAGTGCTCAGGGGTTACTCCTGAGTCTACGCTCAGAAATCACCCCTGGCAGGCACAGGGTACCATATGGGATGCCAGGATTTGAACCACTGCCTTACCTCCATGCTATCTCTCTGGCCCCGAGTGTACCTTTTTTTTTTTTTTTTTTTTTTTTTTGGTTTTTTGGGCCACACCCGCGGTGCTCAGGGATTACTCCTGGCTGTCTGCTCAGAAATAGCTCCTGGCAGGCACGGGGGACCATATGGGACACCGGGATTCGAACCAATCACCTTTGGTCCTGGATCGGCTGCTTGCAAGGCAAACACCGCTGTGTTATCTCTCCGGGCCCGAGTGTACCTTTTTTAAAGAAAAAATTTTTAAACACCATGGTTACAAGGGTGTTCATAATAGTTTTTTTGTTTGTTTGTTTGTTTGGTTTTTTTTGGGTTTTTTTTGGGCCACACCCTGTGACGCTCAGGGGTTACTCCTGGCTATGCGCTCAGAAGTTGCTCCTGGCTTCTTGGGGGACCATATGGGACGCCGGGGGATCGAACCGCGGTTCGTCCTAGGCTAGCGCAGGCAAGGCAGGCACCTTACCTCCAGCGCCACCGCCCGGCCCCTCATAATAGTTTTTATCCACAGATAAAGTTCATGATTGAGTTACAGCCATACAATGTACAACAACCTTCAACAGTTGGGAGTACCTTTATAGCAATATATTCACTACCTTCCCAAATAGTCCTTACTTTTAATAATGTGACTTGGTGTTATTCTCAACTTTGTTAAAAAATAATAACAAAGTAAATTAGTAAAATTAGCAAATTGGTTTGCATCAAAATATGGTTTTTATTTTATTTTGTCTTCAAACCCAGGGCCTCACTCTTAGCAGCATACACTCTACCATTAAGTCATATTCTTTATTCTTTATCTAATAGTCATATTCTTTATCCTATTATGGAAATAGTCTTTTATTGGTGTTAAAAGAATCAGGAACAGATGTTAACTTTTATCAGGTGCCTTTTTAATATCTATGAAGATCATCTCTTACTTTTCGTTGTCCCATTAGATGCACTAAATTACATTTTTGGGACTTCTTATATTAACACTATTTCATGTACTAGAGAAAATCTAGCTTAATCTACAACTAGATTAAACTAGATTGTGAACAATTACAGTGAAAAATTGTGATTATAGTGAACAATTGTGAGATTAATACCAAATGAAAATTGAATGTTTTAGTATCAGTTAATTGCACTTATTTCTTTATCCATCCATATTCAATCTACATAGAAAGGCAGGCATATTCCAAGCAAGTTACTCTTTAAAACTTACCAGTGTCTCTGTTTCATTTAATAGGTGGAGGACCAAGGAAATGTATTAGCAGATCACCACTTTGAATTGCATGTAGAAAAGGTTAAGGGGCTAGCCCCGCTTCAGGCAACAGTCTGGGGAGAAGCAGATTGTTATGTCCTATACTACTTTCCAGTTCAAGATCCACAAGCCACTCTACTAAAAGGGCCTGAGTTCCTTGAAAAGGGTACGTTTGAGAGAATAGATTTGCCCTTCCCATTCTTACATGATGCTTTTATTGAGTATACTGAAGATTTTTTTTTCTTGAATAAATTTTATATTCTTGAATGTTTCTAGTCTTATCTGGCAAGTACAGGGTATAATTTTTTAAATATATAGTTCTTTTAACTTATTTTTAACCCCAATTTCTGGAAAAGTTACAAAAATTGTACAGTGAACTTCTATATTATTCTTCATATAAATCCACAAACTACATTTGGTCTCATCTTATATCACTTATATTTTTATTTATTCTTCTCTATTGCATTGTTGATTACACCAAATTGGAAAATACTGAATTATTGCTACTAAGGGAGGTACATATATGTATCTTACATAGATCATGATCTTTTTTGTTTTGTTTGGGGCCAAACCCAGGTGAATAAATTCAGGGTTTATTCCTGACTGCAATCAGAGACCACTCCTGGTGGAGGTTTAGAGACCACATATATAGATCTTGAAATTGAACCTGGGTCAGCCACTTGCAAGGCAAGTGTCTTACCCTGTATTATTATTTAAAATGTAATTTTAAATCCTAATAATATTCTGTTAATTTACATTTTCTTTATAAAAATGAAAAACACAGGTCTTTATAAAAAGAGAAAACACAGGGAACCAGAGCTGTGGCGCAAGCAGTAAGGCATCTGCCTTGCTCACACTAGCCTAGGATAGACTGTGGTTCGATCCCCCAGCATCCCATATGGGACCCCAAGCCAGGATCTATTTCTGAGCACCTAGCCAGGAGTAACCCCTGAGCGTCACTGGGTGTGGCCAAAAAAAAAGAGAGAGAGAGAGAGAGAGAGAGAGAGAGAGAGAGAGAGAGAGAGAGAGAGAGAGAGAGAGAGAGAGAGAGAGAGAGAAAACACAGGGGTCTGGAAGATAGTACAGCAGGTAGGACACTTATCTTACATGTAAGTGACCTCTGTTCCAGCACTATGTATGGTTCCATAAACTCCTCCAGAAGTGATATCTGAGGGGCTAGAGCAATACCACAGTGGTAGGGTGTTTGTCTTGCACATGGCGAACTCGGGTTTGATTCCTGGAATCCCCCAAGCCTGCCAGGAGCGATTTCTGAGCACAGAGCCAGGAGTAACCCCTGAGCGCTGCTGGGTGTGGCCCAAAAAATCTAAATTCCAAGTCATACTAAATCCCAAGCATACTATCTTCTCTTTTTGTCATCTCCAAGTGCTGAAACAAGGCAGAATGTTGCCTTTTGGGTTTTCTTCCTTCCTTCTATCCTTCTTCCCTTCCCACCTTCTTATCATATCTTTTTCCTTCCCTCCTTTCTTGTTTCCTTCCTTTTTTCTTCCCTCCCTCTCTCCCCTTCCATCCTTCTAAAAAAAAAAAAAAAAAAAAAAAACAATGTTACCTTTGAAAGTCAGCTATACCAAGCAAGTGGGGTGACGCAAATCTTTTTACCTTCTGATTATATCCACACATACTACAAAAGTGTTATGAATATTGATTTGGAGATTCAGAACATGAAGCACTCAACATAAAATGTGTAAATGGTAAACAATAAGAAAACCCAGGAGTGGTTTTTTTTGTTTTTTGTTGTTGTTGTTTTTTCTTTTTTTTTAGAAAATCCAGGGGTTTTTTGTTTGTTTGTTTTTAAACCCAGTTTTTAAAGTGTGTCTAGAGGTGGGATGGGAAGATAGCTCTGGTCAACCTGGCATGTGCCATACCCAAGTTCAAACTCTGATACCACATGATTTCCCAACATAGGGAACTTCCCAACTTGCCCAAGTGCTATGAGGAGACCCCCTTCCCACAAGCATCTGCAGTTGAATACTTGGATTTCCCCAAATACCTCCTGCACATGGTCCCTGGTCACTCCTGGTGTAGTTCTGGTGTTCAGGTACTGCTTAGTCTGAGCAGCACCACTTTGCCAGACCCATGCACTGAACTGCCCACACCTATTAGCCAACTACTGCTGGAATCGTACTGCTTAGATGACTTCCTCCAAAAGAAATGCAGCAAAGACCTTAAATGTTATGTTTGATAAGCACGTAAGAAAATATTCAACACAGTGTCATTTGAGGAATGAAAATAAAAGTGTCTTTAACCAAAAGACACTATTTCATACCAATCAATATGGCAATAATATCTTTCTAAGAAATAACAATTAGGGCCTGGGGAGATAGCACAGTGGCGTTTGCCTTGCAAGCAGCCGATCCAGGACCAAAGGTAGTTGGTTCGAATCCCGGTGTCCTATATGGTCCCCCATGCCCGCCAGGAGCTATTTCTGAGCAGATAGCCAGGAATATATATGTGTACCGGGTGTGGCCCAAAAAAAAAAATAACAATTAAAGCAAAAAAATTTTAAGTGTCTCAGAGAGAGTACAGCTTGTCGGGCACTTACCAGCCAACCCTACTTTGATCACTAGCATCCCATATGGTCCCCTGAGCTTGCCAGGAATGATTCCTGTATACAGAGCCTTGAGTAATCCCTGACCACTGGGTTGGCCCAGAATACAAAAACTACATTTTAGAAAAGATAAGCAGAACACTAAATGATGTGGTGCATTATTCTGATTTGCTTTTCTTTCCCAAAGGAATCACTTTGAAGCCTTTCAGATCTGCAACCACACTCTGTGTTCCAGACCCCATCTTCAACAGTGAGCACCATCATTCTCTTCTGTTGCCAACTGAAGTTCCAGTGCAAAGACTCCTACTCAGTGTCTTCTCTGCACAGGGGATCATGCCTGGAGGTGGAGTCCAGTTTGAAGTCTGGTGCAGGTAGAGTGGAAACCTGAGAATAGGAAGAATATGCTCAGAGACTGTCCTTTCCTTAGCCATCCTAGGTTGAAATGTAAAGAAGCATTTCAAAGCATCATATTTAGCCTTGCTAATGACTCACTCAGATTTTTTTTGACACACTGAGATTTTAAATTATTAGATTCTGCAATGGTTTTATTTCATACATTTAATGACTGCTTATATTTGGAAGTGAAGTCCTATCAGTTTTATTTTCTTTAAATGTTTCAGTGACCTTTTATTTTTCTGCTACTCATTGCCTTTTGTTCGGCTCAGTAAATTGCAATGTAGATTCATAAATGGCCTTCCACTTCTTGTAATCTCTTACATTTTCAAAATACAAATTCACTTACACCACCAGCTTTAGTGTATCTCCAAGAAAGATAATGGAATTAATACAAATATTCAAACTTCACTTTTGTTGGCCCCAATCTATGTACCCAGAAACCAGCTAAAAGACTAAAATAGTATAGAAATAAAAAGACAGCAGACAACATTAAAAACAAGTGATAAAATATCATTCACTTTTTCTGAATATGGTCAGAAATCAGGTTTAGCTGTAACTCTGTGACCTAACAATGGAATTCTTTAATATGAAAAGAAAAGTACATACTAAGAAAATTATTAAGTATACTAGTATATATATGTGTGTACATATATGTATATATACATATATATGTATATATATACAAATTTGAATTTGTATATATAGTTTCTAATTCAAATTTGAGGGGCTTAGTTAGACCTGAAGTCATAAAATATTAGAACTGTTCTACTCAGAATCTCTTTCGCTACTAAAAGATTGATGCTTTCTGAAGGGACTAGTCCCAGAGGGCTGTGCCAGATGCAGATACTTCAAACAGAAAGTCACTGGGGGAGCTAAGCATTATGCTAAACACAGATCGTAATTTATGGGCTTCTGCTTCTTCAAAGTGAACAGAAATTCAGCTAGGCATGGCCAGAGCTATGGACCACAGATGTAGAACAAGACTAATGATAACTAGATACTGAAAGCTGATCCCTGGGGCCAACTGAACCATTTTGTCCACCTAATTCTTTAGGCTGACAGCTTGTGCTTGTGTGGCTTACAGGTATTATTATCCTAATGTGAAAGACCAGATGGTTGCCAGAGGAACATTGCCATTATCAAGGATCTGTGCTATGGTAACCACACAGCACCATGAAGATATGGGAATACAAACCTTCAGTCTTCCTCTAACCCCTAGACTTGAGAACAGGAAAGAACTCAGGAACCAGTCAGCAGGTAATTAAAGACTGGTTTGTCTTTCCCTACAAAATCAATATATATAAATATCCTTTATCTCTTAGTGATCACATTTTGTGTGTCTGTTTGCCATTGCACTGAGGCACAGCAATTCTGGGGCACACCTGCCACAGTGCTGGGGTTGCCATGCACTGCCCTAATCAACCCTGCTGTTTGCACATTAAATATGTGCCTCTGATCCCTGAACCACCTCCCCAGTCCACAATGTGACCTCTTTATTTGAAAAGACTCAGCAGAATATAGCTAAAATGGTATACTTATGAAAGAAAAATTGATGTCTCAACAGACACTTTGGATGGGAACAAATTTCATGAATCTTTTGGTGTGAATTAAATGTAACAAAAGATATTTGGAACTATACTAAAATCCTAATAGAAAATGTTAGTGGGATAAGTTGAATTATTTTTTAGGGATTTCACATGTTACTGCTCATGGTTTATTCCTGGCTTTATACTAAAAAATCACTACTGTTGGGCTAGGGACCATATATGGTATCAGGTTGGCTGCCCTATGTGTTCCAGCCCCAACTTGAATCCCATCAAGCCAAATTTTTATAATAAAGGCTGTGTGTGTGGTAGTGGTCAGAGATTTGTAGAAATATAAGAGTGTAAAAATAAATTAAGAGCTAAAACGAAGAAAGAATGGAGAATACTGTGTGTCTTCATACATATGACCCAAGTTCAATCCAGCAATGCATGGTCCCTGAGAAATTCCAGGTATATCCCTAAAGGTCCCTGAGTATCTCCAGGTGTGTCCCTGGAATTCCCTCTGTACCCACCAGAATGGTTCAGGTAAGCCTAGCACCAATAGTACTAGTAGTACTTAGTAGTAGTACTTAGTAGTGCTACTCCTTCTGGTTTTCATATTAAACCTTCAGGGGACATTAAAAAAAGAGTTTAAAGGAGAACAGATAGAGTTTATCTCAGCTGAGACTTTAAAAAAAATACTGGCTTGTATTTTCCTGATAGCTGTTTGATCTTGGCACACAGTTAAATCTCCAAGCCATTGTTTCTTAAATGTAAAATGAAAACAGTAACTTCTGGTACCAGAGTGATAATACAGCAATGCAGGGTGTTTGCCTTGCTTGCAACCGATCTGGGCTCAATCCCCAACATCCCGTTTGGAACCTGAAGCTGGCTGGCCAGGAGTAATTCCTGAACTCAGAGCCAGGAAAACCCCCGAGCATTGCAGGTGTGACCAAAAACCCAAAAGAAAGAAAGAAAACAGTAACTTCTGTTCTGTCTTTATTAATCCATAAAGTATAACAACATGATGATTCTGACTGTGGACAGGTTCTTTACTTCCTGATCATTATTTAGGGCTTGGTAGAGTAGAGATTCTTCCTGCCAACCTTTCTACCTGTTTGCCTTTTACCATTCTTCAGGTTTACTGGATGTGGGCCTAAGGTATAGACGTACTCTAAGGACAGCAGAGGGAGTTGTTGCTGCCCGAGCTGTCTCTATCTCAGTCCAGATTCTTAGAGCCTGTGGTCTGCAAGCAGCAGCCAAGTAAGTCTCTGACTCTCTGTCTCTGTCTGTCTGTCTCTCTTTTCTCTGTCTCTGCCTCTCGGCCCCCACTCTCTCTCACTCTCTCTCTTTCCTCTTGCAAGCAGCAACCAAGTAAGTCAGTCTATCTCTACTTCTTCTCATCCTCCTCCTCCTTCCCTCTACCTTCCTTTCTACCTCTTCCTCCTCTTCCACCTCCACCTCTACTTCCCCCTCCATCTCCACCTCCAACTCCTCTTCCTCCTCCACCTCCTCCTCTTCTCCCTCCTTCCACCTCCACCTCCTCCTCCTCCACCTCCCTCCTCTGTCCCAAGACAAATACTGTACTCATTGCTCCAACCCCATTAAGTGCATGTTAAACAATTGCATGTTACAGAAACAGTTCTCATGCCACTTTCAATTGTGGCCTACATGCTTTGAGGTTCACAAATACGCAACTTCAGAGCAGTAGCTCAATGAATAGGCACTTGTCTTGCACACAGTCATATGGTCCCTTGAGCCTGCCAGAAGTGATTCCTGAGTGCAGAGCAAGAACTAACCCCTGAGCACCGCCAGGTGTGGTTCAAAAAACAAAACAAACAAACAAAAAAACCACACAAACAACTTCATCATTGTACACAATTCTCAGTTTGTTTTTGTTGTTGTTGTTGTTGTTGTTTGGTTTTTGGGCCACACCCGGTAACGCTCAGGGGTTACTCCTGGCTATGCGCTCAAAAGTCACTCCTGGCTTGGGGGACCATATGGGACGCCGGGGGATCGAACCACAGTCCGTCCTAAGCTATCGCTGGCAAGGCAGACACCTTACCTCTAGCGACACCGCGCCGGCCCCAACAATTCTCAGTTTGTTAACCACAACTTTTTTTTCTTTTCTCTTTAGATGGCATAAAAGAATTTGAGTACATCACTTTTTTGGGGGGGAGGGGGTGGTTTTTGGGTCACACCCAGCGACGCTCAGGGGTTACTCCTGGCTCTGCACTTAGAATTCACCAGGCTCGGGGGACCATATGGGATGCCGGGAATCAAACTGGGGTCCATCAGTGGTTGGCCTCATGCAAGGCAATTGCCTTACTGCTGTGCTATTGCTCAGCCCCCAGTACGTCACTTTCAGCTTTGCTGTTTTGTTATTAGTCCTTGACCTTTTTCAACAGTTTTATGCTTTACCTAATTTAATCTTTTACTGCCATAGTTATACATCTTGGAACCATACACCAGTCACTGCAACTGTATAATCCCATGTTTAGTTTCTGAGTACCACCTCCTGTTGTTTTAGCTTGTTTCTTTTTTGTCTGTTCTCAGTGTAGAAGCCAGTGATCCAATAAAAAATATGTTAGATCTAGACATCTCTCTATAAAACCCACCAATTACTTCATCTCATTATAAACAGAAAGAAAAAGCCAAACTCTTTACAATGGCTGTAAGACTACTTGATCTGATCCCACTATCCTTATGACCAAGATTCTACTAGTCTCTCATCTGCTTACTCTCCTCCAGTCCCTTGTCTTACTTATTACTGCTTCTGAGTATACCAAGCCCATATCCCCGTTTGTACTTTTGTCCTCATATTTTTATCCCTAGCACAGTTTTCATATTTTCTATATATAACCAGCATAGCCCTCTCTTATCTTCTAGTGTTTTCTCATACTTCTCTCTACCTTGAATGTTACTTACTTTGTCCACTAAGTAAGACCTGTTTGGTTTTTTTCAATATTTGCAGCTTTTTCACAATTTACTTCCTTGTGTGGGTAGACTCTTGCTTGGCACTTATTGTTGAAGCACACATTGTTCTGAATTTTTTGCTTACATTCAGCTTTCTCCACAAGGCTACATGTTTCCCTAGTCTCAAATACTTTCTGTACCCTTTGAAAACTAGGTCATGCCTCTGCTACAGAGACATGAGTTTGAGAAGGAAGCAACCAAAGGCTCCCTAATATTTTTTCTGGTAACTTAGAGTCATATCATTCACCTTTAATTTAACAGACTTTAATACCTAATTGAATTATACTTGAATTATTGTATGACATTGAAGCAGCTGGTAAAATATTTAATCTGGATAACATTCTTTCCCACTAAACTCTATCCATAGAGAGTTTTGTCCCAAGAAGCACACATTACCTAGGAAAAAAGATCAAAGAGAGGCCAGAGAGATGGCACATTGGTAGGGCGTATGCCTTGCATGCAGCCAATTCAGGACAGATGGCGATTCTAATCTTGGCATCCCATAAGGCCCCCCATGCCTGCCTGGAACGATCTCTGAGTACAGAGCCAGGAGTAACCCCTGAACGCTGCCAGGTGTGATCCAAAAAACAAAACAAACAAAAAGAAAAAAGATCAAAGAGACGGGGGCGGGGAAGGAGGAGGGAGATTTGGGATATTGGTGATGGGAATGTTACACTGGTTAAGGGAGTGTTCTTCACATGACTGAAGCCCAACTACAATCATGTTTGTAATCATGGTGTTTAAATAAAGATATTAAAAAACACACAATAACTAATTAAAATTGTTATGTAACATTAGAACATATATATATTATATAAAATAAAAGCATTGTCATTAATACATGGGAAGGATAACAAAAAAGATCAAAGAGAAAGGGAACATAGGGCAGGGAACATACAGCCAACCAAGGTTCAATCCACAACACTTCATATGGCCCTATTGAGACTCCCCTGCTAGGAGTAACCTAGCAACCTAGTAACCTGTTCTCACCTGAGAACAGAGTAAGCCTAAGCAACACCATGTATAGCCTGAAAGCAGATGAATTAAGGACTACTTAATCTTGTATAAATATAAACCAAAACAAATCATTATTAGAACCACAAAAATGCCTGACTTACCCACATTCCTGGCCAAAGTGAGTGAAGCTGTTTTACCAATAATAGCTTCAGCCTTATTCTAGCCCTTCCTTTCTTCTAGATAAGATTCAATAAGAACCCCAAACCACAGCAGAGCCCTTCTTCCTTCTGCACTCTCCCAAATTAGTTAAAAAATTAATCCGGCACTCTAAAATCCTTTTCCATACCTTTTACCAGATGCCCATAATTCTCCATGGATGTTCTCCCTTATTGCAATTAACAAATAAATCCCACTTATTCAACTGTAGTTGGTTCTTGGTGGTGTTTGACTAAAGAACCCAGACAATACCATGGAGTAACACTCTTACTCTTAGACAAATGTTGTCTTCTCTTATCCCAGTACAAAATACTGTATCTCAGTTACCAAGAAGGTCTACAGAACTGTGCTCACCAGGACAGGGGACAAAGTAGTAGAATGAGGGTAGACAATGATAGGAGTGGATACTCTATGGAGTGTGTGATGCTGGAATGTTTTATGTCATAAATGCTACTTTTAACAGAATTGTAAATCACAGTACTGTAAATAAATAAAAAAAATTGGGGACAGGGAGTGGAGGCACTTTGTGGGACTGCCAAAGGCCTAGTTAAGAAACCTGGTAAGGGGCCGGGCCTGGAGAGATAGCACAGCGGCGTTTGCCTTGTAAGCAGCTGATCCAGGACCAAAGGTGGTTGGTTCGAATCCCGGTGTCCCATATGGTCCCCCGTGCCTGCCAGGAGCTATTTCTGAGCAGACAGCCAGGAGTAACCCCTGAGCACGGTTGGGTGTGGCCCAAAAAAACCAAAAAAAAAAAAAAAAAAAGAAACCTGGTAAGCATTCTTGGTGGCCTTATGAAGAGAATGGATGTTTTATAATCAGATTTCTGATACTGCCTTTTTATTCTCCCCTTTCTTTCCTCCAGGGCTTTGGCTGAGCAGGAACCTGCTCTGCAGTTTAGTGCTGCAGTCGGAGTCAATGCATTTGTCACCACCCATCTCTCTTTCCTGCCCAAGGGAGAACTGCGCCAAACCCGTCCTGTGGCCTGTTCGTTCTGCCCAGAGTTCTCCCATCACGTTGAGTTTCCATGTAACTTGGTAACTCAGCACTGCAGTGGAGAGGCTTGTTTCCTGGCAGAGCTGTTAGAATTCTCAGAGATCACTTTTGCTATTTATCATCAAAATACCAAAGCAGGTTAGTACCAAATGAAACTTGCAAGTGGGATTAAAGGGGACCAGTTTGTTTTTGTTTTTGAACCACCCATGATTATGCTATTGCTTATTCCTGCTTCTGTGCTCAGGGATCATTTCTAGCAGTACTCAAAGAATGATAAGCAATGCTAGGAATTGAATCAGAGTCAGCAAGGCATATGCCTTACTCCCTATGTTCTGTCTATGTAGGACTTTGTTTTTTAGTGTTCCAATTCTTCCTAGGACATATATACTAGTTTTATGGGAGGGTGGGTCATAATATTTTCAACTTCTGAAGGGTACTGTAGAAATTAAGAATAAATATTGTGTGTGTGTGTGAGAGAGAGAGAGAGAGAGAGAAAGAGAGAGAGAGTGTGTGTGTGTTTGTGTGTACAGAAAAATGTAGAGGGATTAAGGATGAAGTTCAAATGGTAAAGCATATGCCTTGCATGTGGAAGGCCCTAAGTTTGATCTCCTACTTCACATGTCACCTCTTCAGCACCACTGGCCTGCTGAAAATGGTACCAGACCTTTCCAGAAATGCTACTCAGTTTGTTTGTTTGTTTGTTTGTTTGTTTTAATTAACAAAGAATGTAGAAGACCAGAGTGATACAACAGTGGGTAGGACAGTTGCTTCACATGCAGCTGACTCAAGTTCAATCCCCAGCATTCCTGAGTGTAAAGCCAGGAATAACCTCTGAGTATCACTGGGTGTGACCCCCCCCCTCAAAAAAGGAAAAAAGAATGTAGAAAGAAAATATATGATGGAATTAATGGGTGAGTCAAAATGAAGGGTATGAAACAACTAATCGTAGCATTCTCTATGTGCTTGAATTTTATTAAAATTAAACCCATTTATATATGATTAAATATTTAATTAAAAGTTATTTAGAGGGGCCTAAGCAATAGCACAGCAGGCAGGGCATTTGCATGTGCCCAACCCAGGTTTAATTTCTGGCATCCTATATGGTCCCTGAGCTCAGATTCAGAAGTAAACATTAAGCACCACCAGGTATGACCCAAAAACAAGACAAAGAAAAACTTTTAAGTGTTATTTAGACTCCGGAGAGATAATTCCACAGAGTTAAATAGATGTTTTGTGTACAAAGGCTCAAATTCAATCTCTGGCATCACAGAGTTCCCCAGTCACTGTCAGGAGCAATCCTGCACAAACAGCCAAAAACAGAAAACATATGGATGTATGGATGGATGAGTGGATGGGTAGCATTTGAAGTTTAGAACTAGGGAATCTCTAATACATCTTTGATTTAGATAGATATATAGATAAATAGATATAATTTGAATTTTAGGGGACCAGAGCAGTGGCGCTGAGCAATAAGGCATCTGCCTTGCCAGCATGAGCCTAGGATGGACTGCGGTTCAATCCTCCGGCATCCCATATGGTCCCCCAAGCCAGGAGCGATTTCTGAGTACATAGCTAGGAGTAACCCCTGAGTGTCACTGGATGTGGCCCAAAATAAACACAAAAAAAAAAAGAATTTGAATTTTAGGACTAGGGAATCTAATGCATCAATTTAGTGAGGGTTATGTCATTGTGCTACAAACACACACCCTTTGTTTATATATCAACTAATTTCTCTATTTTGCTTGATTTGACAGCTGGAGATATAGCCAATATCAATTTGTTCAAAGAGTATCTTCTTGGAATAGTAAAAGTCCCAACAAAAGAGCTGCTCGTCAAGAGATCTGGTATGGACCCTGGTTTATTACTTTCTAGTCCTACCCTTTTCCATTCACTTTCCTACAAGAGATATCTTGTAAGATATCTTGCAAGATATGCAAAAGAAAATTAGACCTGTTAATATGTTTTTCCAAAAGCTCCCAGATACCTCAAAAGTTTTGTCATGGCAGGTGGGGTGGGCAAAAAGAAAAAAGTTTTGTCACAAGCCTTTTAAGTCTTTATTATTATTATTATTATTATTATTATTATTATTAATTATTATTATTATTATTATTTGGTTTTGGTTTTGGTTTTTGAGTCATACCCAGCAGCGCTCAGAGGTTACTCCTGGCTCTACACTTAGAAATCGCTCCTGGTGGGCCGGGCGGTGGCGCTAAAGGTAAGGTGCCTGCCTTGCCTGCGCTAACCTTGGACGGACCGCGGTTCGATCCCCCGGTGTCCCATATGGTCCCCCAAGCCAGGAGCAACTTCTGAGCACATAGCCAGGAGTAACCCCTGAGCGTTACTGGGTGTGGCCCAAAAACCAAAAAAAAAAAAAAAAAAAAAAGAAATCGCTCCTGGCAGCCTCGAGGGACCATATGGAATGCCGGGATTCGAACCACTGTCCTGCGTGCAAGGCAAATGCCTTACCTCCATGCTATTTCTCCAGCCCCTTAAGTCTTCTTCTAAGACTATTTATATTGTCTTCTGATAGAGCAAAGAAAGCTCAAAACATAATTCATCTTTAGGGAAAAAATGGTGAAACCTCTAATAATAAATATGGCTATCCCTATTTCATTGTATTGCACTTTGTAAAATATTTCCTCAAATCTAGTTTGAGACTCATGATAACTCTACTAGTAGAGATACGCTATCTTATTATTTTCATTTGAAAGATAAGCAAATAAATTCACATCAGTTAAGAGATTTGCAAAAGCCACACAGCTAATAAGAACCACTACTGGAAGTCAAATCCAGATTCATTCACTGGAGAAAGAATAATGAGGTCAAATAAAGGCCCAAAGAAGATTCACAGAGTGGGAATAGTCTAGTTAAATTACTGTGACCTCTCAGATCTCAATTTTCTTGGATTAATATTGTTAATTCCAAGAAGTAGGAGTTCTATAAAAATTAAAGTACATGACCATAGTAAGCATTTGGTAGATATTAGTTTTCCTTCTCTTGCTCATCTTTTTTCCTAAGATTATGTAATATTCAAATTCTGTCCTAAACTTAATTATAATTTAAAATCTGATCAATGCTCTAAGTTTATATAACTTAATATTGGCTTCAGATCTCACATTTATTTAGTTTTACTATTTATGACAATCTATTTTGACTCATAGTTTTCTATCTAGAATGATGAATATAATAGATACACCACAAGACTCTAATGTATTCAGTGATATTTACATATAAACAACTCTTTAATTAATCCAATGAAATTTACACATAAAAATTTTGACAGAGGGGCCAGAGCAGTGGCACCTGCCATAAGGCGTCTGCCTTGCATGCACTAGCCTAGGACAGACCACGGTTTGATCCCCAGCGTCCCCCAAGCCAGGAGCAATTTCTGAGCGCATAGCCAGGAGTAACCCCTGAGCGTCACCGGGTGTGGGCCCCCCAAAAAAAATTTTTTTGACACAGCTGAATTTACAGGACCTCTTCCCCTCCTTCCCCCAACTCTGGTTTCCTTACTCACTACATTGGTTATCAGAGAATGT
This sequence comes from Suncus etruscus, assembly GCF_024139225.1. Taxonomy (NCBI): domain Eukaryota; kingdom Metazoa; phylum Chordata; class Mammalia; order Eulipotyphla; family Soricidae; genus Suncus; species Suncus etruscus. The sequence continues at coordinate 49,885,481 of NC_064856.1, forward strand.
ACACCATTTAGATAATCCCATCTGTGAGTTAAATTTAACCCATTGGAAAAAAATCATTGCAACATTTGTCTTTATGTTAAGTATTAGTTTTTTTCTTGTTATATTTTATTTCAGAGTCTGTGGATCAACATTCAGGAGCTATTCCTAGCTCAGTACTCAGAATGTATGGTACCTAGAACTGAACTAGGTCTTCTGCATACAAAGCTTATACTCAGCCAATTGAGCTATCTCTCTGGCTTCAGAGTTTTGGTGGGATTTGTTTATTTGGTTTTTTTGTTTGTTTTTTGGGTCACAACCCAGCATCGCTCAGGGGTCACTCCTGGCTCTGCACTCAGAAATTGCTCCTGGAAGACTCGGAGAACCATATGAGATGCCGGAATTTAAACCACCATCCTTCTGCATGCAAGGCAAAAACCCTATCTCCATGCTTTCTCTCCAAGCCCCTCCAGAGTGAATTTTTTTAAGTGTGTGTGTGCGTGCATGCAAGTGCATTTTTTTACTTTTTATTCTGAGCATAATGATACCTTTTATTAGAGCCAAAAAGTCTGAGACCAAAACCAATTCTGAACCTTCTTCTTTTTTTGTTTGTTTTTGTTTTTGCTTTTTGAGCCACACCCAGTGACACTCAGGTTACTTACTTCTGGCTATGCGCTCTGAAATTGCTCCTGGGTTGGGGGACCATATGGGATGCTGGGGGATCGAACCACAGTCCTTTGGTCCGTCATAGGTCAACTGCATGTGAGGCAAATGCCCTACTGCTGCACCACCACTCTGGCCCCTGATTCTTGCTTCTTAGAATTAGTTTTAAAGATAATATGTTCAGCCTCGAAGTGATTGTTTTCATTTAAGACAGTAATGAAAACTATTTCTTTTCTCCTGTAAGGGATCACAGGATGGTATCCTATCATTTTGCCTGAAGATGGGACTATACTTCATGGCTTGGATCTTATGCAGAAGATCGTGGGTGGTCTAGAACTCTCCATTTTCTTCACCCATCCTGGAGACAGAGAACGAGTGTTGGAAGCTGCTGAGCATTTGGGTTGGAACTCTGAGTATAAGCTGAAGGATCCAATCAAGATGGATTCTGAGAATGAGTCTGCCATTGTCACTATCTCTACCCCAAGGCTTTGGCTGCCTACTCATTGTGTGTTGCTTGCTGGCCAGACACATATTCATAAGAACACATACTGCTATCTCCGCTACAAGCTGTATGACCGTGAAGGCTTCTGGACCCCTTTGAAGAAGCCCAAGGAATGTACAAACAAAAAACTGGTCATGGTTACTTTCAAAGCATCCAAAAGAGCGGAAGTGACTAGGAGCCCATCATTGATTTGGTATTTCAGGGAGGAGCGTTTAGAGATCCAAGTGTGGCGGGCTTATGGCAACGATAGTGTGGAGAGACCCCACCAGACAGACACCTGGATTGGTTCAGCTTATGTGGACCTAGCCAGACTTGGGGAGAGGTCAGCAGGGACATTAACCATCAGTGGTAAGTGAAGAGGATCCTTTAGCATCTTTGCTTTGAGCATCTACTCTGCAACCAAGCCCTCTGTGAGATCCCCCCTTAGCTTTAATTTGATACTCCCAGCAATCCCTGAAATAGGTATACTCATGAAAATGAGTATATACCCAAGTTAGAAACTATTAAATATTATTTTCACTCTAGCTAAAGAGATTTCAAATACAAAGACTCACTGGTTGCATCAAAAAAGATTTTACCTAGTAGCAGTGAATATTGCTGGGGTCAGTACAATAAGAGGAGGGACAGTGGAATACAAAGCAAGTGCCTTGCACATGTATAGTATAAAATTAGTTTTTAATTTTACTGTGAGAAGTAGGAGGTTTGGAACACAATGTAGGATTAAGGATCAGACAAATATCTTTTTTTTACATGATACCAAAGGCTGTATATAACCATTTAAATCATCCATTTTCCTAAAATATCTTCATATCTAAGCTTTTATCTTCTTTGTAGCAAAGCCTTTTACAAACGTGATCTTTGATGTGTTTGTTAAATGAGAAAGTCTATCCCATCATTTTCTCGACCATCATTCAAGTTCCTTGAGAACAAATACACAGTTTTGCTGAGGTTTGGTATCTTCTCTCGTATGACATTTTCTTATTTTCTGCTTGTGATAAGCACAATATTTTATACATTGCATCAAGAAGAAAACACGTTAGCCCAAAACAGAAAAGGATAGAGGTTGTCTTTTATTGATATCTGCAAACCAATTGGCCTCAATGAGTCTAAGTAAAATTTAAAGTTCTGAAATAAATATTATTGCCACCTTCTTTCTAAGTCAGATCTTATTTTAACATCCAGCATGGTGTAAAGCATAGTATAAAGGTCATTTAGGTTTAAATCTGCATCCATTTATTGGACAAGTAGCATTGGCTGTTTACTTAACCTTTCTGAGATGATGGCACAGGCAAAACTCAACAAATGTGATTTTCAGGGCTGGAGAGATGGCATAGAGGTAGGGCATTTGTCTTGCATGCAGAAGGACAATGGTTCAAATCCTGGCATCCCATATGGTCTCTCAAGCCTGCCAGGAGTGATTTCTGAGCATAGAGCCAGGAGTAAACCCTGAAAGCTGCCAGGTGTGACCCAAAAACCAAAAAAAAAAAAAAAAAAAGTGATTTTCTTTCTTTCCACCTGCTACTACCTCCTACTTACCTCCCAAATGGTGTTCAAGGTTATCATCAAAGCAGTTTTTCCATATTTAGTTGGAGTAAATAGGCTAACTTAAAGGCTTTTTTCTAATGGAGAGAAAGAGAAAGAACTAGGAGAGCATGTAGAAGAGAAAATAGAGGGGCCGGAGAGATAGCATGGAGGTAGGGCGTTTGCCTTTCATGCAGAAGGTTGGTGGTTCGAATCCCGGCATCCCATATGGTTCCCCAAGCCTGCCAGGAATGATTTCTGAGCGGAGAGCCTGGAGTAACCCCTGAGCGCTGCGGGTATAACCCAAAAAAAAAAAAAAAAAAAAGAGAAAATAGATTACTCCTAATTTCATTAAATATTTTCAGAGACTTACAAGTTGCCCCTAACCACTATTCCTTACTGTAACAGCTCTGTCCTAGAGGTCATTTGACTTTGGCTTTAAAAAACAGTGAAAAGATGGGGCCCGAGAGATAGCACATCGGTAGGACATTTGCCTTTCACGCAACCAATACAGGACAGATGGATTCAATTCCTGGCATCCACATGGTCTCCTGAGTCTGCCAGGGGCAATTTCTGAGCTCACATCCTGGAGTAACACCTGAGCATGGCTGGGTGTGACCCCCCCCCCCAAAAAAAAATAGTGAGAAGACCAGAGCAATAGTGCAGCGGATAAGGTGCTTGCCTTGTATATGTGACCAATGTTCCATACCCAGCATCTCATACATAAGGTTACCCAAGCCCTGTCAGAAGTGATTCCTGAGTACAAAGCAAGGAGTTCTCCTGAGCACTGCTGAGTATGACTCAAAAACCAAAAAAATAAAATCTCACTAGTTTCCATTATTAGGTCATGTGTTATGAAAGTGGTGTTAAAAAATACATTGTATACTAACTTGACCATTTCTTTTATGAACTGGCATATCGAGGCTGAAGACCTGTTAAAGGAGAGAAAATCAATAACATCCTCAGCATCTCAAAGATCAGGGAGTGTTCTTGTTTTCTGTTCACTCAGCTCACATTTTTCCATCCTCTTTCAGGTGTGTATCCTCTGTTTGGAAGAAATGCTTCTAATCTCTCAGGAGCTGCTTTGCGTGTTCATGTAGTTCTATCCTCTCGGGCCTCACGTACTGGGCCTGTTCATGAGGTGGACTACCTGGACTGCAGCAGCCATAGTGAGTCTGAGCAGCTCCCCTGTGGAAACAATGAGATCCAGCTCTCTCCACAACATGAGCACCAGAAATCTTCTGCCTCTGTCCAAGTCCCAAGCAACAGCAGCTCAACGGAAGTCAGCCAGGAGCAACCTGCCGAGTTGAAGGGGACTTTCACAGTCAGTATTCTGGTAGAAAGAGCTATGCACTTGAGCTTGAAAGGTACGTACGTGTTCTTTGCTCACTTATCCCAGACCATGTGTCTGACCCCTCAGAACATATAGGCCTGTTTTCACACATCTTTCAAATAATAAGATATCTAAGAATATTTAGTTTTAGGAAGGACCAGGGGACCTTCCAAATTGTACTAAGGGAATGAACTCAGGGTCTTTGTAGGGGCCTGTGAGGTGGCGCTAGAGGTAAGGTGTCTGCCTTGCAAGTGATAGCCAAGGAAGGACCGTGGTTCAATCCACCGGCGTCCCATATAGTCCCCCCAAGCCAGGGGCGATGCTTAGCCAGGAGTAACCCCTGAGCATCAAATGGGTGTGGCCCAAAAATAAATAAATAAATAAATAAATAAATAAATAAATAAATAAAGGGGGTCTCTGCAGAGCTGTCTTGCAATTTAGCCCTTTAGGCTATCTCCCTGGCCCCAAAACTTAATTATCTTAATAATTTTCATTTTTCTAAACCCTAGAAGCAACATGAAAACTCTTTTGAACTTATGTAAACCTTGCTAGTTACTCTAATTTTGCTTTTCAAATTCCCAGTTAAGAATATGAATCAGGGGGGCCAGAAAGATAGCATGGAGGCTGGGCATTTGCCTTGCATGCAGAAGTACAGTGGTTCGAATCCCGGCATCTCATGGTCCCCCAGCCAAGAACGATTTCTGAGCGCATAGCCAAGAGTAATCCTGAGCGTCACCGGGTGTGTCCCCCACAAAAAAAAATAATATGAATCAGTTTATATAAATCTTTTCTTTATCTACCATCAAATCATCAGATCCAGTTCATTGTTCTCTTTTGTTTTTGTTTTGGGGCCACACCCAGTGACACTCAGGGGTGGGGTTACTCCTGGCTATGCACTCAGAAATCGCTTCTGGCTTGGGAGACCATATGAGACGCCCAGGGGATTGAACCGCGTTCCATTCTGGCTAGTGCAGGCAAGGCCTTACCACTTGCGCCACCACTTTGGCCCTTAGTTCATTGTTCTCTTACATTTCTCTTAGATCTTTCCCTCTGTATGTCTACCAATTCATTTTGTCTTTATTATGTTCCTTAAACTAAGGGCTTTAACATTAGACTCATAATCTCCAAGAGACTTGAGGATAAAAGTCAGTGTTAGTGGGACTGAGAGTTAGATAGTTCAGTAGACTAAGCATATGTTTTACATGCAAAACCCTTGAGTTTGATCTCTGGTACTTCAAGAGCACCAAGCACCATTGGATGTTGCCTCAAAACAAAAGTTGAAATTAGTGAATTAGAATAGAAAAACAATTGTGTTTTTATTATCTAGTAATTAAAATATAATATTTCTTCAATATTCCTTGGTAACATTAATAGTGATGTCACAATAGAAATTAGATATTTCTCTATTCTGTTATGGTTACTGTAGATACCTTGTAATGCCCATTTTTACTGATCTTTGTTTCAAAATTACAGTATCTATTAAACCTATAGTAGAGTGTTCAATAAATAGAGAACTGACACCAGTTTTTAATGTTTTGCTATTATCAATGTAATTGTACTTATTTGCCTCTGTATTTTACATTAAGCATTTTATTAAAGCTTTGTTAAAGGTAGTCCTTAGGCACAGAGATTTCTACCATACTTTTATTCTTAAAATCTTCCTTAAAAATATTTTTTTTTTTGGTTTTGGAGTCACACCTGGCAGCGCTCAGGGTTACTCCTGGTATGCATTAGAAATCTGTGAATCACTTCTCAGTTTTCTTCTTTCTGTTGACATAGCTCAGAATAAACACCAGGGTGGATATCTCCTTTCTAATCCTCTCACTTTCTGATTCCCCACCTTGCTTATGTAGTCACCCTCCAGTTCCCCCAAGGTATTTCTGTGTCTGTTGGCAATGACATGGGACCTGGCCATCATTTCTCTCAATTGGGAATTAGAAGACTGGATTCTGGTCCTAATTGAGCTGTTGAGGTAAAAGGTTACCCAGTTACCTTTTATTTAGTTTGATGCCCACCAAGACCATCTCTAAAATTCTCTTTAGTGCTAAGTCTCTAACTATGCAGCAATGGGCAACATATATCAGCCTATCAGTTATAACTTGTCAACCCTTGTGAAAGTATATACTTCCTTAGTATGCACATTGATTTTCCTTCCACATTCAATGGTATTTTTAATCTCTCATTTTTTGGAATCCTCTTTGGATGGGACAGGAGTATTGGGAATCAAACCCAGGTCCTCAAAAATGAGTGGCATAATTATCTGCCCTTGAACCATCTAACTGCCTGAAGCTACTTCTCTTGAATAAGGAAACAGGCTTTAGTACTAATGATTCACACAGAGCTCTAAACTTTGAACTTTGCCTTCAGCAAAGCTTAATCACTGCTGGTTTTGAAAACAAAAGAACTCCCTGGATACCCTGGATACTTTTGTTAGAAAAAATCTGGGGTGAGGGGAGAGATAGCATGGAGGTAAGGCATTTGCCTTTCATGCAGAAGGACGGCATCCCATATGGTCCCCTGTGCCAGCCAGGGGCGATTTCTGAGCATAGAGCCAGGAGTAGCCCCTGAGCACTGCTGGGTGTGACCCAAAAACCAAAAGAAAAAGAAAAAGAAAAATCTATGGGGAACCTTCCTTTAAAACTCAGCATCATACTTACCTGGCAGGGGAGATACCATAATCACGAAGGTGGTTTTCCCAGGGTGAGGCTTAGCCATTGCACTCCGGATGTGCTGACTCCTGCAAAAAAAGATTAAAAAAAGAAGAAAAAAAAAACAACTCAGCATCAGTAGTGTGTGTGTGTGTGTGTTGGGTCACACCTGGCATCAGTAGTGTGTGTGTGTGTGTGTGTGTGTGTGTGTTGGGTCACACCCGGCAGTGCTCAGGGGTTATTCCTGGCTCGATGGTGGGTGTGTGTGTATGTGTGTGTGTGTGTGTGTGTGTGTGTGTGTGTGTGTGTGTGTGTGTGTGTGTGTGTGTGTGTGTGTGTGGTTTTTGGGTCACACCCGGCAGTGCTCAGGGGTTATTCCTGGCTCCATGCTCAGAAATTGCTCCTGGCAGGCACAGGGGACCATATGGGATGCTGGGATTCGAACTGATGACCTCCTGCATGAAAGGCCTTACCTCCATGCTATCTCTCCGGCCCCGCATCAGTACTTTTATGATTTGTACACTTAGACTCGGCAGGGCAGGAATCCTATTTTATTATAAATGAGGCAGTTAAGGAACAGAGTTTTCAATGATTTGAGGTAATTACATAAGTTATATCTTATTAAAAAATCATTTTTAGGGGGCCGGAGAGTTAGCATGGAGGTAAGGCGTTTGCCCTTCATGCAAGAGGTCATCGGTTTGAATCCCGTCGCCCCATATGGTCCCCCGTGCCTGCCAGGAGCAATTTCTGAGCTGGAGCCAGGAATAATCCCTGAGCACTGCCGGGTGTGACCCAAAAACCACAAAAAAAAAAAAAAATCATCTTTAGAATTAGCAGCTGTCTTTAACCTAGCCTAGCAAAGAGTGGGTGGCACTGTTAGTTCCCGTAGCCCTCTGTGCTAATGGTGTAGTCTTTCTTCTTACCGGGTTATAATTATCTGTGTTTGTCTCCCCAGTTCAGAAACCCAAAATCTGACTCATCTGTGCCTCTGTGCCACAGAGTCAGTTAGTGTTAGTTTAATACAGCTGCACTAAATTTTGATTAGCATGTGAATTGAGGCATTTATTGAGGGGAAACTTTTTTCTTAGTATGACAGTTAACTAGAATTATTACAGTGAGGAAAAATCCAGAGTAGAATTCTAGACATTCGAGGTATTCATGGTATCCCAACATTAGAACACGAGGCATCTGATGAGTATTTCATTTTACCTCTTTCTCAGTTTCTTTCCTTTTGAAATAGAGATAGAGACCCCTGTCTTGTCTTGGTATTGGTATCTGCACAATTTCAAGAGTAAGAAAATAGTTTATATGTTATAAAGTATCTACATATGAGAAGTTGTTTTCAGTTGGTAAGTTGGTTCTTTTCCTGTTTCTGTTTTAGAGGGCTACCCAGGAATGTTGTTTTGAGGACCATGTAATGCTGGAGATCAAATCTGTGGTTCCTGCATAAAATAACTCTATCCTTTTGATCTATCTCCCCATCCAAGAAATTGTAGGGAAGCTAGGATGGTATTTATTTGTTTTGTTTTTGGATCATACCCAGTTGTGCTTAGGACTTACTTCTGGCTCTATACTAAAGAATTACTCTTGGTGATTCAGCCAGAACCATATGGGGTACTGGGGATCAAACCTAGGTTGCCTGTGTACAAGGCAAGTGCCATACCCATTGTACTATTTCTCCAGCCCCAGGGAGTTGTTATTTTGGTTGATTTAAGGCTTTTATGCCACATCCAGCTTACTCTTGGCTCCATACAGTGGTGTCACTTCTGGCATTGCTCAAGGAATTATTTGGGATGTTGGATCAAAGTTGGGTTGGCTGGGTCCAGGGCAAGTGCCTTATCTGCGGTACTATCCACCGTTATTATTTTAATCTCGCTAAAACAGTTATTCTTGGTCATAAAACTACTTTTGATACATACTACAACATAGGAAATTCAGTGAAAACACATAAAACCATAAAGCTGATTCATCTCACATTTTTATAAGTGTGCTGAACATGTGTCCCAACCCTGTGGGAGGTCTAGTGGCTTTCTTCTGGCCTGCATCCAAAATCTTTTCTGAACTTGACCTTTTCCAAAAATGTAAACAGGTCCCACTGACTTTCTGACCACAAAGGAAAAGCCAGAGAAACCTGATAGACCTGCTCTCCCAAGCAGATTTCCTAATCACCTCCCTCTTTGGCTGAAGTGTTTATGCTTCAGTCTGAGCAAAGAACAATTTTCTTAAAAAATTATAATAATCGTTTGGTTTCAAGGACTCTAGAAAATAACTTCAAAAATAACAAACCTGGGGCCAGAGAGATAGCATGGAGGTAGTGTGTTTGCCTTGCATGCAGGACAGTGGTTCAAATCTCGGCATACCATATGGTCCCCCGAGCCTGCCAGGAGCAATTTCTGAACGTTGAGCCAGGAGCAACTGCTGAGTGCTGCCGGGTGTGACCCAAGAACCAAAAAACAAAAACAAAAAACCTCCAACTGGATGGTCAGCCTGTAGAGGAGTATGAGAGAGAAGTCTGAGCAGTATTATATACAAAGAGAATGAAGAATAGTTGGAGTCAGCAGGGACTGGGTCCATATCTGCTTTGTACAAGGACTCCTTACCAAGATACTCAGGAGTCATGAGATGTCATAGAACTTTATTGTGAGGAGGAATTTTGAGAGTATTAGCCTGAGAGGAAACTATTGTCTGGATAGCCAAAATGAAGGACCCATATGCCACAGTAAATCAGTGGTGCATCTAGAAACCCTCTGCTGAACTTTTCTCCAATGAAGACCAAACAGTAGTCAACAAATGTTTAATAAAGAGCCTTTGCCTATTCTACATTCAAGGAACTCTCAGTTTAGTGATAACACTGACACACTGACTATTGTAGAATACTATGCATAGCGGTAGACTCTCTTTAGTGGAAATAGTTAGTGAAAGATAAAGACAGCTGAGGATGAGATCAACTTTACCTAATAGGTAAAGTGACTGTAGGTTTAGAGAAACAGGGAAGTAGAAAGAAAATAGTTAGAATCCACATCCAGAATTTTTTCTGTAGATCAGTGTTTCCAAAACTATGGGATACTATGACCAAGCCCCAAATGTGGGGTTGCTTACTTTCATTTGTTCCCTTAATGAGGGTAGATTTCAGGGCTAGAGATACTACACATGTTTTGTACTCTCCCAATCCCAGTTCAATCCCTGGTACTGCATTTGACCCCTTGAACATGCAGGATAAAGTCTTGAGCACTGTTTGACCACTGGGAATGGCCCAAACAAAAACGAGGAAGAGGAGGAAGAAGAGAAAGGAGCAAGAGGAAGATTTCCAAGCGAGCACTCGAGTAGATTTTTTTCTCTATACAGGGGTTTGTAAGTAAAATAAATTTGTGAAGTTAAGCTCCAAGATTATATCAATTATGTCTAAAATAAACTATTTTCTACCTTTCTCTTTCCTTCACCCATAATCTCATTTTAAAGCTAAATGAGATTTTAGGGAATAGAGAGCTAGTCTATATTATAAATAATCTCTATTATTCAGCATTGTCAAAAAAAAACCGGTACTCTGGGGCCAGAGAGATAACATGGAGGTAGGGCATTTGCCTTGCATGCAGAAGGATGGTGGTTTGAATTTCGGCATCCCTTATGGTTCCCCGAGCCTGCCAGGAGCAATTTCTGAGTGTAGAGCCAGGAGTAACCCCTGAGCGTTGCTGAGTGTAAACCCCCACCTCCCCCAAAAAAAACCTAAAACAAACAAAAAAAACAGTACTTTGATGAAAGTGTTATATATCTTCACTGTACAATATACTAAACACTAGGTACATATGACCACTGAACTCTTGAAATACAATTAGTACAACTAAGGAATTACATTTTCTCTTTTAGAAAACGGAAGTGCAGGAAATGGGCCACACTCAAAGGTGCTGGACCACACCTGACAAGTGCTCAGGGTTCACATACAGTGGTGCTCAGGAGACCACATGTGGTACTAGAGATTGAACCAGGGCCAGCCGTATGCAACACAAGTGCCTTACCTCAAGGCTGTACTATCTCTCCAATCCCAGACTTAATTCTTATTTTACTTAATTTTTATTTGAAAACTACATATACTTGCTTATCTTGTTAGACAGCTTAGTTAACAATCTAGTATGACATTTCATCTTCATTTTACATGTTACTTAACTGGTTTTTTTTTTTTTTTGGTTTTTGGGCCACACCCGGCGGTGCTCAGGGGTTACTCCTGGCTGTCTGCTCAGAAATAGCTCCTGGCAGGCACGGGGGACCATATGGAACACCGGGATTCGAACCAACCACCTTTGGTCCTGGATCGGCTGTTTGCAAGGCAAACGCCGCTGTGCTATCTCTCCGGGCCCTTAACTGGTGTTTTAATTATTTGTTGACATATGTTATCTACTATTATTTTAATCCATATTTTAGGAGGCGTGAGTATCATATACCCTACCGAAGGAAGCAATAGCCTACATAGTTCTTCAAGTCCCATAGGATGTATGACAACTGTTAGTCATTTGATTCTCTTCAAGTCCTGAATTCTGTGGTTGTCTTTTTTTTACCTGTCAGTCTGTCATTCCACAAGTACCAGGTGATAAAATAAATAATTTCTCACTTATGAACTATGCTTTGGAAAGATATTTTTAGTAGCAAAAAAAGACAATTGAATAATTTTTGATACAGGAAATAGCTTACTTAAGCAAAGACTCAAAAGATAGGAAAGAACGTGGATTCTGCCTATAATCGTATAATAAATGGCTTCCAGGACATTATTTTGGAGTATTTTGAAACACGGTCACTCCTTTCTGTCCTTTTTCAGGGAGCCCCTTGACCAAGCGGAAAGTATCAGTACCCAGTTGTTGTGTGTCCTTTGTGACAGCTGAGGAGTCGTCACCCATCTACACCCAAGTGATTAAAAACACTGATTCTCCCATCTGGAATTTTCAACAGCAGTCAAGGTGTGTATTTCCCTGTCAGCCTTCCAGAATCTCTCTTTTGTCGCAAAAGACATACTCAGAGCAAGGAATATAACAGGCACAACGATTTTGAGCAGAACTGGAAAATACGTCTCTTATCAAGCAGCTCTTTAATCCTAGTGTTTATAAATTCACATTCTAGCAGTGGTTTAAAGGTTTTACTCTGGTGTTTTAACTCAGTACAACTCAAAAGCTGTTCAGTGAAGACATTCTTTGAGCTTGGCTCTATTCTAAACACTCGAATTAAAGACTTAAGATGTCATAAGTATTGAAGACTTCATGGTCATTCTGTGAAAAATACAAATGAAAAATTGCAATAAAATGGACAATTGCTAGAAGAGAAGTAAAGAGGATACTGATGTAGCTCAGAAGAAAGCTTATTCAGGGCCATCTGGAACACCTTGACTAAGTATCAAAATTTTTAAGTTACCTAGATTAAAACAGAATTCTTCTCAGGCAATTCTATGAATTGTAGCACCCTTGGAAAATATTTGTAGTACAATGTAAAGAATCTGGGCTTTGAAACTAGAGAAATTTGACCTCCTGCCTTGTCTGATTCATTAACTGTGTAAGCAAATTAAATAACATCTCTTGAATTTCAGATTCCTCATCTGTATCATGGGAGTAATTTTACAAGGTTCTCATGAAGTCCAAATTAAGTGACATTTGGGAAAATTACTTCAGACTTAGTAGGTGCACCACAAATAATAGCTCTCCTTGGGAAGGCTCAGAAAAATAGAGGGCTATTGTGCCAATCTTGTTGCAATGCTGTTCAGAGTTAAAAGATTAGATGCGGGCCCGGAGAGATGGCACAGCGGCGTATGCCTTGCAAGCAGCCGATACAGGACCTAAGGTGGTTGGTTCGAATCCCAGTGTCCCATATGGTCCCCTGTGCCTGCCAGGAGCTATTTCTGAGCAGACAGCCAGGAGTAAGCCCTGAGCACTGCCGGGTGTGGCCCCCAAAAAACAAACAAACAAACAAAAAATTAGATGCTCTCTGCAATGGTCATCTTTTTTTTGTTTCTGTTAACCTCTCTCAGCATTAAAACTGAATCCTGAAACTGGAGATATAGTACAGTGGGTAAGGTGCTTGACTTCATGTGACTGACCCAAATTCAATCTCTTGTTCCTTCACGAATCACCAGCACTGAACCCTAAATGCAGAATCAGAAGTAAGCCCTAACACAAATGGGTATGGCCCCAGAACAAACTGACAAAAAAAAGTCAATTTAATTACTAATTATTACAGCTCTATTTTTTACATTGTCACCTTTTATAAAGTTTTATTCTTTTTTTGTTTTTTTGTTTGGTTTTTGGGCCACACCCGTTTGACACTCAGGGGTTACTCCTGGCTATGCGCTCAGAAATCACCCCTGGCTTGGGGGGAATCATATGGGACGCCAGGGGATCGAACCACTGTCTGTCCTATGCTAGCGCTTGCAAGGCAAACACCTTACATCTAGCGCCACCTTCCCGGCCTCATAAAGTTTCATTCTTATCTACCAATTATAACACCTTACCCTTTGTCTAATCTATATTCTGACACTTTTTTTTTTGGTTCTTGGTTTTTATTTTTTGGGTCACACCCAGCAGCACTTAGGGGTTACTCCTGGCTCTATGCTCAGAAATTGCTCCTGGCAGGCTCAGGGGACCATATGGGATGCTGGGATTCGAACCACTGTCCTTCTGTATGAAAGGCAAACGCCCTACCTCCATGCTATCTCTCCGACCCCAATATATTCTGACACTTTTTAATTTCTACTTGAGTCTTATCAATTCCTTGCATGCTCATGCTTTGAAATTTGAGGGACAGTTTAGCATTATCTATGGTGAGCCACTGGAAATTAGAGAAATTATTGCCATGGAAGTCAAAGCCATTTATCTAAATATCAAATATGCTTCAAAAAGCAGAAGACCAGAAGCTACTGCTTCTGGTTGAAAGTACTTTGTTCTTTCAGACCCCAAAGAATTTGAATTTTAATAGTCCTAATTTCATCCCTTTATTTATAGTTGTTGAAACTACAGATCTCTCAGAGGTCACATGGTATGTAACAGGCAAGATAGAAGAAAAAAAACTGGGGCATTGGTGTTGAGAAATGTTCACTAGTGAGAAGATGGGTATTACCCAAAGACAATAGAGATGAGGGCTGGAAGGACCAGCCCACGATATGAAACTTACCACAGTGTGGTGAGTTCATGTAGAGAAATTACTACACTAATAACTATCATGACAGTGGTAGTGAGTGAGAGAAATAGAATGTCCCCTCTAATACAGGTAGGGGGTGATAGAGGAAGGAAAAGGGGGGGCATTGGTGATGGGAAGGTCGCACTGGTGATAGGAAGTGTTCTTTTTTTATAACTGAAACCCAACTACTAACTTGTTTGTAATCATGATCCTTAAATAAATATATTATAGGGCTTGTAGAGATAGCACAGCGGTGTTTGCCTTGCAAGCAGCCAATCCAAGACCAAAGGTTGTTGGTTCGAATCCCGGTGTCCCATATGGTCCCCCGTGCCTGCCAGGAGCTATTTCTGAGCGGACAGCCAGGAGTAACCCCTGAGCACCACCAGGTGTGGCCCAAAAACAAAAACCAAAAAAATAAATAAATAAATAAATATATTATTAAAAAAATGGGTATTAAAACATTGTATGACTGAACCTCAATCATGAACCACTTTGGTGGTTTTTGGTGGGTTTTTTGTTTGTTTTGGGGGGGGTTGTTTTGTTTTGGGCCACACTCAGCGGTTACTCAGGGGTTACTCCTGGCTCTGGACTTGGGGCACCATATGGGACGCTGGGAATCGAACCCAGGTCTGTCCTGGGTCAGCTGCATACACGGCAAACACCTTACTGCTGTGCTGTCACTCCAGCCCAATCATGAACAACTTTGTATCTGTTCCTCATGGTGATTCAGTTTAAAAATTTTAGTAAACTCTTTTTTTAAAAGGATTAGAAAGAGTAAGTAATAGTAGGTGAATATTGTTCCATTTGGCAGGCAAGAAAACAATGACACTTAATGCTTAGGGAACTTTGAAAGCAGTAGAGTGGAGCACATTGTCTCACTTTGGCAGTTTGTCTCACTTTGGTCCTGAGAATAGGCTCTCTTCTTGCCCTATGTTTTCCTCACCTGGAACTTCTGAATCTACGTAACTTAAAGCTATACAATGTGCATCATATAAAATGCATTAGCAGTGCTCTGTTTATTCCAAAGTAATGTTTATATTTAGTATGAAAATTGGGCACTTATTATCTTAGTACATTTCTGCTGCATGCTATAGCTTGAAATCAGGCAAACTGCTATTCAGTGTCCAATCCTGTCTCTTACTTCCATGTGACCTTGAGAAAAATTACTTCACTTCTCAGTTTCGCTTTATCATAAAATAGAATTATGCCCTTGTAGGTTTTTGTGAAGATTATTTCTACATGAAGCACTTGGCAGCATGTTTTAGCCCCATCGTTTTTAGCCTCATCTCTTCTATTCATTACATGTTAAGTACTGTACGTGGTCCCTTCCTTGTCTTGAAAAAAGCTTGAAACTGGTGGGAGGTGCAGAATCCTACATCGGGATGTGTCCTTGTTTGCCTATTTTCAGGTTCCTCACTGTTCGACCACCCCATCATTTAGGTAGTCTCTGAGCTTCCTTTCCCCTCATTTTAACTAAAGAATAAAATACATTCTAGTTAAATGGAAATATTAGGAAAATACTTCACCAGCTACAAAATTTTCTTCAACTCTTAAATTTAATTCTACAAAAACTTTGTATACTGTTGATTTATGGAGGGTATTTTTCTTAATAGGCTATCAAAAGAGCTTCTTCTGGACCCAAAACAAACATTGGTCTTCAAAGTTTGGCATAAAGGAGGTATGCACTCTATCCTGTAAATACTTATCTGGTGATTAAGAAAACTTATATCCTATTGATAATTTATATTTCTTTTCACTTTGGGTATTTTTTTGTTTGTTTGTTTGTTTTGGTTTTTGTTTTAGTTTTTGGTTTTTGGGTCACACCCGGCAACGCTCAGGGGTTACTCCTGACTCTGCTCAGAAATCGCCCCTGGCAGGCACGGTGGAGGGGGGGACCATATGGGATGCCAGGATTCAAACCACCGTCCTTATGCATGGAAGGCAAACGCCTTACCTCCATGCTATCTCACCGGTCCCTTCTTTTCATTTTGTAACCAAGAATATCTTGGTATTGTTGATACTGGAGAAGTATTTATGTGTTAAAAATATCTGTCATTCTCTATTATTATAATTACTAGAAATAATACTGTTGTGTTCAGTTAGTACCGGAATCCAGATACATTTGAATCTTTCCAATTATGTCAGATAGCCATAAATATAACAGCTGATCCTATATATAAGTGATTTTATTTTATATTCATATTACAATGTTTTCTCTTCTGTGAATGTTGGCTTATCAAGCAAAGCCCAGCTTTTTCTGTCAGTACATAAAACTAAGTCTCATTTATCCTTACTTGGTTTTTACCTTTCTTCCATTTTTTTGTTATTGTTGTTGGTGATGGTGGTAGTGAATTGTGTGTGGAACAAAATATTTACTGAATGAAATTTAATGAGATGTGAGGATGAGAAAGAATAGGACCATATTCAAGAGAATACAGGCTTGAAAAGCCAGCAAGCAAACAAGCGTGTCCTTTTTTATTTTAAGAACTTTTCTAGAAAGAGATGCTGATACCATACTGGATTTTACAACCTGCTACCATTTATTAAGAGGCATAATAGAGCAGTTATAAGAACATAGGCTCTGCAGCCACATTCTTTGGAATCAACTATCAGTTATGTCCCTTACACTGTAGTCTTGCTATAGGGAAGGAAGTGCCCATTCAGGACCAAAGACCCAATATACGGTGGTTCCTTTGATCCACACAGGAAAGAATTCAGCATGAGTCAGAAAAATTATATAGAAAATATTTGTTAAGGACTATGAAGAGCAATGTGCTGTAACAGTCAGTCTATATTATAGCATGTTCCAGGGAGAGTAGCACCATCTACACAAAAGTCTAAATAAATGCTTCCTGCAATCTAGGTTGTTTCAATTTGTTAATGCTGGGAGCCAGAGAGATAGTACAGTGGGTAAGGTGCTTACCTTATATGTGGCAGGCCCAGGTTGGATCCTCAGCATCTCAAAAGGTCCCCAGGCACCACCAGGAGTAATTCTTGAGTACAGACCCAAGAGTAACCCCTGACCACACCTGAGTATGGCCATCTTTCTAAATAATTTTAATAAAAATTATCTTACTTCACAAAAAATATAAAGTAGGCAAATAAAGGAATCTCTGTACGGGACATCTAACTCATTTGCAGTGTCAGAGAGGGCTTCCTGAGGAGACTTTAGCTGAGCAATGAAGGAGCAGAATGTTCAGTAGATGGAGGAGACAGCAGGTACCAAAGCCTAGAGTAAAACAGTAAAAGAAAAGTTCAGAACAAAAGCTGCAAATGGAGGTGGTGGATCATAATTCTAAATTTGATGTTGTTTGAATCTGCAAAATAATTCTTTATCTTAATCCTCAGTTAATCCTCAGTTTAGCTATATTTCTCCTCAAGTGTGTTTTGGATATAATACTTGGACATTAGGCAGAACACTCGGAGCATTACTTCATGCCCCAATACTTAATACTTAACACCCCAATCTTGGGAACACAGCTTCAGGCATTCCTATAATCAAACACTGTTCAAACTGAAATAAATCTTAAATCAAGATCAATACTTCTCATTGGATATATAAACTTGGACAGAAGAAATTTGGATATTATGTTTCTAAGTCAGAGCTGTGCACATATTTGCTCTCTTAGCATGCTGCTTCTCTTCACCCCAGTAGCTTGTCCAGTTCACTTGTGCTTTCAGGTTTGGATTTTATCAAGTATAAAGTCAAGTGAGAAGATATTTTGCACATATGAGGAATGGAAGGGAACATAAAAATGACTACTACCTGTCTCAGCTTTTAGGTATAAAGAAGTATAAAGCAGAGCCAACAGTGAAACATTCAGGCAGAGTGTGATGTGTTAGCTGTCACCAGCAGCGTGCTCAAAAAGTTGTAGGAAGCTCCTTCCAAATATTTGTGTTCCTTAGTTAGCAGATTGGCAGTTGACAGCTATGTTTATGTTAAGAGGATTCAACTTTTGATGGTTTGTGTAAAGGATGGAACCTGTACAAAGTTAGAACTTAGATTGATAGGAACCCTTTTTTGTACCCAACTAATACATACATGAATGAATGGACAAGAAGCAATGAGTTAGGATCAAAGGTCATTACATAAATGCTTTCCAACCAAAATCAGATATTCTCAGTTGTTTGGGCAACCCTCCTACAGCCAAGAAGAGAACCCAGGCTTACTTTGTACCCCTTATGGGCTTTCTAGGAAATATATGTGTATATTAACAGAAAAATGTAAACTATAGAGAAATATAAATGAAAAATGAAAATCCCTTAGATTGAGAGATTGATGATTGTTCAGATCTCTTTTGAATTCAATATGCTGAGGAAAGCCATTGGTGTTTTGCTTTTGTTTGTATCAAGAGGTATTAGTCCAAGGCCATAGAGATAGTACAGTAGGTGGAGTATTTGTCTTAGACATGACTGACCAGGTTTGATTCCATCTATGCTTCTAAGCACCTTCTATGCTTCCCTGAGCCTTGCCAGAGCACAGAGACATGAGTAGGTCCTGAGCACTGCTGGGTGTGACCCAGAAAGAGAGAGGAGGAAGGACAGAAGAAAGAGTAGAAAGGAAAGGAGGAATGGGAGAGGGAGTGAGGAAGGAGGAAGGAAGAAAGGAAGGAAGGGAGGGAGGGAGGGAAGGAGGGGAGGAGGGAGAAGAGGGAAAGGATGAATTAACCTTCCAGCATTTTTCTGCCATAAAGAAAAAGGGGATTCATATAGTAAAAGCTGACTGCAATTGTCATTTTATTTTCTCTCTTGATTCAGTTACTGGACCACCAGTTCTCTGAGTCAGTGTCTTTATGTGTGACCTTTGATTTCAGTGGTAGGACATGCCAAGCCAAACCACTCAACTCTTTTTTTCCCCCACAGATGAAGAAAGGGTGATTGGCTTTGCCTCGGTAGACCTCTCCCCACTTCTTTCAGGCTTTCAGTTTGTATGTGGGTGGTATAACATCACAGACTTCAGTGGAGATTGCCAAGGGCAGATCAAAGTTGCTGTGTCCCCTTTGGAGAGCTTGACACACTTCAAAGAAGAAAAACAAGCAAGACGTGGGGTGGAGACCCATGGAGCACAGGTATGTATCCTAATTCACATCTTTAGCCTGTGTGAAAATCATTTATTTGTTGGTACCTGCAGCTTACAGGACATAATTTATAAGTGTTCTAATGATTATAGGATATTTTATTTTGTCATGACCATTGTACAACTCAATATATCAAAAGCCACTGAGTTAAGCCCTTTCAAAGGATAAATTCTTTTTTTTTTTTTTTTTTTTTTTTTTTGGTTTTTGGGCCACACCCTGTGACGCTCAGGGGTTACTCCTGGCTATGCGCTCAGAAGTTGCTCCTGGCTTCTTGGGGGACCATATGGGACGCCGGGGGATCGAACCGCGGTCCGTCCTAGGTTAGCGCAGGCAAGGCAGGCACCTTACCTCCAGCGCCACCGCCCGGCCCCAAAGGATAAATTCTTATACATGTTAATTTTATGTCTTTTTTTTAAATGTATGACATTGGGGATAAAACACAAGATTACATACATGTGCAGCGTATCACTCTTCCAGCCTATCTTAATTTTTTTTTGTTTTTTTTTTTTGTTTTTTGTTTTTTTGGGCCACACCCGTTAGATGCTCAGGGGTTACTCCTGGCTACACGCTCAGAAATTGCCCCTGGCTTGGGGGGACCATATGGGACACCGGGGGATCGAACCGTGGTTCTTTCCTTGGTTAGCGCTTGCAAGGCAGACGCCTTACCTCTAGCGCCACCTCGCCGGCCCCCTATCTTAATTTTTTAAACAAAGTAAGGTTAGTTGCAGTGTGAACTCTGAAACCATTATTTGAACTTTTAAAAACATCCATGACTTTAAAATGATCAGTCTTTAATTTAGAAAAAAATAGGAGAGAGGAAATATAAACAAATCTTTTTTTAAACATTTCTTTCTTTTTTTTTTTTTTTAAGTTTTTTGGGCCAAGTTTTTCTGGCTCTGCGTTCAGGAATCGCTTCTGGCAAGCTCGAGGGACTGACTATATGGGAAGCCAGAGATTGAACATGGGTCTATCCCAGGTCAGCAGCATGCAGGGTGAATGCCCTACTGCTATGCTATCAGTCCAGCTTCCATAACATTTATTTTTTAATTTTTTGGGGAGGAAGGTATTGTGCCTCACCTGTGGTGCTCAGGAAATTATATGCCCTGCTGGTAATCTAACGGGGGTCAGCCACTCACATACAAACACCTTAACTCCTGTCTGTTTCTCTGGCCCCACTATATAAATAACTCTTTCAAGGAATTTTGTTCTTGTTGTTGCTGCTGTTGTTGTTTTTGGACCACAGCCAGAGGCACTTGGGTTATTCCTGACTGTGCTCAGAAATCACTCCTAGCAAACTTGGAACCATATGGGATACCAGGGATCGAACCTGGGTCAGCCACGAGCAAGGCAAATGCCCTCCTTACCCACTGTGTTATCACTCCGGCCCTTCTTTCAGGAAATATTACTATAAAGAAAAGGAGACTTTGTGGGGCCGGGAGCGATAGCATAGTGGGTAGGGTGTTTGCCTTGCATACAGCCCACCCAGGTTCAATCCCCACCATCCCATAAGGTCCCTCAAGCCTGCCAGGAGTATTGCCTGAGTGTAGAGCCAGGAGTAACCCTGAGCCCTGCCAGGTATGGCCCCAAAACAAACAAATAAAACCAAAGACTTTATTTTATAACAGATGAGTGGATAAAGAGATTGTGCTACATACAGAATGGAATACTATTCAGGTATAAGAAAGGAAGAGCTCTTGCCTTTTGCTATTACTTGAACTCAGATGGTATTTATTAAACCATATAAGTTTTTGTGAGAAAGGACAAATGCCAGATGATCTATTACTCATGTATTATATAAAGAAACAAAGGAAATAGACAATGACAAATGAATTAAATCAACAGAAGTAATAGTAGCTGCTGAAAACTAAACCTTGAACTTTGACAACAGAACTGAGGTTACCTGTTTGGGTCTGAGTATGGGGATAGAGCTGAGGGAAAAGGGAAGGACCGGAGTATTAGAAGTGATGTAGGGGCCGGGCGGTGGCGCTAAAGGTAAGGTGCGCCTGCCTTGCCTGCAGTAGCCTTGGACGGACCGCGGTTCGATCCCCCCGTGTCCCATATGGTCCCCCAAGCCAGGAGCAACTTCTGAGCGCATAGCCAGGAGTAACCCCTGAGCGTTACCGGGTGTGGCCCAAAAACCAAAAAAAAAAAAAAAAAAAAGAAGTGATGTAAACTGGGACCAGAGTGATAGTACAGTGGTAGTGTGTTTGTCTGGCATGCGGCTGAACCAGGTTCAATCCTAGGCACCCTATATAGTTCCTCGAGCCCATCAGGAGCGATTTCTGAGAGCAGAGATAGGAGTAATCCCTGAGCATCACCAGGTGTGCCCCACTCTCCCAAAAAAGAAGTTACATAAGGACTTTTACATGTTGGTAGTGCTAAAGGCACACTAACATTGCATACTGAGAGCATTAGCATTAATACTATTATAGCCATATTACCACAATAGCAATAAAAAAATGTTTAGGGACTGTATAATTCATTTTTCACACATGCCTGGTCCAGTCTTACAGTAATAATATCAGTCAATATTAAATTATGAATGCTGAGAAAATAACAGGTAAATGGTTCCTATATAGGAAAGTCTTTTGTTCAGATTCAACTTTGTAGTCTTATTAAGATGAAGAGCTGGACCCGGAGAGATAGCACAGCGGCGTTTGCCTTGCAAGCAGCCAATCCAGGACCAAAGGTGGTTGGTTCGAATCCCGGTGTCCCATAGGGTCCCCAGTGCCTGCCAGGAGCTATTTCTGAGCAGACAGCCAGGAGTAACCCCTGAGCAGTGCCGGGTGTGGCCCAAAAACCAAAAAAAAAAAAGATGAAGAGCTATCACAATCATATTATCCTCTGGATAGACAATGTAAACTGACATCTGTAAGATGACACCCAGCTATAACCCCAAACAAAGGTATTCCCCAAATTTCCTCCTCCTTCCTTAAACCTCTTTATTTGATATGTAAATGCCCATTGGATAGTACCCCTTCTTCTCTCCCTCCCTCTCTCTCCCTTTCTCCCCATCCTGGTATTGGGAATTGGTTCTTAATAAAGAAGAAGGAGTTCCAGCTTGTTGGCTCAGGCAGAGAGCACAAGGCAAAAGGCCATGGTTGCCATGATCATCCTTTCCTGACTAGCTTGGTTTATTATTTCTTTGATACTACCCTGCTTCTTCAGACCTGTCCACCTAAGGGGTTAGAAATATGGGTATGTGAGGTGATCTCACAACCTGTGGGTTTTTATTTTACACTCTGGGTAGAGAATGTAAACTGGCATCAAACCAGGTCACAAACTGATTTGAGCAGTGTATCTGAAGTGGGCAATTCTACTCCCTGCCAGCGCAAGAAAGGTAGCAGTAGGAACCTCTAAACTAAGGAACAAGTAAAATAAATATAAAGTAACTGAAAAACAAACAATATAGTCACAAAATGGGAATAATAATAGTCTAACCTCCTAAGATGATTTTGAAGTTTAAGAAAATGTGGGGCCGGAGCAATGGCTCAGAGGTAGGGCATGAGCGTTGCACATGGCTGACCCAGAATGGACCTTGGTTCAATTCCCCAGAGTCCCATACGGTCTCCTGAGCCTGCCAGGGGTGATTTCTGAGCACATAGCCAAGAGTAACCCCTGAGAGTCACCGGTGTGGTCCAAAATCCAAAATAAATAAATAAGAAAATGTATGTGTGTTGTGCAATGTCCAGCATTGAAAATAATGAGTTGTTTATGCACATCTTAAAATTTGATTTCTGCATGGCTTTGTTCCCAGACGATTTGTGGTGACTGATGTACCATTTTTATAACTGATTTTCCAGATTCCTATATTCAGTCCCTTTTCCTTCCCTGCCTCTGACATGTGTGCAGCATTCTCCAGCAGCTTTGTAAGACAGGCCCCCGAACAACTTGCTCACATTTCTTCAAAGGAATTTGGCTTCTCTTCTACGGGGAGGTGAGTATTTTCTTAATGAAAGAAAAAATAAAGAGTGGATGCATATAAAGAAATAAACTGGCTTATTGTTCCTGTTTTATCAGAGAAAAATTCTAGAGAAAAGAAAAGAGCTTTGTTGATCAATCACAATCCCTAGAAAGCACAGGATCTTAAGAAAGCAGAACTGTTTTCTTTTGGGGGCACACCCAGTGTTGAGTGTTGAGTGCAGTTAGCGAAATAACTACCCTAACAACTATCATGACAATGTTAATGAGTGAAAGAAGTAGAATGTCTGTCTCAAATACAAGCCAGGGGTGGGGGAAGAGGGAAAGAGAGGCATTAGTGGTAAGAATGTTGCACTGGTGAATGTTGGGTGTTCTTTTTATGACTGAAACGCAACTACAATCATGTTTGTAATCATGGTGCTTAAATAAAGACATTTAAATAAAATAGAGAAAAGAATTACAAAAGATAAAAGTAAACTCTTGATGAAGAGTTTGATGAAGGATGTGCTCATTATCTTGACTGTGTTAATGATTTCCAGTACATTTGTCAAAACTCGTGGGGGGTCAGAGAAGTAATACAGTGAGTAGGGCATTTGCCTTTCATGCAGCCAACCCATGTTCAATCCTCGCACCCCTTAGCCATGCCAAAAATAAGCCCTGAATACTGATGTGTCCCAAAAACAAACCAAATAAAAAAATGCTTACAATTACCATACATAAAAATTAACTGTAAGTGAGTCATGTAGATAAAAAATAAAAAGCTAAAACTATATAAAACTTTTAAAAGAAGGGGCTGGAGAGATAGCATGGAGGAAGGGCATTTGCCTTGCATGCAGAATGACAGTGTTTCTAATTCCGGCATCCCATATGGTCCCCCGAGCCTGCCAGGTGTGATTTATGAGCATAGAGCCAGGAGTAACCCCTGAGTGCTGCCATGTGTGACCCAAAAACAAACAAACAAACAAAAAACTTTTAAAAGAAAACAGGAGTAACATATTCATGCCCTTGGCTTAGGCAATGGTTTCTTATATAGAATACCAAAAACATAGTAAGATAAAAATACAAGTTTATTAACATTTGAACATTTGTATCTTTAATACCATCAGAAAAGTAAAAGAGAGGTGCCGGAGTGATGACGCAGTGGTAGGGTGTTTGCCTTGCATGCAGCTAACACAGGACGGACTGCGGTTTGATCCCCCAGCGTCCCATATGGTCCCACAAATCAGAAGCGATTTCTGAGCACATGCCAGGAGTAACCCCTGAGCGTCACCAGGTGTGGTCCAAAAAATAAAAATAAAAAAAAGTAAAAAGAGGGTCTGTGTGATAGTATAGCAGGTAGGGCAACTTCCTTTCATACAACCAACCCGAATTCAATCTCCAACATCCCATATCTCATCTTAAACCCCACCAAGATTGATCACTGAGTATAGAGCCAAGAATAAGCCCTAAACCCAAAAACAAAAACAAACAAAAAGTGAAAAGACAGTTGATTGATACAGTATCTTGATACAGGATACTATTCTTCTCATTACAGATAACACTTAAAATCACTCAGGCTGCAGCTTATTAAGGAGACAGAATCAAAGCCAGAACTGACAAAGCCAGAATGTGATAGTACAGGGTGAACATGCAATAACATTTCAGAAAGGTGCATTGTTTATTGGCTTGTTGATTTCTGTAATTGTTGAGAATTTCTTTTGCACCCATTCATTCCTGACAGAAGCTATATCACAAAAACCCAGGCATCACGTCACGAAGAGCATGTGCAGAACATCCGCAGATTTCATGAATCCCTGCAGCAGGGAGAGACAATCTTGCCAAGTGACGAGAAGCTTATCAATACACCTTTCTCCTCCCATACTTCCATCCTGACTTCTCTCAGGTAAGACCCTCTGCTAAGAAATGGCACAGGAAATCATAAAGGACCATAGGGTGAATGAATGGACACTAGCAGTATGCAATAATGCTTTTTCATCAGCTACCCTGTTCTGAGCAGGTTAGCATAGGGACTTTCTTACATGTTGGTGACAAATAGAAGATTCCTCTTATTTGTTTTGGAATTTTCTCATGGTACTCTATTACTAACCCCCCTACAAGTACAGGAGCTTAAGGTTATTCACCAAATGTATTGATACCACTCATATGTCCACTTTACAATTTACAAATCCTTATTATTCTCAACACTGGATTCTCCCAGACCAACATGTGTCCTCTCCATACTTCCCTATCTTTTTTTGATTACTCAGCTTCTGAACCAGGAAAGCATGATGAGACCTGAAAGGACCATATTAGATCCTCTCTGCCCTTGAATTATCCAGTAAGAAATTGTGCTGTGGGGCCTGAGAGATAGCATGGAAGTAGGGCGTTTGTCTTGCATGGAGAAGGTCATTGGTTTGAATCCCGGTGTCCCATATGGTCCCCGAGCCTGTCAGGAGCGATTTCTGAGCATAGAGCCAGGAGTAATCCCTGAACGCTGCTGGGTATGACCCAAAAACAAAAAATAGAAATTGTGGTGTAAGTCAGGGACCAGAATGATAGCACAGTGGTAGGGTGTTTGCCTTGCATTGTGGCCAACCCGGGACAGACCTGGGTTCAATCCCTGGCATCCCATATACACCCCCAAGCCTACCAGGAGTGATTTCTGAACAGGAGTAATCCCTGAGCACTGCTGAGTGTGCCCCTCTCCCCCCCAAAAAAAAGAAAAGAAAAAAAGAAAATGTGGTATAAGGGGAAAGAATTTGGCTCCAGAATCAGATAGACTTGACTTTCGATCCTGGGTCTTCCATTCCCAGTGGAGTGGACTTTGCTGTTACCAGACTATTGCAATGATACAGATGCAAGGATAAAGGAATGCATAGCAGACTAGACTGTTCATGGAAAGATCAAAGAAGACACATTTGAACAGGTCATTGAAGGAACTGAGCAACACACATGAAGGGTCTTCTGTGCAGGAAAAAAAGTGCTAAAAGCCAGAAATAGCCATTTAAATTCAGGGAATTTGAACCAAGGAACAGCAAGTTATATAGAGGGCAGGTCATGAAATAGCTTGAATGTCTGCAGCTACAAATTTGAGCTTTTATTCTCATATTGGGCCTCACCTGACAATTCTCAAGGACAACTCTGCTCAGGGAGCTATACTGTGTTAGAGATAAAGCCCCCAACTTCAAGCATGCAAGGCTTTTACTCAGCCTATTGAGCTGTCTCTCCAGCCTAACTTTGAACTTTTAGTTAGAACAATGTTTCTCGGGGCCGGGAAGGTGGCGCTAGAGGTAAGGTGTCTGCCTTACAAGCGCTAGCCGAGGAACGGACCGCGGTTCGATCCCCCGGCGTCCCATATGGTCCCCCCAAGCCAGGGGCGATTTCTGAGCACATAGCCAGGAGTAACCCCTGAGCATCAAACGGGTGTGGCCCAAAAACCAAAAAAAAAAAAAAAAAAAAAAAAAGAACAATGTTTCTCAAGTTGCAATTGATGGGAGAAGGGAAGGAAAACAGTATATAGACAGTATAAAACTTTTTGTTTGTTTGGGCCACACCCTGAGGTGCTCAGGGGTTACTCCTAGCTATCTGCTCAGAAATAGCTTCTGGCAGGCATAGGGAACCATATGGGACACCGGGATTCAAACCAACCACTTTAGGTCCTGGGTTGGCTGCTTGCAAGGCAAATGCCACAGTACTATCTCTCCAGCCCCCAGTATATAAAGCTTGAGAGAATAACCTAGGACAGATTGCCTTTAAATCACCACCACCACCCCCCACAGCGTCCCTAAGGTCCCACAAGCCAGGAGCGATTTCTGAGCACAGAGTCAGAAGTAAACCCTAAGTGTCACTGGGTGTGACCCAAAAAACAAAAACAAACAAGCAAACAAACAAACAAAAAAATAAAACCAAGGGAAAAATACTTACTTTTACTTATGTAAAAGATTTGTATTTGAAAAAAACTCACCTCATGAGTTTTGTAAAACAAACTCAGAAAAAATTAGCAAAATTTTCTTGATTGGGTGGGACATTGGACATGAGAATTGAGCAGTCATTTTCCAGGCTACAGGAAAACTAAAATTTACTTTATAAGGAAGTAGGGTATTTCAGTCTCATTTTAGTAAAGTCTAGAGACTGGAAGCTATTTAAGCAGAGCTTTTAGCAGTTTGGCAGCATTTTATTCCTTTAATTACATAACACACTTTTTCCCTTTTCCCTTCCCTGATGTCATTGTTGCAGTGTACCAGGAGTCATTCACCTGGAGCTGTGAGACAGTGCCAGAGGTCAAACTCAGAGCTTCCTGTGTGCAAGGTGACACTACCACTGAGTCACATTCCCAGGCCACTTACACAATAAACTCTGAAACACACAGAGAAAAGATAAAAAGAAACCCATTTACCCCAGAACAGTTTCTGTCTTTCTCAGCACTGTTGCCATTTAGATCAAATAT
Source organism: Suncus etruscus (assembly GCF_024139225.1). Taxonomy (NCBI): domain Eukaryota; kingdom Metazoa; phylum Chordata; class Mammalia; order Eulipotyphla; family Soricidae; genus Suncus; species Suncus etruscus. The sequence goes on from NC_064856.1 coordinate 49,912,698, forward strand.
TTTGCTGTGGAATCCTCTCCTATACAGCGTAGGCTATTTAGCATAGTTCCTGACCAATACCCACTAGATACCTCTTCCCCAGTTGTGTCATCCCAGACTGTCTTTGCATGTTGCCAAAAGTCTTGAAATCAAAATCACCATGCAGAAAAAGCTCTGCTGGAGATCACAATTTCTCAGAATCCACTGTTTCAGAATTACATGAAGAATCTGTGGTTAAAAACATTGCTGGGACCCATCTACAGTTACTGATTCAGGACACCTAGGATAGAACCTGAGAATCTTGTATCTCAAGTTTGCAGGGCCAGAGAGATAGTATATGGTTGAAGGTGCTTGCCCTGAGTACAGCTAACCTTAGTTCAATTCCCAGCCCCATGTGGCCACCCCCTGAAAAGAGTCAGGTGTGGCTCCCACCAAGCACAATGAGTATGGGCCCCAAACACTTCTGTAGGATCTGAGCATAACTTGTCCTCAGACTGATAATCCCTGGGAAAGGCCTGAACTCCACTTGCTACCTTTCACCCCTCAACCCCCCAAAAAACATTTAGGCCCAGAGAGATAGTATAGCAAGTTAGTCATTTAGGGATCAGCCAACCTGAATTTGATATCTGGCAGCACGTATGGTCCCAAACCCAGTCAGGAGTAAGTCTTGATCACAGAGCCAAGCGTCAGCCCTGGGCACTGCCAGGGGTGACCCCAAAACCAAAAGAACATAATTCTGGGGCCCGGAGAGATAGCAGAGCGGCATTTGCCTTGCAAGCAGCCGATCCAGGACCAAAGGTGGTTGGTTCAAATCCCGGTGTCCCATATGGTCCCCCGTGCCTGCCAGGAGCTATTTCTGAGCAGACAGCCAGGAGTAACCCCTGAGCAACACTGGGTGTGGCCCAAAAACCAAAAAAAAAAAAAAAAAAAGAACATAATTCTGAATGGAATTCCTTTGTTTTGTTTTGTTTTTTTGCCCAGTAATGTTCTTGCTTACTCTGGCTTAACACTGAGCTGAAGGGAACATAAGTTTACCAGGGACTGGGGCTGGAGAGATAGCATGGAGGTAGGGCATTTGCCTTGCATGCAGAAGGGCTGTGGTTCAAATCCAGGCATCCCATATGGTCCCCCGAACCTGCCAGGAGTGATCGATTTCTGGGAGTAGAGCCAGGAGTAACCCCTGAGTGCTGCCAGGTGTGACCCAAAAACAAAACAAAACAAAAAAAGGCTTACTAAGGATTGAACTCTGGCTACAAGCAAGACATGTAGTAAGGCCATTTAGGTTTTCTTTTTTGCTTTTGTGGCCTCAACCAGCTGTGCTCGTGCTCATGGCTTATTCCTGGCTCTTTGCTCCAGGATCACCCCTGGCAGGGATCAGGGGGCCAAATGGGGTACCAGAAATTGAACCTGGATTGGCCACATGCAAGTCAAGTGCTCTCTATCTACTATACTATTATTGCTCTACCAGTGGTCCTCAAACTATGGCCTGCGGGCCACATATTTATATCTGTTTTGTTTCTTCATTGCAAAATAAGATATATGCAGTGTGCATAAGAATTTGTTCATAAGTTTTGTTTTTACTATAGTCAGACCCTCCAATGGTCTAGGGACAGTGAACTGGCCCCCTGTTTAAAAAGTTTGAGGACCCCTAGACCCTAAGGTCTTCTTATTTTCTTTTTTTTTTTTTTTGGCGGGGGGGGGGGGTCTTCTTATTTTCTAAAGCTATCAGTTTACATTTGTTTGCACATTTCCACTACAGCAATTTATCCATGTGACATACCCCAGATATATATATCTATGTAAATTCACTGTGATTTGATAGAGTCGTGGCTTCAAGTGAAAGAATAAAGATGATCTTTGTCTCTCATCTAATTTGAATTTGATCCTGAGACATCCTGCATACTAGCCTGAAAAAAAGGATAGAGAGACTTTCAGTTCACTTCCCAGGTGTTGGGTGTCTGTGTTTTGCCAATTGTTCTAAGCACATCTAGGGAAATAAACAAGTTTCAGTTAATTTTTATTACCAATTGCCAAGTTTAGAAACTAAACTAACACACAATATAAAAGTAAAGTAAAATCTAAAACAAATCATTCATAAAGATGCTGAAACAAAGGGATTTAAGGGAGAGTTGGCCCAGTGGTGAGATAATGGACTTTGAAAGAAGAAATATGATCTGGAGCTTAAAAATGGAATGAGAACAATAGGGATTAGTCTGAACTCAGGTTCCAGCATACAACTGTATGAACCTAGTTGGAGTAGAGCTCATCTATTTAAAATATATATGTATTAGAGCTTGAATCTCAGCTGTTGAACAGCCATATATCACTACTTACCCTTGGACAAATAACTTTAATTTTCTGATCTTCTGAAGATCCTATTTGTAGAATAATTGCTGATCTCATTGGGTTGACTGAGAATTCAGCTAAACCATAAAATATAACAAATCCTGTGAAAGTAAAAATGGTAGTGGCTGATGTGATTTCTCATTGGACAATGGTAAGAATGAACTTAGTCATTAACTCAGCAAAGGACATGTCTGGCATATGTGAGGCCCTACATTCAATTCCTAACACCATGAAAGAGAACGAATTAATTTAATAGCTCCATTAAAGAATTTGGATGGCCCCTCATTCATTGTCTCTATGTACCATAAATGATGCAGTGAAAGATTCGTAATGCACTTTGGTCACAATAAAAATTTAAAAAAAGAAAGAAAAAAAAAAGAATTTGGATGGGCCAGAGAGATAGAACAAGGGGTAAGGTGCTTGCTTGCCTTGTACCCAAGAAGCCTTAGTTTGATCCATAGCACTACATATACTTCTACAAGCCCTGCCAGGAGTTTTTCATGAGCACAGAGTCAGGAATAATCTCTGAACACAGTTGGCTGTGGCCCTAAAACAAACAAAAAATGTTTTTTAACATTTTAAGTAGTATATTAATATTTATTTTTCATTCAATACTCACTTATTTTGTGCCAAGTAATATGTTGAATAGTCAGCACAGAGCTCTGAATACATCAAGGGAAATGTGAAACAAGTAATGTACAGAGAGAACTTTGGAGAAGGATCTGAGCACAATTATGCCAATTAAAAGGGTCGGCAAAGATAGCCAGAAGAGGTCTCTAGCTTGAAAGATTAGAAGTAATTAGGAGCTAGTCTAGAATAAGGAGAAATGAGAGCTGGAAAATGGTTAAGTGTGGTTCCTTACAGGAGTGAAACAATAGTACAGCAGAAGTGGTTCCTTACAGGGAGGTTGGATTTTGCTAGACATTGAAAGAGAAGTTACATTAGTGAGGCAAGTGCGAGAAATATATCTCTGGCAGAGGGATAATGTTAAAGAGATGGCAGATAACTTTGTGGGCTTGAAAGAGAAGTTTCTGGGCCAGAGAGAGTAGAATACAGTGGGTAAGTTGCACATGCTCAAGTTGGATTCAGATCCTGGCACCAGTCTGGTCCTCTGAGCTCTACCAAGTGTGATCCCTAAACACTGCCAGGAGTAACTCTGAGCCTGTACAGTCAGGAGTGGTTCATATTTTTTGCACCATCCCCACCCCCAATAAGGGACTGTACTAACAATCAATTAAGTGCAAGGTATCATGATATGGAAATATAAAAGGACGTCAGGGAAACATAAATGCTACTTATAAATCCCAATGACTAACCCTTTGTCCTCTTTTGACTGGCTTTTTTATAGGAAGAATCTGAGTGAACTAGATGAGATTCAAAGGTACTTCAACCAGAAGCTTGCCAAACCTTTATTTCCCCTCAGTCCTCAGGCTCATTCTTCCAGCTTGCAGTGCCAGGAGAGCCAGAGGGACCCTCTACGACCCCGAGCCAGCAGCCTGGACACTGAGAGCCAGTTTATTCTGGAAAAATCCAATAACCTGGTGTTGCAAGTCAGCTCCTTAATCACAGGTATGGCCCAGTTGCCCTCCAAATTAGGATCACTGGTCCCATTCACAAAGCTTTGAATATCTGCAGCTTTTACCAGCTCTCTTTCTGTTTCCCTCTCTCCTTCCTTTTTTCTTTCTTTCCTTTGAAAAAGAGAAATGTAGTAGCATGGCACAGCAGTTTGTGCATTGAAAGAGTTTTGGACTGAGGGCTAGGAAACTGCATGAGACCCTAGATGGATTTCTGTTTAAAGTTTGATTCTGAGTATATCTTTTCCCTTAATTGAAGGGCACTTACGCTTCAGTGTCCTTTCAAAAAAAAAGAAAAGAAAAAGGTAGTTAAATGAGCTTTTCAATAGCTTTTGTCTTGTTTTTTTTATTTGGGGGGGGGGGGGCCCGCACACCAAGATGCTCAGGGTTTACTCCTGACTTTACATTCAGGAATTACTCCTGATGGTGCCCAGGTAATCATATAGGATGCCAGGGATTGAGCCTGAGTCAGCCTTTTGTAAGAAATGTATCCTACCAGCAGTATAATATCTCCAGCCCAGAAGTAGACTTTTAACTTGTGCCAACACTCCATATTCAGAAGAAACAAATCACCTAGCTACATTGAAAATTCTGATTCTCTAATTCAAAAGTCTGCATTTTCAGCAGCACTTAGATGAATCTCGTGTTCATAATCTGCACTTACAAAAACAAAACAAAACAAAACAAAACAAAAAAACATTTAAGGGGCCGGAGAAATAGCATGGAGGTAGGGCATTTGCCTTGCATGCAGAAGGACGATGGTTTGAATCTCGGCATTCAATATGGTCCCCCAAGCCTGCCAGGAGCGATTTCTGAGCATAGAGCCAGGAGTAACCCCTGAGCACCACCGGGTGTGACCCAAAAACAAACAAACAAAAAAAAAAATAGTGGTTGTTAGGGCCAAAGAGATCCTGGTGGTTTCCAGGGACAGTAATGGGTGCCAGGTATCTAACTCAGGTCTGCAAGGCAGCTCTCTACCTGCTGTTCCATACCTCCAACTCTTCAGTATTATTCTTGCTCAAAGAAAATGTGTAAATTCTACACATGTATAATTGTTTTCTCTCTTAAAAGGGCAAACCACCATGATTGAGAGCAGTTACAAATTTCTTCCTTTTCTCTTTTTCTAAATTAGTAACATGTTTTTCTTTGCATTCAGAGCCCCAAAAGTTTACTCTGCATTTAGTTTCTATTTGCTTAGAAATATTCTGTCAGCTATTTGTGTATCAGCTATGCAGGTACTAAAATGGCACAGTGGTGAACAAGACAGGCATTGTCTCTAATTTCAGCAAGTGTCCATTCTAGAGTCAAAGAAACTAGCAACTGAAAAACTAAGAAAATAGCCTATGAGCAAAACAGAGGGAGATTTGTTTGGGAAGGAAATGGGAGAGAATAGGGGATCCTTTTAAGAAGTATATTTAAAGAGAAGTATTGAAACCAGAGGGCATTTACCCAAACTTAGTCTATCTAACCTAAGTTTAGACTTTATCTTAGAAGGAAATAGGGAAGTCTAGGCTAGGAGAGGGCAGAATGAGAACTGATTTTTAGATGAATCTAGATTTTGAATGGAAGAGAACATTGAATCAGGGAAAACTGTTCTTTCAAAACTCCCCTCCCTTTATCTTAACTCAGTATACATTTTAACGTCTATATGTAGACAAGTAGATACAATTGAAGCTTGTTACTGAGTAGGGTGAGGAGGAGGTCATGTTTACCTTGTTTCTATATCAGGACCTTTGCAGGAAATACATCACAATCAGACATACAGTGGCTGTTGAGATGCTGGCAACTGGATAGGAGAAAGACAGTTCTTTAACTACATGTTTTTAATTATTTCCTTATAGAAAGAAGCTATATAGTCACTCATCCAGTTGATACTTTTGGAAAGGTTTCCTGGAGATTATGCAGCAGAGAAAGGCCTTTAAGGATGGGTTGATATGTAAAAAGTAGAAAGATTGAGGCTACTGAGAGCTTTCTCTTTAGGCCAGAGCTCATGCTTTGGTATGCAGTCCAGGTTAGATCCCAGACTGCATGTCCACTAAACAAAGCCAATAGTTGTCACCAACTTTAGAGTAGACCCCAAGTATCACCAGGTGTGGCCCTAAAACCAAATAAAAGCAGAAAAATTGTTTAAGCCAAAAAAGAGGATCAGCTACGAGTTCCTTTTTTTTTTTTTTTTTTGTCCCTATTACTGCTTACAGATATATTCCTTTTTAATATATCAACTCACTCCCTTTAAGACTAGATAACTGATAAATTTCAGGTATAATCCCCTGCATCCCATATGATCCTTCAAGCAACATCCATTAGCACTGAACCACCCAACCCTGTCCCCACAAAAAAAAAAAAAAAAAAAAAAAAAACTTGATAATTGCTGAGTCTGTTCAGTTTGCTTTCTGGAATGGTTTTGGATATATCAGCAATGGTCAGAACTCATTCCTGGCTTTTACTCAGTGGACTATATGTGTTTTTGGGATTGATTCCATAGGTCAAGCAATTTAACCCTTGTACCATCTCTCTGATCCTCAAGACTTGAAAAGTATTGGGTTAGGGATATAATTCAAAGAACAGAAGTGCATCCTTTGCTTGTACAGGGAGAGCCCTGGGCTTGGGTGACACAAAAAATAAAAATAAAAAACAATGTTTGAGGGGCCGGAGCTATAGCACACTGGTAGGGTGTTTGCCTATCACGCATCCATCCCCAGACGGACCCCGGTTCAATTCCCAGCATCCAATATGGTTCCCTATGCCTGCCAGGACCAATTTCTGAGTGCAGAGCAAGGAGTAACCCCTGAGCACCACCAGGAGAGACCCAAAAATCTAAAAAATAGGGGCCTGAGAGATAGCATGGAGGTAAGGCGTTTACCTTTCATGCAGAAGGTCATCGGTTCAAATCCTGGTGTCCCATATGGTCCCCCGTGCCTGCCAGGAGCAATTTCTGAGCACGGAGCCAGGAAAAACCCCTGAGCACTGCCAGGTGTGACCCAAAAACCACACACACAAAAACAAAATCTAAAAAATAATAAAAATTTAGCCAGCGTGGTGGCACTAGAGGTAAGGTGTCTGCTTTGCCAGCAGTAGCCTAGGACGGACCGTGGTTCGATCCCCCGGCGTCCCATATGGTCCCCCAACCCAGGAGCGACTTCTGAGTGCATAGCCAGGAGTAACCCTTGAGCGTCACCGGGTGTGGCCCAAAAACAAACACAAAAAAAAAAAAAAAAAAAAAATTTTAATGGGCCCAGAGAGATAGCACAGCGGTGTTTGCCTTGCAAGCAGCCGATCCAGGACCAAAGGTGGTTGATTTGAATCCCGGTGTCCCATACGGTCCCCCGTGCCTGCCAGGAGCTATTTCTGAGCAGACAGCCAGGAGTAACCCCTGAGCACCGCCGGGGGTGGCCCAAAAACAAAACAAAACAAAAAACAAAAAAAAAATTTTTAATGCATTAAAAAAAGAGCATTAGTACAACATGTAGGGATTTTTCTTGCATGTGGCCAACCTGTTGCAATCCCCAGAAACCCATATGGTCCTCTGATCCCACCAGAAGTGACCCTTGAGCACAGAACTAAGAGTAAGCCCCAGAGCCAGAGAGATAGCATGGAGGTAGGGTGTTTGCCTAGTATGCAAAAGGACGGTGGTTCAAAACCCAGCATCCCATATGGTCCCCCCAGCCAACCAGGAGCTATTTCTGAGCGTAGAGCCAGGAGTAACCCCTGAGCACTGCCGGGTGTGACCCAAAAACAAAACAAAAAAAAAGAGTAAGTCCTGAGCACCACCAGCTATGGTCCAAAATCAAAAAAATAAAACCTTGAAAACTGTCACTGTATTAACTCAGCTAGAACATTCTGTAGACTAAACTGTTCAGTGCTATGACAGAAATGTTCCTTACCTGCCTGCTCCCCCCAAAATAACAACTGCCTCCCAATTCCTAACTCTATTCTCTCAAATAATCATGCAAGCATACTTCATTTACTAGGCCTTTTATTTTCTTAATTAAATAATTTTTATTTTGACCAAAGTGGATTACAAATCTTTCACAGTAATATTTTAGGTAATAGTGACATTGAATCAGAGGCATTCCCACCACCAGTGTTGTCCTCCCTCCACCCCTGTTCCCAGCATGCATCCCATATCCCCTTCTTTGACATGGTTCCCTCTTTGTCTAGCTTATTGTAGATTGGGTTTCGATTCTGTTGTCGTTGGCTTTGGATTTGGTGTTTAAGTATGATCTTTTTTTATATCTACTCAATGTTAATAACACCTGTTTGGTCTTGGTACCCTCCATTTTCCCCCCTCAATTTGTGAGGCAGAACAAGATGGTTCAAGTTATGTGATTCTGTTTGGAGGGAAGAAAAAAATAGAAAGGGGGAGGGGGGTAAAAATCAAACAAGAAAGAGACATGCTCTTTTTTTCTTCCCTAGGTCCTTTTATGCTGTCTGGAAATACTAGATTTTTTTATTAACTTATTTCCTCCCATTGTCATCCCCCAAATTATCTGAAGTCACTAGTAGCTTTTTTTTATTAAGTACCTATATATACATATGCCATACAGCTTATTCTCTTTTGTTTTGTGCATTTTCTCATATCCGTGAAAGAGTGGGTGCTAATCACACTTTAAAGCAATGGCCACAAAATTGGTAATTAATCAAAGAGATTGGAATCCAAAACTGACTGATTCCCAAGCTTTGGCTTTTTCCATGCTCTTACCGTGCTGCCACCATTTCTCTATAAACCTTCTCTGCTTTATTATTTGGGTGATAGATATGCCCTTGTTTATATTTTCCAAGTAAAGTCAGTAGTTCTAATAACTGTCAATCACTAAATAGATAAATAAGTGGATTCTCATTTTGGTTTTTAATTTAGGTGATTTCTGAAGTAATTGGAAGCATGAACATGCCCACCAAGACTCCCAGCTCCCAAGAATGCCTGAGCATGAGCAGATAGTCTCTGAAAGCGTTTCCACAGAAGTAACCACAACTATAAATAGATTAGATTTTGGTCTTCTGATAATAGAATAAAGTGCTAGAAATTGTACTGCCTTGATTATAGTTTTACTGATTCATGGCGAGTTAATGATCTTTAAGGTTTGTTTGAAATCTGATTGCAAGAATCTATCTGAAGCTAGAGAGGCCTTTTGGGAAATTATGTGGTCTATGACTTTACCTATAGTAAGAGTGATATCTGTTGCTATTCAGATCTGCAGACCATCACCAGAAATTCTCAAGCATCTCCAAGTTCTCACCGAGCCAAGAATCGAAGCCGAGATGTCACCACCCTCTCAGGTGCTCAGGAGAGCACAGTGGTCATGCAGGAGCCATACCCAGATCAAGGCCTTCCATTGGCAAGAACTCCAGACAAAGGCGCACACTCCCCACATCCCCCAACTCTTGAAGAGACTTCAGGTAGAAGAGTGTGCCATGAGTCCCCAGGGCACACCTTACCCATGACAAAGGTGCAGAGCAGTGACATGGAGGCAGGCTTGGCCTACAGTGATGAGGACTATGAAGAAGACATCATTGAGCCCAAGGCACTCAATGAAATAACTACCATGACAGATAAAACTAGCCCTTGGTCTAGTTTTGTGTCAGACACAAGTGAAATCATTGGCTCTCAGCCTGATGTGGTTCAGCAGGAAGATCCTTCTTGTCCTTCACCAGAATCTTGCTCCAACGAGGAGCAAAAAGTCAGGAGTAGCTCCACATCCCATCCTGCTAGCCTCAGGCCTCCTCCATATGAGATTAAGGCCAGAGTTGGAGACCATACCTCATGTTTGACATCTTCAGGAGCCCAACGGAGCAGCACCTTTAGGGACTGGAATTCACCAAGATCAGCAGAGGACAAAGAGCCCATGCCAGAAGCCCAGGTTGAGAATGCCACTGCCTCCAGTGAGCTAAGTGACTCTGTTGATAGCTTTGAGAAACTCCCCCTATTAGCCTCCCTGCCTGAAAGGAAAAACCACCAGGGTTCACCCATCAACAACTCTGACATCAAGCAGAAGTCAGCAACATCGGGAGCCGAGGTGTCCACACTTCACAACCTCCTGTATCCTTTGATGTTTCCCGCAAACAGCACCCTAGGTCATCTCTTGGCACTTTGAAAGCTAGTGCTTAGGCCAGCCAAGATGAACCTGAACAGAAGCAGTGCTCTCCTCATGGGATGCACTGAAGAGCCAGGGCTTTCTGTTGTTAACTGTAGCCCTCTGAAGCATGTTGCTTTGGACCTATCCTGATTGGTCTGATTAAATTCTTAGGTAGTCAGCTCACCTCTGATGAGGTTACTAAGAACCCATAAAAAGGCAGGAAGTAGAGAAGAGACAGACCTCCAGTGCTTTAGCCCAGAGCTGCTCAAACCTTTTCCATTTGGAAAAAAATAAATAAATAAATATATATATATATATATATATATATTGGATTTGGAGTCACACCTGGTGGCTTTAAGGGTTACTCTTGGTTCTGTGCTCAGAAATCACTCCTGGCTGATTTGGGGAGCCGTACCATCATCTGTCCTGGGTCAGCTGCATGCAAGGCAAACACCCTGCCACTGTGCTATCTCTCCAGCCCCTCCACTTGAAAAAATTTTATGCATCCCCAAGTATATAGGTAAATGAAGTATATTAATATATAGTATTAGTATATAGATAAATAGCATATAGTACAGCATGTTAAACCATGGTATTGTACTGGGCACCTTGAGAGTATACCAAAAAGTACAAGTTACACCTTTTTTTTAAGGACTCATTTCTAAATAACTGACCCACTATGCCCACAGACAGTCCTTATACAGATCTGTTGTGGTTGGATGTGAGCAGAGAAAACCCAGGAAGGCAAGGCCTCTCAGTTTCTGGCCTCTTCTGCTGGAGCTGAGACACAACCCCACACCCACTTCTACCTTCTGACTGCTCACAGTCCAAATTGGGCCAACGGAACTCAGCAAGTGTCATCCTAGCTGCTTCCCAGCTTCACAGAGGGCTCTAGGAAGTAGGGAGGTCCCTGAAAGAAATTACTATCTCTGCCTGAGAAGTTTAGGGGCTACTGGGAGAAACAGATTGAGAATTATGTAAGCATTATCCTACGTTGCAAACCATGTCCTAGAACATGGCAAAGGAGAAAATCACTGGGCAAAGATTAGTAGGTTTCCAAGAAGAGGTAGGATTTGAAGGACCCATAGAGAAAGTAGGGATGATGATTTATCAGGTAGACGAACTACTTGAGAAATAAATTCATGAGCAGGAATAAGTAAAAGCGGAGGTTAGGCCGTTTGTGTCCCTTAACCACCGTTGTAGCCCAGAGCCCATTGTGGTGCCCAACTTTTTCTTGCCTCCCCAGCAGTTGGAGGCATCCATGCGGATGCTCTCACTGTCGGCAGCTCTACCCCCGCCAGTCTCAACAGATCAGGTAAGAGTCGTGGGCCAAATGGTCCCCCGTACCTGCCAGGAGCTATTTCTAAGCAGACAGCCAGGAGTAACCCCTGAGCACCACCGGGTGTGGCCCAAAAAAAAAAAAAAAAGAGAGAGAGAGAGAGAGTCGCTGGCCAAGCCCTCCTCTGGAGTCATCTCTTGCCAAGTACAAGGTTACTCCTGTATCTCCCTGGAGAGCCAGCAGAGACATTACTTTCTAAGCTTGTACTGAAATCCATATTCTGTGTGCACAGTGGGCAAGAGTGACTGAGGAACTCAGGTGAGGAAAGGAAGAGATAGTGTGCTCAGAGTGGCTCAGTCAGCCGAAATAGGGAGACATGTGTGAAGCAAAAAAATAAAGTAGGCTGGCCACTGATGGAGCTCTCACTAAGCAAAGGTGGGTTAAGTGGCAAAAGCTGCCCATGGGACATGCAGCCTCAAAAGACTGACAGGTGGGACCGGAGAGATAGCATGGAGATAAGGCATTTGCCTTTCATGCAGGAAGTCATTGGTTCGAATCCCGGCATTCCATATGGTCTCTTGAGCCTGCCAGGAGCGATTTCTGAGCGTGGAGTCAGGAGTAACCCCTGAGCGCTGCCGGGTATGACCCAAAAATCAAAAGACTGACAGGTGAGCAGGGCTGGTTAAAGATACTGTACAGTGGCACCTCTTTGCTGTCTACTCTCCACAACTTTTCCACACCATTGGGGGATTGGATGGTTAGAACCCTTGTGCGATATAGGTCTCTCTTCCACTTTCACACAGCACTTGACCTTTATTGTGGATGGCAAGAAAATAGCAACTTTTCTTTTGTTAATGCAGTGCCAGGGTGATCTGGGGTGGTGCCAGGGATTAAACATGGCTTCATCATGCAAGGCCTGCTCTCCACTCCTGATCCACAGCTCCATCCCTGATAACTGAACTGTTGGTTTTGTTTTAATTTTGTTTGTTTGTTTGTGTGTTTGTTTTTCTGGGTTTTAGAATTTCTCAGGGCTGGGGCTGGAGAGATAGCCTGGAGGTAAGGCGTTTGCCTTTCATGCAGAAGGTCATTGTTTCGAATTCCGGCATCCCATATGGTCCCCTGTGCCTGCCAGAAGCAATTTCTGAGCGTAGAGCCAGGAGTAACCCCTGAGCACTGCTGGGTGTGACCCCAAAACCACATACAAAAAAGAATTTCTCAGTGCTTACTCCTGGCTCTGTGCTTAGAAATCATTCCTGACAGTGCTCTGATACATGTGGTATCAGGGATCAAATTATGGTTGGCATCATGCAAAGCAAGCCTGCTGCCCACTGTACTATTTCTCCTGCCCAAAGTAACTACTCTAAATGTTCAACACACATGTATTGAATACCTAACCCTATATTAGACGTGTTTGGTGATGAGCATTCAGTCATAAATAGAGCAAAACCCCTATCTTCGGGGAACCTTGGGGAAAAAATTGTAAATGCAAGTGACATCCATCTACGTCTGTTGAGAGGAGTGAGATCTGACTAACGGGGACTGGGAATGTTGCTTCCCTGATTTTAATCCCCAGCACTGCATGGCCCCCAAGCCATACTAGCATACCATAAAGAGTTCTTGAGTGAGTTCTTTAGATTTACCATCCAGTGGTCCTTGGTGAACTGAAAGAATAACCAAGTGCAGAGGATCTAAGTATTGCCATGTGCCAGGAGCTGGTTTAGCCCCAGACTGACATAGAAAATAAGCCCCCTGCCACAGGGAAATTTTGGAGGAGAGTGGACACCCAGCAATGCCCTAAGGGTACTCTTGGAGGTTGCTCCTCAGAGTGCTCAGGGAACCATGCAGTTCTGGAGATGGAGCTCAGGGATTCTATATGCAATGTATGTACTAAAATTCTTTAACTCATCTCCTGGCCTCCTCAGGCATTTTTTGGAGATGTAGTCTATTAGACTATACCCAGCTATGCTCAAGGAGGTTACTCTGAGCTCTGCACTCAGGTATCACTCCTGATACCTGCTCAGGGAACCATATGGAGAGTGAGGGGTCAAACTCAGGTGAGCTGCATGTAGGCAAGTGCTCTTCCCTCTGTACTATTATTCCAGGCCTGTGAACATTCAAACCTAGGTCTAGGGCTGGGATAATTGCTCAGGGTTCAAGGGCACATTATTCACCTGTGTTGAGACCCAAATGGTGTGATCCTGGCCCTTCTTGGTCTCTCAACATTGCCAGGGATAGTCCTGGTGGCCCCCCAGAACTTGGACCCAAGCCATGCCATATTGCTAGGCCTGAGTATTGCAGGGAGTGGCCCCTATCCTCCATCCCACAGTGCTGCTTAGAGGCATCCCCAGAAAAATAAAAAATTAAGATAATTTCAGAACTTGGGGCCAGAGAGATAGCACAGTGGCATTTGCCTTGCAAGCAGCTGACCCAGGACCTAAGGTGGTAGGTTCGAATCCCCGGCATCCCATATGATCCCCCGTGCCTGCCAGGAGCTATTTCTGAGCAGATAGCCAGGAGTAACTCCTGAGCACCGCTGGGTGTGGCCAAACGAAAACAAAAACAAAAAGATAATTTCAGGGGCCGGAGAGATAGCATGGAGGTAAGGCGTTTGCCTTTCATGCAGGAGGTCATCGGTTCGAATCCCGGCGTCCCATATGGTCCCCCGTGCCTGCCAGGAACAATTTCTGAGCCTGGAGCCAGGAATAATCTCTGAGCACTGCCGGGTGTGACCCAAAAACCACAAAAAAAAAAAAAAAAAAGATAATTTCAGAACTTATACATTATTTGGGGGGGGGGGTCACACCCAGCAGTGCTCAGGGGTTCCTCCTGGCTCTACGCTCAGAAATCACTCCTGGCAGGCTCAGGGAACCATGTGGGATGCCAGGATTCGAACCACAGTCCTTCTGCATGCAAGGCAAATGCCTTGCCTCCAAGCTATCTTTCCGACCCAGAACTTATACATCCTATGAGCAGAGTGTTTAACGCCATCATTATTCATTGTAATACTTAACCTTTACTACTTAATGCTTACTGTGCTAGACATCATTCTCAGTACTTAACATGTCATTTAATTCAACAACCCAATGAGGTAGGTATTGTTTCCTCATTTAAAAGGTGAGAAAAGGTAAGAAATTAGGGGGCCTGAGCAATAACACAGCAGTAGGGTGTTTGCCTTGCACACAGCCAACCCTGGACAGACTCCAGTTCAATTCCCAGCATCCCATATGGTCCTCCGAGTCTGTCAGGAGCGACTTCTAAGAGCAGTCAGGAGTCACCCCTGAACACTGCCAAGTGTGACCCAAAAAAAAAGGGAGAGAGAAATTTGGAGCTAGAGATGGTATACGTGGATTAAGGCCTTGCTTTGTACCCTGCCAAACCCAATTCAGTCCTCTGTGCTAATTCTAGTACCTTGAGCACCACCAGGGCTCACTTGTGAGCACAGAGCCAGGAATAAATCCTGAGCACCGCCTTTGTCACCCAAAAACACAAAATAGAGAAAACTGAAGTCCAGCATTTTCTGCCAACCTACAAGGCACTATTTCTAGTTCACATAGATGCTGAGACAACCACAAGCTCAGTCACTTGCCCAGGGACTCTGTTCAGTCAGTGACTGTAGCCCCCACTCCCTGTACCCTGTACTCCACTTCCAATCATCCCTCTAGCAAAACATGATACTAACTTTCCATGTGTTTTTCCATGCTATTGGTCTTTTTTTTGGGGGGGAGGGGGGTGACACATGGCGACACTCGAGGGTTACTCCAGGCTCTGTCCTCAGAAATCACTCCTAGCATGGGGCCAGAGAGAATGCCAGTAGTTTGAATCCTGGCATCCCATATGGTTCCCCGTGCCTGACAGAGGCAATTTCTGAGCGCCACCAGGTATGACCCAAAAAAAAAAAAAAAGATATCACTATTGGCAGGCTCGGGGGACTATATTGGCATGCATGCCAGAGATCAAACCAAGTCCGTCCTGGATCAGCAGCATGCAAGGCAAACACCCTACCACTGTGCTATTGCTGGCCTTATTGGCCTTCTTTTAACTATATCTTATTTTTTCAAGGACTCTCAACATTTTTCATGCTTTTTTTTGTGTTGATGACAGTTGGCATCATTCTAGAAGCATCCTGAGAGCCTGGAGAGGCCTTTAGATCTTCTCATTAGTTTTCTATTCCTCCTCCCCCAGCATCCCAGGAGCCTTTTTGTTTTTGGTTTTTGGGCCACACCCTGTGATGCTCCTGAAATCCTATGACCTCAGAAATTGCTCCTGGCTCAGGAGACCATATGGAATGCCAGGGATCGAGCTGTGATTCATCCTGTATCGGCTGTGTGCAAGGCAAACACCCTACTGCTGTGCTATCGCTCTGCCCGCCTATCCCCCAGCAGCTTTTTGAGGAAATTTGATATCTCCTGCACTCTTGAGATGCCACATGTCACCATTTTGAGGATCTGGCTTACAGATCCTCTCCTAGAACAGGTGGCTGCCCAGCAAGGACTCTGTGCTGTGCAGATTTACTTTTGTTGTGTGGTCCCTGGTTCATTTTCTTTTTCTCAAAGTCTCCCTTGCAGGTCCTCCACATGCCTTCATCATTTGTGTTAGGGGCTCAGCAGCGTCCAGGCCCCAGCACAAGCTTTGGAACAGACATCCAGGGAGGTGGTCACCTCAATGAATGCTAAATAGTTAAGACATCTGGGGAAAATTATTTGACTTTCCCTTTTTTTTTTTTTTTTTTTTTTTTTGGTTTTTGGTTTTTGGGTCACACCTGGCAGCGCTCAGGGGTTTACTCCTGACTCTATGCTCAGAAATCACTCCTGGCAGGCTCGGGGGACCATATGTTATGCCGGGATTCGAACCACCATCCTTCTGCATGCCAGGCAAACTCCCTACATCCATGCTATCTCTCCAGCCCATTATTTGACCTTTCTGAGTCTTGGTTTCCTTATAAGTAACATTAGGCTAATCCAATTCTTACCTAATCAGATGATGACAAAAATTAGCCAAGAGGGAAAAAATAGACTGTGAGTTCCCTTTCTCTCTTCCCCTCTGCCAAGTGGGTGAAATGTCAGCACTCCATGGCACCTACAGGAAGGACCAACTGTGCGCCATTTGGTCTGAGCTGTCATCTCTCACCTGACTAGCAAAACTGCTGCTCTTGCTTTGTTTCTGCCTTTGTCATCTGCCAGCTCCCAGTGGGACAACTGTCAGTGATCCACTAAGTATAAAATACAAAATGTGGGAAAGACAAGTCAGAATTAAAGGTCAGATCTAGCTTTGAGAAGATGACAAGCTTTATTTGTTTCTCAGCCTTTTGACTTTCTAGAGTAAAGCAAATTGCCATCATATGCTGTTTTCAGGTAGATCCTCTCTTCTCAGGACCTCATTAGGCATCTCAGGTAGGGTAACCTGTTGTCCCAGTTCTCCACATTGTGCTTTTGTTGGCACCACAAGTGCCATGACCTGGAACCATTTGGGAGGAACAGCTCACCCAGGCCACATAGTTAGAGCCACAATTTCTGAGTCTTAGCTCCCACTTCACTGTCAGCCTGTGCCAGAAAGCTTAACAATCAAATAATCTGTGTTTCAAGCACCAGCATGAAAAAAAAAAATGTAAGCAGGAAACACTATAAGAAGTCCATATTTTGATGGTGTTGAAGATACCTTGGGGCATTAGAACCATAGTTCCTACTTGTGATTCCTTTTAGGTTTCTTGATTCACTGTAACCTCAGCTCAACTTGAGGTCTAAAGATCCTTTGTTTTTCTTTATGCTTCTTCTGGTTCTGGGGCCACATCTCTCATACTCAGAAGCTACTCCTGGCTCTGCATTCAGGGAACAATAGGGGTTGTCAGGGATCAAACCTGGGCCAGGAGCATGCTAGGCTAGCTTCTTACCCACTGTACTATAGCTCTGACCCTGGAGTCTCTGGAGATCTTAAATGCAGTCTCAGTTTAGAGATTAGTTTTTCCCTCTGCTTTTTTGGCCACACCCAGTAACGCTCAGGGGTTACGCCTGGCTATGTTTCAGAAATTGCTCCTGGCTTGAGGGACCATATGGGATGCCCGGGGATCGAGCCACAGTCCCTCTAGGCTAGCACACACAAGGCAAATGCCTTACGGCTTACGCCACCGCTCTGGCCCCATCAGTCTGGAGGTTTTTTTTTTTTTTTTTTTGGTTTTTGGGCCACACCCGTTTGACGCTCAGGGGTTACTCCTGGCTATGAGCTCAGAAATCGCCCCTGGCTTGGGGAGACCATATGGAACGCCGGGGGATCGAACCGCGGTCCGTCCTACGCTAGCGCTTGTAAGGCAGACACCTTACCTCTAGCCACCTTCCCGGCCCCCAGTCTGGAGATTTTTAAAGGAACCACTGATGGCAGAGTTCCACCCTGCTTGCCCCCAGATCCTTGTGCCAATGGGACTTGGAGGTCAGGGCTTTGGGACCACCAGTGGTGCTGGTGGGGTGGCAGCCATGCAGGCGCTCAGAGTTGAAACCAGGACCTTACACATGCCTAATATGTTCTTCTCTTGTCTTTTAGACTTACTCACATCCTTATTCTTTGTGAAGTCCTTGACTCCTTCCTTACATCTCGATTTCCATCTGAGTCTATTTCACTTCAGCCTGATGACCTTCCTTTAAAATTTCATGACACAGCACTGGGAAAACAGCTCAAGTTGAGGTACACATGCTGAACCTGCACATACCCTGATTTATTTCTCTTTTTCACTTTTTTGGGCCACACCGATGACACTCAGGGATTTTTCCTGGCTATGCGCTCAGAAATTGCTCCTGGCTTGGGGGGACCATATGGGACGCCGGGGGATCAAACCATGGTCAGGTCTATCCTAGATTAGCACATGCAAGGCAAATGCCCTACTGCTTGCATCACTGCTCCTGACCCTCTTTTTTTTTATTTACTTATTTAAGCACCATGATTACATACATGATTGTAGTTGGGTTTCAGTCATAAAAAGAACACCACCCTTTACCAGTGCAACCTTCCCACCACCAATGCCCCCCATCTCCCTCCTCCCTCATCCCCTGCCTGTATTCGAGACAGGCATTCTACTACTCTCACTCATTAACATTGTCATGATAGTGTAGTCATCTCTCTTAACTAAACTCACCATTCTATATGGTGAGCTTCACATTGAGAGTTAGTTCTGGGGCCGGTGAGGTGGCGCTAGAGGTAAGGTGTCTGCCTTGCAAGCGCTAGCCAAGGAAGGACCACAGTTTGATCCCCCCCGGCGTCCCATATGGTCCCCCCAAGCCAGGGGCAATTTCTGAGCGCTTAGCCAGGAGTAACTCCTGAGGGTGTGGCTGAAAAACAAAACAAAAAAACAAACAAAAAGAGAGTTAGTTCTTCCAGCCCTCATCTCTATTGTCTCTGGGCATTATTGCAATAATGTCTTTTGTTCTTAAACTCATAGATAAGTGAAACTATCTATGTCTATCTGTGTCTATCTATCTCCCTCTGACTTGTTTCAAACTCAGCATAATAGATTCCATGTACATACATGTATAGAAAAATGTCATGACTTCACCTCTCCTGACAGCTGCATAATAGTCCATTATGTATATGTACCACAGTTTCTTTAGCCATTCATCTATTGAAGGGCATCTGGGTTGTTTCCAGAGTCTGGCTATTGTAAATAGCACTGCAATAAATATAAGTGTGAGGAAGGCATTTTTGTATTGTTTTTGTGTTCCTAGGGTATATTCCTAGGAGTGGTATAGCTAGATCATATGGGAGCTCAATTTCCAATTTTTTGAGAAATCTCCATATTGTTTTCCATAAAGGCTGGACAAGACATCATTTCCACCAGCAGTGAATAAGAATTCTTTTCTCTCCACATCCCAGCCAGCACTTGTTGTTCTTGTTTCTTTGTGATGTGTGCCAGTCTCTGTGGTGTGAGATGGTACCTCATGGTTGTTTTGATTTGCATCTCCCTGATGAATAGTGATGTAGAGCATTTTTTCATGTGCCTTTTTGCCATTTGTATTTCTTCTTTGAGGAATTGTCTGTTCATTTCATCTTTCCATTTTTGATAAAGTTAGATTTTTTTTTCTTGGGCCCGGAGAGATAGCACAGCAGCGTTTGCCTTGCAAGCAGCCAATCCAGGACCAAAGGTGGTTGTTTCTATTCCCCGTGTCCCATATGGTCCCCCGTGCCTGCCAGGAGCTAATTCTGAGCAGACAGCCAGGAATAACCCCTGATAATAGCCGGGTGTGCCCCCCCCCCCAAAAAAAAATTAGATTTTTCTTCTTGTTAAGTTCTGTCAGTACCTTGTATATTTTTTTATATTACCCCCTTAACTGATGGGACATACTCTGATTTTCATCCCCAGCATTGCATGGCCGCATGAGCACCACGAAGTATGGCCTTGATGACTCCCAAGTTCTGTGTTTTGTTTTTTTTTTTTTTTTTTTTTTTTTTTTTTTGTTTTTCAGGCTACACTCGATGCTCAGGGGTTACTCCTGGCTACGCACTCAGAAATTGCCCCTGGCTCGGGGGGACCATATGGGATGCCTGGGGATGGAACCGTGATCCATCCTTGGCTAGTGTTTGCAAGGCAGGCACCTTACCTCTAGCGCCACCTCGCCGGCCCCTGACTCCCAAGTTCTGAACTGAAAAGTCTAGTGTGGCCCTGGAGACTCCCAGCTCTACTGACCACATGGGCAAAACTCTGCAAGGCATGGTCACTTTCTGAATCAACAAGAAACCTTTGTAACACAGTGTACTGGTAACTAATGTTCTCTGCTTAAGGAAGGTCATCTTAGAATATCTATTTGAAAGATCTCCCACTGCTATAGAGTTCTGACTCAAGTTTTATATGTTCATTCTTTATTTTTGCACTCAAGAAACTCATCCCTTAGCTCTGATCAAAAGCAGCCATCACAGTCATTTTGTTGTCTTAAATATAATTATGGCCCTTGTTCTCTGACTTGTCAGATTTTTTTCTTTAGTTTCACTTTGATCTTCATAGTTGAACATGAACTTCTTGCTGAGGTAGAAGAGGAAGAGTGAATGTATCTCAGTTATATTAACAGCATTTACTTCTTAGGTTAAATTGTGCATTTATTATTTACATTATTATTTACATCAATTTATGATGCCATTAATATGCCTGTACAATAAAATCACAAAATCCAATATAATTAAAATGTTAAGAATAGTTGGTGGCAAAATGGCAACACAAGTTCCTTCTGTATAAGTGCTTGTAAACTATGCAGAGAATGGGATGAAGGTGAGGAGAGGGGCTGTCCTAGAGTAGCATATGAGATCCAGGGCAGAGTTTGGGTATTTTTGTTTTTTGTTTTTTCATATGGGAACAGCTACTGCTTTTTCTAGCAGTGGTGGAGAAGGGAGAAGGGAAAGACACAAGACAGAAGAGAGAACAGAAAGTACAGTCCTTGGTCAGTGACCTCAGGCATTGTGCTGTATTGACCTTTGGAGAAGAAAGAGAAAACCCATCCTGTCCCTTGAAGAGAGGCAGAAGTTATGAGACTGCAGCTTGTTCAAAAACACTGTTTTCTCAGTCAGGGGAAAGAAAGCAGTTCAAGAACTGAGAAAGAGATGGGGAGAGGAGCAGCGTTGACCTTAACTGCAGTGCAGGTTTTATCCACTCATCCTTCTCCAGCCCAGCCTTAAAGGCCACAGGGGAGCAACACGAGAGGCCACTTGGCCCTTCCCTGCCTGTCTTGAGACTGCTGTACTGTAGCTGGCTGCTTCAGAGCCAGCCAGCGTCCTCTCCCTGAGAATGGAGTGCACTTGTCAGTGCTGCGTCACCAACTGGGCCTCCACCATCAATGCGAAGGGAATGCCCAGTCCTGTAGCCCCAAAGTGAAGCCCCAAGCCCAGGAAACTTTCCACCTCCACTTCAGCTACTTGTGAAGCAGATTTATCTCTTCCCTCCCCACAGGAAATCAAAGGAAAAAACTTAAGTTCAGAAAGAGGACCACAAATGCAGTCAGCAGAAGTAGGTGGGTTGAGTAAATGCAGTCAGCAGAGGTGAAGAAGAGTCTTCATGCAGATCTGGAGAAAGGGGTCACTCGGTTCAAACACTCTGGGAACTGTTAGGTATACACAGTAGTGTGAAAGAAGAGATCTGCACCCAAACAAAAACAGCAGGAAGCCACCTGTCAGTTGAGCCAGGACCTTGTGCTTGCCAAGGTCAGCTCTCTCCTTGGGATGGGCCCTGTCTTGCTCTGTGCCTAATGCCATGCCCACTCTGGAGGCCAGATTTTGTTCTGTACAAGTGTAGGAGGCAGGCAAGCAGAGACCAGGTTAGGCCTTGCGTGTACCATTGGAAGCCCTTGAACCGCCCACCACTCCACTTTGCCAGACCAGAGTGTTTCACACATTACCAGGATCTAGAAGCATCAGGCCAGCTGGGGAGCCAGAGTCCCAGTCTCTCACCCTGGCTTAACACTGGCTCTCATGTCCTGTATTTGGTCTCTAGGGAAACTGCACATACTTGATTTGTGGCTGAGTTTTTGTCTTTGCAAAGAGTTTTATACAGTTTTATGAACCCTGCTTTACAGTCCATATGGCCTGTTTCCACCCCGTCTAAGCATTACCTCCTGGGCCAGTTAACCAACATTTGCTGCTCTGTGCTTTTGTTCCTTTTTCTGTAAACTTGGCACTATTTTAACCAATTCCTCAATTTGTTTAGGCTGATGTAAAGTTCTTAAAACCATCTTAGCACAAAACACAGAAGAACTTAAAGAGCTTATGTTATTATTGGGTTTCTGGAGTTTTAATGGTTTTTTTGTTTTGTTTTGTTTTTGTTTATTTGTGTGCCACATCTGGCAGCGCTTGAAGGTTACTCCTGTCTCTGCACTCAGAAATCACTCCTGGCAGGCTTGGGGGACCACATGGGATGTCCTGGGTCGGCCATTTGCAAGGCAAATGCCCTACCACTGTGCTATCCCTTTGGCCCTTTTATCATTGTTATTGAGGTGTCTTTTCTCTTACACTCAAGGGGCAGAAAGAAAATTTTGAGGGGTCATGATTAGAAACACCAGGAGGGGGGGGGGGGTTGGGGGGGGAGTGGGGGCAGAGAGGTAGCATGGAGGTAAGGTGTTTGCCTTTCATGCAAAAGGTCATTGGTTCGAATCCCGGCTTTCCATATGGTCCCCCTTGCCTGCCAGGAGCAATTTCTGAGTTTGGAGCCAGGAGTAACTCTGAGCACTGTTCGGTGTGACATGTAAAAGGTCATTGGTTCGAATCCCGGTGTCCCATATGGTCCCCCGTGCCTGCCAGGAGCAATTTCTGAGTGTGGAGCCAGGAGTAACCCTGAGCACTACCCAGTGTGACCCAAAAACCAAAAGAAAAAGAAAAAAAGAAACATCAGTAGGGAAAAATAAGAATTTTGCCCCCTTCTTCCCTTCCAGGGTAGCCTCAGAGGTCTAAAGAGTTCTCAGATAGTCACAGTTGGCTGTTTCACTTGAACCATGAGTGAGAGGCCAGGACAGCAGAGCCCCACTAAAAAGGAAGTAGCCCAAGCCCAGAAACCATGGTCTAAGAATCTTAAGGCTCTAAAATCGAGGTTTTTCTTCCAGGAGCCCAAAGCACCTTTTGTCCCTTGGCTCCTTTCCCCAAGCCCAGAGACATCAAAGACGCAGCAGTACAGCTCTCTGCGGTCACCAGAGTCACAGCCAAGGGGGCACTGTCAGGGCCTCAGGGCCTCTCCTCACAGCCTAATGGCCTACTGAGCTGACCCTCTCTTAGGGCTGGACAACCCACTTGTTGCATCATTTTTTTTTTTTTTTTGGTTTTTGGTTTTTGGGTCACACCTGGCAGTGCTCAGGGGTTATTCCTGGCTCCAGGCTCAGAAATTGCTCCTGGCAGGCACAGGGGACCATATGGGGCGCTGGGATTCGAACCGATGACCTCCTGCATGAAAGGCAAACGCCTTACCTCCATGCTATCTCTCCGGCCCCTGTTGCATCATTTCTTTAAACCAAGTTTCTAGCCCCCTCCAAAGCCACAAGAAGAGACCTAAAGGTCAAGATTTTCTGCTCAAGGTCACAAAGCTGTGTTGGAGGGACTATGACCCAGAGTGTCCAGAAGACAGGGGAGACCACCAGAACTGGCTATCAGGTTTCACCCCCTGCATGGCCCAGCACCCAGTCCCATGGGTGGTACAAAGTGCAAGTTTGCCTGAGCAACTTCAAGGTCAGTATCTGGGAGGACCCAGTGGCTCTTCCAGAGTTCTCTGAGCCCTTCCTGCCCAGGACTCTGGACTTTGAGCCCGGACACCAGCAGAAAGGGGTACAAAAAGGTGACAAGTTTTGATTGAATGAGCACTCTCCGTTGTTGAAGGGGAACCTGCATTGCTCAGTGAGGAAATAAACCAGGTCCTGTGGATTGGAAAAGCTACTGTGCATTGGAATGCCTGGGGTGCTAAGAACTGGGGAGAAGCATATGAGCAAAGCTCTGAGGCGGGAATGGAAGATGAGCATGGAGTATGGAGTCCAGCTCTGCTGCAGCTAGTGGAGGAATTGGGGGAAAGTAGGGTCACCATCTCGAGGTCTTGTCCTCACTTGTTCCATGCTCTGGGCTCTGCTGCTGAGTTTGCTGCTCTCCTTGGCACCAAGGAATTCTTTTTTTTTTTTTTTTTTTTGGCACCAAGGAATTCTTAGTCCCAGCCTTGGATGAGGACTCCAGGAGCCAGGCCAGCTGGGCAGCCAGCCAAGTGGGTGAAAGTTGAGCTTGGCAGGCAGCTTTCCTGAAGCCTCCCTCATGTCTGAAAATGGCAGCAGTCCCTTGGCAAGCCCACCACGCCAGCACACACCAGGCAACCCTTTCAGTTCTTTGGGAAAGTTGGGCCTTCTGTTCCCACTTCAGCGCTGCTGTCACCTGAGAGTTGTTCTGGATCAGAACCAAACTTTAGTCCTGTCCCTCCTCCTGGGAACATGTAGCCTCATCATGGGATCCTTCCAGGGCCTGAGCCGAAAATGGCTTGAACCATATCACATTGCAGACCAAAGAAAAGCAGGAGGGCTCTCCTGAGAGAATTTTGGGGAAAGGGCCTGCCCCCACGAGGTTGGGACAAATTCTTGACTTACGAGGTCTGCTCTGGCACCCTGTGCTTCTGCTGAGATATTCTCAAACGAAGAAACTAGGGTCTAAAGAGAAACAGCTTTCTCAACACCACTTGACTCAGAAGTGGAAAAACCCAACTATAACCAATCCCCCCCCCCCCAGACAAGAGGGAACTTCTTGATCTGAGAACCCCACATTCTCCTCTTTCCTCCATCTTCTGCTGGATCTTCCCCAGCAGAGTTGTCCCTCTATGGTCAGTGCCCCTCTGAGCCACATTTGCAGAATTGGACAGAGATGTCTATTCATGCTCATGGCCTTGTGATCAAGCACTCAGAAAAGAGCTGTTCTTTAATTAGAAACAATTTGTTGGGAGAGCAGAATGGATTTTGTGGGGCTTCAGAGCACCCTGGGCCTGCAGCCAGGCCTTACCCCCAGACCACAGAGAAGCAAGTTCTCTGCCTTCTGCCCAGATGTGAGAGATCCTCCTCCTCCTCCAGGTCCTGAATTCTAGTAAGACAAGGAATATGATGTCCCTCTGCAGCATTAGTCCCTCTCTAGGGAGTTCACACCTACCTCTACCACCCTACACCTCACCCAGAAATTCCCTGGGCTCAGTGCACAAGCTGGGTCTCAACCTTCTCCCCTCTCACCTCACCTCTGCCCATACATCGAGCTACATTCCCTCACACCACTGGTCTCACGCTCAAGCCAGCTCCTGCCTCCCAGGAAGGCTGAGCCTTCTGCCAGTGCCAGCCACAGAGATGATTTGCTTGGATTGCAGTTTTCCCTGGGCTCCTGCAGGAACAGTTAGTGTGAGAAGCATAAGAACAGTTAGATAAGAGTGTCCCTGTTCCTCCTAGCCTGGGGAGGGGATAATGACTTGGGTGAAGCAAAAGCCTTTTCTGGGCAAGATGTTTTCAAACCCCATTGAGTTCAACAAGACAAAAATGCTGCTGAGTATGTGTTCTTTGTCCTTCCACGCCCTGCCTTGCCCTGCACCCACAGCTCAACCCTGTGTTCCCTGAGCCTGAGCCACGCAGATAAGGCTCTTTCCCCAGGGCGCAGGTCCAGGGCTGGGTACAGGGACAGAGCTGAATCAGCCACACTGATCTTAGCTCCAGCATGCACGTCAGTCAGCTGGCGATGCAGCCTGTGCTTAGGCCATTTACCCCCAAGTGGCCTCCTGTCCACCCAGCTCTGAAGCCCTGTGCATCTCAGAACCCACCTCCTCCTCATGAAGCCTCTCCTTTCGGCCAGCCATTAACAATTAATTACTCTGTCATCCTCATCCCACGCTCTGGGGTTCATCTCTGGTTATTGGGCCAGTCAGCACCTCACTGGCAGCCCATGAGGACAGGAGCATGCCTCTCGGGTTTTTATTTGTTTTCCATAATTTTCAGGCCAAATAGATGTTAGCGGCTTGGATGTTGACTCAGAAGCCTGGAGCACTTGCTTTATATGCCAGAGCACCAGTTTTGGTCCCCCAAAATTTATGCAGGGCATAGCCCCTGAAGCCCTATGGGTATATGATCCCAAAATGAAAGAAAACCCCCAAACCTTAGATTCTCAATGGCAAGATGTTTTGCCATCATAAAGTTGTTTTGCCAATCAGTTCCTGGACTGAGGTTCTCACAGGCAAGACCTTTTGGAGCCTCTTCTATTAGGTGAGAACACAGCATCAGGTGGTTTTAGGATCTGAGATGAGGCCCAGGCAGTTATTTTCCCACCTGGCTTGGGAGAACCGGCATCTCTCTAGTCCCCTTTCACTTGAGCAAACAGATGAAATTTAGACCCCACTAGTAACTCCCAAGATCCTTCACCAGGCCAGTAGGTGGAAGCTGTGCAATGCACAGCAATGCACAAAGGCTGGGCATAAGGGAAGGTCTGCACTGAGGCCAGCACTCAGAGAAAGTCTCCCCACAACTATCCCCTCATTTAAGGCTCTATTCTCCATCTCCTGGGCCCACCCTTTTGGTCTGGCAGCTGCCAAGGTTTTTTTTTGGGGGGCCCACATCTAGCAGCACTCAGGGGTTACATCAAAAGTCACTCCTGGGAGGCTGGAGGTACCATATGGGATGCCAGGAATCGATCCCTGGTCCATCGCTGGGTTGGCTGCTTGCAAGGCAAATGCCCTACCTTTGTGCTATCTTTCTGACCCAAGTTCTATTCTTGAACTTAGTTTGGCGGAGTCTCAAGTAGTTCACCAAGTCCTTGCCTACCAAGAGCACCCAGAGGAGAGGAAGGGCAAGAGCAGTGATGAGGTGATTGGTCTGAGGCATGAGGGGTGCAGCTCCCATTTACATTTTGAAAGGGAACAAAAGATGGGTTTTCTTTTAGCCTCAGCCAGTTAGGAACTGGACAGCTATGCCCTTTGAGAGCTACTTTGCTCTTGGTGCTCAGCACTTCCACACATGATCTTTAGTACTGGGTGCTGACGTGGGCTGTGGCACTCTTGTGTGTTTCCCATTTGAGATGAGCAAAGACCCTTTCAGTGGCTGCCTCTGCTACCTTCTCACACCCGAGCTTGAATTCTTTGCACAGCTCACTTTCCTTCCAGCATAAGTAAGACCTGAGTCTAGTTCAGCTATCTCCCTCTCACAGTAGAACATTAACATTAAAATAATGCAAGGGTTTCACCTTCTGCCTTGAATCCTGCTGACCTCGGTTTGAATCCTCAGTACCACATCTGGTCCCACAGACACTGCCAGCTGTCAATTGTGAGCACAGCCAGAAATAGTTTCTGAGTACTGCAAAAACTAGACCAAAATAGGAAAGGGGAAAAAAAATTAAGATGAGCCCAAGAGATGCTCAAAGAATGAAAGCACATGATTTGCAAGTGGGAATTCCAGTCTCTGTCCCTCTGAGCGCCACTAGGAGTACCCCTGCCTAAAGGAAAATAAATTAAAGGAGGAAAAGATGAGTTTACTGAATGTGACTGATCCCAGAGGCAACTCTTGAACTGGTTTCATCAACAGTGCAGCAGGGGCAGGGAAGCATTTATGGCCTCTTGACTTCCACCATGCTGGTTCTGGTTCTCATGCCTGAAGACTGGAGCATCCATGTGGGGAGAGTGATCAGCCAGGTGATAGTTTTTGTTTCTTATTTTTTTTAATCTGTGGCTTTTGGATCTCACCTAGCTGTGCTCAAGACTTACTCCTGGCAGTGTGAAGGAACGTTATGGGATGCTTAGGATAGATCCTGGGTTGGCAACATGCAAGGCGAGCACCTGCCCCCAAATAGGGCGAGTTGCACTGGGATTTCACTTCTTAGTTCTGGGCATCGAGTCTCTCAGCTGCACTGGAGTTTCCTCCCCCATGACATGAGAGAAATAATAGGTACCTCCTCAGTGTGCTGGTTACACACAATAGCCTGGTAAACCTGTCAGCTGGTTACACACAATTAGCTTGGTAAACCTGTCAGCACTGCATTTTTAGCCAAAGGGCCAAAAGAGAGAACTTGGCACCATCTCTTTACTATGCAAGTCTCAGGATAACCTCATTATCACTTCTCTCTCTCTCTCTCTCCAGGTCAAGAGTGAGGCCACAAGGGGAACCCTGTCCCGAAGATCTGGTCGCCCCAGACCTAACTCTCTGCCTCCTGACCTACCTGTGGAGGAAGCTCGTAGGATTGCTCGGATATTCTCTTCCCAATTCTCTCAGAAGGACTAGAGCATCCCAGGAGCTGTGGGAAGGATTGTCAACTTTCTGTCTCAGCCTCATCCAGCATGCAGGCAGCACTGGAACTGGGCACCCACCGCCTTCCTCATCCACAGGCACTGGAACCCCCGTTCCAGAATGGAGGGTCCCAAACAGCCCCATATTTGCCAGCCAGGACTTCTGCTGCTTCCTACTCTTGTGAGGTAGCAACTGGATCTTTGTGCCCTCTAGATTCACTCATCTTTTGGCTGTGAGACCTAAGCAGGTATCTTTCACTGAGATTCCTTTCCCAATAGCCTTGGCATGGCCTGCCAACAGGAGCTCACCTGGGCCTGACTACAATTGGTCCTTTCACCTTAAAAGTGGGGGAACCAAAGGAGGGTAGATTGTGTGCATTATAGAGCCCAAGGAATCCTAGGGTACCAGCAGTTTGTGGGCTTGATATAGGACTGTTTTTTAGATATAAATTATTTTTTCACTATGTTGAACTTAGTTGAGAGGAGAGGAGGGGAAACAACCCATTTTAGCTGATTGTCTGAAGTTCTAACCATGCTTTTAATTTATTGTTTTTTTATGTCGCTTTGAAGGGCCTATTGTTCCTATGTTTGAATAAAATTGTATTGGTATTTGTACTCTCTGTGCATCATTTCCTGGAAAAATGGGGACTGTGTGTTAAGAATTCGTTTGTGCATTGACAGCAGATTTATTTGACTTGGGACCAGGATCACTAGAAGTCTTCTGAACCCAAAGATCAGCTGGGTTCACACTAGGGTAAATCAGTATTTCCTTTGATGGTTCTTTAGGGTCTATCTACAAAGAGGAGAGGTCTCCCAATACCACCCTCTTCTTCAAGTAAGAAACTGGCTTAGTTGCCAGACTACAGATGTTGGAGCAGGCCGTGGAGACTGGCCTGTGGTGAAAGAAGAGGGTGAAAAGAAGGTTGACAAAGGTCTCCAGTCCTTAAAACACTCACATGCATATCATGATTCTTGTTTTATAATTAAACCAAAATGCAACCAAGGTCACATCTGATCCTGTAGTAAACTCCACAGAAATCTCAGCAACGCCAGCAGACTCCTAAAAATTTAACCAGACGTGCACTGAGTGGAAGATTCATGGGAAAACGGGGGGAGGGGGGGAGGGGGCTGGTACACTCAGGATACAGCCTCATATCTTGAGAGGAGGATTCATGGAGAACTGGGAGGCTGCTGCATTTAGAATTCAACCAGACATGTGCTGAGTGGGATATTCTTGGGAAAAGGGGGCTGGCATGCAGGATAAATGGGATGTGTGCTAGGAGGTTCATGAGAGAAGGGGGGCTGGTGTGCTCAGGATAATCTGGATGTGCTGAGTGGGGAGTCATGAGAAAAGACCATGCAGGTGCCATAGCAATCAGGAATGGCTTCCTAGGAGAGAAGTCTGGCATGAGGATTTAGGGCCCCACACCACTGAGGACACAGAGATGGGACAAGGAGTGCCCTGCCACTTCCCTGATAGGTCCCCTCCAGTTGCTGAGCCTCTGTTGCCTCATCTGTAAAAGGGAGATAATAACCTCATTCACAGGGTTGCTGTAAAGATTAAGCGATGACATTTGTGAAAATGCTTTGCCTGCACTTGGCACCAAGCAAAAGCTTGGGAAATGCCAGCCCTGGTCACAGCTCACACACACACACACACACACACACACACACACACACACACACACTTCCATACACAACCCCCCACTCACTCCCTCACAGCTTCCCCAGGCTCCCCATACCCCATATTCTCCCATACTCCCTCATCTCCCCCATACTTCCCCAGGTTCTACTAAGTTCTCCCACACTTCCCCAAGACTTTCCAACAGCTAGCTCTACCATAGCATCCCACACACTTCCCCCATGTTCCCAGACCCACAAGCACACACCAACAATGCTGCAGGACAAACCCTCGAGATACCAAAGCCCTGAGTCAAGAGCCTTCTTTATGGGAGAGCTGCCTTCAGACCTGCCCCTCCTTTTCATCTACATTCAGTTCCCCTAACCTCTACCTGCCAGCTCCTCAATACCCGCTTCCTCATCTTCCTCTCTGGTGGCTATGGAACTTAGGAGGTGTCTGGGCCCCTGGCCAGAGGAGTTAGGCCTCAGGTGAAGAATATTTCTTCCAACTCCTTCTCCAGCTCCTGTGCAGAACCTGCAGGGGTCAGATGAGAATAAGGACAAAGAGTGAAGGAGACTATCTTAGGGCTTGAACCAGACAGTCTAAGCTCCTTTTATCAATAATTGGCTCACAGTGTTGTCAATAACTTGAACCCTGGAGTTTGAATTAATTTCCTGATGATGGCTCAGAGGTGTAGTGTCTTGCGGTAACAGGCCTCCATGAAAGGGGGACATGTCTGTCCCCCTACCAACTAAACTGGCCATTGTTCCTTTGTTTTTATTTGGGTTTTTGTTTTTAAATTTTAATTATTTTATTTAAGCACCGTGGATACAAAGTAGTTCATTATTGAGTTACAGTTACAGAATGTACACCACCCTTCACAGTGCATATTTTCTGCCACCAATGTCCCCAGTCCTCCCACCCCACCATGCCTGCCTCTGGGGTAGGCATTTTACTTCTTTCTCTTTTCCTTTTTAACACTAAAACATCACACATTGACAGTGGTCAATCTTCATTACCCAAAAACATATCATTGCATCTTTTCCTTCTCTCTTTTTTTATTAATAATAGTATATTTAAGCACCATGATTACGCAAATGTTTATAGTTGGGTTTCAGTAATAAAAAAGAATACCCCCCTTCATCACTGCAACATTCCCACCACCAATGTTTCCTATCTTCCTTTCCCCCCATTCTCCTGCCTGTATTTGAGACAGGTATTCTATTTCACTCTCTACCATTGTCATCATAGTTGTTAGTGTAGACATTTCTCTAACTGCACTCACCACTCTTTGTGGTAAACTTTATACCATGGGTCAGTCCTTCTAGCCTTCATCTCTATTGTCTCTAGGTATTATTACAAGACTTTTATTTCTCTTAAATCCCACAGATGAGCCTCACATCCCCTTGAACAGACCTGAAAGTGATGTCTGTGCAGCCCCACAGACAGAGTGAGCCGAGCCCAGTTACAATCAGCCAATCTTAAAAATAAATAAATAAACAAACAAACAGTCAGCCAATCTTGAAACTTCCAGTTCAGACTAGATTCTGGGAACAAGGAGCCAGAGTCAACCTGGCAGAACATCCCTCAAGAAGATCCTGGGCCTAGGAAACAAAGTCCAGTAAACACAAGCCCTTTTGACTCTGACCCCAGAATCCAGGTTGCCAAGGTATGAATGGAGGAGTGGTTGAAAGGGTCCAATGGACTACGGTGGAGGAATATTGACACTTTAGTGTAATGTGGTGGTGCTATCTTAATAAAAATATTGATTTTAAGGGTCGGAGAGATAGATGGCTCAAAGAACTGAGCACATGCTGAGTGCATGTGAAAGGCATGAGTTTGATCCCTGGCACCGCTGGGAGCACCCCTGAGCACTGTGCCAGGAGTAGCCTTTGAGTACTTCTAGGTATAACCCAAAAAAATAAAAATCAAATCAGAAATTTTAATAGAAAAACCATGACCAAAAGAAGGTTCTAAGCCATTGTAAGCCAAACCTTCCCTTTGGGTTTCTCCAAGACCAGTTGCCCCATCTGGGCTGCACAGGTACCTTCAGTAATTATCTGAGACTGTCTCCCTGCCATAGTTGCTGAGTGGAGCCCACCACTGCCTCCTGAGCACCCCTATGCCTTTGTAGTTTCAGCAGGCCCTTCCCTCCAAATACTCTGCTGCTGTTCTGCTGCCACTCAGGGAGAGTCTAGGCCTAAGTAGAGATACAGTCCAGGCTCCTAACTTGAGTACCTGTGTCTCTGCCACTGCCCTATGTCCAGGACCCAGGTTGGAAATGGTCCTTGCCTGTCCCTCTGCCCCACCCACTTCACCCCCTTCATCACCTTTCCTCCTATTTCCTTGCCACCAGGGTGCCAGGTTTAGCTGTGTCTAACCATTACCTCACCACAGTAACTGCTGCAGAGGACCCTCCTACACACAGAGACACACACACACAACACACACACACACATGCACACTTTGTGATGCCTACTCGGTCTTCTGTTCCCCTGAGTCTAATGAATATATATATGCAAAGATTCCAATTGTCCTGTCATCTGGAAAGTAGTCTCAGTGTGAACACTGGGGCACACTCCAGTTGTAATCCTGACACTTCTGTGCTGGAGCCAGACATACTACCTGGAATAAGGCACAAACCGTGCATGCCACCCACCCAGTTTCAATCCCTGGTACCACATGGTTTGCCCAAACATCACCTGATACAGCACTGTAGGCCCTTAAACATCATCAGGGTTACCTAGGTAAAGCCTAGCACCACATCCTCATGCCCTCATATTGACCCACCATCCCTGTTTCTTGGCCAAGTGTTCACAAAGGATCACATACTAGATGAGTGTTTACATGTCAGGAATGTGCCACTCTATATAGACCAAAGGTGAATTCATGCTGGCCTGGGACTGTGTGGGAAGGGGCAAGAAAAGAGACTGCTGAAGTATAGAGGAGTTGGAGGCAGGGATTAAAGTATCCTCAAACAGTGTTGACTGATATTGCATAACTGAATATATTAAAAGCCATTGAGGGACTGAACAATAGGGCAGCGGGTAAGGCCCTTCCTTTGCATACAAGCAAAGGTTGAACTCAGTTTCAACCTTCACATACAGACTACATACAGACCTCCCCCACCCCAACCCTGCCAGGATTTAATCATTAAGCACAGAGCCAAGAGCAAGCCAGTAGGGTGTGGCCCCCCCTAAAAGCCATTGAGTTATACCCCCTGAAAGCATAAACATTCACACTACTGTAAACCATGTTACCACAACTAAAAAATTAATAAAATTAAAAATAAAATTCTAGAAGGTTGGGATAAACCTCAAGAGATGGAACACATCCCTGGCATGTGTGAGGCTCTAAGTTCCATCCCTTGCACCACATGAACCATCAGATCAAAGCATCAGCCTCACACCCCAGGGCTGAGCATTGTGGGGAGTGGTCCTGGAAACTCCTAAGCACTGTTGGGAATGGTTCCTATCAAATTATTTAATACTTTTTTTTTGGGGGGGGGGGGTCTTTTGGTCACACCCGGCAGCAGTGCTCAGGAGTTACTCCTGGCTCTACACACAGAAATCACTCCTGGCAGGCTCAGGGAACCATATGGGATACCGGGATTCAAACCACCATCCTTCTGCATCTAAGGCAAATGCCTTACCACTGTGCTATCTCTCCAGCCCCATTTAATACTATTTTTAATAATGGAAAAAAAACTTTAGCAGCCTGAGACAAGAGTGGTAGTTTAGTGTAAAAGTGTAAAGGGCCTTTAGCCTTGCACACTGCACACCCAGTTTCAAAATCCCTAACTTCCCATAAAGTCCCCTGAGACAGCCAGGAGTAATTCCTTAGTGCAGAGCCAGGAGTAACCCCTGAGCTACTAGGTTTAGCCCAAACACACACACACACACACACACACACACACACACACACACACACCCCACCACCACCACCACCACCACCACCAACAACAACAACAACAACAACAACAACTTTAGAATTCTTATCATCTGGGCTGGAACCGCGGTGCAAGCAGTAAGTTGTCTGCATTGCGCACTTTAGCCTAGGATGGACTGCGGTTCGAGTGCATAGCCAGGAGTAACCCCTGGGCGTCACCGGGTGTGGCAGAAAACAAAAACAAAAACAAACAAACAAACAAACAAAATAACTGATCATCTATCTCATAGGTTAAAAATAGAAAAAAGTGCATGTGGAAAATATAACAATTTTTCAATGTAATCTTACTTTTGGTAATTCCATCTGCCTTTGTCTTGTAACAAACAATAAGAAGTAAACTTGTGTCTATAAGGAGGCAGGCTCTAATAGTGGGTGGGAGAGTGGGGACACTGGTGATGGGAGGGTCACATTTGTGGTGGAATAAGTTTTTAAAAGCTTGAAATAACTGTACTATGAACAATTTGTTAAATCAGTGTTATAATAAAAAATTAATTAGGGCCCAGAGAGATAGCACAGCGGTGTTTGCCTTGCAAGCAGCAGATCCAGGACCAAAGGTGGTTGGTTCGAATCCCGGTGTCCCATATGATCCCCCATGCCTGCCAGGAGCTATTTCTGAGCAGACAGCCAGGAGTAACCCCTGAGCACCGCCGGGTGTGACCCAAAAACAAAAAAATTTTAAAGTATATAACACTTGCATTTAGTAGGCACCAGGAAGTGACCTAGGCTGGGATGAGGCTCAGTTGTAGAACACAAACTTGGTATATGCTAAGCTCTGGGTTTGAGCCCAGCAATAAACACTGATAAAAGAGAAAAGAAATGACACTTGTTATCCTTGTTTGGAAGAGGAGGCTAGGTAAGTCCTGGCCAGCCCATTAAAAGAAGCCTTGACCTTTGAATGGACTTTCAAAGGTGGTGCCCCCTCACAACATATACCTTATCACCAGAGGTTGCTCCTCTTTCAGCAGCTGGAAGGAGTGAAAGGATCTCTGGGAACTCTGACCTTCCCTCACCTCCCTGCCCCTCACCAGCCGATTCCTGCCTGTCAAGTGAGCAAGCTGTCAACTTGCCTCTCTGGGGTAAAGTTTCAGGTCAGCGGGGCTATAAAGAGAGGTGCCAAGCCCCAGGCAGCAGAGCAACAGTGAATGGCAAGAAGACAAGTCGATCTCTGCTCCCCTTGCTGGGGCAGAGCCCTGCAGAGCCCTCAGGAACCCTGGACTGTTCAGGCTCTGGCACGAGGTGCAGGTAAGCTTCGGCCTCCCCCTTCCTCCCCTTTACCAAGGGTGGCAGAGGTCTGGTGCAGAACTGGAACTGAGGGAGCTTCTGTCCAGCACACCCACTCTGTCCAGATAAGGGAGCTCCCCCACAGATACCCAAGAGGAGGGTCCAGTGGTAGGGCTGGGGTTCAACCCCACAGCCCCACCCCAATTTTTCCCCACCAGGACCCCCAGCCAGGCATTTCTAGTGTAATTTTGGCCCATGTCCCAGTGATGGCTTTCTGCTTAGTCTGTTCCAGAATACCAGAAAGAGCAAAAAGCCTTTGCCACATCCATCAGAGAGATCGAGGGATAAGGAGTGGAAGGGTGGTCTCACCTGAAATCTGGCCAAATTCCTCTGCTGAGAGGGTTCTGGAGCCAGTAAGACTCTCCACTCAGACAGTCACTTCCTCAGGGAGATTCTGAGGTGCCTTGCGAGGAGGGTGTGGTTGGAGTTGGGGAGGCCATAAAGGAAGGGATTTTGGGACTGAGGATATAGAAATCATTCTAATTGTGTAGTTGGGCATGCTTTGCCCTCCCTAAAGCCAGATACTGAGTGGTAGAACAAGGCTGGGCTCCAAGCTGGCTTCTTTCCTCCATCCTGTTTATGAAGCAGAAATAGCTCAGTACTTAAAAGCCCTGCAGGGCCACATGCAAAGAGATCATGGGCACCACTGTTCCTCTCATCCTGACTAAGGGGCTGAGAACATTCCAGCTCTCCTGTGCCGGGGATGTTGGGTTCCTCAAGATCCCACTCAGAAGACCAGAGGGAGAAAGAGACTGGGGAACACCAGCCTCAGAGCAGCCCCTGTATGGGCCTTCCCATACTGTCCAGTCAGAGCAGTGAAGTTCTAGTGTCCTCCTTGCAGGCAGCACCTCCCATGTGTCTCCCAGGGCTGCTGGGGAATGAGATCCAGCTCCTGGCTTCCACCTTCTGGCTAGGCTTGGCCCAGCTCAGGAATTAAGGCCTCTTGCTGCCAACACTGAGCCTGCCAATTCACCAGAATTTGGGCACCTACTTCCCACTCCTAGTCTACCCACAATAACTGCACCTGAATGCAGCAACAGATTTGTGGGGCCTTCCTCTAGTACACAGACTTGAAGGCCTTCCCAGGCCTAAAAGTCACCAGCCTTTGCCCCTCTGTACCAGGCTCAGACAGACCTGGCTACAGATTCTGTGAAACAGCTGCTATAAATAGCTCAGCTTTCATTTCCCATTTTTCTTCAGCAAGTGGGGCCATCTTTGGTCAGCTGGTTGTCCTTAGAACCCTCTGACTCTGGGTCATCCCTGTCGGAGGTTGCAGAGAGAAGCAGGCCCTGTCCCATCACACCCCCCATAGCTGGGATGATGGCAGTGATTGAGCTAATCCTATGATGTGTGGAAGCAGAGATGGGGACCAAAGAGGTTGAAAGGGAAGTCTTGCTTGCCGGTATAATCAGGGAGTCCTGGACTACCCCAGAGACCTAGGCCCTGCCTGTAGTTCCATGAAGAACAGCTGGGATTGGCTGTGCTCCACCAGACACTGAGCACACAGCATTCCACAACCCTCATAGGGGTCCTGCCCTGACTCACTGTGACCCAGATAGGTCACAGGGCACCTTGGATGTGAGGTGAAAATCTCTAACTCCACCATAACTGGAGAGTCAACTGAGGTTCTGAAGAAGGGATGCTGTGACAGCCAAAAAGAAGCCCAGGGAAACGCTCCTCAACTTCCTTCTGGCTGCCTCCTAGAGTCATGCAGAGGTGCCCTGTTTAGGCAGTTTTCACTGTAGTTCCCCTTGGAATATTCTGGGGACCCAGAGAAGTCCATATGGCCCTCAGGTGATAAATGCTGCTCTGGAGAATACAGACCCCAGGATCACCAGCTCTGAGGATAGATTCATACCACTAAAGTTTCCAGAACCCAGCTCACAATGAAAGGACCGTATAGATATAAACATACATATATACATACTTGCACATATACACATATGTACACACTTGTATTCACATACTAACATACACATGTTCTCACATACTAACATACACATGTTCTCACGAGTACATATATTCACACATACATAACACATAATCACATATGTATAAACAGGAATCACATCTGTATGCTTACATACACACATGTATGCGCACATATAAATACACATGGATACAATGCACATGTACGTGCATGCTTACACATATTCACACTCACACACACCAGCCTGAGCCTCCCTGCTGCGACAGCCTGCAGGGACCCTGGCCTCATCTAGGTTTCAGCAATGCGAAGGGGAAGTGGGGAGCTGTTCAGGTGAAGGCCAGCACTAGGCCCTCAGCTGAGCTCAGCTCTGTCCCTGGCACATGGTGGCAGGAGGAACATTGCAGAGGACATAGGTAACTGACTGAGTCTCAGGGCAGGCTTTCTTCACCTGCTAAACACAGTGGTGCCCTTCTAGCTTTCCTTGCTAGACTGTTCCACAGGCTCAGCCTTCAAACTTCCACAGATAAGTGTGAGGAGAGTTTCATCCTGCCCTCATGGAAAAGGCCCCATCCTGCTGCATCCCTGAGGCCCAGTAGTGAATAATGATGGAAGCCTTTTTGTCTTCCAAGATCCGGTGAGGCATGTTGGCACACATGCCTGACACCCCCACACAGCCTGGGGGCACATTACAGACTGTTTGCTCTTGTCTCCGGAACTCCCTGCATGCCAAGAGCCTGCCAGAATGGGCGTGTCTGGTGAGGCTGCAGAGGTCATAGGACTTTGGACGTTATTGTGCATAAGGTGGTCATTGAATCTGGGGTGGCCTTCTGAACAAGGGAGTGGCATGCACTGGTTGATGTGTGCTTGGACACTGCTTATCCAGAAATCTCCTGCAGCATTTGATTCCTAGGCTTAACACTTCAAAATTGGAATCTCATTCTCATTATGGCTTAGGCCATACAAATGCCAACTCCATTAAATGGAAATTACATCTCCATGGTTTTTATTTTAGGGTCATACCTTGCAATATCCAGGTATATACCGGCTAAGGTACAATAGCCACTCCTGATGTTATTCAGGGACTGTGAAGAACCATAATGGAACTAAGGTGTAAACATGCAAAATTTGTGCTCAGCCTTTTGTGCCCAACCTAACCCCATCTCTTGGGTTCCAATTTCCTTTCAGTGAAAGGCAGATTCTCATTCCTATCTTCTCAGGAGGGTTAGTGGCATCTCTAAAGTCATATTTCTCATGGGGAGCCATGAAGACAGAATGAGAGCCCAGCTCTCCACCACACCCCAAGATTTCCTCTCTGTGGAAGACTCAGTCTCTGTCAGTTCTGCAGGACTGACCCAAGAGTGAGGACACTGGAAGGCCTAAGATCTCAGCACTGGGGAGAGGGGCTGTCAGTTAGGGTGCCTGTGGTGTGACCTGCTAGGAAATAGCTTTAGTGTCAAAAGCCCAGATGTATGGGTTTGGGGAAGTAGAAATGCCTATGATAGGGTTGGTAGTCTCCAAGATATGCAAGGCTGACACAGGCCCATCAGACGCAAATGGGGTCCCAACTACCAATAGTGAGAGAAAAGCTCAAGTGTACAACCAATGCAGGGTAGTTCTCTTTACCCTTTACCCACAATGAGGGAGATAAAGGCATTAGCCATAGGACCCCATCAAATTCACCTCCCTCTGATTCCTGGAAAAAATACATCCTGGGCTGCAGAAATAGCACAGGGGTTTTCAGGAACTATAGCACAGTGAGTACCTAAGGCACTTGTCTTGCATGCAGCTTACCTGGGTTCAATCCCCAGCATTCTACCTAATCTCCCAAGCACCACCAGGCATGATTTCTGAGTTCAGAACCAAGAGTTAGCCCTGAGCACTGCCATGCATGCCCCCCCCCAAAAAGGAAAATAAGTAGCACATTTTAGGCACTTGCCTAAAATTCAGTCAATGGTATTTCAATACCAGCACCCCAGTATTGTCCTCTGACCTCCCCAGGAGTGATCCTAGAACACTGAGAAGCCTGAGTACTGTTTAGTGTGGCCTCCAAAAGAAGTGAATTGAGGGGCCGGGAAGGTGGCGCTAGAGGTAAGGTGTCTGCCTTGCAAGCGCTAGCGTAGGACGGACCGCGGTTTGATCTCCGGTGTCCCATATGGTCCCCCCAAGCCAGGGGCGATTTCTGAGCGCATAGCCAGGAGTAACCCCTGGACTTCAAACGGGTGTGGCCAAAAAAACAAAAAACAAACAAACAAAAAAAAAAAAGAAGTGAATTGAGTCTCAGATTCCAAATGTTTGACTCATAGGAATCCTGCTAAGATTTTTCTGATTGAGTATAAGGAAAAGAATATTGGGGATGGGGTGGAAGAGAGCTTTGTAGACACCATTCCTGAGTTTAAACTCAGGCAGGCATCACATATCTCCTCCTCCCCCAGCACGGCTGGGAGGATCCTGGTAATCCCCAATAGTAGTCCCAGCATTGAACCAACTGAGCAGCCAAGTATTGCCAGAAGATTCAGGGCTCCTAAAGCACCACTCAGGAGACCCACAAGAGCCCAGCTTTGCAGCACAGAAATACGCTGACAGGCAGTGATACTAGTAGGGTCTTGGGCTTCCTGTATCCAGGATAAAAGGCTGCAGAGATGGGAGCAGGTCGCAGCCACAGGAACTAGACTTACCCAGGAGCAGCTCAGGGCAGGAGAATGGGGCTGCAAACAGGTGTAGCCCACAGGTGTGGCCACCGCTAAGCCCCAATTTCTCCTCTGGCACAAAGGAACACCAACCTAGGGGAGTGGGAGGAACAACAGGTGGCAGGGAGAGGTGGGACTCACAAGAAAGAAGGGACAGGAGGTGGGTGGTCTTTCTAAGAGAATTCACCCAGCTAAGCAATCACTTAGCAATACCCGCCCTCGAGGGAGCTTGGGCATAGCCTGATGGTGGGTTCCATCTACCTCCTGCAGCCTCCAGCCTGCACTGAAGCTGCCTCCTCACCTTCCTGCGGGCTGCGGGCTGAACAGAGCCTTCCGGAACCATGGTCGTCGGACTGACCCCCTCAGAGGTGCCACCCACCACGGCAGTGAAGTTCTTGGGGGCGGGCACAGCCGCCTGCTTTGCTGACCTCCTCACCTTCCCACTGGACACAGCCAAGGTCCGCCTGCAGGTAGGAGCCCTCTGCCACTGCGTTGGCTACCGCGGGAGCCTCATGAGGCTTCTTCCCACTTCATTCCCTCCTCTGATCCCACCCTTCCTGTGCACCCCAGACACAGTTTTGAGTTCCCTGCATGAAGAGGTAGTCTTGCACAGTCTAGTCCTACACGCAGGCTACTTCTGGCCAAGGGAGGTTGTACCTGTGTGATGCCCTGCAGGCCCCTGACCACCAGCCCAGCATCCATGACGCAGGCACCTCAAATGTGGCCCAAAGCTCTGTGGTTCCTCCTGGGGCCAGACAGCCCCACAGCGTTTCTTCTCGCCCTGGCTCAGGCCCCCCACCCCCCAATTCCTCATTCCTCCACCGTGGGTGGGTGGGTGTCGCTCAGATCCAGGGGGAGAACCCGGCGGCCGGGAGCGCACAGTACCGCGGCGTGCTGGGCACTATCCTGACCATGGTGCGCACCGAGGGCCCCCGCAGCCCCTACAACGGGCTGGTGGCGGGCCTGCAGCGCCAGATGAGCTTCGCCTCCATCCGCATCGGCCTCTACGACTCGGTCAAGCAGTTCTACACCCCCAAAGGATCGGACCGTGAGTGTCCGGATCCCGGTGGTACTGAGGGGGTCCAGGCGGCGCAGCCTCTCGGCCTGGGGCGGGGGACGCGGCTACACACGCTGTCCAAGAGACAAAAGGCTCTGGGCACCGGGCAGAGGCGAAGCATCAGGCCGACACCAGGACTCTCTCTCTCTCCTCTGCAGACTGCAGCATCACCACTCGCATTCTGGCCGGCTGCACCACGGGCGCCATGGCCGTCACCTGCGCCCAGCCCACCGACGTGGTGAAGGTGCGATTCCAGGCCAGCGTGCAGCAGGGGCCTGGAAGCCCTCGGAAGTACAGTGGAACCATGGACGCCTACAGAACCATCGCCCAGGAGGAGGGGTTCAGGGGGCTATGGAAAGGTGAGTCCCTTCGTCCCCATGCCAGGCTGCTAGCTAGAGCTCAGAAGTTCTCTTCACCAGAGAGAATGAAGAGGTGAATCTGAGAACCCCTACTAACTAGGGCTCCATGATTCTGAAAAAGCATCCTATTTGTGGAGAGATAATACAGTGGCTAGGGCACTTGCCTTGAGTGCAGTGGACCAGGGTTCCAAACTTGTCCCCAAGTTTGCCAGGATTGATCCCTGAACAGAGTCAGGAGAAAATCTTGAGCATTGCCTGGTGTAGCCCAACACCCACCCACCCACCCCCCAAGAAAAATGACAGTCCCAGGGGCCAGAGAGCACAGCAGAAGGGTGTTTGCCTTGAACGTTCCAGAAACAGACGGTGGTTCGAATCCCGGCATCCCATATGGTCCCCGTGCCTACCGGGAGCGATTTCTGAGCACAGAGCCAGGCAACCCCTGAGCACCGCCAGGTGTGACGAGCGGAAGGAAGGAAAGAAGGAAGGAAGGAAGGAAGGAAGGAAGGAAGGAAGGAAGGAAGGAAGGAAGGAAGGAAGGAAGGAAGGGAGGGAGGGAGGGAGGGAGGGAGGGAGGGAGGGAGGGAGGGAGGGAGAGAAGGAAGGAAGGAAGGAAGAAGGAAGGAAGGAAGGAAGGAAGGAAGGAAGGAAGGAAGGAGGAGGGAGGGAGGACGGGAGGTAGGGAGGGAGGGAGGGAGGGGAGGGAGGGAGGGGAGGAGGGAAGGAAGGAAGGAAGGAAGGAAGGGAGGAAGGAGGAAGGAAGGCAGGAAGGAAGGAAGGGAGGAAGGGAGGGAAGGAAGGAAGAAGGGACGGAGGGAGGGAAGGAGGGAGGGATGGAGGGAGGGAGGAAGGGAGGGAGGGAGGGAGGGAGGAATGAACGAAGGAAAGAAGGAAAATCCCAGACCCTTAAGATGGCATTGATCTACCACAAGGCCGAAAATCAATCCAATGAGCAAACCTCTGCAGCGCAGGCTGTGATGAGAGGTTCAGGGAAAAAGAGAGGCCCCTGCCAGAGTCCACAGTCCCACGCTGGCACTGGATGGCTGCACCCCAGGAAAGGCACTTTTGGTTCGACTCAAGAGATATCTCAGGGACAGAAAAACCCGCTATCTCCAGAGGAAAGGGGAAAGGAAAAAAGGGTCTTAGGCCCTAGAGGCCATCTGGAGAGGCAGCCATCTGGGGTGCAGAGAAAGGATACTTCCAGGTGTTAGGGTTCCCCATATGTCTCATGATGGTGGCCTCTGCAATGTAGGTGTCTCTTCCCTGGGGACCAAGTGGGCAAAAGAACTAGAGCAGGGGGGCCGGAGAGATAGCATGGAGGTAGGGCATTTGCCTTTCATGCAGAAGGACGGTGGTTCGAGTCCCGGCATCCCATATGGTCCCCCGTACCTGCCAGGGGCAATTTCTGAGCATAGAGCCAGGAGTAACCCCTGAGAACTGCCGGGTGTGACCCAAAAAAACAAAAAAAACAAACAAAAAACAAAAAAGAACTAGAGCAGGATAAAGACAGAGCCCTGAGTTACTCCCTGGTTATGAGACCTCAGACCCAGGTTCTCAACTGTGAAACTGGAGGCTTGGGCTTGAGGGTCTCCTCAGGCTCATGCCAACCCCTTACCCCACATCTTATGATTATCCCAATACACCAGCTCCCCTTCTCAGAGAAGCACTTTCTCTTCTGGCTTTAGTTCAGTCTCAGGGCACACATTATGGATGCCACAGATTTAACACAAGAGGCACAAGGAATCTTTCTTGTATTAACATGGCAAGTGTGGGACCTACTCAGCTGAGATGGAGTCCTTTGAATCCACTAGGCACTGGGGCCTCGGGTCTTGTGGCCAAGGTTTCCCCTTCTCAGTTCCCCATCATCAGTCTGCCCCTTCAACTCCACCACAGGTACTATGCCCAACATCACGA
The DNA here is from genome assembly GCF_024139225.1 of Suncus etruscus. NCBI lineage: Eukaryota > Metazoa > Chordata > Mammalia > Eulipotyphla > Soricidae > Suncus > Suncus etruscus. The sequence continues at coordinate 49,955,461 of NC_064856.1, forward strand.
GGAATGCCATTGTCAATTGTGCGGAGATGGTGACCTACGACATCATCAAGGAGAAGCTATTAGAGTATAATCTGCTCACTGGTAAGGTCTTGGAGCCCAGAAAATGCCCCATCAGTAGGGGTGACAGGAATTCCAGAGAGGACACTGCCCAGGAACAAGTGGCCTTTTGAAGGGGCAAAGACAAGAATTCAGTAAAAAGTGCTGGCCAAGGAGCCAGAGTGATAGTACAGTGCTCAGGGCTTAGCAGCATCTCCCAGACATAACTTTTTTGGGGGGTGTGAGTATTCACAACACCTAGTAGACCTCATGGGACCATGAGGTATCTGGGATGGAGTCAGGGTTCCAGCTGCCACTTACAAAGCAATTTCTCAGTCCATTGAGGCATCTTCCTATGAATACTGTGCCCTTACACAGGGCCTCTTGCCTTGGGCAGTTGTCTAGCGTGAAACAGGCTCCAACTCTGGCAGTGCTTGCCAGTGCTTTTGCACAGCCTGGGGCTATGAGACATGGAAAATACTCTCTTTTTTGCTTGAGAAGTTTACAGTTTATTTGGGGACCAAGAATGCAATGGCAGTCCTATCAACATCTGCTCTTCACTCTTCCAGACAACTTCCCCTGTCACTTTGTCTCTGCCTTTGGAGCCGGCTTCTGTGCCACTGTGGTGGCGTCTCCAGTGGATGTAGTAAAGACCCGGTATATGAACTCACCCCCAGACCGGTATCGCAGCCCCTTGGACTGTATGATAAAGATGGTGACCCAGGAGGGTCCCACAGCCTTCTATAAGGGGTGAGCCTTCCATACTTCCTCCCTTCCCTCCCTCAGTTCCCCATGCCCCCTCTCTTCATTCCTCTTCCTTCCATTAAAAAAGGACCTGCTGGGACTGGAGAGATAGTATGGAGGTAGGGCATTTGCTTTGCATGCAGAAGGACGGTAGTTCGAATCCCAGCATCCCATATGGTCCCCTGAACCTGCCAGTGGCAATTTCTAAGTGAAGAGCCAGGAGCAACCGCTGAGCCCTGTCAGATGTGACCCAAAAACCAAAAAAAAAAAAAAAAAGGACCTGCTATAGCACAGCGGCATTTGCCTTGCAAGCAGCCGATCCAGGACCAAAGGTGGTTGGTTCGAATCCCAGTGTCCCATATGGTCCCCCATGCCTGCCAGGAGCTATTTCTGAGCAGACAGCCAGGAGTAAGCCCTGAGCACCGCCGGGTGTGACCCAAAAACAAACGAACAAAAACAACAACAACAACAAAAAAAAAAAAACAGAGACAAGTATATAAAGGAGGGAAAAATTTAAAAACAAAAAGAGGACCTCTTCTGATTTGCAATGTCAGGGAAGACTTAAACCCTAAAAAGAGAAGTCTAGTGGCTGGAGTGATAGTACAGTAGGTAGGGTGTTTGCCTTGCAAGTAGCTGACCCAGGTTCAACCCCTAGCAGATCCGTCCCCCCCGCCCAGTAATTCCTGAATGCGATAGTAGAGAGGTAGGGCGTTTGCCTTGCTCACAGACGACCTGGGACTAACCCGGGTTCGGTCCCCTGGCCATCCCATACCGTGCCCCAAGCTTTCCAGAAGTTATTTCTGAGCACAGAGCCAGGAGTAACCTCTGAGCACAGCCGGGTGTGGCCCAAAAACAGAGGTAATCCCTGAACATTACAGAGTGTGGCCCCTCAATTTTGTTTTGTTTTGTTTTTTGATTTTTTGGGTCACACCCAGCAGCACTCAGGGGTTACTCCTTGCTCTTCAGTCAGAAAACGCTCCTGGCAGGCTCGGGGGACCATAGGGATGCGGGGATTTGAACCACTATCCTTCTGTATTCAAGGCAAACGCCCTACCTCCATGCTATCTCTCTGGCCATTTTTTTTTAATTTAAAAAGAGCCTAAGGACCAGAGAGATAGCACAGCAGTAGGGCATTTGTCTTGCATGCAACATTCAGGATGGATGGTGGTTCGAATCCCAATATCCCAAATAGTCTCCTGTGCCTGCTAGGCGCAATTTCTGAGTGCAGAGCCAGGAGTAACCCTTGAGCACCACCAGATGTGACCCAAAAACCAATAAATAAATAAAAAGAACCTAAGCAGAGGTCAAAGTACAGTGTGTCCCCTGAGGTAATAGGAAGGGTGATTAATTCTCCTGAGATGCTTCCCCACTCACTGATGTCAGCTCACTGACCCACACATACAACATTACCTTGCTTCAGTGTCAAGGTGTTTCCTGATCCCTCTGCACACACAGATGCATGTCCAACACCCTCAACGTGCTCTACCACCTTAGCCTTCCTGCAAAGCTAGTTCCAGTGCCACCTTTTCCCTGACACTCAAAGGCATGAGCCCTCCCTTCTACCTGTGAACTATAATACAACTTCTTTTGCCCTATGTTGACAGGATTTGCTGCCTCCTACTTTGTATTACAGTGCTTGTGAGTCTGTTATCTCCAGGCTTGAGGATGAACTCCTTAAAGCCAAGATGTAATGGCATCTATATCTTTCTTTTTCCCAGGATGTCTGCTACAATGCTGACACCCTACATAGGTTATGATAGCCATGATTGCTCAGTCACTAAGTATTATATATCATTCAGATTATGCATGTGAGGCCAAAGTGATAGTACAACAGGTAGACTCTTGCTGTGCATACTGCCAACCCAAGTTCAGTCCCTGGCATCCAATATGGTTCCCCATGCCCCACTAGGAGTGATTCCTGAGCTCAGAACTAGAAGTAACCCCTGAGCACTGCAAGGTATAGCCCAAAAACCACACACACACACACACACACACACACACATATACACACATATACACACACACACATGCAAAAGACCAGGCATATGACATATGTGACCATCGACACCACTTATCACCATTACCATCCCCAAACCAGACAATGTTTGCCACATTGATCAAGGAAGAAACAGAGACTCAGATCAAGTAACTGGGCCAGTCAGAGTTAAAGTGATAGAACCACAAGGAGATGGGAGAGATAATATAGTCAGTAAGTTACTTGCCTACAAAACATAACAAAAATAAGAGAACCACTGTTCACACCAAACACCTGTTGTTTAAACTACTGGTTAATTCTCTGCTTGGTTATTACATGCCATCCATTCACCCTTCTATCCTGTTTTCAATACAAGGCTTCCAGGTACCAAGTGCTTACTTAGTTCACTGAACCTAATCAACAGGCTTTTTTTTTTTTAATTGGGTCACACCCAGCAGCACTCAGGGCAGGCACAGGGGACCATATGGAATGATGTGATTTGAACCACCGTCCTTCTGCATGCAAGGCAAATGCTTTACCTCCATGCTATCTCTCTGGCCCCTCAACAGGCTTTTTTTTAACACTGGAAATGACAAAATAATTCATATCATTCACCAGACTGACTTTTCCTGAAAATACCTATAGCATTGCAGTCTTCAGTAGCAGTCTCCAGGGCTTCTCTCCAAGAGCTAAGAACAAATTAGTAAAATCTGTTGGCAATTAAAGACATCCCAGTTCCTGTGCTTTAATGAGCTCTTTCATCCCCCACCACAGCTCTCTGAGGAGCTGAAGCTCAGGAAGATTAAGTAATGTTTCCAACGGTCTAAAGTTATTATTTGTAGTGTGTGGGTTTTTGGTTTTGTTTGTCTGTTTTTGCAACACATTCAGAGATGCTCAGGGATTACTCCTTGGGCTACTACACTGAGGAATTACTCCTGGTGGACTCAGGGAACATATGCACTGCCTGGGTATCAAACTTAGGTTGGCCCTGCATGCAAGACAAGCATCCCTACCCTCTACACTATCCCTCTGAACCTTTGAGCTATAATTTGAACCAACTCTGACCTCAGGGTTCACAGTCATTGCCATATGCCCTCCAGTGCTGAGGGGTGTCAGCTGAGGGTTAGTAGAGATGCTGTAAGGCCTAAGATTTTGGTGTCTAAACTGAGTCTTGCGAAGCCCAGAGAAGCCAGTCAGGGAGGAATAGAGAAAAGACATTCCAAGCAGACACAGCATCATGAACAAAGGCCAGGAAGTGAGAGGATAGCCAGAGCAGAGTAGACTGGGAGATGAGTGGAAGGAGAGGCTGAAGAGGAGAGCTGGGCTAAGCCCTCCTGAAGGGAGGACTGGAGATGAGCTCACATGATGACTTCCTGTTTGTTCTTCCATGGGTCACCTTTTCAGAGTCTAGGCCTCCTCAGAGAGGGCCACCCAGGACATAAATGACTCTGGAACCCCATCTCCGGCCTCTGATTAACTCTGTGGTTGTAGCATAGTTAAACTCCTTGAGTGTCAGTTTCTAAGAAAGACAACTGGCAACAACCAGATAAAGTGGTAAAGTGAAGATGCCATACCGTCAGCAGGATCACAACCTCCTTTTCCCACCTCTACCTCAGTCCCAGCATGAGAGATAGAAAAGCCAAAACAGATCTCAGACAATGTGGGTGACTTGCGGAAGTCTGGGTCCCTGGCTCTGCCACATTGAGAGGTCCGTGTGAAACTCCCCATCTGCCCCCTCCCTCATGTTTTGGTCATCTCTCTCCTCAGATTCACACCCTCCTTTTTGCGTTTGGGAGCCTGGAATGTGGTGATGTTTGTCACCTTCGAGCAGCTAAAACGGGCCCTGATGAAAGTCCAGATTTTACGGGAATCTCCGTTTTGAAGAAGGCCAGGCCAAGTACACGAAGCCAACTTAGAACAGACTGAGGCAAGAAGACCACCTCACAAGGATGCAGACCTACACCCCTTGTGGAACTAAATAGTTGCTGCTGGGTCAGGACATTTTTGAGAGGAGAAAGGATCCGGTCTTCAATACAGTCTTAAGAACACTTCTGTGTTTTGCACTGACAAGAGAGAAAATAAATTATGTTAATTTTTTTAAACCCACTGGGTTGGATGCCTAACATTTAGGCACAAGGAAATCAGCCAAGACAGATCCATATGGATAAGATAAATAGATGTTTACAGACTTAGATCCCTGAAAAAATAGAATTAGAAGATATGAGTTATAATGTGGAAAGTGTGTCCCGTGACATCATTGGTGACCAGCTAAGCATCTCCAAGGATGCATTCCAGGAAAGCTACCCCCCAGGTCCTGAGGATCATCAGCCCCAAACCCAATATGGGAAATGTGAGAAAAGATAAGAGGAACCCTAGAACTTATGACCTCCAACTCACTGCTGGATCTGTGTGAGTGGATATGCAGTGACCCTAGAAAGTTGGGGGTAGCCTCAACCCCCTTTCCTATGAAATGGGGCAATCCCCGCCACCACCTCCCTAAAGGTGTTGAGAAAGGGGAGAAAAATGCTTTATAAAAGCAAACTGTCCAAATGTGAGGAGGATAGAGGGAACCCAGAAAGATCTGCCAGGGAAAGTGTTCTTAAAGGACACACTTGTCTAGAGATGAGACCAAAGGAGCAAGAGGCCCCAAGATGACACGGGTTCAAAAGCCCCAGCCCACACCATCCTCTACTTTCTGGCCAGACTGTGAGGTTCCTTGAGGCTATGATGTTTGGCAGAGATAGGTAAAGGCCAGACTGAAGGTTGATGGTGATAGCTTAGATTTTTGACTCTTCAGGAAATCATTACGACTCAATAAGGGAACTCACACACTGAGTATGGGATGGAAGCTGCCCTGTCCAGTCTTCTCTTTGCTGAGCAGATTTTCTTCCTCCCTTCCAACTTCTGGGGCTGCTTTGCCAACCCAAAGGAGCCCATGTCTTTTTTCCAGTCTCACACTGGCAACTTTCAGGTGGACACAAGAATCCAGAATGCCATTGTCTTTTTCTCCTTCTTAGCCTATGAGGCTCTGCTGACACTAGCAGGTTCAAACCTCCCCCTGACCAGTCATTTGACTGAGAAGCATTGTCCTCTATTGTACTTTAGATGATCAGCCACATCATTTGTCTCCTGCAAACTGGAAAGTCCAGACAAAAGGAAATTAAGCTTTTTCTCAATGTCTGGTTTGGCATTAAAAAAGAAAAAAACACCCACAGTTGTAAGATTCTTTCTTTTGACCTGAGTAACACACTCCTGTCGTTCTGAAAGTCCTGCCTTCAGCTTGGGAGTTTCCAGAAGCCTTGGGCCAGCGCTGATGAATTTCCACAGTAATGATTGCTCATCTCTATGAGAGCCCAAAGTTTAACAGCTACTGCTGAGAGAGACACACAGACAGACAGAGACAGAGACAAAGACAGGTAGAGATAGAGAGACAAAGACATTCTCTTCAGTTCCTCAGCACTGCAGTCTGGTAACCCTTGAGACCAAGCTTTTGAAGAAGGAAAAGGAAGAAGAGTAGGAGATTCATGGTTTGATGGGCAAAATTTCTGATCTTCCCACTTCTTTTTGTTTTTGTTTTTGTTTTTCGGCCACACCCATTTGATGCTCAGGGATTACTCCTGGCTAAGTGCTCAGAAATTGCCCCTGGCTTGGGGAGACCATAGGGGACATTGGTGGATCAAACCGCGATCCTTCCTTGGCTAGAGCTTGCAAGGTAGACACCTTACCTCTAGCGCCACCTCACCGGTCCCGTGATCTTCCCACTTCTTTATGCCCCTTTCCTTTGTTACTATTACTAGAGCCACAGCTCATTCATACTGTGGCATTTGGTGGGGGAGGGGGTCACAGAGTTGAGCTATGGTGCCCTCCAGAGCACTGCCCCCTCCACCAGGATTAGTACCCCACACACACCTGGAGTAGTGCCCAATACCTGGAGTGCAGCCCCCATACCTGGAGCAGTGCCTTCACACACACCAGGATCATTGCCTACACACACACATTCATCTGGAGTGTTGCTCCCACTTCTGGAGTGGTGCTCCAAATATCACTTATTGTGGCCTCATCAGGGATGCCAAAGAGCAGAGCCTTTTGGGGCAACCCTCATCGCATATGTGAGGTGCCAGGAATAAACTTGTGGCTTCACTCTTGCAAGTCAGGCACTTTTGCCACTAAGACATCCCCGCTTCTTTAAGATCGAACCAAATGGTCTAAGATGAAAGTTTTGTAACTCCAAGAATGAAGAGACAGTGTCTTCATGACACAGTGAGTAGCCCTCCCAGACCATGCTCCTGTATCTTCCCCTGGGAGATCAGAGATGCAGACTCTGGAGAAGATCTGATAGTCCACTAAGACACACTTGTGGGCGATTTCTTCCTTTTTGTTCAGACACTATATACACACCCACAGATGCCTACCTCCATCTAGGCATGCCCCCAAAACTCCAAAACTGCCTATTTTCAGATTGTTCAAGTGGGTCAGGAAACACTCTATTAGAATCCTGAGTCAGTGATATTGCTGGCATCATGGATAAATCTGACTTTACAGAAATTTTGTAAATAAAGATAATAGAAATAGAAAGAGTGAACCCTGAAGCCTCTATTTTAAGTGGGTTAGAATCAAGAATGAGCCCATGAAGTGAACTGATTAGGGGAATGTTAGAGACTTGATATATGCTCAGGTGAGAACATTGGAAGTAGGAGTTGAATGAAATTCAGGGTAATAAAGTAATGATCTTAAGACTTGATTGGGAGAGGGATTGTTGATCCCTACCCAACAATACTCAGGGTTTACTGGATCTGTGCTCAGGGATCTCTCCTGGCAATGATTTGGAAGACCATAAATGATGCTATGGCAGAATGCAAGCCAGTATCTTAACCCCTGTAACTATCTCTCTGGCCCTAGTAAAAGTCAATTTGGAAGGAGTAATAAGAAAAGGAGAAGCCAGAGCAATAGCACAGCAGACAGGGCACTTATTTGCCTTGCATGTGGCCGACCTGGATTTGATCCCTGGCATTCCATATGGTATCCTCAAGCCTGCCAGAAGAAACCCCCAAGTGCTACCAGGTGTGGCTCAAAAGAAAGATAGAATGAGAGAATGAGAGAGAGAGAGAGAGAGAGAGAGAGAGAGAGAGAGAGAAAGAGAAACTCACCTATTTTAAAAAGCTTAGAGCTAGTCTCAGAAATGTTCCGAGCTAGCCTCTGAACCAAACTTCTTGGTAGTAGCAGACTCATCATCTCAGCTCTACTTAGGAAATAACTCTAATGATTCCAAGGCATAGATCTTGCTTTGCCCATTTTCATTTTACTTTTGGCATTATCAGAGTCTGACATGCTTGGGAAACATAGGTGTCCCTCAGAAAACCCTGATCACAATTTTCCTGTCAGTGGCCCACTGGCTTGCTTGGTTATCTATAGGTTCACACACTGCAAGGTTTAGCATGGAATTCTTTCCCTCTGCGGAGTGTCTGAACCCTAAGGAATAAATGAGTGAGAAATGGATAAACCATGTTTTACTGAATTTTTTTTGGGGGTTTTTTGGGCCACACCCGTTTAATGCTCAGGGGTTACTCCTGGCAATGTGCTCAGAAATCGCCCCTGGCTTGGGGGGGACCATATGGGACGCCGGGGGATCGAACCGCGGTCCATTCCTTGGCTAGCGCTTGTAAGGCAGACACCTTACCTCTAGCGCCACCTTCCCGGCCCCTTAGTGAATTTTTGAACCATACATAACAGGCTGTTGGAGAGATAGTACAGAGTCTAAGGCACTTGCCTTGAATGCAACTGACCTCAGTTCAATCCTGGAACCCTGGGCCCGGAGAGATAGCACAGCGGCGTTTGCCTTGCAAGCAGCCGATCCAGGACCTAAGG